>NC_090926.1:493212631-493846547 GCF_040938575.1 Ambystoma mexicanum
CTGGTATGCAGCTACGATATATATCTAGGAGATGAATATTTGAAAGGCAGCTATTGAACTATGCACCTTATGAATCTTGATATGCAGCCATGACGCATATTAAGTGTTTTAACATCTGTAAGGTAACAAATGCACCATGTACTTTTTAGTCTCCTAGAACGGATATATAGATTTATGCAGACGTATCTAAATAAGCACTATGCATCCTGTCAATGCTCCGTTATGGGGGTGCTGTAACATTTTCTATATGTATAAAGATCCCATAGCCTTCCCACTATGCACCTTATGAGTCTGGTATGCAGCTACGATATATATCTACGGGATGAATATTTTAAAGGCAGCTATTGCACTATGCACCTTATAAATCTTGATATGCAGCCATGACGCATATTAAGTGTTTTAACATCTGTAAGGTAACAAATGCACCATGTACTTTTTAGTCTCCTAGAACGGATATATAGATGTATGCACTATGCACTTTACATCTTTTCACATGACAGCCATCCTATGCATTGCCTGCTGGGTTGAGAGCCCGATCATTTTGAAACACGCACATGGTTGTAATGAGTTTAGAAACGCAATGTGGCTACTTGGCAGCTGTACTTAATTGGTATTTTACTGTGTCAAGGTTAACAGGAAGCTAACGCACATTGGAATTGAAAAACAGTCAAAGTACTCAAATGCAGATACACGATTGCAATGGCATTTTATCCACAAAATGAACCAATCGGAGTGTAATTAGCCTCTTAACTCACTAAGGGAAAGAGGGATTTTTTACTGCATGTAAACTCGCATTGAAAAAAGCAAATTATGCACGTTCAGATTGCAAGCATGCACGAACTTAAAGTACTTTAGACAATGTGTTGTCAGCTGCAAGATTTATATTTTATTTTTTACAACTCTACATTTAGGCCGAGAAACCAGGTCGCAAAACCATTAAACTAAAAGGCAGTTTACTTTTGATGCATCAACTAACATGGTATAATGGCCCACTGTTAAGATGTCCGACACAGAGTAATACGGTTAAGACCTACCTGAGAATTTGGTTCTTTTTCTACTTCTAACCCTCTCACTCTGCTGCTTTTAAATATGTTGCAAAAACAGGGCTCGGTGTTGAGAACAAGCGGCAAACAGCCGCGAAACGCGTTAATGCCTGGGTAAATTGAATTGCCACACTTTGGGAGGATTACAACTTTGTAATTTTATGGATGCCCTGATTTTTCCTCATTTTTGGAGGTATTTAAAGAAACAATGGTTTGAAAACAAAACGAATCTGGAATGTGATTTTTCCCTGTAGAGAGTGCTGCTCAATGCTTGGTTGACTCGAGGAGTCTTCAAAAAAACAAACATATATATATATACATATATATTACACAGCCCACGGTAGCGCCCGTGTAGTTATGGTTAAGTTGCTAAACTCATAGGAAGAGCACTTTTTCGGCAGCTTATAATTTTGCTCCGCCTGGACGAATCCTCACCAAATTTTGCAAAAAAAAGTATATGGTCGGGTCTGAATTTTCGTGCAAGGGGGCAAAGTTATAGGGGATCCCACATTTGTTTTCTCCATAGATTGAATGGGGAAAAACTTTGTGCACGGCTACAAGTCAAACGACTGGATGGATTTTCACCAAATTTGCAGCAGGAGCGGGGGCTTGGGTCAGAAAGCGTGCTTTTGTGGGTTTAGTGGAAATACGACCAATACTTTTGCTGCAAAGAACTGAAATGCACGTCCCAAAAAATGTGTGATATCTGGGTCCGCTCCGCAGACCCATTTCCTTGTTCACTCCGTGGACATAAGTGTCATTGGCTGGCGGTACGGCGTGCTGGTGGATAAGTTTGGACGTGGCCGATGGTTAGCTGGAGGAAAGTGTGGTATGCGTCAACATTTTTTTGGGGAAGCCGCCATGGTGTATCGGAGGACAGTGCGGATGCAGAATGGTCTGGAAACTGTACCGTACAGAATGCATTGGTGGAAATAAGGGAGGGAACGGGTGGGGGAGGGAGAAGTGGTTAATGTGACATATATACATAGGTGAAGAAGACGGGGGAGTGCCTGCAGTTTTCGCGCGCACTGCATCAAGTCGCGGGTAGGTTGACAGGCGAGTGCTTTGTGTGGTGATTGTAACGGCCCAATAGCTTGTGCAGCGACTTGTTTGCGGTGACCTTTTCCTGTGGTGAGCAGTGGTATAGCAATTTTAGAAGGGGAATGAAGTGCACATGACATCGATTGGATGGGAGCGCGGATGGCTATGCTATGCGGATGGAATGCGCTAGTTGAGCACGTGGTGGCATACATGCAGGAAGTTGCGTTGGGTCTGTGGAAGGATTAGACTATTGGGTGCATGGGCGAATGCCGTAGAGAGTAGGGCATGCACTGAAGAGTTTACGGCTTTAGCATACCCACTGCAGTAACGCAAGTGTGGGTGTGCATCTGGTACAGAGTGCTGCTTGCATAATGCAGTGTGTGCCCATTGGTTGCAGTAGGGGACAGCCATGGTATGCAAATGGATGTGCAGAGGGGTCCAGGAGAGAGTGTTTTCTTTGTACATTATGGTAACTGGCGCAATTTGTTGCTACATACTTACATGGCGGTGCGCAGGTTGGGCAGGAGTGCTGGTGGTAGTGCTGTGTATTTGGATAGTCGAAGTTGGTGACATGGTGCAATGGATGGTGCCATTTTGTATTTTGTATTTTGTATTGATTAACATTTTATATAGCACTTTATGCCAAAGTGCTTTACAAAGGGACAACACGAATTACAATAAGCAATACGTAGTAACATTCGAATCAAGTACCAGAAAACAGTATAAGGAACAATATACATGAGTCAGGGGGTTGAGCATGAGAGGAGAAGGACCATGGTGAGAGAAGCATAGGACAACAAGAGTTACAATAAGCAATACATAGTAACATTTGAATCAAGTACTAGAAAACAATAAGGAACAATTTACATGAGTGATGTGGTTAAGGATGAGTGGAGAAGGACCATGGTGAGAGAAACAATAGGAGTGGAGGATATGGAGAGAGTGAGGTGAAGAAGGAAATATAGATGTTAGGGAGGTGAATGGAGGAGTTAGGATTTTAGGGAAGTGCAGAAGGTAGGATGATAGGAGGAAATAGAGCATATGTGTAGTGGGAGGCGGTTCCAATGGAAAGGAGCAAGTAGTATGAAGGAGCGGAAGTGAAAATGGGCACAGGGTGGAGGGGGAGAAGTGAGTAGGAAAAGATCGGCAGAGCGGAGTGGGCAAGAAGGAGTATAGAAAGTGAGGAGGGATGAAAGATAAGGTGGAGCAAGACTGTAGAGGGATTTGAAGACGAGGCAGAGGAAATTGAATTTAAGCTGGGAGTGAAAAGGGAGACAACCAAGTGAGGAGAGGGAAGAGGAGATGGAGTCGAGGGGTGAGAGAAGTCAGAGATAGTGAATAGCAGAGTGATAGACAGATTTAAGGGGGTGAGGTGAGAGGAGGGGAGTCCGAAGAAGAGAGTGGAGCAGTAGAAGAGTCTGGAGAAGATAAGGGAGCTGATTAAGAGCGTAGTAGCATGAAATGTAAGGTAGGGTCCAATTTTACGGATGTTAAAAAGGTAAAAGCGGCAGGATCTAGCAGTAAGAGAAATGTGGTGAGAGAGAGAGAGGTTGGAATCAATGTGAAGGCCAAGGTTACGGGCATGGGGAGATAAGGAGAGTTGGGAAGGGGAAAAGAGAATGCACAGAGGAGGGGAGGGGGAGGAATAGTGTTGGCAGGGAAGAACAGGACCTCTGTTCTTTCCGCATTTAGGGTAAGCAAGGGAGAGGACATCCATGATTTAATAGTCGGAGGGACAAGAGGAAAGCTTAAGATGGATGTCAGAGCTGAAAGTGGAGAAGGAGAGGAAAAGCTGAGTATCGCCTGCATGGAAATGGTGTGAAAAAACAAAAGAGGAGATGATAGAGGCTAAGAAGGAAGTGTAAAGTGAGAAAAGAAAAGGGTCAAGGACGGAGCCTTGGGGGACACTGTGGTTGAGAGGATATGTGGGGGTGGTGGAGTCACCCCAGGAGACTGCAAAGATATGGTTACAGAGATAGGAGGAGAACCATTTGAGGCCATAGTCTTTAAGGCCAAAGGATGAGAGAGAATTAAGGAGGAGAGGGTGATCGACAGTATCAAAGGCGGCAGAAAGGTCGAGGAGGATGAGAATGGAGGAGTGCTTGGAATAATGGGCAGAAAGAAGGGAGTTGAGAACAGAGATAAGAGTAGTTTCTGTGGAGTGAAGAAGGCGGAAGCCAGATTGGGTAGGAGGGAGGAGAGAAAGGTTGGAGATGAAGGAAGAGAGTTGAGAATAGACAATTTGTTCAAGAAGTTTAGAGAGAAAGAGTAAGAGAGAGATGGGGTGGTAGTTGGATGCAAGGTGGGGATTAGCTGAGGGTTTCTTGAGAATGGGGATGATTGTTGAATGTTTGAACAGAAGAGGAAAGGTGGATGTAGAAAGACAAGTGTTGAAATATGAGGTAAGATAGGGTAAGAGGAGGGTGTAGATTTTAGGAATAAAGGAGGTAGGAATAGGGTCAGAGAGGGAAGCGGTAGGATGAGTTTTGGATAAGAGGAGGGAAACTTCAGATTGAGTGACAGGAGTAAAGGAGGACAAGGAAGAAGGTGGAGGGGGGGAAGGGGGAGAGTAAGAAGGGGATGAGAGGATATTATGGCGGAGATTGAGGACTTTGTTAGCAAAGAAAGTGGCGAGATCAGTGGCAGAGAGAGGAGAGGCAATGGAATGATCAGGGGAAGGGGGAGAGAGAAGATGAGTTAAGGTTTGAAAGATGCGATGAGGGTGAGAGGATTGAGAGTGGAGAAGGTCAGAAAAGTAGGAACGTTTAGCTGAGTTGAGGCAGGAGTCAAAGAGGGTATGATAGGAAAAGTATGTAGATTGGTTAGAGGGGAGGGGTGTTTGAGCCAGCGTCGTTCAAGGCGTGTGAGAAGGTGACGCATGGAGGAAAGGTGAGCAGAGAGCCAAGGTTGAGCAGGCTTGCGAGAAGGGCAGAACGAGGAGAGAGGGTAAAGGAGATCAAGATTAGAAGTGCGGGACAAGGTTAGGGTGGAGGAGGCCTAGTTGGCCGAGAGAGAGAGGAGAAGTGGGAGAGAGGGGGAAGTAAAGAGCAGCAAGAGGTGAGGAAAAGAGAAGTGTCAAAGTTGCGCTGGTCACAGTGGAAAAAGGGGGCGGATGGTAAAGGAGAGGGAGGAGGGGAGGCAGGGGGAGTGAAGGAAAGGGAACATAAGGGGTGGTCAGATAGATAGTTAGGAAGGGCAGATATAGAAGTGGCAATGAATGAAGAGGTGAAGATGAGGTCAAGAGTGGAACCGGATAAGTGAGTAGGCAGGGAGGGGAGGGGAGTAAGAAGGATGGAGTCAAGAATGGATAAGAGAGGAGAATTGGGAGGATTAAAGGAGAGATGGAGATTGAAGTCACCTAGTACAATTAGTGGAGTTGGGAAGGGGGTGATGAGGCTGAGGAGATAGTCAATGTCCTCATAGAAGCAACCAAGGGGGCCAGGAGGGTGGTAAACAATGAGGAAAGAGATGGCATGGGGACAATTAAAGATTTTATACATAAATTCGAAGGAGGGAATGATAGGTAGAGAAGTGGAACAAGGGGAGGAGATAAAGTTGGGGCAAAAAAGAAGGCCTAGGCCGCCAACTCGACCTGTATATCGAGGGACATGGGCGAAAGAGGATGAGGAAGAGGTGAGGGATGCAGGAACAGAGGTGTTGTAGGGAGGGATCCAAGTTTCGGTGATACAGAGAAAGTGAAGATTCGGGTGTAGGAATAAATCAAGGACAGCTGCGGTTTTATTGCAAATGGATCTCGTGTTCCAGAGGGCAACATCAATGGAATTGGAAATATTAGAAGTTTGTGGGTGGATGAGATTGCGATGTCTGATTGAGGAGTTAGAGTGAGCAGTAGGGTAGGGGTGGGGGGTGAGGGAAGGTTAAAAGAAGAGATAGTCATGATGACAAGGCAGAGTGTTTTGAGGGGGGAGGGCAGAGGAAAGAGGGGTAGGGAAGGGAAAGGTGTAGGAGTGATGGGAGGAGAGGAGCATATCAAGGAGCACTAGCTAGTAATGAGACAGCCAATGGGTCAAGGAGGGAAGATGAGGTACCATAAGGTTACTGGCAGAGGTTGAGGTAAGCGGCGGGCAGCGGGTGAATTTGGTCAGGAGGGAGAAGACAAAGTGGGGGAAGCAAATTGTGAACTAGTGGATGATCAGGAGGGAAGAGGTGATGAACAGTCACACTGTGTAACTGTTAAGAACAACAACGGTGTACAGGGTTGAGAGTTAACAGTAGCACAGGGGGTAAGGCTAAGGTGCAGACTGTGTGATGGGGCAAGGGAGGTAGTAGAGGGAGGATGAGGTGGGAGAGCAGAGTAAGGGAGGTAAGGCCAATTAGGAGATGGGTGCAACACACCTGGTGCAGATTGCGTAGTTGGGGTGAAAGAAGAGGAGGTAGGAGGCTGTGGGTTGGCAAGTACAGGAGTGCAGGGCCACTAGAGGGATGGATGCAGCACTCCATGTATAGACCACGATGTTAGTGAGGAAAGTCACATTGCCGATGAGGAGAGGAGGAGGGAGGAAGCTATAGGCAGTTGAGTCAGGGATGGTTAGAAGGCTTCTAAGATGAGTGGAGCGGCGGACAAAGAGAAGCCAATCTTGTCTGTGAGGAAGGTCCACTTAGCGGAGAGGTGAATGGAGGAGGTAGGATGTAGTAGTCAAGTTGAGACCAGGATGGTTGGTTAGGGGGGAGGAGCAGCCAGGCAGCAGGGATGGCAACAGTTTGGTGGGACCGTGGCAGTGAGAAGGAGCAACAGCGTGGGGGTGGCTAGGGCAGAGCCGGTGCACAGCTGAGTATTCCGGTCTGAGCCGCAGTAGTAAGTGTAGGAGGCTGGAGATAGTCAAAAGGGGCAGTCACACGGAGGAGGGAGAAGTGGCCAGGCCAAAGGGACAGCGACCCTAGGGTGATGCAGGGGTCGCTAGGAGAGGCAGCAGGGTAGAAGTCGTCAGAGCAGAGCCGGGTGCAAGGTGGCATAAGGGAAGCAGTGTCTCAGCAGCAAATGCAGGAGGAGCTGGATGGGGTCAGATGGACCAGCTGCGCAAGATGGTGGTGAAAGGACTGTGGCATTGTTAGGTACAGGGAGCAGTTAAAGTTGGTCGAGAGGGGGGCGGTGCTAGGTAGCAAAGGTAGCGTCAGCCAAGTGGGTCCGTGGCTACCTGGAGGAGCCGCTACGTAGAGGTGGTCAGTGGGAACAGGGTACAAGGTGGCACTCACCCAGGTCAAGGTGCAGCAACAATTGCAACAATTGCAGGAGAAGTTGGTGGTGAAAGGTGGAGCAGCTGTGCCAGAATGGTGGTAAAAGGACCCCGGAGCTTCCAGGCAGGGAGAGTTGAAAGGCTGATGGAGAGGAGGAAGCAACCAGGCGGCAGAGGCAGCACAGTGTGGGTGGGCTCATGGTCACAGGAGGAGCTGTTATGTGGAGGCAGCCTGGTCGAGGCAGGGGGCGAGACAGCACACACTAGGCAGAATTCCAGCCGTGGTATGGAGGCAATTGTGTAGGCAATTGCAACAATTACAAGAGAAGTAGGTGCCAGAAGGTGGAGCAGACGCTCCAGGATGGAGCCACAGGACCCCGCAGTGCCCAGGCAGGGAGAGTTGACAGGCTGGTAGAGAGGAGCAAGCAACCAAGCAGCTGAGGCAGCACAGAGTGAGTGGGCTCGAGGTTGCAGCAGGAGCCATTATGTGGGGGCAGCCTGGTGGAAGCAGAGGGCAAAATGGAGCACGCCTGACAGAGTCACAGCCGTGATGTGGAGGCGGCCAGGTATGCAGCAGTGAGAGTGTTGAAGGCCTAGACTGTTGGGTGCATGGCAGAAAGCCGTAGGATGAAGGCCATGCACTCAAAAGGCTAGGATTTTCACCCGGCAGTAATGCATTTTGGATTATGCAGCAGTTAGCGAGTGGTGACCTGTAAATAGTGGGTGCAGAGCACAAGGCAGGTGTCGTAATGGGCTGATAGCTTGTGCCGCAACCTATTTTCACAGACCTCTTTCCGTGGTGAATGGTGGTATAGCAATTTTAGAAGGGGAATGAAGTGCACATGACATAGGTTGGATGGGAGCGCAGGTGGCTGTGCTATGCAGATGGAATGCAGTAGTGGGGCACATGGTGGCATGCATGGGTGCAGGAAGTTGCGTTGGGTCTCTGGAAGGATTAGACTATTGGGTGCATGGGCAAATGCCATACAGCATAGGGCATGCACTGAAGAGCATACACCTTTAGCATACCCACTGCAGTAATGCAAGTGTGGGTGTGCATCCAGTACAGGGTGGTGCTTGTATAGTGCGGTGTGTGTCCATTGATTGCAGTAGGTTAGTGTTGTGAACCGATTGTGGGTAGTTTGGCAGTGACACAATAGTTTGGGAATGGAAGTGGGGACAGGCATGGTGTGTGAATGAAAGTGCAGAGGGTTGCAGGAGAGAGTGTTTTCTTTCTACATTATGGTAACTGATGCAATTTGTTGCTACATATTTACATGGTGGTGCGCAGGTTGGGTAGGAGTGCTGGTGGTAGTGCGGTGTATGTGGATAGTTTAAGTTGGTAACATGGTGCAATGGATGGTGCCATTATGTAGCAGTGAGAGTGTTGACGGCCTAGACTGTTGGGTGCACGGCTGAAGGCCGTAAGCCGAAGGCCATGCACTCAAGAGGCTAGGAGTTTCTGACACACCCGGCAGTAATGCATTTTGGATTGTGCAGCAGATAGCGGGTGGTGACCTGTAAATAGTGGGTGTAGAGCATATTTCAGATACGATAGAGCAGGAGAAGTGAGCAGCCATGCGTACATGTGTGTTTTTGCAGGTGAGCACACAGTTACAACATGGTAAAGTTTTTGATGTATACTTGGCAATGGTGCTGTGAAAAGTAATGCAGTGTGGGAACTTGGTTAATACTGTTAGCATGGAAGAGGATATGGTAGAAGTGCACCTTGATTGTGCTTGGTTACTATGATGTGTGCTGAATTGTTGAAGTAGGGCCATTGTGGTGAAAAAGTTGCGGTTAGGTTGGTAGTGAAACACTACTTTGTGAATGGGTGTGGGTATGGGTGGTGGAGGCTGTGATTTGTTAGTGGATTCTGGTAATAGGGACCTGTGTTCATGAATGCAGAGGTTCAGTATGGGATTGCTGGATGCGTGTGTAGGTTGGGTAGGAGTGCTGGTGGCTGTGGAGTGTATGTGGATTGGCGTAGTTGGTGATATGGTGAAATGCATGGTGCCATTACATTGCAGTGCGTGTGTTCAAGGGCTAGCCTATTGGGTGCAATGCAGCACCAGAAGTAATCTGTCATACGTGCATGTTTGTTTCATAGGTGAGGACACTGTTACAAGATGCTAAAGTTTTTGATGTGCACTTGGCGATGGTGAGGTGAAAAGTCATGCAGTGTGGGCATTGGGTGCTGGGTTTACATACTGTCAGTATGGAGAGGATATGGTAGATGTGCACCTTGAATGTGGTTGGTTACTATGCTGTGTGCTGATTTGTTGAAGTAGGGCCAATGTTGTGCAAAAGGTTGTGGGCAGGTTGATAGTGACAAAATACTTTGTGAATGGGTGTGGGTAGGGGTGGTGGAGGCTGTGGTGTGTTTGTGGATTGTCCGGATCACAACCTGTTTTTGTGATTGGGTGCAATGCAGAGGTTCAGTATGTGATTGGTGGGTGCGTGTACAGGTTGGGTAAGAGTGCTTGTGGCAGTAATGTGTATGTGGATAGGCATAGTTGGTGATATAGTCACATGCATGGTGGCATTACATTGCAGAGCTGGTGTTCAATGCCTAGTCTATTGGGTGAATGGCCGAAGGCCATAGGCCATGCATTGAAGAGCCTAGCACTTGATGAAACCCACAACACTAATGCAATTTTGACTTTGTGTCTAGTAGAGGGTGGTGACCTGTAAAGAATGGTTGTGGAGTACAATTCAGATGTCATAGAGCAGCAGCAGTGAGCTGGCAGGTGTGTATATTTGGTTCCGCCGGTGAGGTCGCTGGTAGAACATGGTAAAGTTTTGCATGTGTGATTGGAGATGCTGCAATGAAAAGTCACGCAGTGTGGACACTGGGTGCAGTGTGTGCATACTGGCAGAATGGCAGAGGGTATGGTTGAAGTGTAGCGTGTATGGGTTCTTTACTATGCTATGTGTAGATTTGTTGAAGTAGGGCCAATGTTGTGCAAATGTTGTGGTTAGGTTGGCAGTGACACAATACTTTGTGAATGGCAGCGGCTAGGGGTGATGGAGGCTGTGGTATGTTTGTGGATGCTGCTAATTGTGGCCTGTTTTCGTGAATGAGTGTTTTATGGTGTGAGGGAGTTGGGTTGCAGTAACGTTACATATGTTACGTTTTTGCACAATGTTAGCTGCCCACATGGTTGCATGCATGATTCATAGTGTTGTGCTGGGTGTTGTAAGGGTGGACTGTTGTGTGCATGGCGAAAGGTGTGTTGGGTGCACCGCAGGATCATTGTGGATGCTGAAATAGGGAATCCTGTAGGAAAGGTTTCTGGTGGAGGGGCTTTGGGCGCAAAGGGAACTTGCTCTCAGGGTGTTTAACAGGAAATATGGAGTTGTGTACAGAAATGGTAGTGGGCAATGGCAAGGATCAGTATGTGATTGGTGCAGGCATTTTTGAAATTTTACATTCGACAATAGGCGGCACTAAGTTACCTTTGGAAGATTTGAGTGCACAGGGAAGAGGTATTGTGTCTGCTTTACTGGGGCGTGGCCCTAGCTGTAGCTGGAAAAGTGCACGTGCCACATCATGGCCTTCTGAGCATTGAGGCTCTGTGGGGATTGCCCAATGAGGATTCGAGATTGTGGTTCACCGGACGGGCCGGTGACATATTCACCCAAAGTTTGAGGCAGTGAGGTTGGCAGAGATGGACAGACGGCGAGTGCTTGTAGTCGGTGATACCTTTGTGCACGATCTGCACAGGTATGCCGTGGAAAGAGGCTTTGAAACTGACTTTCAGTTGGAAGCAGTGCAGGCTTTTTGGGCCACAGTTTATGAGTGGGGTTTCAGGTGCATGGATCTTCTTTGCAAATGTGTGGCCTCTGTTGGTACTGTAGATGTGGTGGTCATGCATTTTGGAGGACTACATTTGGTGCACATGCTCGCTTACTTAAAGAAGATGATGACAGCAGTGATGCAGATGTTTCCTACTGCAAAGGGGATTTTCTCATTGATGACACCAAGAAGACAATGGGAGAATGCCGGTGTAAATAGTCCACATCCAGAGGTCGGGAGATGTTGGACAAACAGAAGCATGTTCGACTTTATGACCTCCATTGGCAATGCTGTTTTGTTTGCCACTGTGCACGAAGCATTGTAGAGAATTCTGTAGAAATTTAAGATAAGAGTTCATCTTAAATCGAGAAAAATGTGAGGAGCAGAAGCAAAAAGACAGTGAGCAAAAGAGAGAAAAACAAGGGAAAAAACTGTATGAATGCATGTACAAAAGAAAAACTCGACAAAAAGAAAAAAATATATTAGTGTTTTTAGAGACAATCCTAAAGGCACAATCCCCAGCCCTGTTTCACATCCCCCCAAACACCCCCTGAACCTCCTCCCCCTCCAGTTTCTAGCACGGTAATGCTGCAGATTCCGCAGCACTTTGAAGATTAGACATGGCACATCCGGCAGTTTTTAGGATGGCACCTATGGCATTGACCATGTGGAGTCTAAGCCATTAGGCAATGTGGTGGCTGGTTGGGGTGTGTAGATAAACATTGTGACAGAAGGTTTGTTTGTACCAATAAATGTAGGAGGCTATGGTGAAAGTGTGCAAGGTGAGGGGCATGCATCCTATGTGTATGCATGCACTGCACGCACTTGCTTAATGTTGCTAATATAGATTCCCTGCTGCTTTTGTGGGTTCACTTTTCCGACATTTGAAGTACATACATTACAGTGGGAAGACCATATTCTGAAGTTTACAAGGTATGAGGTAGGCATTATGTTGTTATGAATGCAGTGTGTGCATTACATGATATGATGTGTTATCGTATTTTGTGCCATTTGTATAGCTCCTACATACAAGTGTGTGAAGGCGCGCTGAGGAAAGGGAGGCGGAATAGAGGCCACACAGAGACATTGATTCCTCTAGGCCAGCTGACATTGAGAGTGTGCAAGGGAATGGTAAGGGGGAGGGCAAAGTGCAGTACATGGGAACAATAAAAAATATTAATATATGCAACTACGGCCGGTGCTGGCAAGTGCAAGGATAAGTGTAGCCATGAAGTGGTGGCTGCACTGTTAGGGTTATAGAAAACATTCCCAGGTGCGGGCGTTAGTAGCAAGCCAGGGAGGGGTGGAACTGTAGGGAGGGAGGTGGCCTGGGGCACAGATTATAGGGTGGGTACTAAAGGAGTGCACAATACTTTTTAGCCAGGAAGTGAGTAGGGTAGAGTAGGGGAAAAAGAATAAGCACATGAAAAGCTGTTCAAGTGCTTTTAGACCCTACAATATTTCTCATCATGGTCCAGGGAGACAGAGAATGTGTTCCACAGGGAGGCTGCAGCAGAAAAACCACATCTACCAACATGTGGTTGCGTGTAGAAGCAACTGACCCTGAGGGAGTACGAGGCAGATGAGGGAAGAGTTGGAGCAAGCAGATATCGAGGAAGTCACAGTGCAAGGTATTGAGGTCCCAGGGACCAAAAGGCCTTTTGCATAATGCACAGGGCTTTTAGTTAATGGTTTGCAGCCACTGTGAGGTATTGTAGACATTTTAGTCCAGCAGAGATACGATCCCTGCAGTTCAGGCCAAGGACACGTGCACTCCTATTGCGGATGAGTTGCTGAGGGCGCAGAGTGGAAGCTGGAAGATTTAAAAAGAGCCTGTGGTAACAGTGCAGTGTACAAACCACCACAGCCATGCAGACACTGACCTTTTGGAAAGTGACTATAGGTTGCTAAAATACATTTAGTGGTGGCTTTAGTACCTTCTTTTTACGAGGTATGTAGTAGGTGGGGTAGTGGGGAACAATTTTCGTATCATTTGCGGACGGAAAGACTTCAGTTCCTGTTTCACTAATATAGTGTATGATATGGATAAATGAAAACGTTGCAAGCACATACGAACAAATTGCCACTTTATGGAATGAGATGGGAGGAACATCAGTATGCTTTTTAAACACGTAGTGGACGCTTAGAGGCAGATATTGTGCGCAGAGGTACTTATAACACAGTTGTGACCATAATGCAAAACAACTGTTGATACCTTTCTTTTGTGGTGATGGGTGCCTATGTGGATGAATGTGCATGTATAACTCATGCAATGTTTCACTGATCTTTCCACAAAACATGCTTTCCCATAACAGCACACTTCAGGCAGATTTTGTAACGGTACATATGAAGTCTTGTGGAGAACTGATATTGTAAGATGCTGAAGTCTTGGAGGGCATTGGTAGATGCGTGTATGAGTTCTTAGCAATACCTAATAAGGGCATGGTGGGAAGAGGATAGTAGAAAGGGAAGAAGGACTAGTCATGATTTATTGGGGCGTGGCCATTACGATACTTTGCACGGCACACATGCTACATTCTGCGCTTTTGAACATGCCGGCCAATGGAAATGCGATTGTTGCAATTATCCAATCAGGTGGTTAGAGTGTGTGTCACAGGAAAGGGTGGCCATATTGTGTTTCATTACTGTGTGTAGTGAGGCTGGCAGAGATGGCCAGATGTACAATTTTTATAGTGGGTGATCGCTTTGTGCTAGATCTGCTCCAGTATGCCATGGAAAGAGGCCTTAATGGCAATTTGAATTTGGATGAAGTGGAGACTTTGTGGTGCGGTGTCGCTGTCTGTACTTTCAACCATTTCCTTGCAGAATGTCGATGAGTGGCCAGTTTAGGTACTGTACACGTTGTGGTTGTGCACTTTGGAGAATTGCTTTTGGGTTCCATAGCTTGTGCAAGTGTGTACCGTCAACTCAAAAAGATAATGAAAAAAGTGCAGCATATTTTTGCCACTGCGAAGATGCTTTTCTCATGTATACCACCACGTCCACTATATAACTATCCCAATGAATGTTGTCGACCACCAGAGGTGGGAAGGCGTCTTATCAACAGAAGCATGTGTAACTTTTTGCGTGCTACTGGGATGTACCCCTGTGACAATAACAACATTGGTGATCGATATGTGCACCTTCTCAATGGAAATGGCATTTCATTGTCATCCAGTGGCAATGACATTTGGGTTTCCAATCTACAGGCTGCACTGAAGACGGTATTGTAAGAATGTGAGGCGCAGTGCAACAAAAAAAAGCAATTATAAAAGCCTGAAAAAGAGTTATTACTGTGGAAGTTGTTTTAAAAAATAGAAAAAAACGGCTTTTTTAAGAGCCACCACTACAAAGGACATCCCCTAACCTGGTTGACATTTATTCCCCTGGAAAAGTCAGCACAAATCGCAACATTTGCATGGTTGTACGTGTAACATACGGCCCTTTTGCATGTGGCCACCTTATATTTGGGACTGTGGAGGACACGAGATTGCGAAATAAGCTTTCTGGGTGTTGAGTGCACGTACAGATTGTGGTATACTGTATATTTGTCGACCTAAATGCAGAGGGTGAGCTTATGCCTGTGTGTTGTATGAGCCACAGCGTGTGCTTTGTGGGTGAATTGCACATACAGTACTTGACAGTGAATGGAAAACAGAGTCCGGTGGGAGTTATGTGTGAAGTGTATCATGTGGGTTTATACATGTATGGAGCAGCTACACTAAAGTGATTGCTTTTGGTTTGTCTGTGTGAGACTTTGGTGTCACTCAATCATGATAATATTATTGTTGTTGACTGTGGAGGGACAAATTAACACCATGTAACACGATTTTCTGTGCCGTTTGTGCTGAGGGAGGCAGTAGGCCAGGTAATTCTTACATTTCCGATCTCCTGCATAATTGTTTATCCCATTATGCAGACACCCATGTAGACGTGTTATTTTTTATTTGGTCCGGAAATGGAGAAAGCGGTGTACATTGTGAAGAGGTGTATATGTGTCTTTTTACAACTTGTGCCATTGTGGTACTGTACAAATGGGAATCTATCGTTTCACATCACAAACAGTTTTCCCCACAAATAGCGTTGCTGTTGATATTACTGCATTTCCGAATTCTACACACTCTACACACATTGCCTTGCTGCCCTTTTTGGAAGTATAGGAATAATGTGTGTGGTTGCTGTTGGGCACTTGTGCTCTTCAAAACACACTGCAACACGCAGAAGCATCTGTTTCAACAGCCACACATTTCTACCTGTTTCCACTGCAGTGTTCTCCACAGTACCACGGTTCCTTCCATTTAGAATACAATTGTGTGGTGGGTATACGATGCGCGTCGCACTGCCTCCCTTCATTGCCACTTACATGGTGACACTCTGAAAGGAGCTTTATATCATAATCAGCTACAGAAAATATTGCTAAAGGGACGTTATGGTGAAGGTGTGGTACGACAAACATAGCATCATTGTTAAATACACTATGCTAAAGCAACGCTATCTTTATAGTGCCCTAATAAAAATCTATGAAAATCACTAGCAAAAAACATTGTTAAAGGGACGTTATGGTTAAGTTGCAACCGCAAAACCCCAGAAATTCACCAGTTATGGTAAGCTAAGCAACCATAACTCGTGCTACCACTGTGCACTGCAAGGACTAACACCCATGACATCAAAGATGACATCACAAATGTCATTGATGACATGACTGATGACATCACATGTGTGGCTCCCTCTTTTTTTGTTCAATGTCATATGTACACTGTGTGCTTTTTGTCACTGGGAGTCAGGAATGAAAAAATTGAAAAGGTACTATATTTGTTGACCTTACCCTTCTCATATGGTCTTACACTACTTTCCTTAGCGTTCAGGCACATGATATGATACATATACATGGGAGGAGAAGTAAGCCTGAAACACAGCAAGCATGTCTGTGCATGAAGATAATCAGTTAGAGTATGAACACTTTGTGGTAGCACTGCTACTGTGTTGCTAACTGTACTGTCCTTGTAGGTGCTAATATTTGTATGTGTTGTTGTCTCTTTATATTTTGTGTATATTAGTACCATTATGTACTAAGTGAGGCATTCTTAGCTACTTAGTACATGTTGCACAGTACAGAAAACTTTCAAACGAAAGCATTCATCATTTCACTATCCAACATCGGAAGATTTTGAATAGAGCTCCTGTATGATGCATGGTGCAGACAGTTCCAACGTTTGTACATGAGTTGGGTCTGTTTGGGAATGCTGTTTATAGAAATGTATTGGTTAATGAACTGTTTATCTCATAATAGTTCTTCCAATGATCTCTGATAGTTTTCTTCCCCCAGTGCAATGCCAATCCCTTGTGGGGGGGCTTTTCATGAAAACTAAATACACATGATGTTATCAGTCATGTCATCAATGACATTTGTGATGTCATCTTTGATGTCATGGGTGTTAGTCCCTGCAGTGCACAGTGGTAGCATGAGTTATGGTTGCTTAGTTTACCGATATCTGATATTCCTCGTTAGAAGAAGACAGTGGTGTGCCAGCGGTGTCTGTGGATACTACACCAATTTGCGGTTACCTCAACAGGCAACAACCTTATGTGGTGATTGCATGCAGCCTTTCTTATGGCATGACAGCTCAAGCGGCAATCTCTTTCTGTGATGAGTGGTGGCAGGCTGAATTGCAGAAGGGGAGTGCATTCCACATGACATGAACATTTAAACATAGTATGTACTATGGTGTGTTCTGTGTGGTAAGTCCGTAGCCCCTTCGATGCATGACTGGAGCCCTTGCATGGAAAAATATGCCAACTGGTTGAAAAGGTATGTCCACTGGTTGCAAGTAGGTGTCACATTGTTGCTTTCTGTGTGTGGTTTGGCTGCATTGCACACATTGTTGCTTGCATGGGTGTGGCGATTGTTAGAACATCCTACAGTTGTCTGTGTATCGGTGGAGATGCTGCAGTGAACAGTCCTGTAGTTTGTCCACCGGGTGCAGTGTTGGAATAGTGTCCATATAGAAGAGGGTACGCTTAAACTGGTTCTTATATGTGCTTAGGTAGTCTGCATTGCGCAGATTACTAAGTTTTGTAGTGCACTATGCAGTATTAAAAAATAGATGTAACTGAATCCCCAGCGAGGGACGAAGGCAGCCTCCAGCCGTGTGGAGGCTCGGAGCGGGGATGGCCCCGCCCTGAGCCTCTACACGGTTGGAGGCTGCCACGCCACCCGCCGTGGACAAAGGAGGCAGAAGGTAAGTGGGGTGGGGAGGTGGGAGGAAAGGGAAAAAACACATACCTGAGTCCCCAGCAGGGGGCGAAGGCAGCTTCTCAGCCGTGTGGAGGCTCGGAGCAGGGATAGTCCTGCTTCGAGCCTTCTCATTGGCTGAGGGGTTACCACGCCCCCCGCCGGGAACAATGGCCGTGGAATCCCAATCAGATTGCTTGTTTCATTCTGATTGAGCCCTCGCCGGGTACTAATACCAGATACCAGATATAGCATTTCTACTTTGTTGTCCACAACAGCTACCAAACATGTATTCCTTCAAGATGCTTTTCCAATATCTAACCCCTCATCTGACCCTCTGTTTCCAAAACCTTGATTACGCAATTTCTGATTTCTTTGTAACATCGCACTAATAGTGAGTCATTATCCATGCAGACTTCCATTAATGACATTACAAAGGAGTGTGGGAGTCCCTCTACTGAGAATGAACATGGGTCAAATACCCTGTTCTGTGGAATTTCTTCCACTCAGGAGGGTCTACAAGCACATTTTAGCTCACTGGCTCTTCACAGAGGAGCATGAGGCTGGAGCAAAATCCTCCACTTCAAGGTCAAACCTTTAGTTCAGCGGTGCAGGAAGGTAGTGGAATTACCACCCTTTTTCCCCACACCTTCGAACTTATAATGAGGCACCATTGTCTTTTAATTTGCAATATTTATTGGTCAAAACACATTAATGGAAAAAGCAGGTAGTACAGCAGGCAAACAGACGCTCAACAGTCAAAGATGCCTTCCCTTCCATTACGTTTAGTCACAAGTAAAATGGTGCAATTTTCATCCATTCAAACCATGCCTCTCCACTCCTTCAATATTAGTCCAATGAACAGTGGCGGTTCCAAACCTGACAAAATGGGGGTTGAGGGAGTATAATCTGAATTTACATTAAAAGGTTAATGAAGGAAAATGACTATGCATCCCATTTCATGTATTTAAATGTAATTTTTAAAATGTCCTCCAGATATTGGTAATATTGCATTGTTTATAAGGGAGTTCCAATGCCCTAATTGACATAGAACTAATTTGTTCCTGTGTTATAATAAATGTCCTACCTCTGAGATCATGGGAGTTAAGAAGAAGCTTCCTTCCTAGTGCTGCACGAATCACCTGTGTCGTATTATTACTAGGATCTATACTCTTTATCGTCATTATGCAAAGCATAAAGCCACACCTAATGGCCGCAATAGATTCCTGTTCACTTCTCTAGAGGATCCTGAATGCACTTGAAGTGAAATTTCATGGCCGCAATAGATTCCTGTTCACTTTTCTAGAGGATCCTGAATGCATTTGGAGTGAAGTTTAATTGAAGTTTATGAGGGGAAACAATACTAAATTAATTCTACCAGCTCTTGATATGTGGAAATACTCTGGAAAACAGTTCAGTTGTTAGTCGGATAATATTTAACAAATACATATTTAGTGACAAGGCCAGCCCCTGGCCCTGTTAAATAGGGGTTAGAGCCCCTCGCTACCAAAAGTACTTACCGGTGGGTCGTGTCCAGAGTCAATTATGTCCTTGAACTGGGGGAAACTAGTAGAAAAAATCCAAACCCTTGTCCCTAAAACATTTGGTGCTGAAATGTTTCTACATTAACCACTATCATCTTATGTCATACCTCGCAAAAGAAAATGCTTGCCAGAATCTTCTCTACAGAATAGCAACAAGTGGGCTACCAAAAGATAACAATCCAGGAAATTCAGATCTACCCCCAACCCCGTGGAGGAACCTACAATGGAGAGGGTAGACATGGCAACCCCCCAGAGTAACTTGGACATTACACAGTTTGAACAGCCATTACTATACAGCGTCGGCCCCACTCGGAGAAATGAGGCAGGCTTTACATGGGTTTAACCATTGTATGCACTGTAATCCCTGCCGGGCAGGAATAGAACTGTGGAATTGGTCAGGGCAGAGGCCTAATCCAGGCAGAGGAAGCAGGATAACAGTCCCCTCACAGGAAACAAGAAGTGTGGTTTGCATGGGTGGGGTCAGAGTTGGAGGTGGAAGATGACCAAAAGACCAGCAGAAGGAAGGAGGGAACACCAGCTTCTGGTGGCGTTTTGTGGAGAATGTGAGGTATTGGTGTAATAGTGATAGTGGTGGTGGTGGCAGAAAGAGCGTAGTAGTGATGGGAGGAGGTTACTAGCAGGAGTAGAGGAAGGAAGTAGAAGATGAAGTCCAAGAGGTAAATAAGTATCCAAATTCAAGACTATGGAACGACAGCATTCATGTTTGTATCCTAGATTTCCAAGCAGACAATACAGTGATCCTGGTCAAATCATCTAATATATCTTATATTACTGTGCTGTCTTCTGTGAGGTTTGCCTTCTTGCATGCTCCAGGTATCGTTTAGCCCATTACTTGATCTTTCTTCTTATGCAGGCCATTTGGGTGGAAGGGATGGTAGACAGAAGAGAGCAGACCATATGTTACAGGGCCTCAGGAAAGCATATTTTAAGGTCCACTGTTTGACACAAAAAACGGTTTGCTTTTTGGTAAAAGTCAAAGGTTTCTATTTACGTTCATAAATGAAAATATCACAAGCCATTGTTTTGGAAGTATTTAAAGCTTTAAAATACAAAAGACAAACCCAGATTAAACGTGTTAAATCACATCAATTGGTATGCTGGTTCTTATATACTTCCCTTGATGATGGAAAGAATGAAGGTAGAATCATTCCCATTTTGCCTAACACCCTTCTATAATATTTTGTTTAGAAATTGTCATGTTTGGTAATGTGATTTGTGTACTTTCCAAGTCAGTTTTTTAATAAAATGAGATTGTTTTAGTTCATAGTAAGAACTGGAAAAGAAAGTGTTCAAATGCAGAAATTGCAGAGTTGGCACAAATCCCAGTTTCACCCCTAAACCAATGTGTGATCCTGGGCATCTCATTTAATCTTGTATTGCCTAACCTCTCAATATTGCCAGTCCCTAAACCTTTCAAATTGTCAGCCCTTCTGAGTGATTTCCTTCTCATGGTATGATCTTCATAAAAGCCTTATTCATGGTTTCACTGTGTTAATAGTGAGCATATTTATATCGCACACCACATGCATTTGTTCCTTTGATATCTAATGGAAACACTATTTGAAAACCATATCCCACTTCTAATCTGAGTCTGTCTGGATAAAGACACCTTCCTGGTAGCTTCTAATCTGCCTCCACTATCCATGCTACGATATGTGTAGCATGGATAGAGAGCACCTTCCAATTGGTGCTCTCTATCCATGAATGAGCTCTTTTGCATTCTGTGAGGCAGCTAATGTGAGTTCTCTGTCTATTATGGGTTACATGTACCTTTTACATACGGGCCTCCATTAATTCTACATCCTCCTTCCTGGATGTTATTGATAAAAAGTATCCTGTATGTACTAGAACAGTAACCCCTTTGTAGACTGCTAATATTGGTTTTCAAATGCTACTTGTTTATCATTCTGATTAGAACAAGAATGAAGGGAGCAAGGGGACTTAAAGGGAGTAAACGTGCTTATGCTGCGAGACCGCATATCAAACTATAGGTTGTGAGCACGACGGGTGGGCGGCACAACCAGCATAATTGATCCCTTAATTCCTTTGGTTTGGTGGAGGGGGGCCCCAAAGATGTCCGTGCCAAGGGCCCCAAAAGTGCTTAAGGTGGCCCTATCTCCAAGACAAGCATGTTGACTCTGACCTATGCTCCCGGCCGCATTCTCTCTCCCGGCACCTCTCACCATCAGGTCCCGCTCACCTCCTCTCTCAACAATCCACAACAGGGAGAGAGGCACAACTCACTCCAGAGCTCTTTTGCCATCTTAGAGTGGAATGATCTTTTCTTTGATGGATGGGTGCACCACAACCCGCATCCAACCATCTAAGAAGATATCCTTATTTTAAAAAACAGCACTTTTAGCAGCTGGCTCAACGAGCCTGGTGCTAAAAGCGTTAAGCCTCATGTTCTGGTACTGGTTTGCCAGCAATGGCCCTAAGTCTTGCAGGGGCCCGACCTTCACTCTGGCTCACCGTGACTCAGGTTAAACGGGCCGGACACAACCTAGTCCAGAACATGGGGCGTAACACTATAGTATTACTACAGCCAAATCATTCTCCCTAATTGAGTGTCCATACATTTTCTGTCTCCTCTTGCCTGAAATTATTTCATTCAACGCTATTCCTAAATGCTATTATTGCTATATTTTGAAACAGAATGTGTGCCCTTCACCATTCAGTATCTTCATACCTTGCACTCTTTCCTTAAGATAACTGATTGGAACACGATTTTCACTTTCATCTGAGACAAAGGCCAGAAATGTGCCCTTACTAAGGATTGGGGGAAATATCATTTCTGCATGGGAGTTGGGTTTTCCCTAAAATAACTAAATGGTTCATGGCTTTATTCTTTCCTAGGGCGAAGTCCTCATTACAAGTTTGGTAGTATTCCGGTAGTAAATTTGCCACCAAATGGAATTAGCATTAGTGCCACTTGGTTCAGCAGAATTACAGCTGGATTACAAGTGGTGGCATGACAGTGTTAGTCTCCATTTACGGAGTCTATAGGACTCCTTGGGGATTCGGCAGAGTTACCACTTGCAGTAATTCCGCATGTGGTAATTTCACAGTTTTTTGGCAATAAGGCGGCCGAAATTACCTCCAGCATTTTGTTGGAGGTTTTCCCTTCACCACAGCACCTTAATGGTAGCACTGCAGTGCTGTAATACGACAGTAATGTAGTGGTAACATAGTTACCACTGTATTACCGCTGTTTTTACAGCACCACCATTCTTGTAACGAGGCCCACTGTCTCTTACTGGGAGACGGGAGAATGTATTATTTCAGCATGTGAACTGGGCTTTATCCATGAACACTATCAATCAGATGACATGTCAAATGAACCGCCTTCTTTCACAGTGCCTTGTGTGCAGCGAGTGGATGCCACGGGATCCATTTCATATTGCATCTGTTGCATTGCCTCTATCAAATCAACGCATTCTTCTGTTAGGGTTTTCTGTGGGGTGAAGACTTCAAGGGTTTTCACAAGGCTCGCAGTCTTATGAAGTCATATACATATGAAGGCAGAATATGATTCTGAGCAGTAGCAACAACAGTTATATATAAGTAGCACGGTGGGTCTCCCAGAAGACACTCCAGATGTATGTAATTTCAACAGAATCCTAACTATTCAACAGATCTACTCTTACAGGCCGAATTTCTCAGTACTAACAACATCTGTACCTGGCAATCATGGTAATTCTTCTGGGTTGCCCAGGAGAAACCACTTCCTGCTAATCTTGATTTGGTCAATCCGTAAGTGACATTGGGCCTCATTTTGAGTTTGGCAGTGCGGTAAAAAAAAAGTGGTGGTAATTCCATTACTGACACCTTTTGGATGGCAACAGAATTACTGTCATTTTTACCGCTCTGCTCAATTCCAAATTTGACCTTAAAGTCGATGATTTGCATCCAGCATGATGCCGGAGCTAAATCCTCCACTTTAAGGACAAATATCAATAGATTTACCACATGGAATTATCGCTCTTTGTAAATCCGCCAAAAATCATCACCATACCATCACTCGTAATCCAGTCGTAAAACCACTGGGCCGAGCGGCGGTAACATTAAAGAACGCTTGGGATAAAGCGGGGAATTTAATGCGAGCCATTGTACTTTCTCGCTGTTTGACAGACCCACCTCTGTGGCCCGAATTGCTGAGAATAAACTGACGCCACGCGTGAATTATCTGGAAATGGACACTCTTGTTACTTCTTCTGAGCACGACAACCCGGAAACCCCATCTCCATTAAATCCATTAAATCTTGCACTGGTTAATCCTTAAATGACATGTACTGTCCGAGAAACAGAACATCAGTGTTAGACTTATATTTCATAAACAGTGCCAGAGATCAGAGCTATTTCTCTTTCATGCCCTAAGTTGCCAACTAGCTTCAAAACAATGCTTGACCTTTGTTCAAATTTCGTCTTTCACACTCTGACAACAGGATCGACCCACAACAGTTTCGAATACGATGTTATCTTTCTTCAACTTTCAGCCTGCGACCACTAGATGGCAATCCTTACTTACGAAATAGAAGTAATGGGAGTTGCTGATTTTCTCTGAACAGCGCGTTTGGGAATTCGAAAACACTTTGCTAGAAATGGAACTGGTATATATGGTGCCCGGGCCCACTGCTCTTCATAATCAGATAAATAGTCTAGGACTATTCTACAAACTACAAAGTTCTATCCAATTTCGTGAAGCCACTTAAAAAATTCGGCCAAATCTCCAGCTAAATGCCACAATAGACTCCTCTGAGAATACTAAATAAGAAGAAATCCCCTCATGCCAGGAACACCCGGGACAAAAACAGAGTTACCAACCACTAATTGACTAAGTGATAAGGTGGCAAGAGCATGTGACGTCTTTTCTGAGCTCCCTAGGGGCGCCAGCCCAGGGCATCCCAGTTAAGGTTGGAAAGCTAAAGGGCAAAGACAGCCATTGACCTGCCTCTTTGCCTTTTCACCTGAGAGCCTTTGCTTTTGCCTTCCTACCCGCTGCCCCAATGACTACCCCTAGCTTGCTAATTACTGTGCTGTCTCTCTCTGCACTGTGGCACATACATAGAATGCATTGCCTCCTGCTACAGATGGTGCACCTCCTACTCACCTTTCCCAGGCTTAAGCCAATCATGCAACAGCTTCCGCCTTTCCAACACCCTCAAAACACCCTCTACTCTGTCTCTTTTACACCTCCTACTTCCAACAAACAAAGCCGACAAGCAAAACACACCTCCCCTAACACCTCACTGGCCTGCAGGAAGGCAACTTGAACGGGGACCTGGAGCCACAAGAAGGGCTGTAGCACAGAGGCCTAACGTATAAGGGGCCCACAGCTGTCTGGAGACATCTGGGATTGCATGGGTCTCCCCCCGAGTGGCCCCAGGAGGGGAGCAATACCTGGACGTAGTCAGGCCGAGACACCACTACACACTGAGAGGCACACGCAGACCCACTGACATAAAGCTACAGCCGAAATCAAGAATGGCGGCGGGAGGTATGAAAACCCGGCAGCAAGATGTACGAACTATCCTCCTGGAGCTTAAAGTGTTCAGAAAAGAGGTGCGGACGTCCCTGGGAGCTATTGTGGATAGGGTCACAAAGGTGGAAGATCGGGTGAAGACTTTGGAACACAACCAAGGGTCGGCCGACATCGCTGACGTGCACCGAGAGGTGAGGGTCAAGGACCTGGAACGCAGGGAGAGGGAAGCAAAGACCAAGTTGGACGATGTGGAAAATAGGGAGAAATGGAATAATCTAAGGATATGGGGACTCCCCAGTACAGAGACTGAGACCCCAAAAGAACTGGAACGCATGTTGACCCGCCTGCTGAAACATCTGCTGGGGACGGAGGCAGACAAGGCAATCTGCTTTGACAGGGTCCACAGAGGTGCCGCAGCAGCAGGAGGCCCGTGCTCAGTGGTAGCCAAGTGCCACTACTATAGCGATAAAGAAGTGATCCTGAGAAAAGCCCCGGAAGCGGGTGGCATAAAATGGGAGGGGCCACTGTGACCATCTTTCAGGACCTATCATCTCACACTCTGGAACAGAGGAGGAAATGCAGACCCCTGACACGGTGGCTCCAAGAAAAGGGGGTCTGATATCGTTGCTGCTTCCCCTTCGTGTAGTCCTTTGACTATGATCAAGAGCACTATGAACTGCTGCAGGGCGAGGAGGCCGATCTGCTGCTGCAGGATCTACAGCAGGAGGGACAGCCACAAGATCAGGAGGGTCAGTATAAGCTAAGGGAATGCTTCAACAAAGCCTTTGCCCAGCCGGGGGGTCATAAGAAAGAAGGGAGTGCAAGAAAATCCAAGAAGCTGCAACTTTCACAATCAAAATACTGCTTGAAGATCTATTTGAGGATGGGAAGTGGATCAGCTTTAAAAGATTGAAGCTAGTTAAAGATCTCAGAGATTGCACAATGGGGGAGTATAGGAGGTTGAAAAAAGCTCTGGGGAATAAGATTCTGGATGGATGCAAGGGTTGGCATGTTTGGCTGAAAGAATATAAATCTGAAGGTGGAATGGCTTTGAAAGTGTACAAAAATCTTGATCAGTATAAATAACCAAATTACGACTTGATATCAAAATGGTCAGATGTACTTGATTCAGAGATGTCGGAGGGCAGATGGAGGAATCTGTGCAAGAATGTGGCTCTAACTTCTTTGAATCTGAGAGAGAGGTGTAGACAGATCAAAATTCTGAACAGAGTTTTTTGGACGCCGCAAAGATTGCATGCAAGAGGATTAACAGAATCAGGAGCCTGTTGGAGATGCAAGCATGCTAATAGGACTTTTGAGCATATGATATGGGACTGTTATGTGCTACGATCTTTCTGGAATGGGGTCACTGCAAAGATGAATGAAGTTCTTCTGATGCATGTGCACTTTGACTATCTGACTGTAATTTTGGGTGAGGATGATATGGTGGACGACCTCTCGTTTCCACAGAGGAGTTGGCTTTTTAGGGCATCAAATTCTTCCAAAAAATCATATTGAGGAAATGGAAGAGTGAAGACAGACCGCCGATTTCAGAATGGATGGATGATCTGAAAAAAGTGTCAAGAATTGAGAAGCTAATTCTTTACAGGGATAGGAAAATGAACCTATTTGACCAAATATGGGACAGATTTCTAGAATTGTAAGATGGTTGTAAAGCTGATTTGGATTGAATCTGTAATTTCTCCTATTGAGTGGGTATTAGACACCCTAAATGTGATGAACCAAGTTTATTTTGTTGCTTATGTACAGTATATATGTTGTATTTTATACTTTATTTAAAAATAATAAACATGTTAATAAAAAAAAATAAAATACTGCAGATGGCACTAAGCAAAGCACCACTGATGGTGTGACGCAGAAGATAAGGGAAGACACAGAGGGAGAAAAAGAAGGAAAACAAAAATAAGAACAGATGAAAGTAATGGTTGACAGTTGTTGTTCGTGTTTAGGTGGGGTAGGGGGTCCCACGCTATCGTAGAAGCCTGGATATGTCCGGGTGTATCAGGGAGGTCGAGTCACCGACCCAGGCTGGGTTAGGCTTCCGTAAACCAACCATGGGAGAAGTTCAAGTTAAAGAAAGGGGGCGGGAATTCACGCATTGCAAGTTCAAGGGCTCTGACCAAGGTTCTCTCGGGAGGCCTGGGGTGGCAGAAATGGAAACACCCAGGGTAGGGTATGGCTAAATTGAAAGGGCTAAACTCCCTCCCCATATAAGAGATCTCTTACCGTCAATATCCTCTGTAAATCCAAGTTGGCGGAGCTCTTCCTGCAGGAGACCCACTACTGAAAGGGCCCTTAAGGGAGCTTAGGTCGGGCAAAATGTACTGGGTCTCTCATGCAATCTCAAAGAAGGAGGGGGTGGGGATAGTGATGGAAAAAGGGATGGGAGGCAACAGGGGGACACCCCAGTGTAATGATCGCCTCATGCAAGACCCTATTTTCAGGGAGTTTATGGGGAAGAAAATTCAGTGCTTTTTTCAAACAAACATCACAGGGATACACAGATGAAATATGTGTGGGAGGTGGCTAAAGCCACCTTTCGGGGCCTCTTGATACTGGAGGGAGCGCAGAGGAAAAGAGAGAGGGCTTTAATGGAGCAACGAATACGGGGGTTCTTCGAAACATGCATGCCCGACTGACACAAACAGGGACTGACTGGGAGGGGGTCCTGAAAGACATGAGGGACAAGCGGCAGGAATTGCACTCGCTCCTTTTAGGGGAGGGCGTTAAGAGGCTACGGTATACTAAGCAACGATACTATGAGAAATGAGACTGAGCGGACACTCTCTTGGCAAATAGGATATGGGAGGCTAGAGTAGAGAGGAAGGGGGACCGGATCAGGGACGGTGGGGGACATGTGGTAACATAACATACAAGACTGCTTCACAGAATACTACAAATGCCTCTACGCGCGACCCCATAGAGAGAACGACAGGAAGGTGCAGGGATACCTGGACCGGCTCCCCATGCCCTGGTCAAGGAGAGAACAAACCTAGAAGGGGACAACACAGCTAAAGAGGTGCGGGAAGCAATGGGTAGTCTTAAGCCGGGTAAAGCACCGGGAGAGGATGAATATACATAAGATTTTTACAAAAAATTCCAGGAAATCCTTACAGAGCCATTGGCCCAGGTCGTTAACTCCACTGAGGGGGCTAGAAATATACCACATACATTCCTGGAGGCATTGATAGCGGTCATCCCCAAACCGGACAAGGATAGGGAGCAGTGTTCCTCATACCGGCCCATCACACTGCTGAACGCAGACGGCAAGATATTTGCTAGAATATTGGCTACCAGATTGGAAGTATATCTCCCCAAGCTAGTCCACCCAGAGCAAACGTGGTTCGTGCGGAACAGGCAAGGAGCAGATCATTTACAAAAGACCCTACACATCATGGCAGCGCCCAAGGTTTAGGTGCAGAAAAGGCCTTTGAGCGGGTCAGCTGGTCTTTCATGACAAGGATTTTAGAGAAAACTGGTATGGGACCCAAATAGCTGGGTTGGATCACTGCACTATACTCGTCACCAAGAGCCAGAGTAGTGGTCAATGGGGGAATGTCGAAGGTCTTGAAGCTACAAAGGAACACCAGAGGCCTGCCCCCTGTAACACCTGTTATTCACCCTGGTTATGGACACATGGGCGCTGGAGGTACGGGGGATGAGAATATCAAGGGTGTACAAATTGGAAAGGTTAGCTACAAAATGAGCCTCTTTGCCGATGATGCCTTGCTCTATATCACCAACTCTAGCACATTGGTCCCACATCTCCTGCAGACTTTGGAGGAATATGGTGGGCTGTGTGGTTTTAAAATAAATTTAGATAAGTCAGTGGCGTTCATGCTGGGGGAATGGAGACAAGATGCAGAAGACTATGTCCGGAGCCTTGGACTCCGGATACAGCAGGAAGGGTTCAGATACCTAGGGTTAGATATTACAAGAGATGACAGGGATCTCTTTGAAAATAACTACCTCCCCCTCTGGGACAGAATACGATTAGACTTGCAAAGGTGGAGAAGGTTAAATGTCTCCTTGATGGCGCACCTAAACTGTGTTAAAATGACGATCCTCCCTAAGTTCCTTTTCCTTTTTCAGATGCTACCAACAATTGTCCCGACCTCCTACTTTGAGATAGTGTAAAGGACCCTTATGCATTTCCTGTGGACTGGGGTGCGGCCTAGGGTGGCCTACAATACTCTGCTCCTGTCGCAAGAGCAGGGTGGGGTGAACTTCCCAGACATCGAGGCATACTATAAGGCAGAGAAACTACGTATAATGGTGGATGACCTAGACCCTGGAACCCAAATCAGTGGGTCCAAATGGACAACACAATTCTGGCGCTGGTAATACTGGGTGAATGGTTGTGGATCCCACAGAGGGAGATAACCAAACATGTGCTGCTGCATCCAATCCTGAAAGTATTCTGGTCGGTATGGTAGGAGGGCAATGCCACGCGATGGCTCACATTGTGGCCCTCACCATTAAGTTGCATTTGGGCCCCACCCCTGAGAGACCGGATTGACAAACCCGAATCAGTTTCAACTCTGGTACTAGGCAGGTTTGACCTGGGCTGGGCAGATGTGGATGGAAGGAGACCACCTGCTCTTGGAACGCTTGGAGGAATGCCTTCATGCAGGCAAAACTTCAGTATTTCGCTACCTACAGCTTAAAGGGGTGTTGACGGAACAGAGATGGGAAACCAACTTTATGCATGAATTCACGACATTTGAGAAGGCATTACTGCAGGGGACTGATACAAAAGAACGTATTCCTAGGTTGTATGGGGAGATTAGGCGAAAAAATGATGGTGGAGTCCTGCTGGTGAGAGCCAAGTGGGCGAAAGACCTGCATAGGGAAATTGCAGATCAATTATGGTCCACAATATGCAGAGAAGTCAATTTGTCTACAGTGTCGCCACAGTATAGGATTCAGGCTATCAAACATATTCACTGATGGCACTACGCCCCAAATGTGCTGACAAAGATGCATCCGGGAGCGGACTCACAGTGTTGGAAGTGCCAGCAGCCACAAAGTACCTACTATGATATGTGGTGGGAATGTCCCAGTGTACAGCAGTACTGGCAATCAGTGCTGGCATAGCTTGAGGGGTTAGATGGGATACGGAGGAAGTTATCCCCCTTCTGCTATTGTTTGGGGTAGAGGAGGAAGAAGGGGCGGGAGAGGGAGAGGAACACATGGTACGCACCCTAAAGGTTGCAGCCGGAAGCTGCACAGCACAGGGTTGGAAGAGAGACACAGCCCCCACGGAAAAGGAATGGGTCCTAAAAGCCAGGGCCATATACGACATGGAGTACTTGATGCACTGATGGACGAGACGTGGACAAGTATTGAGGGGGCTGGCTTCTGTCTTTTGAGAAATACAGACACTAAATAACCGCAAAATCAGGAGTGAGCCCACACTGACCTTGAACGGGAAGGCGTGGGGGGGTAATGGGACGAATAATCTTCATATTTCACTGAAAGCATGGTTATTTTGTTATTTGTTTAAAGTGTACTACGAGAAAATGATAATAAAACTCAATTTTGAAAAATTAAAAGCAAAGAGTTTGGGGGTCCATAAAGATGGAAGGAAAGGTGTAGTAAAGAGAAATTGATCCTAAAACACGCCTCCTACCCCCAGACTAAGGGACATGGGGAACTAACCCACCCATGATGGGTCCTCTGTTCCAGTCGGTTATCCCTGTTGGACAGCCCATCAGCATTGCTAAAATTGGGATCTAGCCTAGGCCCCATAGTGTAGTTGAAGGCCTGCAGACTCATAAACCACCTGAGCCACTTTGGATTCTCTCCCTTAACATCTATCAATCACTTCAAAGATTTAGTGTGAGCATACACAGTGAAGTGAGTCCCATGGAGGTAGGACCTCAACTTCCTGAGACACCATACAATGGAAAAGCAACTCTTCTCAGTCTGGGGCCACCTGAGTTCTCCACTCCTAACTGGTTGCTGATTAGACATATAGGTTGTTCCTCACCTTTGTAATTAAGCTTTGAACATTTTCCAAATATCCCAATGTCATAGGCACCTGCCTGCCTTTAAACCAGGGGTCTGAACTAAGGATTCTTTCAGGCCAGTAAAAGCCTTCTCACACGTGAGGTTCCATAAGAACTCCTTAGGTCCCCTTGAAATAGTGAGGGCAGTCAGAGGGACAGCTATATTGCTATAGGCTGCCACTTTGCTCTTTTGTTTCCCAGTGAGGCCTAGGAAAGTCCTAACTTGGGCTTGGGTAGTGGGGATTGCCCAGTTCTGTACATTATGTACTTCACTGACAAGAGGTTGCATCTTGCCTCCATCTACACCAATGTCATATGGACAGAAGGTAATCATTCTTGTTCAATTTGACACTTGGTTATCTCCCAGAACAAGTTAGCCTGATGAAGGTCCTGACACCCGGTCTCTTGAGTCATCCCCAGTTCCTTCCAAGTGGGGGTTGAATCTGGCATGCCATCCAGACATGTATTGCTGAGATCCTTTTTCCCATTCAGAACAAGGCCTAACCTCAGGTGACAGGTGTCAGTTGCAGCCACCAATTCATAAGCCCCTACATTTAGGTAAGGATCGAAAAAAGGGCGAAACTGCTGTCTTCTCCTTCACATATACTGACTGGGACATGTTTCCATACCCTGCAGAGGGATCCAAACTGCTATTGTACTTCTCAGTACAGAGCTGAGGCACCAAGTTGTCCCCTCTTGGTGGAGAGTGTGTATCTGTCTTGGGGATAGAATACAGAGCTCTTGTGTCCACACAGAATCCCAAACTGGATGTACCTGTATGTCTTCCCAGATCCCCAAAACTGGGCTCTTGGCAGCTAGAGAGCTCAAACATTCCTTGTTCTAACACTGGGTGGGTCTCACATCAAATGTCAGAACTATTTCTTTGTTTTGTTCTGAGCCACCACAATACCAAAACTTGTTGAGTTCACTCACTCCCAGAATACAGTCTGGTTTACACCAATCTGTTATAAGGGGTGTCAGTGACAACAAGGGGTGACATTGCTTCAGCAAACTCTCCAGCTCACCTTGCTGATGTGGGGTCAGATGAAGAGACACTAGGCCATCCTCACTGAAGCTGTTAGCAGGACTGCTGAGGCACAGGGCAGGAAGAGACACAGATTTCTCTGGTTCCTTTCCTGTAGTCATAGGCAGGGCACCCATTATATATCTTAAGATAGAATCCTCCTTACTATTCATAGGAAACTTTATGGTAACCTGGACAGGTCCACCAAGGCCCTCTGAATAGTTTACTTTGCCAAGCTGTGAAACATGGCAAGGCCCAGTCCACCCACAAGTGTCTTCGGATTTACAGCTTAAGTTTGACAGTAGAAGGTCCCATCTCCTTCTCTGGGGCTCACTTAAAGTTCCAATCAAACTGACAGCTCTCTCTCAGACCATCCTCCTGCGGATGACAGCTCAATGACAGACACTTGACAGGCCACTTCAAAATCCCTCCACTGGGTCTGACCACTACTCAGCACAGCAGAGGAGCTACCTCTGGGACTGACATGCAGTAGGGTGTCAATGACTGAATTGGCAGTCATTACCTGTGGGGTTGTACAAGGACTCATGGAATTGTGATCAGCAATCACCCTTTTTATCATATTGCCTGAGGTCTCCAGAGCAAAGGGCTAATCAAATGAGGCCTTGTCTCTGGTAGTGAGGAGTCCACTCCTAAAAGTGAACTCAGGAGGAATTGAATTCTTGCCTCCCTCCTGTCAACATGGTGACAGAGAGTGAGACTTCAACCGTGGTTTTCTTCTGGGACCCCCATCATGGGTCAGCAAGAATGTGTGTTAGACCACACTGGTGATATCCTGACACTAAGATCCCTTACCAGGGGAATGTCACACACCAGGTGTAGGAGGAAGGGCCTCATAACCTGAGTAACCTACAACCTCTCATGGTCTTCTCTGGTGGGATCTGTGTGGTTACTTTGCAGTAACCCACCTTCCCTTTGAATCCTTTGCTTCACTGGAGGAGAATCCTCCAATTGGAAGCAGGCCTTTCTCCATTGGCCTAGCCTAACCAAGATGGTTTCCTTTTCTGTTGGCCCATACTCCTCTCACTCCTGGGGCTCTCCTCTACCTGTATACTAAGCAGCTGAGGAGGCCCATAAGATTCAAGGTTTTTTGGGGGCCTTTCTTCCCAACTCGGAGTAGGGACTCTTCCAACTACATCAACAGACATTGTAGGTAAGACGGGGGGATATTCTCCTTCCTCTGCTTCTGACCACTTTAGCCATGGGTTTCCCCTTAGACCTAGGCTTTATCTTAGTCTTGGCTATGTCGCGGTTTATTATGCGGTCACTCTCAACACAGGGAGTTCCTTTCCCCCGAAGCAAGGTGGCGCACAATAAAGGACTTTTATTTTAGGCTCAATCTGCTGAGGCATCCGACCCGTCTCGCACCCAACCCCAACAAATACCCTGTGTCACCAACGGACTAGGCGAGGAAACTGAAAAAGCATCCAGAGGACTCTATTCAGAAATTGTGTATCAAGATATTTATTTGACTTGATACACACATTTACAAAAATGAATCAATCATGTATAAGTCCACACTCTAAATCACATTTAAATTGCAGGAAGAACAAAATAGTTTAAAACAAAGCAGATGACCAAATTCATTTCTGCAGTGAGCAATTCATCATTCATCAACATACATTCTCATACGCTCATACACATACAAAAATACATACACAAAGATTTAGTATATATGTAAAAGGCCATTCAGATGACAACATGAAAGGATTTTGAAACAAAGTTCATAATATTGAAACAATTTACTTTAAGAACATGTCATCTAATGTTGGAGTGGATCTAGATAATAATTTTTTTTCATTTGATCTCGTCTCCAACAATCTTTGGTTTCTGACCGGTTTTGACGTGTTGGAATAATTTAATCCACGTCTTCATCAGGGAATCCTAAATAATATGCTAATATGAAGTGTAGAGACACTAATATTAGTACAAAAAACAATAAGTAATTCAACAAAAATGCGAAAGGCAAACATTATTTTTTAGAACACCTGCAACGACCAAATTGAACCGACCCACTCAATGCATGTGCTAAAGTAAGTCTCATGAAATACCAGTCATACATGCCGAGGTACACTCATTAATTAAGGTGCCGAAAGGTGTGTGAAACCAAAGTGATCTGCGCCCTGTCGTAGAGGATGGCTGACACCAAGAGGCCGATCCAACACTACACCAACGGACTAGAAAGCAGGCCGGTGTGTAGTAAATATATATATATATATATATATATATATATATATATATATATATATATATTTTTTTTTTTTTAATTTTTTATTTATTTATTTATTTATTTAATATTTGATGCAATGCTAACATCAGCCACCAATGCTGTGGCAACACTCAAGATCACACAATAACTCGGTTATATAAAACAACACAGGTGACATTTTGAAACATGCGATAATAGCTTAAGCAGATTTAATATCAATGTAACCAATAGAAATGTTCCCAATACCATACAAGAAACAATACCTTTCTCCCAGAAACCCCCACCATCCAGGCCTCAATTAAATATGACCCCTTTGATTGAAAGGCAAGGTGCAAGGAGTGTGAGCACAATGGAAAATCATTTTTCTGCTGATTTAAAAAGGCTCTGTTTGGGAAATGAATTCAATGGCAAATTTGTTTTGGGCTTGCTATTTAAAAGGCAAGGTTGGGAAAAATGAACTCAAATGAAAATCGTTTTCCAACACACTTGAAAATAAGAAGCAGGACTTGATAACTTGGGGTCAGAGAAAAATGGAAACCAAAAGGGAAATTTCGTTTTTGTACCCACAGACAGATGAGATGCAATACTTTGTAATTCTGATTTATAAGGAACAGGGAATTTCGTTTTTCAACACACATACAGGTGAGAACAATACTTTGTAATTCTAATTTAAAATGAATGAAGAATTTGATTTTGTACCCTCCACACTGACTTGAAAGGTGGTGTTGTGTGGATTACTTCCTTTTGGGATGATGGACACTCCCCCCTTTCGATGTGGAAGTCAAGGATTTCAGAGACATCCAACCAGGTCTTTATGGGCTATACCAGCTCTTACCCACTGGGCATAAGCTCTTGTTGGTTTTGAATTCTAACAACCCTCATCCTGTGATTTTCTATATGGGAATTAATTGATTTACGTTAATCAAATGTGCTAAGGATCTACACAATTTCCCCCTCCCCACACTTTAATGGGAAGGTTTAAGGATGCTGCTCCCAACACATTGCAATTTCAACAGAGGGGTGGCATTCTAATGGGAAAATAAGTTTGAGTAAGATGTAATAAATTGTGCAAAGGGCCTACCCAGTTTCACCCCCCTCTACCCACTAATGGAAAGGGATAAAGGCAGGTGACTCCCCATACAATTGTTGGCTTTGGGATATCCTCTTACATGGGAGGCGTTGGTTAGGGAAAACAGCAGGGCTCCTCTCAGGACAGCGTAGGTCTGATCCAGGGCTTTCAGTCAGGGATTTTCTCCTGCACCCAGACTCCTTCTGCTCCTCTGGTTTGGGTCCAAGCTAGCTTCTCTATGTCCCAGCCTTTGTCTCCAATGCAAGGATTGAGGTCTCTGGGCTAGATTTTCCTTGCAAGAGTCCAGCAGCAGCTCTCTCCCAGAATAATTCACAAAAAGCCTAGTTCTGATGTAAACCTGCCCTTTTCTATGCCTAGTGACACAGCAACCTTGTTATGATTCCCACAGTCAGGATTGGCTGGCATGTTCGCTTCACCTCCCACCAAAACGCCCACTGGCTGCTGATAGAACCAGAAGTTGGGAGATATGTATGATGTAGGCTGAGGAAGGGGAATAGATACATCATTTCAAATTGACAAGGATTTGTGCATCTTTTGTTCGGAAAAATCTCATACTGCAATAACTCCCTTGGTCTTTCAAATAACCCCATGATGATATATATGTATTAAGCAAAAAAACTTTGTTAAAGGGACATTATGGTTAAGTTGCGCTACTAAAAACCTATGAAATTCAGTTAAAAGAACTTTGTTAAAGAGACGTTATGGTTCAAAGTAAAATCGAAAACCCCCTGAAATTCGCTAGTTATGGTAGGCTAAGCAACCATAACTCGCGCCACCACCGTGCATTGCTAAGACTAACACCCAGGACATCAAAGATGACATCACAAATGTAATTGATGACATCACTGATGACATCACATGTCTGACTCTCTGTTTTTTCCTTTAGTGATATATTTAGTCCAGTAACAGTCAAGAACTAAAAATTCACTGTACTATAGTACAAAGTACTATATTTGTAGACTTATACTTCAAATATGTTCTTACAGTAATTTACTTAGGGTCCACTCAAAGCATATGAAACATACAAAGGGGAAAACACAGACTTGGAAGACAGCAATGCTTTCTATGAAGATTATTAGTAAGGTTATCAACACTGTTTTATAGTTCTGTTGTTTTTTTATGACTGTACTTTTTCTGGATATGCTCATATTTCTACACGTTGCACTTACACTACTTTCTTTAGGGTCTAGTCACAATATGTGATAGTTATACATAGGGAAGTAGTAGCTTTGAAGCAGAGCAATCATTTCTGTGCATGAAGATAATCAGTTAGGTTATGAAGATTGTCGGGTAATACTGCTGTTTTTTTGTTTACTTCACTTTCCCTGTATATACTCTATTTGTATGTGTTGTTGTGTGTTTGTGTTTTGTGTGCAGTAATGCAATAATGTAGTAAGTGGGTTTGATTCGGTACTTATTAAATGTTTCACAGTATGCAAGATTCTAATAAGAAAGCATTTATAATTTTATTATTTAACATGGCAAGATTATTAATATTGCATCTTCATCATGTCTGCTGCACACTATGCCTATGTTACTACATGTGTACCTTAGTATATTGGAAACAAACGTTATAATACAATGCTATTTGGATTAATGCATTACTTAATGCACTACATACCTCATGATTTTTATTCCATTGATCCTTGACACTTTTTTTATTAACATTACCATAAGAATCCCTTGTACAGACTTTTCATGAAAGGTAAATGAACATGGGATGTCATCAGTGATACATCAATGACATTTGTGATGTCATCTTTGATGTCCTGGGTGTTAGTCTTAGCAATGCACGGTGGTGGCGCAAGTTATGGTTGCTTAGCTTACCATAACTAGCAAATTTCAGGGTTTTTTCGGTTTTACTTTGACCCATAACGTCCCTTTTGTTTTCTTTTTTTTAAATTTCATTTAGTTTATACAAACTTTTTGAAATATAAAAACTCAAATCAGAGCTCAAATCAAAATTTTACATTAATACTCATCTTGAAATTTGCTTTTTCGAATCCATTATTTTCCAGCTAATAGAACAAAGCAAAAGCAGAGAGAGGAAAGAGACACACAACAAAAGAGCTTTCACTACTTAGTGTTCGAAGTATTGTATTGGCTAGATAACTTCTGCCCAAAATGTCATCCTGATATGAACACTTGCTTTCAAATATCATTTACTAAGGACCGCTCTAGCAAAGATTGAAGTTGGACTAAAAATCGCATCATTGCTATCAGCAGCGATTTGGATTCTATGATGTGTAATTGTCTCATAACGTCCCTTTAACAAAGTTTTTTTACTGAATTTCATAGGTTTTTAGTTGTGCAACTTAACCATAACGTCCCTTTAACAAAGTTTTCTTACTGAATTTCATAGGTTTTTAGTAGCGCAACTTAACCATAACGTCGCTTTAATGTTTTTTTACTGAATTTCATAGATTATTAGTAGCGCAACTTAACCATAACATCTCTTTAACAAAGTTTTTTTTTACTGAATATACATTTTCATAGTGTACATTTGATAGATGTTTGCTAGGGTTCCCTTACTTTATATACAAGTAACATAGAACAAACCGAACACCCTGCTAATGATTTTGATGTCCGCGGACGGTCACGGACGACATCAACACTACCCGGACATGCAGGGGGTATCTGAAATTCTTCTATCATACCATATAAACACTGCACAAGTTCAAAAAGCAGCACATAAACACATTATATATAATAATAAATAAGCAGTTTAACCTACATATTTAACACATCAACCATCCATTTAAATACGATATGTAATAAAATGGATTATACCATAACAAAAAAGATATACCTCCAACATAATTACCTCACAGAAACTGCAGAGCTAGAAGCAACAGTAGACCTACACAACACAACGAATACAACTTAGCAGAAACTAGTAAGTAAACTTCATTTTTCTTATATATTGCTATACTTTTTGTATGAGGTACAGTACAATTAATATATTTTTGTTTTTCACACAGAAATGTGCAGTACTTTGGAGTGGCTTGAAGAAAATGTTCCACATGAGGAAATGTCTGAAGACAGTGATAATAATGGTAGACACTTTTCTATATAAGCAAATTAATAATCATTACCTTATGTGTACTTAACATATATATATTTTATTTTTTACAGACCATACAAACATTGAAAATATTACACCAAAAGACACATTGGAAAAGACTCTGGAACACATGGAACAGAAAGCAGACATGTTCAATGAAAATTTCAATGGTTTGAAACAGTTAGTGGAGGACCACATAAAAGAAAAAATTAAATACCATTGTCCCACCTGTACCTGTGCCCCCTCTCCATGTCCCAGTGAACTATCCCCAAACCCTCAACAACAAGATAAACATTTTGATGAGACTTCCATCCCTTCATCCCCTCCCACCCATCCTCTCCAAACCCCTAATTCCACTGTTTTTGTATCAGTTTCTGCTTCCCCCTCTCTTTGATAATTTGTGTATATGTATATAATAAAAAAATATTATGTTTCTTTTAATGAAATTCTTTGTGTCTTATTTCTTTTTTAAAAAGCAGTTAAAATGTCCTCGGACAGCGCGCCTGTCCGGCCGGTCCGTAATTAACAAAATGTGGATGTCCTAAGGACACTACACCTATCTGTACCATTTGCAACCAAGATGGAACTGTTCTTAGAACACACCAGCTGTCCGGGATGTCCGTAAATCAACAAAATGGGGGTGTCCTAAGGACACTATACCTCTCTGTACCGTTCGCAACCAAGATGAAACTGTTCTTAGAACACACCAGGTGTCCGGGATGTCCGTAAATGAACAAAATGGGGGTGTCCTAAGGACGCTATACCTGTCCGTACCGTTCACAACCAAGATGGAACTGTTCGTAGAACATGCGCGGTGTCCTGGATGTCCATAGTCAAACAAAATGGAGGTGTCCTAAGGACACTATACCTGTACAGTCTGAACATCTACGCACATGCGCACCACACCCGTAAGTCCTGCGAGCATGGCGCCTGTCCGTAACTGTCCGTCGCACTTGTGTCGCACTTTTAATAAGTTTCAGGACCCGAACATTGTCCGTAGAACACCCACACACATGCGCACGACCGCTCCTGTGCACCCATTCCCTTCGCGGACATGTTCCCGACGTCATCATGTGACCGCATCCACGCTCAGCGTGTGTCCTAATTTGCGGACTCTGTCCGGTTGCCCAACATTTTAAAATAACTTATTCAGACAATCCAAATTATTTTACAGTAAAAAAACACCATTTCACATGTCCCAGACAATGGCCCTGGCTTTCCACATACTTTTTGTAACTTTTTGAACACTTTTGAGTGTGCGATATGTTCTCGAAGCGCACCCCTCCATCCCTATAAAAGGCCACACCCCAGAGCTGATCTTCATTCTACTTCTGGCTATTGTAGATTGACTTTTGCTGCCTTTGCTGCTCTGGCTGAGATTACCTCATCAACCCTAATGGCATCCATGGCTGCTGTTGTTACATCTCCCTAAGCATCACCACCAAACCCTCCACCACCACCACCTCCCCAAGGGCCTGCAGAGAGGAACACACGTGAGGATGTAGAGAACGAGGATGAAGAGGATGAAGAGAATGAGGTTGAGGAATTCCCTACTACCAGCACTCGCCGGGAGTCTTGGGTGTGGTGGTTGTTTACCGTTTATGGTAACGTACCAAAGGCTCATGCGAACAAGGTCACGTGTAACCAGTGAAAATTGGTGCTGAGTCGTGGGAGATGTGGTTCGTACAGCTTTGGTACGACAACCATGAAGCGACACCTAACTTAGTTCCATGGTGCGGACATTCGCAAGGTTGAGTTCCTCTACAGCATCCACCGTTCCCGCTCCTCTCACCACAAGGGACACTCCTGTGGGAGAGCGCATCCCTCCAGCTGCTTAACAGGCCATTTGCGATGATGTTGACCCTTACCTTTCGAGGGTCACAATATTGTGTATTTACTGCGACGCAGTACTCTGCAGGGGGGAGAGTCTTCGAAGTGCTTTCGAGACTACAGTCAGATCTGCTACCTACCTAAACAAGGCCCACCCTACATCTTCCTCTCTCCACCTGCCCTTTCTTATCCCCGTGGTTGGTGTCCCTTCCTTACCCTCTGTTCCCCTCTCTCCTCTACTAGTATGTCATGTGTAAAAAGGCAATGAAATATAAAACAACAAAAATCCCCAAAAAAAAGGCTCTTTTCAGAGTCACCTTTCACAGTTTAAAAATAAAAGTATCAAATAAACAGTGCAGGTGCCTGCGCATTTTTTAAAAGTCTGTGGACAGTCCTAGGACAGATAAAATTTTGGGGTTCTGCCCTAGCAAAACCAATGCACTTTTCTCTGGGAGTAAGTGTTGGCTCTGAAAAGAGCCTTTTGGTGGTGTGTTTGTGTGTTTGAAAAACTTGAATTCGTCAACACCTACTGCAAAATAGATGACTGTATTTCCAAAAAAGGGCGCAATGCATTTTGTACATTTCTCAGAAAAATCTGATTGCCAGCATATGTAAGATGGACTCCATCTCTGCTACGAAACATAATATTTTCTTTGTGAAAAGAGGACATGCCAACATCTCTTAGAAAGGCACAAACAGCCTTATTGACATTGCGCCTCGCTTTCTCCATTTGTGGACCAAATGAAGAAGAACGCAGCAAAATCTGTCTTTGCGCAATACGAGAAAAAATGAATTGGGAATTTGGAAACATGTCCATGAGCTTCTCAAGTCCTTCTTTCATTGCAAATTGCAAAGAAATTCCAGACACATGTCCTAAATTGTTCCCTCCACAATGAATTATAATTATGTCTGGATGATGCTCTGTCTGTAAAGTAGCACAGAGAGGTACCAAGTCCAGCCACTTCATTCCACGCACTACATCCTAGTGTACTTCCACATGAGGGAATCCAAGATCTGCAGATACACCACAACGTTCTGCATGCACCTCCAACCAATGTATCCATGAGTCTCCCAAAATCCAGATAATCTGTTTTCGAAAACACACAGCCATAACTATCTGTTCTTCTCTCAGGAAAAAGATGTTCTCACAAAATCTCTCCGTACACAAGACACCCACTAAACTTTACTGACCAATCCCTAGCCCTGCTCATTCTCATTTGCATGCCTCTCCACCCCAGAATCCCTGAATGTAATACGCACTGTCTGCAGACTACCGCCATGTCCGCAGACATATAGAAGATCTGAGCTTGGTGAATGTACATTTAAATAGTGTGCCCCTTTTCCCCTTTGAGGTGGGCTCTGAAAAGAGCCTTTTTTGGGTTTTTTGCAAATGCCTGACCGACACCTGTTATTTTGTATTTTTTGGGGGTTTTTTTCTTCTTATTTTAAACTAAAATCTTCACATAACCTTCTCCAAAGCAACCCTTACATTCCAAAACAGCATGGCATTTCCCAAAAAAGATAAAGAAACACCATCTGCTTCAAAATAAGCAGCATTACTCAAATCAATATTCTCGTTGTTACAGAAACACATACAAGCTCTAAGCATGAAAGCAGACATGCCTCGATTGATTACACAGCTAGCAATGTTTTGCTGAGGACAAAAAACAGAACTATTGTCCCATATTGCCCTAGGTAGTAATCCAGAAAAAAATACTTTTGCATTTGGAAGGATGTTGATTACTGCTTGAACCAACTGATCCAAATCTGCCAACAAAGTAGGGGAACTCACGTAGCCCAAATGGAAAGCACCATAGTGCAAAACTACCAGATGGGGACTGTTCATCCTATGCATATCTTCACAAACTTGGAGAATTGCCTCTACATTGCAATCAGGCACAACGCTCCACACCACATCCACTTCTCTAACATCGAAATTGTTTGCCACATGCCTGCATTGAGAATACTGCTGTAAACCATGCACAAACATATCTCTAAGCACCAACACCCTGACTTTCTCCACCTCTGCCATCCTCACTACACACACTCTCTTTCTACACAAATCCACAACGTCAACATCTGATTGGCTGATCCCTACAGTCCGCTTTCCATGCTGGATTTGCTGGAAAACCCTGCATGTGGCATGACCTACCCGCGGACATCCGCTGTGTCCGCGTGGCACGTAACTCTTAGCCAGCCCTTCTACACTTTCCACATCACTCTCGGTTCCATTCCCTCATTGGATACAGCTAAGCAGTCACATAACCATCCACCAATCACATCCAAGACCTCTACATCTAACTCTATCATCAAAGTTCCGCACTTCAAATGTACTGTTGATCACTCTGAGTACAAGTCTGATATCATTGGAAAACACCTACTACAAAAACTACTGTAAAAGTCTCGAAGATTTGTACTTACAGCTCCATGCATATCCACATGCATGATTACAAACTACAGGTATGCATATTTTATTCAGAGTACATGCACAACTCTTATGAATCCATATAAACAGAGTAATGCCACGAAAGCTGCATAGCCTATACATACATGCCAACGCTCCCGATTTAAGCACGAGGCTCCCGATTTTTCATTGAAAAATCACACTATTTTTTACTGTCTCCCGCATAACCTATACATACATGCCAACCCTCCCGATTTACGCGCAAGACTCCCGATTTTTCATTGAAAAATGGCACCATTTTTTACTGTCTCCCACCTAAATTAATGCTAATCCCAATGCAATCCTATGAAAAAATAAATGTTCCCGATTGCTGTGGTGAAATCTCCCTCTCAGGTGCTCCTGATTGTTGGCATGTCTACCTATAAGATGAAATTATTCACATTTTTCCCATCTACTATAATCAACTATTACTTCCAAACCTATCTGCTATCTACAACACAGCTGTAAAAAACCAAGTGAATTTTATGAACTTAAAATACTACTCATTTGCAAAGCATGTTGAACTAACATACTGTAAACAAAATATAAAGGCTGCACATAGTCAAATGAAATGCATGCATACACTATGTTCAGATATCAAACAAGAATACTACCACAAAAACATAAAAATCAACGTGTACATTAACATCAGTGCTATAAACACACAAAATTACTAACTTCTTTCTTTTACAATTGCAGTGAAGACCACTCTCCTGAAAATCAGCAGCATCTAAACTACAAACAACATATCTGAAGAAACCTGCTCATTCCATAAAAAAAGGGTAACTACAATACTATCTTTTTATTCTTATTGTTCCTCAAAGACACTGTGTAGTTCATTCATGTAATTTGCGCACCAAAAAAAACAGCAATTTCTGAACCATTCTGCCCACAAATCCCCATTTTTTGGAACACAAATAACATACTCAACCCTTAGAATGTTAGTACTACAAAACAAAGAACTGTTTTAATTTTATACCATTACGTTTACTATTAATGCTTCTCCTCACCACTAGCTCACTTTCGACTCTCATCTGAACCGCAGTGTAGTAACACACAAACAGAACAATAGCCTTCCCAACTCATTGTAACTGCCCAATGCACAATCACACACTACCACATACATCTTTCCCATCAAACTCATACACTCATTCACACAGCACACATACATTGCAAAACAGACCAACCCATACCTTCTTTTTTTTCAACAGTCCCCAAAGAATGCCTACCAAAAAGCAAGTCCGTAGAAAGCAACACAGAAATAGAGCAAATGAAAATAAAAGTGTCCAAAATAAGCATCCATCTTTACCAGAGATTGTACAAAACGTTCAAACAAAACAGCGAATGCAGTCATTTAGCGAAACAAAACAAGCTTCTAGTACAGAAACTTAGCCTCCTCTATCAAAATATAAAACGAAACAAAAAATGCTTAACAAGATTTCGGCTACCACTACTGCTAAAACTGCTCCTATAAATCTTGATATACTAGCAAGTAACCATACCAAAAAAAGTATTTTAACAAAAATGTTCCACCACAGAGTCCTTCAGAATCTTATAAAAACAGGAGCGAAATCATGCACAACCCTTAAAACATACCGTAAAATATTCATCCCAGAAGCTCTCGTAGACAGTGCAATCCTTCTGAAAAGGAAGTTATTTATTTTAGTTTTAAACAGGATGAAACCACTAACAGAACTAACTACTAAACTACAAAAAAACTTCTCAATAAATGGAATGTCAACAAAAATAACTTCTTAAATATCTATGGAGGTGAATGGAGTCACACCACGACCACAGAACCATATTTTAATGAAGAAGCATACAAACAAAACCAAACAAACACAATTGCCATCCATAGCAATGGACGAGGTTATGAAAAAATTAATAATACCATAATGGAACAAGAAACGCTGCTTACAAAAATTTCTTCAGAAAACTCAGAATTACCTCTCCATTCGACTGAAGCAGAATGTCCAGTATACAAATGGCCATGCACGTCAATGTGTAACATTCCCAACAAATCTTTCAAATCTTTACGCGAGTTCCTCAATCAGTATGTGAAAGGTAAAGACAAATCAAAATGAAAATGCTGCAAAATATGGATACCTGTCCAGTGCGGAAATACACAGGACTACAAGGACATTCATTAGCCTGCATTTCAGGACCTATTTGCAAAAGCACCTTCCATGATATCAAAATGATATCAACACATCGTTCAACTATAAGAAATGTAGTCTATAAACTGTACTATGTTAAAGGTCCTGCTTTAGAACCAGTCAATTTGAATAACACTCTTCTATATGATACACCCAAAGACCTACAAGAAGAAATCGACCGTATCCAGAGAAAATATTTTGGAAGTGAAAGCCACTTACAAAATGCAATAGCTTTACAACAGACTAGCAACAATTCTGCACATGGCAACCTTCTACTACACACATACAAAAAAGAAATACTAAAATTTAAAAGTACTTCCACTGAAGTACCAAACCATGTGTGTGTGTGTTGCCGCAGAACGTTTTACAAAAGTAACACAAAAACTATAGACGTAACATACAAAATAGAAGACAATGAAGATTCCAAATGGTTTGAATTAGCTCTCTACCTTTTAGCAGAAAACAAATACGAAATAACTGACCCCTTAATACTTTGCAGTTACTGCACTACAAAACTTGACAACAACCAAACCCCTTCACGTGCTATCACAAATAACTTGGATTTATTCCCACTACCAAAACCCCTGCAACAACTCAATTTATATGAGAGCATCATAATTCAAACAGTGCACCCATTTCAAGCAATAATACGCTTTCAACCAAAAACAGCAAAAATACCTCCCTCTGAATTAGTGAAAGGCATTTGTGGCAAAGTAGTTTATTTACCATTAGATCTGACAGAAAATGTGCACACTCTAGGAGTGCAACGTCCAATAGAGCAATGTTTAATTGTCTTAGTAAATGGTGTACCAACAAAAGACAAAATAATTTGGCAACAACTCGTGGACTTACATAAAGTTAGACAAGCCTTGCAATATCTAAAAGACAATAATGAATACTACAAAGAAATAAATATTGAAGAAAACTTAAGGGAAACAACTGAAATAATTAATGAGTCACCAGAAACTGGTCAATTCGAACTTGTTGATCCTGCTACAGTATCCAATATTTTAGACCATTATACAATTCATCCATTACACTCTAATGACACCACAGATGATGCACTAGAAACGTACCAAATGCGACAAACCAAAGGATCACCAATGAGCATATCGGAGAAAAGTATGGAAGCACATGCTTTTCCTCTACTATTTCCTACTGGCAAAGGAGGAAGGTACGATGATAGACCCACTCAGATAACAGCATCAGAATACTGCTCATTACGAATGTATTCTGAAGATCCCAGATTTAGACAAAATTTGGAATACATATTCCACCTACGCTGTGAAAGTGAACTAGCAGTTCTATGTTACGGAGTTGCCTACATATTACCTACATATTTAACACATCAACCATCCATTTAAATACGATATGTAATAAAATGGATTATACCATAACAAAAAAGATATACCTCCAACATAATTACCTCACAGAAACTGCAGAGCTAGAAGCAACAGTAGACCTACACAACACAACGAATACAACTTAGCAGAAACTAGTAAGTAAACTTCATTTTTCTTATATATTGCTATACTTTTTGTATGAGGTACAGTACAATTAATATATTTTTGTTTTTCACACAGAAATGTGCAGTACTTTGGAGTGGCTTGAAGAAAATGTTCCACATGAGGAAATGTCTGAAGACAGTGATAATAATGGTAGACACTTTTCTATATAAGCAAATTAATAATCATTACCTTATGTGTACTTAACATATATATATTTTATTTTTTACAGACCATACAAACATTGAAAATATTACACCAAAAGACACATTGGAAAAGACTCTGGAACGCATGGAACAGAAAGCAGACATGTTCAATGAAAATTTCAATGGTTTGAAACAGTTAGTGGAGGACCACATAAAAGAAAAAATTAAATACCATTGTCCCACCTGTACCTGTGCCCCCTCTCCATGTCCCAGTGAACTATCCCCAAACCCTCAACAACAAGATAAACGTTTTGATGAGACTTCCATCCCTTCATCCCCTCCCACCCATCCTCTCCAAACCCCTAATTCCACTGTTTTTGTATCAGTTTCTGCTTCCCCCTCTCTTTGATAATTTGTGTATATGTATATAATAAAAAAATATTATGTTTCTTTTAATGAAATTCTTTGTGTCTTATTTCTTTTTTAAAAAGCAGTTAAAATGTCCTCGGACAGCGCGCCTGTCCGGCCGGTCCGTAATTAACAAAATGTGGATGTCCTAAGGACACTACACCTATCTGTACCATTTGCAACCAAGATGGAACTGTTCTTAGAACACACCAGCTGTCCGGGATGCCCGTAAATCAACAAAATGGGGGTGTCCTAAGGACACTATACCTCTCTGTACCGTTCACAACCAAGATGAAACTGTTCTTAGAACACACCAGGTGTCCGGGATGTCCGTAAATGAACAAAATGGGGGTGTCCTAAGGACGCTATACCTGTCCGTACCGTTCACAACCAAGATGGAACTGTTCGTAGAACATGCGCGGTGTCCTGGATGTCCATAGTCAAACAAAATGGAGGTGTCCTAAGGACACTATACCTGTACAGTCTGAACATCTACGCACATGCGCACCACACCCGTAAGTCCTGCGAGCATGGCGCCGCGCCTGTCCGTAACTGTCCGTCGCACTTGTGTCGCACTTTTAATTAGTTTCAGGACCCGAACATTGTCCGTAGAACACCCACACACATGCGCACGACCGCTCCTGTGCACCCATTCCCTTCGCGGACATGTTCCCGACGTCATCATGTGACCGCATCCACGCTCAGCGTGTGTCCTAATTTGCGGACTCTGTCCGGTTGCCCAACATTTTAAAATAACTTATTCAGACAATCCAAATTATTTTACAGTAAAAAAACACCATTTCACATGTCCCAGAGAATGGCCCTGGCTTTCCACATACTTTTTGTAACTTTTTGAACACTTTTGAGTGTGCGATATGTTCTCGAAGCGCACCCCTCCATCCCTATAAAAGGCCACACCCCAGAGCTGATCTTCATTCTACTTCTGGCTATTGTAGATTGACTTTTGCTGCCTTTGCTGCTCTGGCTGAGATTACCTCATCAACCCTAATGGCATCCATGGCTGCTGTTGTTACATCTCCCTAAGCATCACCACCAAACCCTCCACCACCACCACCTCCCCAAGGGCCTGCAGAGAGGAACACACGTGAGGATGTAGAGAACGAGGATGAAGAGGATGAAGAGAATGAGGTTGAGGAATTCCCTACTACCAGCACTCGCCGGGAGTCTTGGGTGTGGTGGTTGTTTACCGTTTATGGTAACGTACCAAAGGCTCATGCGAACAAGGTCACGTGTAACCAGTGAAAATTGGTGCTGAGTCGTGGGAGATGTGGTTCGTACAGCTTTGGTACGACAACCATGAAGCGACACCTAACTTAGTTCCATGGTGCGGACATTCGCAAGGTTGAGTTCCTCTACAGCATTCACCGTTCCCGCTCCTCTCACCACAAGGGACACTCCTGTGGGAGAGCGCATCCCTCCAGCTGCTTAACAGGCCATTTGCGATGATGTTGACCCTTACCTTTCGAGGGTCACAATATTGTGTATTTACTGCGACGCAGTACTCTGCAGGGGGGAGAGTCTTCGAAGTGCTTTCGAGACTACAGTCAGATCTGCTACCTACCTAAACAAGGCCCACCCTACATCTTCCTCTCTCCACCTGCCCTTTCTTATCCCCGTGGTTGGTGTCCCTTCCTTACCCTCTGTTCCCCTCTCTCCTCTACTAGTATGTCATGTGTAAAAAGGCAATGAAATATAAAACAACAAAAATCCCCAAAAAAAAGGCTCTTTTCAGAGTCACCTTTCACAGTTTAAAAATAGAAGTATCAAATAAACAGTGCAGGTGCCTGCGCATTTTTTAAAAGTCTGTGGACAGTCCTAGGACAGATAAAATTTTGGGGTTCTGCCCTAGCAAAACCAATGCACTTTTCTCTGGGAGTAAGTGTTGGCTCTGAAAAGAGCCTTTTGGTGGTGTGTTTGTGTGTTTGAAAAACTTGAATTCGTCAACACCTACTGCAAAATAGATGACTGTATTTCCAAAAAAGGGCGCAATGCATTTTGTACATTTCTCAGAAAAATCTGATTGCCAGCATATGTAAGATGGACTCCATCTCTGCGAAAAATGTATGTGCTACGAAACATAATATTTTCTTTGTGAAAAGAGGACATGCCAACATCTCTTAGAAAGGCACAAACAGCCTTATTGACATTGCGCCTCGCTTTCTCCATTTGTGGACCAAATGAAGAAGAACGCAGCAAAATCTGTCTTTGCGCAATACGAGAAAAAATGAATTGGGAATTTGGAAACATGTCCATGAGCTTCTCAAGTCCTTCTTTCATTGCAAATTGCAAAGAAATTCCAGACACATGTCCTAAATTGTTCCCTCCACAATGAATTATAATTATGTCTGGATGATGCTCTGTCTGTAAAGTAGCACAGAGAGGTACCAAGTCCAGCCACTTCATTCCACGCACTACATCCTAGTGTACTTCCACATGAGGGAATCCAAGATCTGCAGATACACCACAACGTTCTGCATGCACCTCCAACCAATGTATCCATGAGTCTCCCAAAATCCAGATAATCTGTTTTCGAAAACACACAGCCATAACTATCTGTTCTTCTCTCAGGAAAAAGATGTTCTCACAAAATCTCTCCTTACACAAGACACCCACTAAACTTTACTGACCAATCCCTAGCCCTGCTCATTCTCATTTGCATGCCTCTCCACCCCAGAATCCCTGAATGTAATACGCACTGTCTGCAGACTACCGCCATGTCCGCAGACATATAGAAGATCTGAGCTTGGTGAATGTACATTTAAATAGTGTGCCCCTTTTCCCCTTTGAGGTGGGCTCTGAAAAGAGCCTTTTTTGGGTTTTTTGCAAATGCCTGACCGACACCTGTTATTTTGTATTTTTTGGGGGTTTTTTTCTTCTTATTTTAAACTAAAATCTTCACATAACCTTCTCCAAAGCAACCCTTACATTACAAAACAGCATGGCATTTCCCAAAAAAGATAAAGAAACACCATCTGCTTCAAAATAAGCAGCATTACTCAAATCAATATTCTCGTTGTTACAGAAACACATACAAGCTCTAAGCATGAAAGCAGACATGCCTCGATTGATTACACAGCTAGCAATGTTTTGCTGAGGACAAAAAACAGAACTATTGTCCCATATTGCCCTAGGTAGTAATCCAGAAAAAAATACTTTTGCATTTGGAAGGATGTTGATTACTGCTTGAACCAACTGTTCCAAATCTGCCAACAAAGTAGGGGAACTCACGTAGCCCAAATGGAAAGCACCATAGTGCAAAACTACCAGATGGGGACTGTTCATCCTATGCATATCTTCACAAACTTGGAGAATTGCCTCTACATTGCAATCAGGCACAACGCTCCACACCACATCCACTTCTCTAACATCGAAATTGTTTGCCACATGCCTGCATTGAGAATACTGCTGTAAACCATGCACAAACATATCTCTAAGCACCAACACCCTGACTTTCTCCACCTCTGCCATCCTCACTACACACACTCTCTTTCTACACAAATCCACAACGTCAACATCTGATTGGCTGATCCCTACAGTCCGCTTTCCATGCTGGATTTGCTGGAAAACCCTGCATGTGGCATGACCTACCCGCGGACATCCGCTGTGTCCGCGTGGCACGTAACTCTTAGCCAGCCCTTCTACACTTTCCACATTACTCTTGGTTCCATTCCCTCATTGGATACAGCTAAGCAGTCACATAACCATCCACCAATCACATCCAAGACCTCTACATCTAACTCTATCATCAGAGTTCCGCACTTCAAATGTACTGTTGATCACTCTGAGTACAAGTCTGATATCATTGGAAAACACCTACTACAAAAACTACTGTAAAAGTCTCGAAGATTTGTACTTACAGCTCCATGCATATCCACATGCATGATTACAAACTACAGGTATGCATATTTTATTCAGAGTACATGCACAACTCTTATGAATCCATATAAACAGAGTAATGCCACGAAAGCTGCATAGCCTATACATACATGCCAACGCTCCCGATTTAAGCACGAGGCTCCCGATTTTTCATTGAAAAATCACACTATTTTTTACTGTCTCCCGCATAACCTATACATACATGCCAACCCTCCCGATTTACGCGCAAGACTCCCGATTTTTCATTGAAAAATGGCACCATTTTTTACTGTCTCCCACCTAAATTAATGCTAATCCCAATGCAATCCTATGAAAAAATAAATGTTCCCGATTGCTGTGGTGAAATCTCCCTCTCAGGTGCTCCTGATTGTTGGCATGTCTACCTATAAGATGAAATTATTCACATTTTTCCCATCTACTATAATCAACTATTACTTCCAAACCTATCTGCTATCTACAACACAGCTGTAAAAAACCAAGTGAATTTTATGAACTTAAAATACTACTCATTTGCAAAGCATGTTGAACTAACATACTGTAAACAAAATATAAAGGCTGCACATAGTCAAATGAAATGCATGCATACACTATGTTCAGATATCAAACAAGAATACTACCACAAAAACATAAAAATCAACGTGTACATTAACATCAGTGCTATAAACACACAAAATTACTAACTTCTTTCTTTTACAATTGCAGTGAAGACCACTCTCCTGAAAATCAGCAGCATCTAAACTACAAACAACATATCTGAAGAAACCTGCTCATTCCATAAAAAAAGGGTAACTACAATACTATCTTTTTATTCTTATTGTTCCTCAAAGACACTGTGTAGTTCATTCATGTAATTTGCGCACCAAAAAAAACAGCAATTTCTGAACCATTCTGCCCACAAATCCCCATTTATCAAACAGAGATTAGCAGGCAGAATGGCACACAAATCCCCATTTTTTGGAACACAAATAACATACTCAACCCTTAGAATGTTAGTACTACAAAACAAAGAACTGTTTTAATTTTATACCATTACGTTTACTATTAATGCTTCTCCTCACCACTAGCTCACTTTCGACTCTCATCTGAACCGCAGTGTAGTAACACACAAACAGAACAATAGCCTTCCCAACTCATTGTAACTGCCCAATGCACAATCACACACTACCACATACATCTTTCCCATCAAACTCATACACTCATTCACACAGCACACATACATTGCAAAACAGACCAACCCATACCTTCTTTTTTTTCAACAGTCCCCAAAGAATGCCTACCAAAAAGCAAGTCCGTAGAAAGCAACACAGAAATAGAGCAAATGAAAATAAAAGTGTCCAAAATAAGCATCCATCTTTACCAGAGATTGTACAAAACGTTCAAACAAAACAGCGAATGCAGTCATTTAGCGAAACAAAACAAGCTTCTAGTACAGAAACTTAGCCTCCTCTATCAAAATATAAAACGAAACAAAAAATGCTTAACAAGAATTCGGCTACCACTACTGCTAAAACTGCTCCTATAAATCTTGATATACTAGCAAGTAACCATACCAAAAAAAGTATTTTAACAAAAATGTTCCACCACAGAGTCCTTCAGAATCTTATAAAAACAGGAGCGAAATCATGCACAACCCTTAAAACATACCGTAAAATATTCATCCCAGAAGCTCTCGTAGACAGTGCAATCCTTCTGAAAAGGAAGTTATTTATTTTAGTTTTAAACAGGATGAAACCACTAACAGAACTAACTACTAAACTACAAAAAAACTTCTCAATAAATGGAATGTCAACAAAAATAACTTCTTAAATATCTATGGAGGTGAATGGAGTCACACCACGACCACAGAACCATATTTTAATGAAGAAGCATACAAACAAAACCAAACAAACACAATTGCCATCCATAGCAATGGACGAGGTTATGAAAAAATTAATAATACCATAATGGAACAAGAAACGCTGCTTACAAAAATTTCTTCAGAAAACTCAGAATTACCTCTCCATTCGACTGAAGCAGAATGTCCAGTATACAAATGGCCATGCACGTCAATGTGTAACATTCCCAACAAATCTTTCAAATCTTTACGCGAGTTCCTCAATCAGTATGTGAAAGGTAAAGACAAATCAAAATGAAAATGCTGCAAAATATGGATACCTGTCCAGTGCGGAAATACACAGGACTACAAGGACATTCATTAGCCTGCATTTCAGGACCTATTTGCAAAAGCACCTTCCATGATATCAAAATGATATCAACACATCGTTCAACTATAAGAAATGTAGTCTATAAACTGTACTATGTTAAAGGTCCTGCTTTAGAACCAGTCAATTTGAATAACACTCTTCTATATGATACACCCAAAGACCTACAAGAAGAAATCGACCGTATCCAGAGAAAATATTTTGGAAGTGAAAGCCACTTACAAAATGCAATAGCTTTACAACAGACTAGCAACAATTCTGCACATGGCAACCTTCTACTACACACATACAAAAAAGAAATACTAAAATTTAAAAGTACTTCCACTGAAGTACCAAACCATGTGTGTGTGTGTTGCCGCAGAACGTTTTACAAAAGTAACACAAAAACTATAGACGTAACATACAAAATAGAAGACAATGAAGATTCCAAATGGTTTGAATTAGCTCTCTACCTTTTAGCAGAAAACAAATATGAAATAACTGACCCCTTAATACTTTGCAGTTACTACACTACAAAACTTGACAACAACCAAACCCCTTCACGTGCTATCACAAATAACTTGGATTTATTCCCACTACCAAAACCCCTGCAACAACTCAATTTATATGAGAGCATCATAATTCAAACAGTGCACCCATTTCAAGCAATAATACGCTTTCAACCAAAAACAGCAAAAATACCTCCCTCTGAATTAGTGAAAGGCATTTGTGGCAAAGTAGTTTATTTACCATTAGATCTGACAGAAAATGTGCACACTCTAGGAGTGCAACGTCCAATAGAGCAATGTTTAATTGTCTTAGTAAATGGTGTACCAACAAAAGACAAAATAATTTGGCAACAACTCGTGGACTTACATAAAGTTAGACAAGCCTTGCAATATCTAAAAGACAATAATGAATACTACAAAGAAATAAATATTGAAGAAAACTTAAGGGAAACAACTGAAATAATTAATGAGTCACCAGAAACTGGTCAATTCGAACTTGTTGATCCTGCTACAGTATCCAATATTTTAGACCATTATACAATTCATCCATTACACTCTAATGACACCACAGATGATGCACTAGAAACGTACCAAATGCGACAAACCAAAGGATCACCAATGAGCATATCGGAGAAAAGTATGGAAGCACATGCTTTTCCTCTACTATTTCCTACTGGCAAAGGAGGAAGGTACGATGATAGACCCACTCAGATAACAGCATCAGAATACTGCTCATTACGAATGTATTCTGAAGATCCCAGATTTAGACAAAATTTGGAATACATATTCCACCTACGCTGTGAAAGTGAACTAGCAGTTCTATGTTACGGAGTTGCCTACATATTACCTACATATTTAACACATCAACCATCCATTTAAATACGATATGTAATAAAATGGATTATACCATAACAAAAAAGATATACCTCCAACATAATTACCTCACAGAAACTGCAGAGCTAGAAGCAACAGTAGACCTACACAACACAACGAATACAACTTAGCAGAAACTAGTAAGTAAACTTCATTTTTCTTATATATTGCTATACTTTTTGTATGAGGTACAGTACAATTAATATATTTTTGTTTTTCACACAGAAATGTGCAGTACTTTGGAGTGGCTTGAAGAAAATGTTCCACATGAGGAAATGTCTGAAGACAGTGATAATAATGGTAGACACTTTTCTATATAAGCAAATTAATAATCATTACCTTATGTGTACTTAACATATATATATTTTATTTTTTACAGACCATACAAACATTGAAAATATTACACCAAAAGACACATTGGAAAAGACTCTGGAACGCATGGAACAGAAAGCAGACATGTTCAATGAAAATTTCAATGGTTTGAAACAGTTAGTGGAGGACCACATAAAAGAAAAAATTAAATACCATTGTCCCACCTGTACCTGTGCCCCCTCTCCATGTCCCAGTGAACTATCCCCAAACCCTCAACAACAAGATAAACGTTTTGATGAGACTTCCATCCCTTCATCCCCTCCCACCCATCCTCTCCAAACCCCTAATTCCACTGTTTTTGTATCAGTTTCTGCTTCCCCCTCTCTTTGATAATTTGTGTATATGTATATAATAAAAAAATATTATGTTTCTTTTAATGAAATTCTTTGTGTCTTATTTCTTTTTTAAAAAGCAGTTAAAATGTCCTCGGACAGCGCGCCTGTCCGGCCGGTCCGTAATTAACAAAATGTGGATGTCCTAAGGACACTACACCTATCTGTACCATTTGCAACCAAGATGGAACTGTTCTTAGAACACACCAGCTGTCCGGGATGCCCGTAAATCAACAAAATGGGGGTGTCCTAAGGACACTATACCTCTCTGTACCGTTCACAACCAAGATGAAACTGTTCTTAGAACACACCAGGTGTCCGGGATGTCCGTAAATGAACAAAATGGGGGTGTCCTAAGGACGCTATACCTGTCCGTACCGTTCACAACCAAGATGGAACTGTTCGTAGAACATGCGCGGTGTCCTGGATGTCCATAGTCAAACAAAATGGAGGTGTCCTAAGGACACTATACCTGTACAGTCTGAACATCTACGCACATGCGCACCACACCCGTAAGTCCTGCGAGCATGGCGCCGCGCCTGTCCGTAACTGTCCGTCGCACTTGTGTCGCACTTTTAATTAGTTTCAGGACCCGAACATTGTCCGTAGAACACCCACACACATGCGCACGACCGCTCCTGTGCACCCATTCCCTTCGCGGACATGTTCCCGACGTCATCATGTGACCGCATCCACGCTCAGCGTGTGTCCTAATTTGCGGACTCTGTCCGGTTGCCCAACATTTTAAAATAACTTATTCAGACAATCCAAATTATTTTACAGTAAAAAAACACCATTTCACATGTCCCAGAGAATGGCCCTGGCTTTCCACATACTTTTTGTAACTTTTTGAACACTTTTGAGTGTGCGATATGTTCTCGAAGCGCACCCCTCCATCCCTATAAAAGGCCACACCCCAGAGCTGATCTTCATTCTACTTCTGGCTATTGTAGATTGACTTTTGCTGCCTTTGCTGCTCTGGCTGAGATTACCTCATCAACCCTAATGGCATCCATGGCTGCTGTTGTTACATCTCCCTAAGCATCACCACCAAACCCTCCACCACCACCACCTCCCCAAGGGCCTGCAGAGAGGAACACACGTGAGGATGTAGAGAACGAGGATGAAGAGGATGAAGAGAATGAGGTTGAGGAATTCCCTACTACCAGCACTCGCCGGGAGTCTTGGGTGTGGTGGTTGTTTACCGTTTATGGTAACGTACCAAAGGCTCATGCGAACAAGGTCACGTGTAACCAGTGAAAATTGGTGCTGAGTCGTGGGAGATGTGGTTCGTACAGCTTTGGTACGACAACCATGAAGCGACACCTAACTTAGTTCCATGGTGCGGACATTCGCAAGGTTGAGTTCCTCTACAGCATTCACCGTTCCCGCTCCTCTCACCACAAGGGACACTCCTGTGGGAGAGCGCATCCCTCCAGCTGCTTAACAGGCCATTTGCGATGATGTTGACCCTTACCTTTCGAGGGTCACAATATTGTGTATTTACTGCGACGCAGTACTCTGCAGGGGGGAGAGTCTTCGAAGTGCTTTCGAGACTACAGTCAGATCTGCTACCTACCTAAACAAGGCCCACCCTACATCTTCCTCTCTCCACCTGCCCTTTCTTATCCCCGTGGTTGGTGTCCCTTCCTTACCCTCTGTTCCCCTCTCTCCTCTACTAGTATGTCATGTGTAAAAAGGCAATGAAATATAAAACAACAAAAATCCCCAAAAAAAAGGCTCTTTTCAGAGTCACCTTTCACAGTTTAAAAATAGAAGTATCAAATAAACAGTGCAGGTGCCTGCGCATTTTTTAAAAGTCTGTGGACAGTCCTAGGACAGATAAAATTTTGGGGTTCTGCCCTAGCAAAACCAATGCACTTTTCTCTGGGAGTAAGTGTTGGCTCTGAAAAGAGCCTTTTGGTGGTGTGTTTGTGTGTTTGAAAAACTTGAATTCGTCAACACCTACTGCAAAATAGATGACTGTATTTCCAAAAAAGGGCGCAATGCATTTTGTACATTTCTCAGAAAAATCTGATTGCCAGCATATGTAAGATGGACTCCATCTCTGCGAAAAATGTATGTGCTACGAAACATAATATTTTCTTTGTGAAAAGAGGACATGCCAACATCTCTTAGAAAGGCACAAACAGCCTTATTGACATTGCGCCTCGCTTTCTCCATTTGTGGACCAAATGAAGAAGAACGCAGCAAAATCTGTCTTTGCGCAATACGAGAAAAAATGAATTGGGAATTTGGAAACATGTCCATGAGCTTCTCAAGTCCTTCTTTCATTGCAAATTGCAAAGAAATTCCAGACACATGTCCTAAATTGTTCCCTCCACAATGAATTATAATTATGTCTGGATGATGCTCTGTCTGTAAAGTAGCACAGAGAGGTACCAAGTCCAGCCACTTCATTCCACGCACTACATCCTAGTGTACTTCCACATGAGGGAATCCAAGATCTGCAGATACACCACAACGTTCTGCATGCACCTCCAACCAATGTATCCATGAGTCTCCCAAAATCCAGATAATCTGTTTTCGAAAACACACAGCCATAACTATCTGTTCTTCTCTCAGGAAAAAGATGTTCTCACAAAATCTCTCCTTACACAAGACACCCACTAAACTTTACTGACCAATCCCTAGCCCTGCTCATTCTCATTTGCATGCCTCTCCACCCCAGAATCCCTGAATGTAATACGCACTGTCTGCAGACTACCGCCATGTCCGCAGACATATAGAAGATCTGAGCTTGGTGAATGTACATTTAAATAGTGTGCCCCTTTTCCCCTTTGAGGTGGGCTCTGAAAAGAGCCTTTTTGGGTTTTTTGCAAATGCCTGACCGACACCTGTTATTTTGTATTTTTTGGGGGTTTTTTTCTTCTTATTTTAAACTAAAATCTTCACATAACCTTCTCCAAAGCAACCCTTACATTACAAAACAGCATGGCATTTCCCAAAAAAGATAAAGAAACACCATCTGCTTCAAAATAAGCAGCATTACTCAAATCAATATTCTCGTTGTTACAGAAACACATACAAGCTCTAAGCATGAAAGCAGACATGCCTCGATTGATTACACAGCTAGCAATGTTTTGCTGAGGACAAAAAACAGAACTATTGTCCCATATTGCCCTAGGTAGTAATCCAGAAAAAAATACTTTTGCATTTGGAAGGATGTTGATTACTGCTTGAACCAACTGTTCCAAATCTGCCAACAAAGTAGGGGAACTCACGTAGCCCAAATGGAAAGCACCATAGTGCAAAACTACCAGATGGGGACTGTTCATCCTATGCATATCTTCACAAACTTGGAGAATTGCCTCTACATTGCAATCAGGCACAACGCTCCACACCACATCCACTTCTCTAACATCGAAATTGTTTGCCACATGCCTGCATTGAGAATACTGCTGTAAACCATGCACAAACATATCTCTAAGCACCAACACCCTGACTTTCTCCACCTCTGCCATCCTCACTACACACACTCTCTTTCTACACAAATCCACAACGTCAACATCTGATTGGCTGATCCCTACAGTCCGCTTTCCATGCTGGATTTGCTGGAAAACCCTGCATGTGGCATGACCTACCCGCGGACATCCGCTGTGTCCGCGTGGCACGTAACTCTTAGCCAGCCCTTCTACACTTTCCACATTACTCTTGGTTCCATTCCCTCATTGGATACAGCTAAGCAGTCACATAACCATCCACCAATCACATCCAAGACCTCTACATCTAACTCTATCATCAGAGTTCCGCACTTCAAATGTACTGTTGATCACTCTGAGTACAAGTCTGATATCATTGGAAAACACCTACTACAAAAACTACTGTAAAAGTCTCGAAGATTTGTACTTACAGCTCCATGCATATCCACATGCATGATTACAAACTACAGGTATGCATATTTTATTCAGAGTACATGCACAACTCTTATGAATCCATATAAACAGAGTAATGCCACGAAAGCTGCATAGCCTATACATACATGCCAACGCTCCCGATTTAAGCACGAGGCTCCCGATTTTTCATTGAAAAATCACACTATTTTTTACTGTCTCCCGCATAACCTATACATACATGCCAACCCTCCCGATTTACGCGCAAGACTCCCGATTTTTCATTGAAAAATGGCACCATTTTTTACTGTCTCCCACCTAAATTAATGCTAATCCCAATGCAATCCTATGAAAAAATAAATGTTCCCGATTGCTGTGGTGAAATCTCCCTCTCAGGTGCTCCTGATTGTTGGCATGTCTACCTATAAGATGAAATTATTCACATTTTTCCCATCTACTATAATCAACTATTACTTCCAAACCTATCTGCTATCTACAACACAGCTGTAAAAAACCAAGTGAATTTTATGAACTTAAAATACTACTCATTTGCAAAGCATGTTGAACTAACATACTGTAAACAAAATATAAAGGCTGCACATAGTCAAATGAAATGCATGCATACACTATGTTCAGATATCAAACAAGAATACTACCACAAAAACATAAAAATCAACGTGTACATTAACATCAGTGCTATAAACACACAAAATTACTAACTTCTTTCTTTTACAATTGCAGTGAAGACCACTCTCCTGAAAATCAGCAGCATCTAAACTACAAACAACATATCTGAAGAAACCTGCTCATTCCATAAAAAAAGGGTAACTACAATACTATCTTTTTATTCTTATTGTTCCTCAAAGACACTGTGTAGTTCATTCATGTAATTTGCGCACCAAAAAAAACAGCAATTTCTGAACCATTCTGCCCACAAATCCCCATTTATCAAACAGAGATTAGCAGGCAGAATGGCACACAAATCCCCATTTTTTGGAACACAAATAACATACTCAACCCTTAGAATGTTAGTACTACAAAACAAAGAACTGTTTTAATTTTATACCATTACGTTTACTATTAATGCTTCTCCTCACCACTAGCTCACTTTCGACTCTCATCTGAACCGCAGTGTAGTAACACACAAACAGAACAATAGCCTTCCCAACTCATTGTAACTGCCCAATGCACAATCACACACTACCACATACATCTTTCCCATCAAACTCATACACTCATTCACACAGCACACATACATTGCAAAACAGACCAACCCATACCTTCTTTTTTTTCAACAGTCCCCAAAGAATGCCTACCAAAAAGCAAGTCCGTAGAAAGCAACACAGAAATAGAGCAAATGAAAATAAAAGTGTCCAAAATAAGCATCCATCTTTACCAGAGATTGTACAAAACGTTCAAACAAAACAGCGAATGCAGTCATTTAGCGAAACAAAACAAGCTTCTAGTACAGAAACTTAGCCTCCTCTATCAAAATATAAAACGAAACAAAAAATGCTTAACAAGAATTCGGCTACCACTACTGCTAAAACTGCTCCTATAAATCTTGATATACTAGCAAGTAACCATACCAAAAAAAGTATTTTAACAAAAATGTTCCACCACAGAGTCCTTCAGAATCTTATAAAAACAGGAGCGAAATCATGCACAACCCTTAAAACATACCGTAAAATATTCATCCCAGAAGCTCTCGTAGACAGTGCAATCCTTCTGAAAAGGAAGTTATTTATTTTAGTTTTAAACAGGATGAAACCACTAACAGAACTAACTACTAAACTACAAAAAAACTTCTCAATAAATGGAATGTCAACAAAAATAACTTCTTAAATATCTATGGAGGTGAATGGAGTCACACCACGACCACAGAACCATATTTTAATGAAGAAGCATACAAACAAAACCAAACAAACACAATTGCCATCCATAGCAATGGACGAGGTTATGAAAAAATTAATAATACCATAATGGAACAAGAAACGCTGCTTACAAAAATTTCTTCAGAAAACTCAGAATTACCTCTCCATTCGACTGAAGCAGAATGTCCAGTATACAAATGGCCATGCACGTCAATGTGTAACATTCCCAACAAATCTTTCAAATCTTTACGCGAGTTCCTCAATCAGTATGTGAAAGGTAAAGACAAATCAAAATGAAAATGCTGCAAAATATGGATACCTGTCCAGTGCGGAAATACACAGGACTACAAGGACATTCATTAGCCTGCATTTCAGGACCTATTTGCAAAAGCACCTTCCATGATATCAAAATGATATCAACACATCGTTCAACTATAAGAAATGTAGTCTATAAACTGTACTATGTTAAAGGTCCTGCTTTAGAACCAGTCAATTTGAATAACACTCTTCTATATGATACACCCAAAGACCTACAAGAAGAAATCGACCGTATCCAGAGAAAATATTTTGGAAGTGAAAGCCACTTACAAAATGCAATAGCTTTACAACAGACTAGCAACAATTCTGCACATGGCAACCTTCTACTACACACATACAAAAAAGAAATACTAAAATTTAAAAGTACTTCCACTGAAGTACCAAACCATGTGTGTGTGTGTTGCCGCAGAACGTTTTACAAAAGTAACACAAAAACTATAGACGTAACATACAAAATAGAAGACAATGAAGATTCCAAATGGTTTGAATTAGCTCTCTACCTTTTAGCAGAAAACAAATATGAAATAACTGACCCCTTAATACTTTGCAGTTACTACACTACAAAACTTGACAACAACCAAACCCCTTCACGTGCTATCACAAATAACTTGGATTTATTCCCACTACCAAAACCCCTGCAACAACTCAATTTATATGAGAGCATCATAATTCAAACAGTGCACCCATTTCAAGCAATAATACGCTTTCAACCAAAAACAGCAAAAATACCTCCCTCTGAATTAGTGAAAGGCATTTGTGGCAAAGTAGTTTATTTACCATTAGATCTGACAGAAAATGTGCACACTCTAGGAGTGCAACGTCCAATAGAGCAATGTTTAATTGTCTTAGTAAATGGTGTACCAACAAAAGACAAAATAATTTGGCAACAACTCGTGGACTTACATAAAGTTAGACAAGCCTTGCAATATCTAAAAGACAATAATGAATACTACAAAGAAATAAATATTGAAGAAAACTTAAGGGAAACAACTGAAATAATTAATGAGTCACCAGAAACTGGTCAATTCGAACTTGTTGATCCTGCTACAGTATCCAATATTTTAGACCATTATACAATTCATCCATTACACTCTAATGACACCACAGATGATGCACTAGAAACGTACCAAATGCGACAAACCAAAGGATCACCAATGAGCATATCGGAGAAAAGTATGGAAGCACATGCTTTTCCTCTACTATTTCCTACTGGCAAAGGAGGAAGGTACGATGATAGACCCACTCAGATAACAGCATCAGAATACTGCTCATTACGAATGTATTCTGAAGATCCCAGATTTAGACAAAATTTGGAATACATATTCCACCTACGCTGTGAAAGTGAACTAGCAGTTCTATGTTACGGAGTTGCCTACATATTACCTACATATTTAACACATCAACCATCCATTTAAATACGATATGTAATAAAATGGATTATACCATAACAAAAAAGATATACCTCCAACATAATTACCTCACAGAAACTGCAGAGCTAGAAGCAACAGTAGACCTACACAACACAACGAATACAACTTAGCAGAAACTAGTAAGTAAACTTCATTTTTCTTATATATTGCTATACTTTTTGTATGAGGTACAGTACAATTAATATATTTTTGTTTTTCACACAGAAATGTGCAGTACTTTGGAGTGGCTTGAAGAAAATGTTCCACATGAGGAAATGTCTGAAGACAGTGATAATAATGGTAGACACTTTTCTATATAAGCAAATTAATAATCATTACCTTATGTGTACTTAACATATATATATTTTATTTTTTACAGACCATACAAACATTGAAAATATTACACCAAAAGACACATTGGAAAAGACTCTGGAACGCATGGAACAGAAAGCAGACATGTTCAATGAAAATTTCAATGGTTTGAAACAGTTAGTGGAGGACCACATAAAAGAAAAAATTAAATACCATTGTCCCACCTGTACCTGTGCCCCCTCTCCATGTCCCAGTGAACTATCCCCAAACCCTCAACAACAAGATAAACGTTTTGATGAGACTTCCATCCCTTCATCCCCTCCCACCCATCCTCTCCAAACCCCTAATTCCACTGTTTTTGTATCAGTTTCTGCTTCCCCCTCTCTTTGATAATTTGTGTATATGTATATAATAAAAAAATATTATGTTTCTTTTAATGAAATTCTTTGTGTCTTATTTCTTTTTTAAAAAGCAGTTAAAATGTCCTCGGACAGCGCGCCTGTCCGGCCGGTCCGTAATTAACAAAATGTGGATGTCCTAAGGACACTACACCTATCTGTACCATTTGCAACCAAGATGGAACTGTTCTTAGAACACACCAGCTGTCCGGGATGCCCGTAAATCAACAAAATGGGGGTGTCCTAAGGACACTATACCTCTCTGTACCGTTCACAACCAAGATGAAACTGTTCTTAGAACACACCAGGTGTCCGGGATGTCCGTAAATGAACAAAATGGGGGTGTCCTAAGGACGCTATACCTGTCCGTACCGTTCACAACCAAGATGGAACTGTTCGTAGAACATGCGCGGTGTCCTGGATGTCCATAGTCAAACAAAATGGAGGTGTCCTAAGGACACTATACCTGTACAGTCTGAACATCTACGCACATGCGCACCACACCCGTAAGTCCTGCGAGCATGGCGCCGCGCCTGTCCGTAACTGTCCGTCGCACTTGTGTCGCACTTTTAATTAGTTTCAGGACCCGAACATTGTCCGTAGAACACCCACACACATGCGCACGACCGCTCCTGTGCACCCATTCCCTTCGCGGACATGTTCCCGACGTCATCATGTGACCGCATCCACGCTCAGCGTGTGTCCTAATTTGCGGACTCTGTCCGGTTGCCCAACATTTTAAAATAACTTATTCAGACAATCCAAATTATTTTACAGTAAAAAAACACCATTTCACATGTCCCAGAGAATGGCCCTGGCTTTCCACATACTTTTTGTAACTTTTTGAACACTTTTGAGTGTGCGATATGTTCTCGAAGCGCACCCCTCCATCCCTATAAAAGGCCACACCCCAGAGCTGATCTTCATTCTACTTCTGGCTATTGTAGATTGACTTTTGCTGCCTTTGCTGCTCTGGCTGAGATTACCTCATCAACCCTAATGGCATCCATGGCTGCTGTTGTTACATCTCCCTAAGCATCACCACCAAACCCTCCACCACCACCACCTCCCCAAGGGCCTGCAGAGAGGAACACACGTGAGGATGTAGAGAACGAGGATGAAGAGGATGAAGAGAATGAGGTTGAGGAATTCCCTACTACCAGCACTCGCCGGGAGTCTTGGGTGTGGTGGTTGTTTACCGTTTATGGTAACGTACCAAAGGCTCATGCGAACAAGGTCACGTGTAACCAGTGAAAATTGGTGCTGAGTCGTGGGAGATGTGGTTCGTACAGCTTTGGTACGACAACCATGAAGCGACACCTAACTTAGTTCCATGGTGCGGACATTCGCAAGGTTGAGTTCCTCTACAGCATTCACCGTTCCCGCTCCTCTCACCACAAGGGACACGCCTGTGGGAGAGCGCATCCCTCCAGCTGCTTAACAGGCCATTTGCGATGATGTTGACCCTTACCTTTCGAGGGTCACAATATTGTGTATTTACTGCGACGCAGTACTCTGCAGGGGGGAGAGTCTTCGAAGTGCTTTCGAGACTACAGTCAGATCTGCTACCTACCTAAACAAGGCCCACCCTACATCTTCCTCTCTCCACCTGCCCTTTCTTATCCCCGTGGTTGGTGTCCCTTCCTTACCCTCTGTTCCCCTCTCTCCTCTACTAGTATGTCATGTGTAAAAAGGCAATGAAATATAAAACAACAAAAATCCCCAAAAAAAAGGCTCTTTTCAGAGTCACCTTTCACAGTTTAAAAATAGAAGTATCAAATAAACAGTGCAGGTGCCTGCGCATTTTTTAAAAGTCTGTGGACAGTCCTAGGACAGATAAAATTTTGGGGTTCTGCCCTAGCAAAACCAATGCACTTTTCTCTGGGAGTAAGTGTTGGCTCTGAAAAGAGCCTTTTGGTGGTGTGTTTGTGTGTTTGAAAAACTTGAATTCGTCAACACCTACTGCAAAATAGATGACTGTATTTCCAAAAAAGGGCGCAATGCATTTTGTACATTTCTCAGAAAAATCTGATTGCCAGCATATGTAAGATGGACTCCATCTCTGCGAAAAATGTATGTGCTACGAAACATAATATTTTCTTTGTGAAAAGAGGACATGCCAACATCTCTTAGAAAGGCACAAACAGCCTTATTGACATTGCGCCTCGCTTTCTCCATTTGTGGACCAAATGAAGAAGAACGCAGCAAAATCTGTCTTTGCGCAATACGAGAAAAAATGAATTGGGAATTTGGAAACATGTCCATGAGCTTCTCAAGTCCTTCTTTCATTGCAAATTGCAAAGAAATTCCAGACACATGTCCTAAATTGTTCCCTCCACAATGAATTATAATTATGTCTGGATGATGCTCTGTCTGTAAAGTAGCACAGAGAGGTACCAAGTCCAGCCACTTCATTCCACGCACTACATCCTAGTGTACTTCCACATGAGGGAATCCAAGATCTGCAGATACACCACAACGTTCTGCATGCACCTCCAACCAATGTATCCATGAGTCTCCCAAAATCCAGATAATCTGTTTTCGAAAACACACAGCCATAACTATCTGTTCTTCTCTCAGGAAAAAGATGTTCTCACAAAATCTCTCCTTACACAAGACACCCACTAAACTTTACTGACCAATCCCTAGCCCTGCTCATTCTCATTTGCATGCCTCTCCACCCCAGAATCCCTGAATGTAATACGCACTGTCTGCAGACTACCGCCATGTCCGCAGACATATAGAAGATCTGAGCTTGGTGAATGTACATTTAAATAGTGTGCCCCTTTTCCCCTTTGAGGTGGGCTCTGAAAAGAGCCTTTTTGGGTTTTTTGCAAATGCCTGACCGACACCTGTTATTTTGTATTTTTTGGGGGTTTTTTTCTTCTTATTTTAAACTAAAATCTTCACATAACCTTCTCCAAAGCAACCCTTACATTACAAAACAGCATGGCATTTCCCAAAAAAGATAAAGAAACACCATCTGCTTCAAAATAAGCAGCATTACTCAAATCAATATTCTCGTTGTTACAGAAACACATACAAGCTCTAAGCATGAAAGCAGACATGCCTCGATTGATTACACAGCTAGCAATGTTTTGCTGAGGACAAAAAACAGAACTATTGTCCCATATTGCCCTAGGTAGTAATCCAGAAAAAAATACTTTTGCATTTGGAAGGATGTTGATTACTGCTTGAACCAACTGTTCCAAATCTGCCAACAAAGTAGGGGAACTCACGTAGCCCAAATGGAAAGCACCATAGTGCAAAACTACCAGATGGGGACTGTTCATCCTATGCATATCTTCACAAACTTGGAGAATTGCCTCTACATTGCAATCAGGCACAACGCTCCACACCACATCCACTTCTCTAACATCGAAATTGTTTGCCACATGCCTGCATTGAGAATACTGCTGTAAACCATGCACAAACATATCTCTAAGCACCAACACCCTGACTTTCTCCACCTCTGCCATCCTCACTACACACACTCTCTTTCTACACAAATCCACAACGTCAACATCTGATTGGCTGATCCCTACAGTCCGCTTTCCATGCTGGATTTGCTGGAAAACCCTGCATGTGGCATGACCTACCCGCGGACATCCGCTGTGTCCGCGTGGCACGTAACTCTTAGCCAGCCCTTCTACACTTTCCACATTACTCTTGGTTCCATTCCCTCATTGGATACAGCTAAGCAGTCACATAACCATCCACCAATCACATCCAAGACCTCTACATCTAACTCTATCATCAGAGTTCCGCACTTCAAATGTACTGTTGATCACTCTGAGTACAAGTCTGATATCATTGGAAAACACCTACTACAAAAACTACTGTAAAAGTCTCGAAGATTTGTACTTACAGCTCCATGCATATCCACATGCATGATTACAAACTACAGGTATGCATATTTTATTCAGAGTACATGCACAACTCTTATGAATCCATATAAACAGAGTAATGCCACGAAAGCTGCATAGCCTATACATACATGCCAACGCTCCCGATTTAAGCACGAGGCTCCCGATTTTTCATTGAAAAATCACACTATTTTTTACTGTCTCCCGCATAACCTATACATACATGCCAACCCTCCCGATTTACGCGCAAGACTCCCGATTTTTCATTGAAAAATGGCACCAGTTTTTACTGTCTCCCACCTAAATTAATGCTAATCCCAATGCAATCCTATGAAAAAATAAATGTTCCCGATTGCTGTGGTGAAATCTCCCTCTCAGGTGCTCCTGATTGTTGGCATGTCTACCTATAAGATGAACTTATTCACATTTTTCCCATCTACTATAATCAACTATTACTTCCAAACCTATCTGCTATCTACAACACAGCTGTAAAAAACCAAGTGAATTTTATGAACTTAAAATACTACTCATTTGCAAAGCATGTTGAACTAACATACTGTAAACAAAATATAAAGGCTGCACATAGTCAAATGAAATGCATGCATACACTATGTTCAGATATCAAACAAGAATACTACCACAAAAACATAAAAATCAACGTGTACATTAACATCAGTGCTATAAACACACAAAATTACTAACTTCTTTCTTTTACAATTGCAGTGAAGACCACTCTCCTGAAAATCAGCAGCATCTAAACTACAAACAACATATCTGAAGAAACCTGCTCATTCCATAAAAAAAGGGTAACTACAATACTATCTTTTTATTCTTATTGTTCCTCAAAGACACTGTGTAGTTCATTCATGTAATTTGCGCACCAAAAAAAACAGCAATTTCTGAACCATTCTGCCCACAAATCCCCATTTATCAAACAGAGATTAGCAGGCAGAATGGCACACAAATCCCCATTTTTTGGAACACAAATAACATACTCAACCCTTAGAATGTTAGTACTACAAAACAAAGAACTGTTTTAATTTTATACCATTACGTTTACTATTAATGCTTCTCCTCACCACTAGCTCACTTTCGACTCTCATCTGAACCGCAGTGTAGTAACACACAAACAGAACAATAGCCTTCCCAACTCATTGTAACTGCCCAATGCACAATCACACACTACCACATACATCTTTCCCATCAAACTCATACACTCATTCACACAGCACACATACATTGCAAAACAGACCAACCCATACCTTCTTTTTTTTCAACAGTCCCCAAAGAATGCCTACCAAAAAGCAAGTCCGTAGAAAGCAACACAGAAATAGAGCAAATGAAAATAAAAGTGTCCAAAATAAGCATCCATCTTTACCAGAGATTGTACAAAACGTTCAAACAAAACAGCGAATGCAGTCATTTAGCGAAACAAAACAAGCTTCTAGTACAGAAACTTAGCCTCCTCTATCAAAATATAAAACGAAACAAAAAATGCTTAACAAGAATTCGGCTACCACTACTGCTAAAACTGCTCCTATAAATCTTGATATACTAGCAAGTAACCATACCAAAAAAAGTATTTTAACAAAAATGTTCCACCACAGAGTCCTTCAGAATCTTATAAAAACAGGAGCGAAATCATGCACAACCCTTAAAACATACCGTAAAATATTCATCACAGAAGCTCTCGTAGACAGTGCAATCCTTCTGAAAAGGAAGTTATTTATTTTAGTTTTAAACAGGATGAAACCACTAACAGAACTAACTACTAAACTACAAAAAAACTTCTCAATAAATGGAATGTCAACAAAAATAACTTCTTAAATATCTATGGAGGTGAATGGAGTCACACCATGACCACAGAACCATATTTTAATGAAGAAGCATACAAACAAAACCAAACAAACACAATTGCCATCCATAGCAATGGACGAGGTTATGAAAAAATTAATAATATCATAATGGAACAAGAAACGCTGCTTACAAAAATTTCTTCAGAAAACTCAGAATTACCTCTCCATTTGACTGAAGCAGAATGTCCAGTATACAAATGGCCATGCACGTCAATGTGTAACATTCCCAACAAATCTTTCAAATCTTTACGCGAGTTCCTCAATCAGTATGTGAAAGGTAAAGACAAATCAAAATGAAAATGATGCAAAATATGGATACCTGTCCAGTGCGGAAATACACAGGACTACAAGGACATTCATTAGCCTGCATTTCAGGACCTATTTGCAAAAGCACCTTCCATGATATCAAAATGATATCAACACATCGTTCAACTATAAGAAATGTAGTCTATAAACTGTACTATGTTAAAGGTCCTGCTTTAGAACCAGTCAATTTGAATAACACTCTTCTATATGATACACCCAAAGACCTACAAGAAGAAATCGACCGTATCCAGAGAAAATATTTTGGAAGTGAAAGCCACTTACAAAATGCAATAGCTTTACAACAGACTAGCAACAATTCTGCACATGGCAACCTTCTACTACACACATACAAAAAAGAAATACTAAAATTTAAAAGTACTTCCACTGAAGTACCAAACCATGTGTGTGTGTGTTGCCGCAGAACGTTTTACAAAAGTAACACAAAAACTATAGACGTAACATACAAAATAGAAGACAATGAAGATTCCAAATGGTTTGAATTAGCTCTCTACCTTTTAGCAGAAAACAAATACGAAATAACTGACCCCTTAATACTTTGCAGTTACTGCACTACAAAACTTGACAACAACCAAACCCCTTCACGTGCTATCACAAATAACTTGGATTTATTCCCACTACCAAAACCCCTGCAACAACTCAATTTATATGAGAGCATCATAATTCAAACAGTGCACCCATTTCAAGCAATAATACGCTTTCAACCAAAAACAGCAAAAATACCTCCCTCTGAATTAGTGAAAGGCATTTGTGGCAAAGTAGTTTATTTACCATTAGATCTGACAGAAAATGTGCACACTCTAGGAGTGCAACGTCCAATAGAGCAATGTTTAATTGTCTTAGTAAATGGTGTACCAACAAAAGACAAAATAATTTGGCAACAACTCGTGGACTTACATAAAGTTAGACAAGCCTTGCAATATCTAAAAGACAATAATGAATACTACAAAGAAATAAATATTGAAGAAAACTTAAGGGAAACAACTGAAATAATTAATGAGTCACCAGAAACTGGTCAATTCGAACTTGTTGATCCTGCTACAGTATCCAATATTTTAGACCATTATACAATTCATCCATTACACTCTAATGACACCACAGATGATGCACTAGAAACGTACCAAATGCGACAAACCAAAGGATCACCAATGAGCATATCGGAGAAAAGTATGGAAGCACATGCTTTTCCTCTACTATTTCCTACTGGCAAAGGAGGAAGGTACGATGATAGACCCACTCAGATAACAGCATCAGAATACTGCTCATTACGAATGTATTCTGAAGATCCCAGATTTAGACAAAATTTGGAATACATATTCCACCTACGCTTTGAAAGTGAACTAGCAGTTCTATGTTACGGAGTTGCATACATATTGAAATCAGAGACCCACTTTCAAAATACGTCAGCTACACAACTAATACAAAAAGTGCAAGAAAAAGATGAGGTTTTACAATCAAGCATTACAAATCTGTTTGCAAACATGCGTGGTACGAAAGAATACTGGTTCCGACGTCACGGAGATGTACGTTGTATGATCAGAAACCTTGGCCCACCCACTTGGATTGTTACATTAAGTTGTGCAAAATATGCATGGGAAGATTTACATGATTTCCTATGCATATCAAACTAAAACAAAACAAATATAGATATGCTAACACCTGGAGAATTTTACTCTCTAGATCCTGTTAATGTTTCAAGATATTTCCATCATCGTTTCATTGCTATGCTACACTTTATTTGTAATAAAACTGTTCCTCACCTCGGAGAAGTGCAACACTTCCTTTGGAGAAAAGAATACCAAGCCAGAGGAGCACCACATATCCACATGCTTTTATGGATTAAAGATGCTCCTAAATTTGGTCAGGACAGTGATGCCACTGTTTTGCAGTTCATCCAAAAATATGTCACTTGTGAAATCCCTTCACTAACGAGACATAGTGACCTTCATGCACAAATTGTACAATTTCAAAGACACAAATGTGGCAAATATTGTCATTGCAAATACAAAAACAAAGGGAAATACTACACCAAATGCCGCTTTGGTTTCCCTAGACCGGTTACAAAAACAGGTCAAGTGAACAACTTCATGTCTTCAGTTAGACATAGTGTTAAAGGTAAATCACCTAAAAGCACATATTACATAAAAAGAACAGAAGAATCAAAATATATCAATGATTGCAATGCAGTTGCACAATATGTTACAGCCTGCTTAAAAAAAGCAGAAAAACAGAGCTTCAAGACCTCTGGAATGACCTATCATCAGACAAAACACTATCTCAGAAATTGTACAGCTTAGGCATAAAAAATGCTCTCTCATAGAGAATGTGGCTCCTATGAAGCTGCAGATCATTTAACCGGTACTGCTTTGTATGGAAAATCTGAAAATATAGCATGGCTAAGTCTTGGTCCTGCTAAATCTAGAAAAAGAGTCCTCAAATTATATGAGGACATAGAAACAATAGTCAAAAATGATCCCAACAGCCAAGACATTTTGAAAAACAATTTACTAGACACATACTATTGGAACAGGAGTACCACTTTGGAAACCATGTGTCTATACCACATAGCCCAAAACTTTGCATACAAAAATAATATAAAACCCGATGAAAAAAAAGGTAGATATAGAGTGACATATTGTGAAGGCAGCTTGGTGAAACTTACCAAACGTTGCTTAATTAATCATATCAAATTATCATTAAAAACTCCTCAACAGAAAGAACAATGTTACATGTCCCTGTTAAAACTTTTTAAACCATGGAGAAAAGAAGAAGAGATACTAGATAACTATGACTCCTATGAAGACGCTTCCATGGCAAATGAAAGCACTATCACTGATGTAAACTTTATGCAGTACAAAACAATGTTGAACAATGAACAGCAACACGAAGAAGAACTGCAGGCCCAACTAGATAAGGACACTTCCGACAGTAGTCAACCTTCTGTAACAGAAAGCCAAGAACCACTGGGACAGCCACTTATAGCAAATGAGGCATAATTAGCTATGACAGAAGTAGAAAACACCATGTGTCACTGTCAAGAAGATACAGAAGACTTAACTGTACTACAATCAAAACTAAACTAAGACCAGCGCACCATTTTTGAAGAAGTAACAAAAGAAATTGCACATGGTGTACAGCACGAAACACGAAAATAAAGAATGCACCTGCCAAAATTACAAACCTATACTAGTATACGTCAGTGGTGAAGCTGGTTCAGGCAAAACATTCTTAATCAAAATCATCAGCATGTTCCTTCAAAAATTGACAAACAAAAAACTGTCAGCTGTTGTAACTGCCCCCACAGGTTTAGCTGCCCACAACATAGGCAGTGTCACTTTACACCGATTAGTACTCCTTCCAGTAGAACACCAAAACAAATAAGACTATTACAAACTTGCTACAGAAGCTGCAATGGAACTATGCAGAGTGTTAAAACAAATGAAAAAGCTACTAATAGATGAAGTGAACATGTTCTCCAAACTAATGTTGGCTTTGATTCACCTCAGATTGCAAAAAGTACTTAAAACAAACTACGAAGAACTCTTTGGAGGAAAACACATTATTGTTTTCGGAGATCTTCTTCAATTGACACCAGTGAAAGGTGAACCTATTTTTAAAACCTTAGGACACAAACTCTGCTGTAAATCTGTTGGCAGCATAGGAAATGTCAACCTTTGGCAACATTTCCAATACAGAGAATTAACAGAAAACATGCACCAATCTGCAGACCTCACGTACGCCAACATTTTAAAAAGTATTAGAGTTGGTGTACTATCTCAAGAAGCACAAGCAATATTAAAAGCCCGGCACATCCATGCTCTTTATGGCGATAACTCATGTGCTACTGATGTTATGGAACAATTAGCGCACAAAAATGTCAATTGTATGTCCTTAATGCCAACTCTTGCAAGCTGTTCCAAATTCAATGAAACAATGTTGAAAAAAGAAATGCAAACAATAACTGAAATTTGCTCCACAGACAAATTGGACGTATATGGTATGACACAGCTGGTTTGGAGAAAATATCAAAATTATCCTTAAACTGTAGAGTAATGCTTAAATGTAACCTTGACGTGGAGCAAGGACTAGTTAATGATATGATATGATATGATATGGCATTTATAACGAGCCTATACATAAGTATTTCAAGGCATGACGAGGCAAGGCAGGGGGAACAGGGGAAGACAGATAACGATCCTAATAGGCCAGGTGTCATTCAGATCGTGCAAGTGCATGGGAAGTGGGTACAGTTGTTGGCTTTCAAACATACCCATGTGACAACAGCAGTTTGTCAATATTCTCTTCGACAAACTTTCAGAAGTAAAAAAGATAGGGCGCTCAACAGCTCGATTCCTTCTCATCAAAGACATGTATGTACGCAGAGAACAATTTTCTCTAACTCTAGCACATGCAGTCACCATTCATAAATCCCAAGGTCTTACCCTAGAGAAAGCATTGATAGATATTGGTAACACAGTCTTTAAAGAAGGCATGAGCTACGTAGCACTATCACGCTTATGTACACTTGAGGGTCTATTTCTAATCAACTTTGATGCAAGTAAAGTATACGCTGATATTCCTTGCATTTCAGAATACAATAGACTACGTTCACTATACACCCCCATCTAAAAACATATCCTGTTCCACTAAAAGGAAAACGTTGTAAAAGAAAACTAATTCAAACAGAAATGCAACATGATCTAACTGCAAATCCTCCAAAGAGAGTAAAAGAAGCTAATACTTCATCAATTACCACAACCAAAGAAGAACCTATTAGTCAAAGTAACTCAGGAACACACACTCCGAAAAAATGACTTGGAGACAGAACTATATGGTCCATTCAAATTTTCAAATATAACTGGTGTAAATTGCAACGCAAATGTAGCAATGAATATTCTATTTCAATTGCCACCAATTGTTGACAACATTTACCTACACAGTACAGACCAATTGTGTTTGCAAATGTTAGTCCTTCATAGAAACGCAACAAACAATCCTGACAACACGTATAGTGTGCACAGAATAAGACAAGAATTGGACTACTGTTTTGGAATGGTGAAATTCACTATAAACTAACAAGAAGATCCACAAGAATTTCTAATGTACTTACTACAAGTACTGGAAAACAAAAACATACATATAAATGAAATCCTCCAGATTTCATACATGTGGAAACATACATGTACTCTCTGCAGCAATGTGACACAGGAACAAATCCCTAATGAGCACTTCGTATATGTATCCATAGCCAATTGTGAATCCGTTCCATTTCAGCAACCTGTACAAAATGCAAACCATGGTACATTATGTACTACCTGCAATTCAGATAATCGCTCCACCTTACTAATACAAATACATAGTAACTACATAATACTAATGCGTCTACGTTACAATGCAGATGGTACCAAAAACAACTGCAAGCTGACTGGATTGACACACGGTCAAGTATCACTTGGTAAGAAAACCTTCACAACAATAGGTATAATATACCACGCAGGAGCCACAACTAATGCAGGTCACTACACTGCATATATAAAAAAGAAATGTGGATGGTTTGAATGTAATGATAGTACCATTACTCTGAAGCAGAGATTACCAACAAATCTCACAAACGCTTATTTAATCTTCTTAAAACCAAAATTGAATAACTAATCTGTACTTCAACATTAACAAAAATTCAATTAAAAAACTATAAACAGTTAGAATACGCCAACAGGTATCTAACTGGCCAAAGATTCTATAACAACCAAACAGATAAATGAATACCACTAAATTATAACAAAAAATAGACAGTTAGAATACGCCAACAGGTATCTAACTGCTTCAAAAATCTGCAACAAGCCAACAGATAGAACATTAGCCAGAAACAACAAGTGAACACTGAAAACAAACAAATAGACTGTAGCATAACAAAAAAAGGTTTTTTTTAATCCGACATGGATTTTTTTTTTCCCACAGACCCAATGATTTGAAAAACAAACACAGAAACTGAGCAAAATGCACAGTACACTGGTTTGTAAACTAAATATGAGGTTCGAAAAAAAGCTGAAATGTCTATTATGCAATGTAATAAGTCTTTATAAAATACATACACTAACATGCTCTTTTCTTTTATCACAGAAATTGAAAAATAATGTTTCCTCCAGTTACCAAACTCATGTAAAAAATATATCGAATCTGAACAAATCAAACAGTAAGTATAATTTCAAACATTTGATAGATATTCGATTCTATGGGTGTGAACTATGGCTGTGATATGCTGTGGTGGTTGTGGCCAGGGCCTAGAGTCTTGGGTGTATGGCCTATGGCCTATGGCCTGCGGCCATGCACCCAAAACTCTAAGCCCTGGCCACAACCACCGCAGCATATCACACCCATGGTGGCTTATAACCTCAGTGCTTATAACTTCGGTTCTATGCCCTGGCCACAACCACCACAGCATATCACACCCATAGATCACACCCATAGAATCAAACATTTGAACTGTATATATGGGCCCACCCATATCACACTTTCTGCAAAGTTTGGTGAGAATTTATCCAGGGAGAGCAAAGTTCTAAGCCACCCATGGTGACTTATAACTTCAGTGCATATGACTTTGCACATGCACCCAAGACTCTACGCCCTGGCCACAACCACCACAGCATATCACACCCACAACCACCACATCATAAAACACCCATGCTGGCTTATAACTTCAGTACTTATAACTTCGTAGTAGGCTGTAGGCTATACACCCAAGACTCTAGGCCCTGCCCACAACCACCTGATAGACATTCAATTCTATGGGTGTGATCTATGGGTCTGATATGCTGCGCTGGTCGTGGCCAGGGCCTAGAGTCTTGGGTGTATAGCCTACGGCCTACGGCCTTTGCCCATGCACCCAAGACTCTAGGTCCTGCCACCACCACCGCAGCATATCACAACCACAACCACTACAGCATATCATACCCATGCTGCCTTATAAACTCAGTGCTTATAACTTCGGTCTTGGGTGCATGGCCTTCGGCCATGAACCCAAGACTCTAGGTCCTGGCCACAACCACCACAGCATATCACACCCATGGTGGCTTATAACTTCAGTACTAATAACTTCGGTCTTGGGTACATGGCCTTTGGCCGTGCACCCAAGACTCTAGGCCCTGCCCACAACCACCTGATAGATATTCAATTCTATGGGTGTGATCTATGGGTGTGATATGTTGCTGTGGTCGTGGCCAAGGCCTAGAGTTTTGGGTGTATAGCCTACGGCCTACGGCCTTTGCCCATGCACCCAAGACTCTAGGTCCTGCCACTACCACCGCAGCATATCACAGCCACAACCACTGCACCATATCACACCCATGCTACCTTATAACTTCAGTGCTTATAACTTCGGTCTTGGGTGCATGGCCTTCGGCTATGCACCCAAGACTCTACGTCCTGGCCAAAACCACCGCAGCATATCGAACCCATGGTGGTTTATAAATTCAGTGCTTATAACTTCGGTCTTGGGACAAGACTCTAGGCCCTGCCTACAACCACCTCATAGATATTCGATTCTATGGATGTGATCTATGGGTGTGATATGCTGCGGTGGTTGTGGCCAGGGCCTAGAGTCTTCGGTGTATGGCCTACGGCCTACGGCCTGCGGCTATGCACCCAAGACTCTAGGCCCTGGCCACAAACACTGCAGCATATCACACCCATGATGGCTTATAACTCATTATCAAACCCATAGAATCAAATTTTAACTGCGGCATATACTCACTTTTAATGTCCGCTGACACCACGCATGTCCTTAGAGCAGTTTCAACTTGCCTGCGCACGGACGGGAATACTATCATTAGGACACCCCTCATTTTCAGTAATTACGAACATCCCGGACAGCGCGGCATGGCGAATACATCAGTAGCACCTGCCACCTGAACCAATACAGTGTTTCACCTATCTCTTACTCCCTAAACCTCCCCAAGCACTCTTGCACACCAAAACACTCCCAAAAACTGCATTTCGCCTCTGTTCGCCGTCTCGCTTTTGGCAGATCCAAGAGGGCGGGCGCATCAGAACAATCTGACGCACATCACGCCTCACTCCAGCCAATCGGTGTCATGACGCCAGCCCATTAGCCAATCGGTGTCCTACCCGCGGAGCGAACAGGGAAGTGTGTCCGCTGAGCGGACATAGATATCATAGATATCACTAATTTCTTTAGACCTACTTTTTGCTCGTTTTAAAATAAGCTACTGGACAGATTTTAACCAAATTTACAAAAGCACGCTTTCAGGAACAAGCCACTGCTCCTGCCACAAATTTGGGGAAAATCCATCCAGCGTTTTGGGCTGTAGGCGTGCGCAAAGTTGTTCCCCCATTCAGTCCTACGGGCCATATACTTAGTCTGCAGAGTTTGCTGAGGATTCGTCCAGGGGGAGCGAAGTTATAAGCCATCCGAAAAGGGCTCTTCCTATGGAAACAGCAACTTAACCATAACTACACAGCCACTACAAAAAAGTATATGGGTCACTCCAAATTGTTTTGCGAAGTTTGGTGAGGTTTGGTCCAGGCAGGGCAAAGTTATAAGGGGGGTCCCAAAACTTATTTTTTTCCCATAGACTGAACGGGGAAAAAACTTTGCTCATGCCTACAGCCCAAACCGCTTGACGGATTTTCACCAAATTTGGACCAGGAGCAGCGGCTTGGTCCCGAAAGTGTGCTTTTGCAAATTTGGTGGAAATCCATCCAGTAGTTTTTTATAAAATGAGCAAAAAATAGGTAAAAACAAATGTGTGATATCTATGTTCGATCCGTGGACACACTTCCCTGTTCGCTCCACGGACAGTGTCCTGATTGGCCAACCGGCTTGCGTCATGTCCGCGGACATGCAACGTGTTCGCTGATTGGACGGCGAAGAGCGTGAAGCGTGTCAGATTTTCGGGAACGCCCAACATCTTGAATTTGCGGACGTCCGCGGACAGCGCGGTGAAACTTGGTGGAGAAATGCTATTTAGTAGAGTGTGTTGGTGTGTAAGACTGTTTGGGGACGGTGGGGGAGTAAGAGATGGGTTAAATGTTGTATTTATTTAGGTGGTAGATCTCCTTGTTGTGTTCGATTTGTCCACGCACCACACGAATGTCCTGAAATGTTCTAAATAAATTAAATGGGGGTGTTCTGAGGACAGTACGTCCGTACGTATGGTTCGTAGGCAAGTTGAAACTGTTCTAAGAACTCACACGGTGTTCTGATATGTTCGAAAATAAACGAAATGGGTGTGTCTTGAGGACGGTATGTCTGTCCGTACTGTTCGCAAGCAAATTGAAACTGTTCTAAGAACACATGAAGTGTCCCAGGATTTTCGTTAATAAACAAAATGGGGGTGTCCTGAGGACGGTATGACTGTCCGTACTGTTCGCAAGCAAGTTCAAACTGTTCTAAGAACACATGAAGTGTCCTGGTATGTTCGTCAATAAACAAAATGGGAGTGTTCTGAGGACGGTATGTCTTTTCGGTTCGCTGGCAAGTTGAAATTGTTCTAATAACAGATGATGTGTTCTAGGATGTTCGTAAATAAATAAAATGGGGGTGTCCTGAGGACGGTATGTCTGTTCATTTCGTTCGCAGGCAAGTTGAAACTGTTCTAAGAATACATCATGTGTCCTGGAATGTTCGTCAATAAACAAAATGGGGGTGTCCTGAGGACAGTGGATGTTTGTCAATAAACAAAATGGGGGTGTCCTGAGGACGGTATGATTGTTTGTACTATTCGCAAGCAAGTTGAAACTGTTCTAAGAACACATGAAGTGCCCTGGGATGTTCGTCAATAAACAAAATGGAAGTGTTCTGAGGACGCTACATCTGTCCTTATTGTTCGCAAGCAAGCTGAAACTGTTCTAAGAACAATCGCGGTGTCCTGAAATGTGCGTAAATAAAGGAAATGGGAGTGTCCTAAGGACGCGGTCCGTATTGTTCGATGGCAAGTTGAAATTGTTCTAATAACAGATGATGTGTCCTAGGATGTTCGTAAATAAATAAAATGGGGGTGTTCTTAGGACGGTATGTCTGTTTGTTTCGTTCGCAGGCAAGTTGAAACTGTTCTAAGAACACATGAAGTGTCCTGGGATGTTCGCCAATAAACAAAATGGGAGTGTTCTGAGGATGGTACATCTGTCGGTATTGTTCGCAATCAAGCTGAAACTGTCCTAAGAACACTCGCGGTGTCCTGAAATGTTCGTAAATAAACTAAATGGGAGTGTCCTGAGGATGCTGTCTGTATTGTTTGCTGGCAAGTTGAATCTGTTCTAAGAACACTCATCATGTCCACAGAGATTAAAAGTGCCCATATGGCATAGTCAAAATGTTTGACTCTATGGGTGTGATATGCTGCGGTGGTTGTGGCCAGGGCATAGAGTCGTGGAAGCATGGCCATATGGCCATGCACCCAAGACTCTATCCCCTGGCTACAACCACCGCAGCATATTTCACCCATAGTGACTTATAACTTTGGGATCCAAGAACAAATTTATAAGCAACACAGTTGTAAGCCACTATGGGTGTGATATGCTGTGGTGGTTGTGGGCAGGGCCTATAGTCTTGGGTGCATGGACAAGACCAAATGTATAAGCACTGAAGTTATAAGTAAATATGGGTGTGATTTGCTTCGATGGTTGTACTTATTATAATATACTTACTGTTTGGTTTAGTAACTGGAGTACATGTATTTCTTGTTCATTTCTGTGATAAAAGAAAATATCATGTTAGTATTGGTATTTTGTAATGACTTATTACATTGAATAATCAACATTTATTTTTTTTTACCCTCATATTTAGTAGATTACAAACCAGTGTACTGTGCAATTTGCTCAGTTTCTGTGTTTGTTGCTAAAATCATTGGGTCTGTGGGAGAAAAAAAAATCCATGTTGGATTAAAAAAACATTTTTTTGTGTTATGCTACAGTCTATTTGTTTGTTTTCAGTGTTCACTTATTGTTTCTGGCTAATGCTCTATGTATTGGCTTGTTGCAGATTTTTGGAGCAGTTAGATACCTGTTGACATATTGTAACTGTCTATTTTTGTTATAATGAAGTGTTATTGATTTATCTGTTTGGATATTGTAAAATTTTGGGGCAGTTAGATACCAGTAGGCGTATTCTAACTGTCTATTTTTTTATATAATTTAGTGGTATTCATTTATCTGTTTAATTGTTGTATAGTCTTGAGGCAGTTAGATACCTTTTGGCATATTCTAACTGTTTATAGTTTTTTTTTATAATGAAGTGGTATTGATTTATCTGTTTGGTTATTGTAAAATCTTGGGGCAGTTAGATACCAGTTGGCGTATTCTACCTATCTGTTTTTTGATATAATTTAGTAGTATTCATTTATCTGTTTAGTTGTTGTAGAATCTTGGGGCAGTTAGATACCTGTTGGCATATTCTAACAGTTTATAGTTTTTTAATAGAAGTTTAGTTAAGGTTTAAGTATAGTTTAGTTAATAAATTTTGGTTTTAAGAAGATTAAATAAACGTTTGTAAGATTTGCTGGTAATCTCTGCTTTAGAGTAATGGTAATTGGGCGCAATTGGGCTTTAGAGTAATGGTAATTGGGCTCAATGGGGAATTTTCGCTCTCTCTTACTGCCGGTGGATTTCCCGCCGGCGGTAAAAGCGCAAATTTTCGGCAGATTTCCCCCCAGCTCAGAGCTGGGGCGAAATCCGCCGAAGCCCTGATTCGGCGGACCCTTAAATCCGGTGGTATTAGCGCTACCGCCGGATTTAAGGGTTACCGCCAAAGTCGTGATCAGGCCCTATATGTGTTATTAGGATTGTTTGTTGCATTTCTATGAAGTACTAACATTTGCAAACACAATTGGTCTGTACTGTGTAAGTATATGTTGTCAACAATTGGTGGTAATTGAAATAGAATATTCATTGCTACATTTGCGTAGCAACTTACACCAATTATATTTGAGAGTTTAAATGGACCAGGTAATTCTGTATCTGAGTGATTTATTTTGAGTTATTCTTCCTTCTTTGACGAAGTACCTGGTTTACTTTCCCTAATTGGTTCTTTTTTACTTGTGGTACTTGATGAAGTATTAGTTCTTTTACTCTCTTTGGAGGATTTGCAGTGATATCCTGTTGTATTTCTGTTTGATTTAGTTTTCTTTTACAACGTTTTACTTTTTGTGGTACAGGATATGTTTTTAGATGGGGTGTATAGTGAACGAAGTCTATTGTATTCTAAAATGCAAGGAATATCAGCGTTTACTTTACTTGCATCAAAGTTGATTAGAAATAGACCGTCAAGTGTACGTAAGAGTGATAGTGCTACGTAGCTCATGCCTTCTTTAAAGACTGTGTTACCAATGTCTATTAATGCTTTGTCTAGGGTAAGACCTTGTGATTTATGAATGGTGACTGCGTATGCAAGAGAGAGAAAATTGTTCTCTGCGTACATACATGTCTGTGAAGAGAAGGAATTGAGCTGTTGAGCGTCCTATCCTTTTTACTTCTGAAAGTTTGTCAAAGAGAATATTGACAAACTGAATGTTGTTGTCACGTGGGTATGTTTGAAAGCCAACAACTGTACCCAGTGCTCCATTAACTAGTCCTTGGTCCACGTCAAGGTTACGTTTAAGCATTACTCTGCAATTTAAGGATAATTTTAATATTTTTTCCAATCCAGCTGTGTTGGAGATTGAATTTTCTAAACTATTTAGTCTTATTGTGGCTTGTTCACACATGGCTAGTGTCATACCATGTACGGCTAGTTTGTCTGTGGCGCTAATTTCCATTATTGGTTGAATTTCTTTTTTTAACATTGTTTCACTGAATTTGAAACAGCTTGCAAGAGTTGGCATTAAGGCCATACAATTGACATTTTTGTGGGCTAATTGTTCCATAACATCCGTAGCACATGCATTATCGCCATACTGATTGTGGTTCTTGAGATAGTATATCAACTCTAATACTTTTTAAGATGTTGGCATAAGTGAGATCTGCAGATTGCCGCATGTTTTCTGTTAATTCTCTGTATTGGAAATGTTGCCAAAGGTTGACATTTCCTATGCTGCCAACAGTTTTACGGCAGAGTTGGTGTCCGAAGGTTTTAAAAATAGGCTCACCTTTCACTGGTGTCAATTGAAGAAGATCTCCGAAAACAATAATGTGTTTTCCTGCAAAGAGCTCTTCATAGTTTGTTTTGAGTACTTCTTGTAATCTGAGGTGAATCAAAGCCAACATTAGGTTGGAGACCATGCTCACTTCATCTATTAGTAGCATTTTCATTTGTTTTAATACTCTGCGTAGTTCCATTGCAGCTTCTGTAGAAAGTTTGTAATAGTCTAATTTGTTTTGGTGTTCTACTGGCAGGAGTAGTACTCGGTGTAAAGTGACACCGCCTATGTTGTAGGCAGCTAAACCTGTGGGGGCAGTGATAACAGCTGACAGTTTGTTGTTTGTCAATTGTTGAAGGAACATACTGATGATTTTGATTAAGAATGTTTTGCCAGAACCAGCTTCACCACTGACGTACAGTAGTATAGGTTTGTAATTTTGACAGGTGCATTCTTTGTTTTCATGTTGTACACCATGTGCAATTTCTTTTGTTACTTCTTGAAAAATACTATGTTGCTCATTGTTTAGTTTTGATTCCAGTATAGTGAAGTCTTCTTTATCTTCATACTGACACATGGTATTTTCTACTTCTGTCATAGCTAATTCTGCCTCATTTGTTATTAATGACTCTCCCAGTGGTCTTGGCTTCCTGTTACAGAAGGTTGACTATTGTCAGGAGTGTCCTTATCTAGTTGGGCCTGGAGTTCTTCTTCGTGTTGCTGTTCATTGTGCAACATTGTTTTGTACTGTGTAAAGTTTACATCAGTTATAGTGCTTTCATTTGCTTTGAAAGCGTCTTCATATGAGTCATAGTTATGTAGTATTTCTTCTTCTTTTCTCCATGGTTTAAAGAGTTGTAGCAGGGACATGTAATATAGTTCTTTATGTTGAGGAGTCTTCAATGACAATTTGATATGATTCATTAAATTTTGTTTGGTGAGTTTTACTAAGCTGCCTTCACAATTTGTCACTCTGTATTTACCTTTTTTTTCATTGTGTTTTATAATATTTTTGTATGTGAAGTTTTGGGCTATGTGGTATAGACACATAGTTTCCAACGTGTTACTTCTGTTTGGGTACTATGTGTCCAGTAAATTGTTTTTTAAAATGTCTTGGCTGTTGGGATCATGTTTGGCTATTGTTTCTATATCTTCGTATGATTTTAGAACTCTTTTTCTAGATTTAGCAGGACCAAGACTTAGCCATACTATATTTTCAGATTTTCCATACGAAGCAGTACCAGTTAAATGATCTGCTGCTTCATAGGAGCCACATTCTCTATGGGAGAGCATTTTTATGCCCAAGCTGTATAATTTCTGAGACAGTGTTTTGTCTGATGACAGGTCATTCCAGAGGTCTTGGAGCTATGTTTTTTCTGCTTTTGTTAAGTATGCTGTAACATATCGTGCAACTGCAGTGGAATTGTCTGCAATGTACTGCACATCTATGTTTGCATTCCATAAGTGGGCGATGATTGCATTGTAATCATTTATATATTTTTCTTCCTCTGTTCTTTTTATGTAATATGTATTTTTAGGTGATTTACCTTTAACACTATGTCTAACTGGAGACATGAAGTTGTTCACTTGACCTGTTTTTGTAACCGGTCTAGGGAAACCAAAGCGGCATTTGGTGTAGTATTTCCCTTTGTTTTTGTATTTGCGATGACAATATTTGCTACATTTGTGTCTTTGAAATTGTATAATTTGTGCATGAAGATTACTATTTGTTGCTTCTGATGGAATTTCACAAGTGACATATTTTTCAATAAACTGTAAAACAGTGGCAACACTGTCTTGACCAAATTAAGGAGCATCTTTAATCCATAAAAACATGTGGATATGTGGTGCTCCTCTGGCTTGGTATTCTTTTCTCCAAAAGAAGTGTTGCACTTCTCTGAGGGGAGGAGCAGTTTTATTACAAATAAAGTGTACCATAGCAATGAAGCAATGGTGAAAATATCTTGAAACATTAACAGGATCTAGAGAACAAAGTTCTCCAGGTGTTAGTATATCTATGTTTGTTTTGTTTTTGTTTGATATGCGTAGGAAATCATGTAAATCTTCCCATGCATATTCTGCACAACTTAATGTAACAAACCAAGTGGGTGGGCCAAGGTATCTCATCATACAACGTACAGCTCCATGACGTTGAAACAAGTACTCTTTAGTACAACGCATATTTGCTAATAGATTTGTAATATTTGATTGTAAAACCTCATCTTTTTGTTGCACTTTTTCTAATAATTGTGTAGCTGACATATTTTGAAAGTGGGATCCTGATTTTAATGTGTGTGCAACTCCGTAACATAAAGTTGCTAGTTCACTTTCAAAGAGTAGGTGGAATATGTATTCCACATTTTCTCTAAATCTGGGATCTTCAGAATACATCCGCAATGAGCGGTATTCTGATGCTGTTATTTGAATAGGTCTATCATCGTACCTTCCTCCTTTGCCAGTAGGAAAGAGTAGAGGAAAAGCACGTGCTTCTATACTTTTTTCCCATATGCTGATTGGTGATCCTTTTGTTTGATGCATTTGGTACGTTTCTAGTGCATCTTCTACGGTGTAATTAGAGTGCAATGGGTGAATTGTATAATGGTCTAAAGTATTGGATATTGTAGCAGGATCTAGGAGCTCAAATTGACCAGCTTCTTGTGTCTCTTGAATTATTTCAGTGGTATCCTTCAAGTTTCCTTCAATATTAATTTCTTTGTAGTATTCATTATTGTCTTTTAGATATTGCAAGGCTTGTCTAACTTTATGTAAATCTACCAGTTGTTGCCAAATTATTTTGTGTTTTGTAGGTACACCATTTACTAAGATAATTGAAGATTGCTCCATTGGACGTTGCACTCCTAGAGTGTGCTCATTTTCTTTTAGATCTAATGGTAAATACACTACTTTTCCCCGAATACCTTTCACTAATTCAGAGGGAGGTAATTTTGCTTTTTTTGGTTGAAGGCGTATTATTGCTTGAAATGGGTGCACTGTTTGAATTATGATTCTCTCATATAAATTGAGTTGTTGTAGGGGTTTTGGTAGTGGAAATAATTCCAAATTATTTGTGATAGATCCGTGAAGGAGTTTTGTTGTTGTCAAGTTTTGTAGTGCAGTTACTGTAAAGTATTAAGGGGTCAGTTATTTCGTATTTTTTTTCTGCTATAAGGTAGCGAGCTAATTCAAACCATTTAGAATCTTCATTGTCGGGGGCGCTGTTGTGCGCCGAATAAGATGGCCGCCTGATCTGCAAGCTCTGAGGCAGGCAGATCACACGATCCTGATTTGGGGCCTTTCCGATCTATAACTTGCACCAAGCGACTGCGATTCGTGAGCTGCTGGTTCAGGGACCATCTGGTCCAAATCCCGACTGAAAATGGCACCGGGAACCCTGTGCTCGGGAACTGCTGTGCCCATCCCCCAGCAACCGCGCATCTACGCGCCAAAAACCCGACACTGGTGGAGGATCGGTTCGCTCCGTCGCCCGGAATTGAGTCACCTCGCTGCCCCCGTGGAGGACCGTGGGGCGGTGGAGCACCCCTGCGGTGGGGATAGGGAGCGAACTACGCGGTCAATTTGGCTGTACAACGCCGGCGCAGACCATCGCAGACATCGGATCAGTGCAACCCGAGACGGGCTGTGACCCTTACGCTCCGAGCCGGCACCCGCGCTGGACAGCGGGTGGTTCCCACATCGGCCTTTGCCCAGCCTCTCCCCTCGGTGGCTACACCCCGACGGTCGAGTGGATCGGTGGTGGGCCCCCCCACTGTCAACGAGACTTCAGCACCCGCGGTAGAGCTGCGGCACACATACGGACGCCAGTTGCCGCGCTCCCCTGGAGGCATTAACTGGGACCCTTGGCGGACATAAGGTACGAGGACGACGGGGAGCCCCCAAAACCACCACTGAGGGCTGCTAACCCCTATCCGCCTCGTAGCGGAGACAACAACATTTGGTCAAGCTGCTCTGGGGTGGTCTCCAACTGCCCACATCCAATGGAGGACGCCCTGAGACTCGCTGGACCCCGCCAGATGTCTTGCTATGGCCCAGCAGCTACCCCGGCTCCGCTCACCCACCCTTAGGGGTACCCCTTGTGGCCCCCTGCGGCGTGATTGACCCTACATCCCCCCCTGTGCTGTCTCCACGCGGCGTAGACTGCCCTAGACTCTTCTGGAGTTGCCCGAGCCCTTGTTTGCCCTGCCGTGACCTGCGAGCTACCCTGGCTGCATGCCCCACATGCTGTCTGGGACCCCCTACAGGCCACATCGTCCGGCTCCGCTGCCTTGTGCCGGTTGCTCTATGGCACTTGGGGCTCTGCCTGGGCCCCGCTCCTCCTCCTTCCAGAACGCTTGACTTCGATCTCCCCGACATTGCTTGTATTGTGCCAACCACTGTCATCGAGACTGGGGGTCCCTGTGCCCTGGAGCTGTCATCGTGGCCATCTCTCTCTCCCTCACCCTAAAACCTGCTTGTACCTGACTCCGCGGGGCAGAGGGACCGGTGTCCTCGCCCGCTTGGCTAATACTGTGAGAAATCTGCACGTGAACCCCTGGGTTCAGCGGTAACAGAGTGAGGGGCGCAATATATTCTCTTTTGGTGAACTACAGTGGAGACCCCTATCTAAGCGCAGGGGGATCTGGCTCTTGCCCCTGCCTCCCCTGTTGCGGGCCGACCTGCGGCAGTGATCTCGATCTCCCTTTTACTTGGACGGGTACTCGTCCCCTGGACCCCCCTGGTTTCCTAAGTGGTGCATCTGGGGCCTCCCCCCCTGGGGAGCAACGGACACTTGGGGTGCCCCACCGCCTCGACCACCTACACTACCTGAGAGTCCTCTTTCATCATCAAGGGACATATACGTTACCCTACCGCTGTTCTGAGCGGTCGCCTACTGTGTAGACGGACTGTTTGATTCCTCTGCTTGGATCCCATGGGGGCTATATCTTACGGGTCCTGTCCGACGTAGCCGGGGGTGCCATCAACTCTCCTACACCTCTCCTACATCGCACCACCATCACAATGACTAAGGAAGCTGGGAAAAAACAGAGCTCCATGAACATGTTCACGAAGACTCCGATCAGATCGGCTGAAGAGGTCCCCGCGCAGGCCCCTATCATTTCTTCATCCCTTGTTACCTCAGAACCCCAGAATATGATGGACTTTATCTGTGAGGGTTTTACTACGCTTCACTCGAAGTTAGACGACATGAATGGCACTATTTCCTCTATCAAGGCCCATATTGAGAGGACTGACAGCCAAGTGTCGGAGGTTGAAACCAGGGTGAGCTCCGCGGAGGACGGTCTGGGGGAACTGCGTTCCGAGGTCACAGCCCTGTTCAACCGCGTTCTGGAGGTGGAGAAGAAAAATGAGGACTTGGAATCTCGTTCGAGGCGCAACAACCTCCGTATCATTGGGGTTCCTGAGAGCGGAATTAGTGAGCCGATGGAGGACTTCGTCGAACATACACTGCTGTCACTTCTAGATTCACTGAAGCTCTCTCCGCAGTTTGCTATAGAGCGGGAACACCGGGCCCTGACTCCTAAACCCAAGCCGGGTGCACCTCCACGACCCATTATAGCTCTTGTCCTGAACTTTCGAGAGCGCGATGCCCTCTTCAGAGCCGCAAGATTCAAAGGTGAACTTCTGCTGGGTGGAGCAAGGATACATCTATACCCTGATTTCTCGGTGGCCATTCAGCGGGAACGCAAGACTTTCCTGGCTGTAAAGAGAAGGCTTAGACATCACGGAGTCAAATACTCCATGTTATACCCCGCCAAGCTGCGAATCGAGCACAACAACCAGGTGTCATTCTTCACGATCCCGGATGAGGCCTCCAGATTTATCGACGAACATTTTCCAGGTTGATCCACCTCTCCAGCTATTCCACTACAGCTACTGAGCTCAACCCGTTGGGGAGTCACTGACACTGGCTATCTCCCAACACTAGGAATGCACCACACCGGTACTCCTCAATAAGTGTTAGTTGGTTTACTCTGCATGATTGTGCCAAATTAATTTGTGCCAAAAATCTTTGTCAAGTTACGTCCGAAGCCTCATTGTGGGCATTATGCTCTCACTGGATCTGCCACGGCCCGGAGCGGCGACATCTGTCCGGCCCACAGGCCCCCAGGCGTTGATGCCACTGGTTTGGATTTGGATCAGGGGTTTTGGGGTTGTCATTCCTCTAGTTGGGGGAGGGATGTGGGTGGGGTGGGCTGTGATGGGTGTTTTGTTATAAAACAGTTTGGCGCTGGCAGCAGGGGCGGACCACAGGGCAATGCTGTGTTAATAGGGCTGCAGGGCTGCTGCACCAGCCCATTGGACATCATCATTCCGGCGATACGAATGCTACCGCTCCTTTGACAGAGAATTATCTGACTTTCATGAGCTGGAATGTTCGGGGGCTGGGCAATTTTAAAAAAATGAGACAGCTACAGCTACAAGCGGAACGGCATGGGTCTAAGATCCTCTTCTTGCAGGAGACACATGCGTGTTCCGAGCAATGTATGAGATTTGCTAAAACATGGGGCCCCCAGAGATACTTTACCAACTTCTCTACCCAAAGTCGTGGGGTTATGACTATTATTCATAAGAGTCTTAAATTTGCACTCATTTCTTCACAAATAGAACCCCAGGGTAGATTTGTCCTACTCCATGCCTCACTTCAGAACAGGGAGGTGATTCTACTGAACATGTACGGCCCCAACATAGATGACCCGGAATTCTTCATTCACCTCGCATCCCTCCTAGATGGCTTCCCTATGGTTCCTATTCTCTGGGGAGGAGACTTCAACACCATTTTCGATATAGACCTTGACAGATCTGGGTCGGTCCAGACCCCGCCAACTCACCAGGGCTGCCTATGCTACACTGTCGTCCCTCCCCCGCCTTGCTATGGTGGACGCATGGAGACTACTATACCCTGACTCCCGTGTCTATTCCTTTTACTCCTCGGTGCATGATTCCTATTCCCGTATTGATGGATGGGTAATCTCCGATGTATTGATTAAAAATGTGACACAATTGACAATCCTCCCTAGGACCCTATCTGACCACTCGCCAGTGACCATCACCATGGGTTGGGGACTGGACGGTGATCATATCAGACGATGGAGGATGAAACCTCACTCTCTCCTTGACCCTCTGTTTAGTTCTGAGCTTGAGGTGGCCATTGAGGAGTTTTTTTAAATAAATAAGGACTCAGTGACTTCACAGGCCACCCTATGGGAGGCCTTCAAGGCATATATTAGGGGCATAGCACTATCCAAGGAGAGTGGCATTCTTAAAACAATTTGAAGGGATATTGCTGTTAGCGAAATCAAGCTATCGACCCTGGAGTTCCAGTGTTCGCTGTCTTCGACACCTGCGACCCTTGCAGCTATAGGAGCGGAGCTGGACGTATTTCGTTCTCTTGCGGAACGAGAACAGAAGTTCCTAGATAGACCCGGTCTGGCGAGGAGATACAGAGAAGGCGAGCGCCCCGGCCGCTTCCTCGCTAGACTTATCTGCCGTGAGCTGGGTGCTCCACATGTCCCCGGGATTGTGAGACCAGATGGCTCATTAGCTATCACATCACAGGCCATCAACTCAGAGTTCTTTGCTTTCTATGAAGCTCTATACTCCAATTCGGACGAGGCCGCGGAGGTGGACTCCTATCTTGCTGCTCTCCCCTTAACGACCCTCTCACATGAGGCCGCTGGTTCCCTCGATTCCCCGCTCACCCCTGAGGAGTTCTCGGAGGCCATAGATTCTCTCTCCTCGGGGAAGGCTCCCGGCTCCGATGGCATCCCGTTGAATTTTACAAACGCTATAAATCTCTCCTACTCCCTCACTTAATAACTCTCTGGGAGGAATCGGTGGAGGCGGGCATACTCCCTCCATCACTTTGCGAAGCCACAATCACTGCATTGCTCAAACCTGGTAAATCCCGCACCCAGTGCGGTTCGTATCGCCCACTCTCCCTCATAAACTGCGATACCAAAATATTTGCCACAATGTTAGCGATCAGACCTGCCCCCTCTATGCCTTCTATTATACACCCAGACCAGGCGGGATTCATCCCAGGTCACTCCACCTCTTTGAACCTGAGACAGCTGTTCAATATCATTAGTAGGATTTGCCCCGAGGTGCAAGCGGTTGCCGCAACCCTAGACATGCAGAAAGCGTTCGATTCACCTCTGGCGGGTGCTTGAGAAGTGCAAATTTGGGCCTGCTTTTCGCTCCTGGGTCAAAGTACTCTACTCAGATCCTGTGGCCAGTGTCCGCACGGAAGACAGATGCTGCCAGCACTTTAATATTGCTAGGGGGACGAGACAGGGCTGTCCGTTTTCTCCCCTGATTTTCGCTATATAGCGATAGAACCTTTTGCCGACATGCTTTGACAACTCCACTCACATAGGGGGCTTTGCTCGGCGGGTCAAGCCGATATTGTGTCCCTGTATGCTGACGATGCGCTCCTTTTCGTGCGGTCTCCCACCACTAATTCACCCCCTATACTGAAAGATGTTATCCACTTCGGGCGCATCTCAGGCCTCAAGGTAAACTGCACAAAATCTATGCTTTTCCCGCTCACGGAAAGTACCCTCCCCCCTGCCGACACTCTGGGGTTCACATGGGCACAGTCGAAATTCACTTATCTGGGGATAGAAATAACACGACAGTTCGAGTCGACCTTCGATGAGAACTATCAAAACTTCCTCGCGCACCTGGCGGCCAAGACTCTGGCATGGGGCAAATTGCCGATCTCCCTTGCAGGTAGAATAGGGATATTGAAAATGATAGTGCTGCCCCAATTACTCTACAGGTTTACCAATATCCCCCTGTGGCCTGGCGAGAGGTTCTTCCGAGTATTGACAAGCATTATCAACACTTTTGTGTGGCACTCGGGTGCGGTCAGGCTCAAGCTTGGTACCTTATCAGCCTCTATGGCTGACAGCGGCTTTGGGGCCCCCGATTTTCTTAAATACTGGCTGGTTTCTCAAATCCAATACACATCCTACTGGTTTAATACGGCGGACCCTCCTCTACATGTTAGACTCGAAAAACTAGCGGTCAGCGACCGGGACATCCGTTCCCTGGTGATACAACCTGTTTCCCCGACACGAGATACGCTGAACCCGGTGGTTTGCACTTCTCTGGCGTTAACGAAAACGTGGAAAATGCTGGACACTCCCTATCCATTCCATGGCAATCTCCCGCTATGGAACTTTCTTCCGGGGGTCCCACATGTACCACCGACGACTGTGCGCAGATGGGCTGAGGCGGGGTACGAGCTGCTCCGTGACGTGTTTGAGCAGGGTAGCTTTGTTGAGTGGACTGACCTACCGCTGCCCTTGAGGGGTGGCCCGAGTGCATGGCTCCAGTATTCGTCTTTACGTAACACCCTTAAACAAAACTACCCCATGTTTCCCGCAATACCACCGGACGATCCTGCTATTGAAGAACTGACCTCCCCTACGCCTACCAGAGGGAAAATATCCGGGCTGTACGCTATGATGCAATCTAGATCTTCTCTGAAATTCACGGGGCTTAGACGGGCATGGGAGGAAGACCTCGGGGTGAAGGTGACGGACGAACGCTGGGCTCATATGTGTGCTCGTACACATCAGGTGTCTTTCAATGCCCGCTTTAAATTAATTCAACTAAAGGTGTTGCATAGGTTTCATTATACCCCGAGCAGGCTGCATCGTATGCATAGTGATCACTCTGCAAGATGCCCTAGGTGTGGACAGGATGTTGCTGACTATATACACATGATTTGGGCTTGTCCCCGCCTCTCCCAATTTTGGGGAACGGTGTTCTCAACCGTGTCCACTATACTTGACCAACCTATCGACCCCTCCCCCGCGAGGTCCCTGTTCCATGACTTCCCCAGGCTATCCCGAGATTCCAGGAAACTGGCTGGCCTTTGTATGCTCCTTGCAGTACGAGCCATTCTGCTCTGTTGGCTACGCCCTACACCTCCCACTCATGCTCAATGGCTCAGGGCACTCACATGGGCCTCAGACACTGAGGAGACGTGGTCTGGCCTACAACCAGCTCACTCGAGGCCCAGGGATGTCTGGCTCAAATTTCGCTCCTATATGTCAGACTTAAATGTGACACCGGATACATCTTCTCCAACTAATATACCTGCTCACGCAGGTTCATCTGTCCTGAGATAAAAGGTCTCTCACCCTGCGTTTATCCCGTATGTGATCTCAATGGAAAATGTTCATAATGGATGCAGCATCTGTATGCCTGCATTGCTTCAACTGTACCTACCTTTTGCTTGCCTTGTGATTTTGTTCGCCTGTGTTTTGCTGCCAAGCTGATTAATAAAAGAAGTTTAAAAAAAAAAAAAGAATCTTCATTGTCTTCTATTTTGTATGTTAGGTCTACAGTTTTTGTGTTACTTTTATAAAATGTTCTACGGCAACAACACACATGGTTTGGTACTTCAGCAGATGTACTTTTACATTTCAGTATTTCTTTTTTGTATGTGTGTAGTAGAAGGTTGCCATGCATAGAATTGTTGCTAATTTGCTTTAAAGCTATTTCATTCTGTAAGTGGCTTTCACTTCCAAAACAATTTTTCTGGATATAATTGATTTCTTCAAGTATTTCTTTTGCTGTACTATGTAGAAGAATGTTATTTAAATTGGCTAGTGCTAAAGCAGGACTTTTAGCATAGTACAGTTTATAGACTATATTTCTTATAGTTGAATGATGTGTTGATATAATTTTGATATAAGAAGGTGGTTTTGCAAGTAGGTCCTGAAATGCAGGCCAATGAATGTCCTTGTAGTCCTGTGTACTTGCGCACTGGACAGGTATCCATATTTTGCAGTAGTTTAATTTTCATTTTGTCTTTGCCTTTCACATATTGATTGAGGAATTGGCGTAAAGACTTGAAAGATTTTTTGGGAATGTTACACATTGACGTGCATGGCCATTTGTATTCTAGATGTTCTGATTCATTTGAATGGAGAGGTAATTCTAAGTTTTCTGGGGATATTTTTGTAAGCAGTATTTCTTGTTCCATTATGGTATTATTAACTTTTTCATAACCTCGTCCACTGCCAGGTATGGCAATTGTATTTGTTTGCTTTTGTTTGTATGCTTCTTCATTAAAGTATGGTTCTGTGCTCGTAGTGTAACTCCATTTACCTCCACAGATACTTAAGAAGTTATTTCTGTTGACATTTTGTTTATTGAGAAGTCTTTTTTGTAATTTAGTCATTAGATTTGTTAGTGGTTTCATTTTGTTTAACACTAAAATAAATAACTTTCTTTTGAGAAGGATTGCACTGTCTATTAATGCTTCTAAAATTAATTTCCTACGATAGGTTTTAAGGGTTGAACCTGATTTCTCTCCTGTTTTTATAAGATTTTGAAGGACTCTGTGATGGAACATTTTTGCTAAAATACTTTTTTTGGTGTGCTTACTTTGCACTATATCAAGATTTATAGGAGCAGTTTTATCTGTAGTGGTAGCAGATTTTTTGTTAATGGTTTTGTGGTTCGTTTTAAATTTTGATAGAGGAGGCAAAGTTTCTGTAGTTGAAGCTTGTTTTGTTTCGCTAAATGACTGTATTAGCTGTTTTGTTTTAACTTTTTTTTACAAATTCTGCTAGAGATGGATGCTTGTTTGGGACACTTCTATTTTCATTTGCTCTGCTTCTCCGTTGCTTTCTACGAACTTGATTTTTGCTAGGCATTCTTTAGGGTCTGTTGAAAAAAATAAAGAAGGTATGGGTTGGGGTGTTCTTAATGTATGTGTGCTGTGTGCATGAGTGTCTGAGTAAGATGATAAATATGTATGTAATGGTGTGTGATTGTGCATTGGGCAACTACAACTAGTTGGGATGGGTATTCTTGAATTTATGTGCTACTAAACTGGGGTTCAGATGACAGTAGAAAGTAAGCTAGTGGTGTGGAGAAGTACAAATAGTAGATCTAATGGTGTACAATTAAAACAGTTGTTTGTTCTATAATATCAAAATTCTAGCGGCTGAGTTGGGTCATTTGTGTGTCGAAAAATAGGAAATTGTGCGCCATTCTGCCTGTAAATCTCTGTTTAAGAAATGGGGATTTGTAGACAGAATGGTGCACAATCTTTATTTTTAGGCACAGAAATAGCATGAATTAACCTTACAGTGTGTTTGAATAATAGTATAACTAATATGGTGGTATTCAACTTACTTTTTTTCTGAAATGAGCAGGTTTCTTCTTAGTTGTTCTTTGTACTTCAAATTCGGCTGCTTTTTTTCAGGAGAATGGTCTTCACTGCAATTGTAAAGGAAACAAATTAGTAATTTTGTTTGTATATAGCACTGTTTTTAATTTAGACATTGATTTTTTTAATTGACATTGACCCTCAGCGCCTTCCTCAAATTCATGAAAACTATCTTATTCACATAAGATGTGTCGCACCAGTTGAACACATATCATATGTTCTTAATGCATAAACTGTATTGCAATGACTAACTGTACCAACCAAAATATAATTTCTATGCCTTGTGGAATTCATAATGTACCACTGAATACCACTATTTCTGTAACTAAGCTCTTGTAAGTAACAGCGCCTCAATGCCATGGGCTGCTTGCGCACTATATATAAGTAAATACATTTTTATGTTTTTGTACAAGTATTGTTGTTTGATATTTGAACATACTGTGTGCATGCAATTTTGTTTGAGTATGTTAACTCTTCATATTGTACTTTACATATGTTAGTTCAACATGCTTTGAAAATGTGTGTGTAAAAAGGAATTAAATAGCAGATAGGTTTGGAAGTGACAGTTGATATTAGTAGATGGAAAAAATGACAGTAAATTCATTTTATAAATTGTACAAGCTAAAAGTCAGTTAATCTGTTTATATGAATCTATAAGAATTGTACATGTACTATACAGAAAATATGCATACCTGTAGTTTGTGTTCATGCATTTGGATATGCATGCAGCTGCAAGTAGAAATCTTGGAGACTTGTACAGTATTTCTGGTAGAAGGTGCTTTCCAATGATATGACACTTGTACTCAGAGAGATTAACAGTACATTTGAAGTGCTGATCTATGATGATGCAGTTAGATGTAGAGGTCTTGGATGTGACTGGTGGATGTTCATGTGACTTCTTAGCTATATCCAATGAGGGAATGGCACAGAAAGTGAAATGGAAATGGTAGAAGGACTGTCCATGTTACGATCTGTCCGCGGACATGGCGGTAGTCCGCGGACATCGGGTGTTACATCTGTGGATTTTGGGTTGGGGAGCCATGCAAATGAGAATGAGCAGAGAAAGGGATTGGTCAGGAAAGTTTAGTGGGTGTGTTGTGCCAGGAGAGAGTTTCTCAGATACTCTTTTTGCTGAGAGAAGAGCAGATAGCTATGGCTGTGTGTTTCAGAAAACAGATTGTTTGGATTTTGGGAGACTCGTGGATACATTGGTTGAAGGTGCATGCAGAAAGCTGTGGAGTAGCTGTAGATCTTGGATTCCCACGTGTGGAAGTGCACTGTCATGGAGTACATGGAATTAAGTGGTTGGACTTGCTATCTCTCTGTGCTACTTTGGAGACAGAGCAACATCCAGACATAATTGTAATTCATTGTGGAGGTGTTAAAGATGGCGTCTCTAGGGCGCTGAGTACCTGAACTTCCGGTAGTTGATCGTGGTGAGGTCGCCAGGCTGTCCGACAGATGACTGCAGAAGGTGTAACGCGAGAAACCGGTGCAGCCCTTTCCCTGGTGTCAACAGGGCTAGGGGTGGACCAGCTCCCAACGCCACAAGTGTGCACCTCCCTGATTCTCGTGGCGCCGGGGCAGTCTGGAGGGCCGGTGTTTGCGGACTGTATGCTGGAACCTACTTCTAAGGGGTCCCCAAAAGTAGGCTGAAGATTTAAGGCTAATGTCCACAAGGTTCCAGGAAACGGCCGGGGACCAATAGTTGAGCTGAGTAGATAGTCCAAAGCAGTGACTGCAAGGCACAAGGAAGGCAGCAGGCAAGTTGGCTGGTCAGAGGAGAGTAGTCCGAGGCTGTAGCTGCAAGGCTCAGGGTAGGCAGCAGGCAAGTTGGCTGATCAGAGGAGAGTAGTCCGAGGCTGTAGCTGCAAGGCTCAGGTTAGGCAGCAGGCAAGGCTGAAGAGAGGCAAGGCTGAGAGGGAAGGAGAAGAGCTAGGCAGCCTGAGGGAACCAAGGGAAGGGAGGACCAAAACCAAGGAAACAGATGGGAACAGGAGGAACAGGAATCCAACAAGGAGAAAATGGACGCAGCAGGAAGCTGCAGGAGCGAAAAACACGATCCTGAAACAAACCGCGTTGAGACGCGGTGAGTCTCAAGATTCCATCCCTTAAATAGGGCTGGCAGCACCTGGGAGGCTTGGAACGCAAGCCGTGCTGTCCCCGAGTGCTGCCGAGCCCAGAACGAGGCTTGGGAAGCAAGCTTGTGGCTTCCCAAGCGTCTCGTGGACTGCGCATGCGCGAAGAACAAAACGCGGCCTTCCGCGCATGCGCGAATCCCGAGACACAGAAACCCCGGAAGCGCCGAGTGCCGCAGAAGACCGCGGTCCCCCCAGCCGGTATCGGGGATCATTTTTTCACGGATTGCGCAGAGACAAATGTGGCTTCGTTCTTCTTCATTTGGTCCATAAATGGAGAAAGCAAGGCACAATGTCAATAAGGCTGTTTGTGCCTTTCTAAGAGATTTTGACATGTCCTCTTTTCACAATGAAAATACTATGTTTCGTAGTACATACATTTTTCGCAGAGATGGAGTCCATCTTACTTATGCTGGCAATCAGATTTTTCTGAGAAATGTACAAAATGCATTGCGACCTTTTTTGGAATTACAGCATCTATTTTGTAGTAGGTGTTGAACATTTCAAATTTTTCAAACACAAACAAACACCACCAAAAGGCTCTTTTCAGAGCCACCACTTCCTCCCTGATAAAACTGCAATGGTTATGATAGGGCAGCACTCCAAAATTTTAGATGTTCGCGGACTGTCCGTGGACTTCTAAAAAATACACAGGGCCCTGCTTCATTTATTTTCACTTCTATTTTTTGACTGTGAAAGGTGGCTCTGAAAAGAGCCTTTTTTTTATTTTTGTTGTTTTATATTTTCTTTTGTTTTTTATACACGACACACTAGGAGAGGAGGGGAAAGGAGGGTAAGGGGGGGACACCAACCACGGGGATAAGAAAGGGCGAGCTGAGAGAGGAAGATGTAGAGTGGGTTTTACTTGGGTAGTGAGCAGATCTTCTCGTGCTCTGAGACGATAGCCTCAAAAGCACTACGAAGTCTCTCCCCCCTGCACAGTACTGCATCGCAGTACATACACACAACTGTGACCCTCGAAAGGTAAGGGTCAGCAGAATTGCGTATGCCCTGTTAGGCAGCTTGAGGAATACGCTGTCACACAGGCGTGTTCCTTGTGGTGACAGGATCGGAAACAAAGGATGAAGAAGAGGAAGTCAACCTGCTACTCTCCTCACAAGGTTCAACCTTGCGAATGGCCCCAGTGTTGAATGACCTTAGGTGTCGCTTCATGGTAGTTGTCCCAAAGCTGTATGAACCAGGCCTCCCGCGACTGAGTGCCATTTTGCACTCGTTGCAGGTGACTTGGTTTGCACGCGCCTTAGGACCATTACCACAAATGGTAAATAACTGCCACACCCAAGACTCATGCCGAGTGCTGGTAGTAGGGACTTCCTCTACCTCATTCTCATCATCCTCTTCATCCTCCTGTGCATCCTCACTCCTCTTCCCCTCTTCAGGCCCTTGGGGGGGTGGTGGTGGTGGAGGGGGTGGGGGTGGTGCTGAGGCAGATGCAGCACCAGGTGGCATGAGTAAAGCCATGGAAGCCATCAGCTTCGAGATAAAAATCTACAAATTGGCAGCAAAATTCGCTGTGTTCTATAGGATAGCCAGAAACACAATGAGAATGAGCTGTAGGGTGTGGTCTTTTATAGGGGTGCTTGTGCGCGGTTCGTGGACATGCACGCTGTCCGGGGACAGATCGAACAGAAAAAAGGGTTCAAAAAGTCACAAAAAGTATGTAGAAACTCAGGATTACTATGTGGGACTTGTTCTATGGTGAGTTTTTTTTTATTGAAAAATATTGTAGATTGCTTGAAAATGTAGTTTTAAATTGTTCGGGACACGAATAGTGTTCGCAATCAGAACATACGCTCATCGTGGGTGCGGTCACATGATAGGTTCGCGAACATGTTTGCGAAGGGGGCGGGTGTTCGCAGGACACCAAATGCACTGAAACTGTTTTGCGCATGCGTGTTGGTGTTCTACGGACACTGTTCGGGTCCTGAAGTGATTAAAAGTGTGTCACAAGTGAAACAAATAGTTAGGACAGGTGTTTGTTCTTAGAACAGTTTCAACCTGCCTACGAACAGTACGGACAGGTATAGTGTCCTCAGGACACCCCCATTTCGTTTATTTACGAACATGTTAGGACACAGCCTGTGTTCTTAGAACAGTTTCAATTTGCCTGCGAACAATACAGACAGGCATAGCGTCCTCAGGACACCCCCATTTTGTTTATTTACGAACATCCCAGGCACTTGATGTGTTCTTAGAACAGTTTCAACCTGTCTACGAACAGTAAGGGCAGGTATAGTGTCCTCAGGGCACACCCATTTCGTTTATTTACGAACATTTCAGGACACAGCCTGTGTTCTTAGAACAGTTTCAACTTGCCTGCGAACAATACGGACAGGCATAGCGTCCTCAGGACACCCCCATTTTGTTTCTTTACGAACATTTCAAGACACCTCGTGTGTTCTTAGAACAGTTTCAACTTGCATGTAAACATTACGGACAGATATAGGGTCCTTAGGACGCTCCCATTTTAATATCTTTACGGACATTCCGGACACCCGCGCTGTTTGCGGACACCTGAACTGCTTTTTAAAAAAAGACAAGAAATGAATTAGGACACAATATAATAATTTTACTTTATTTTACATGGATGTTAAATTTATGACAGAGAAGGTGAGGCAGAACCTGAAACAAAAACAGGAGAATTGGGGGTTTCAATAGGATTTATATGAGGTAAAGAAGGGATGGAAGTCTCATCAAAACGTTTTGGTTCATGGAGAGGGTTTGGGGATAACATGTGGGACAATGGTATGTAGTTGTTTGTTTCAAGTGATCCTCCACAAAGTTTTTTAAATTATTAAAATTTGCTATGAGTAGGTCCATTTTTTCTTTTATGTGCTGAAGAGTCTTATCCAATACTGCTTTTTCTTTAGTATTTTCAATTTTTGTATGGTAAAAATATATATATATATGTTAAATTTATATAAAATAATATTTATTAATTGGTTTATATAGTAAAGTGTCTACCATTAGGTTCACTATCTTCTAACATTTCCTCATGTGGGAAATGCTCCTCTAGCCACTCCAGAGTATTAGACATTTCTGTGAGAAAAAAAACATAATATCATTTTTTTTGTATCTAATACAGAAAGTGTACAAATATATGAGTAAAATGAAGTACACTTACTAGCTTCTTGTAAGGTGTGTTCTGAGTGGTCTGTAGATCTGCTGTTGCTCTTAGTTGTGGAGTTTCTGTGAGGTAATCATGTTCGAAGACTATCTTTCTTCTTTTTGTATATTCCATTTTAGAACATATTGTATTTAAATGAATGGTTAGTGTGTTATATATATATATATGGGTTACAATTCTTATTTATTACTACATATAATGTGTATGTGTGCTGGTTTGTGAATTTGTAAAATGTTCATATGTTATGATATAACAATTAAACATACCCCCCAGAATTTTTGGGTAGTGGTGCTGTTGTCCGCATCTGTCCGCAGACATTAAAAGAGTTTGTGGACATCAGATTCAGTAGGGGGGGTTCAGTATGTTCTATGTTACTTGTACATAAAGTCAGAGTTTTTATTGTTAAGTTGCGCTACTAAAAACCTATGAAATTCAGTCAAATAACTTTGTTAAAGGGACGTTATAGTTAAGTTGCACTACTAAAAACCTATGAAATTCAATGAAAAAACTTTGTTAAAGGGACGTTATGGTTCCAAGTAAAACCGAAAAACCATTGAAATTCGCCAGTTATGGTAAGCTAAGCAACCATAACTCGCGCCACCACCGTGCACTGCTAAGATTAACACCCACGACATCAAAGATGACATCATAAATGTCATTGATGACATCACTGATGACATCACATGTCTGTCTCCCTCTTTTTTCCTTTACTGACACATCTAGGCCACATGGTTTTCTTCAGTAACAGTCAGTAACTAAAAATTGTAAATGTACTATATTTGTAGACTTATCCTTCAAGCATGTTCTTACAGTAATTCTCTTAGGATCCAGTCATATCATATGAAACATATACATAGGGGAAGACACAAGCTTGAAAGACAGCAATCCTTTCTGTGCATGAAAATAATCAGTAGAGTTATCAGCACTTTCTGATAGTTTTGTTGTTTTTTTATTACTATACTATACTTTCCATGTATATGTTCATATTTGTAGACATTGTACTCACACTACTTTCCTTAGGGTCCAGTCACATCATGTGATACATATACATAGGGTAAATGGCAGTTTTGCAACAGAGTAATCATTTATTAGCATAAAGATAATCAGTTAGGTTATGAATTGTTTCTGCTACTACTTTTGCTTTTTTGCTTACTTCACTTTCCCTGTATATACACGTATTTGTATGCGTTAGTGTGCCTTTGTGTTTTGTCTGTAATAAGGCAATTATGTAATCTGTGGGTTTCATTAGCTACTTATTACATATTTCACAGTACACAAAACTCTAATAAGAAAACATTTATTATTTCATTATTCAACATATCAACATTATGAATATTATATCTTCATCATGTATGCTGCACACAATGCCTAGGTTTCTGCATGAGTAGCTTAGTATACTCGATAGAAATTCATAATAGAATGCTATTTATATCAATGCATTGCTTAATGCACTAATTAGCTCATGATATTTATTCCAATGATCCTTGACATTTTTTTCTCAACATTATAATAAGAATGCCTTATACAGACATTTCATGAAAAGTAAATTCATATATGATGTCATCAGTGATCTCATCAATGACATTTGTGATGTCATCTTTGATGTCGTGGGTGTTAGTCTTAGCAGTGCACGGTGGTGGCGTGTGTTATGGTTGCTTAGCTTACCATAACTGGCAAATTTCAGGGGTTTTTCAGGTTTACTTGGAACCATAACGTCCCTTTAACAATGTTTTTTCATTGAATATATATATAGGTTCTATATTTTACGGCAAATCCAGCCATAATCATTTTACTTTGGCACGAACTTCCTGAGCGGAGTTACCATTTCCCACAGTTTTCACAGCTGCACCGAAATATCTAAAATGAGACCATTTCCCATTGAAACCTTATTTTCACGATCTACCCCCGTGCCAGCTCTCCCATTGCTCAGGTGTATGTAAATGGTGAAAATCATACTTTTCCACATAACTTAAACTATGTACATCACACACTTTTAGTTTTTGCAGTATCACAATGGGATTTTTCTCCTGTTTAATTTAAACCCGGCGTGGGCTCTATCGGACACACGCTGTTCCTCTTCCTCAGGAATGTTAGGGAGAATTCTCTTCTAAGGCTAATTTCCCTTACCTATAGAGTCCCCCAGCAGCTTTGCTGGATTTGAAGGGTTTATTTTTTTTTCTCCTGCTAAGAGTGAGACTCTTTTTCCCACTCTTAGACATATTGCTGATGTGTGTTTTAGGCTATCTTTTGTGCTTATGGCCTATGGGGTTTTTCTCACCCTCATAGGTATCATCTTTTTACATGTGTGTTACACAGCACCTTCAGTGCAGTAACACAGGGGTGTCCTAGGGACCCCCAAACATAGACTCCATACCCTGGGGCTGACTACTGTTTCCCAGGGCATGTAAAGTCCCCATTGACTTTACTAGTCAATAGTTATGAACAAAACCAGTACAACCCATCTTACTATGGAAGTACTGGAAAGGATTAATAGTTTTCCCTGGTGTTCATTTTTGAGAGGGTATCGTCCAGTCCCTCTCTCCAAAGTTTCTGGCTGGTGGCAGTGGTTACTACCATAAATATTCGACCGCAAATATTTTTCTATGGGATTTTCCCATTGTTCGAGGTTACCACTTTTACTGACAGCCTCTAACATACCGCCAGTTTATTTTAATATTAACTTTACTCCAGTAGGATTTTATTGCCAGATCTTTGATAATATTACTTTCCCGTGTCTTTCTCTGAAATCCTAACCCAGGTCGGGGATCCTTTGTTCGTCCTTTTGGCGGGCTTCTACACAGAAGCCCTCCTTTCGGCGCCACTGAGTCTGGGGTAGACAGGATGTGTGGGAGGGGGAATAAGCACCCTTGACAGGGTAACCTAGGCAACCCAAGTCACACTCTGCCCTGATAGGCTGGGGGGTTATCCCACTAGGATAGCCACCCCACTGTGTGAGTGACAGCCAGGCTGTATGAATGGGGGTTTTTCTGCATAAAAGCAGGGCTCTGAGGGATGGAGGACAAAACGTCGCCACTGGAACTAAGAAACACGAAGAGGAGAGAAGCTGAAGACATCTGCAACGACTGAACCACCGGTGAAGCCCTGCTGCAGCTCCTCACCAATTTTCTCCAACAACTCGAGAAGATCTTCACCTGCAAGAGTCTTCTTCCCTTGAGCTGGTGGGGCCAACCAGTTCGCCAATCACCTTCCAGGACCTGCCTTGGTCGAATCGCCTGTGCCCAGCACTAGGAGACCGGATAGCCAGGCACCCGTCCACCATGACCGCGATTTAAATGAGCGTACCTTTTATTTCGTTTTGGCATCATCACGGCTGGCTTCATCTGTGGGCAGTGCAGTAACTTGAACCTTCCTCCACGACGAGAGCCTCTCTTCTTCTGCTGGATCTCCCGAACTGCAGGAACTGCCAGGAACTACCGCCACCGCAGGAGCCTCTTCCACTTTTCATGGTACATTGTCCACCAGGCCTCCCGTTTCGTTGGGTACTGCTAAAGGTGTTTTAAATCCTTTACTTACCTTTTGGGTTGGCCGCCCCTTTCGTCTAACATTATCTTTTACCTTCTGCAACCGCCTTTTCAAATTGTTAAACAAAGACTTGACTGCAGCTCCTAGAACAGTTTGATCCTGAGCACTTTTCCTTGTACCATTGACTCTGGCACAGGCCTATTTACTCTGGCTATTTCAGTTACAACTGCCTTTTCTAGATTGCTTTTCACTAAGAAATGTGTTGGTGCACCTAAACTCTTATAACCACATGTCCTTCCCCTTTCTATATTGTTGAAGTGCCATGTTGCTCGGTTTTCACCTAAGTATTGCTTATGCCAAAGTACTGCCTTGCCTAACTTGTTCACAATCCAATTGGGAAGTGTTGCTGGTGTGTTTAGGAGCCTAACCCTGTATGACTTGTCCTTTCCCTCCCTCTGAAGACATTGTTAGAGTGCCATTTCTGCTTGGTTTACACTACGCCGTTTTGCTCAGTTTTCACTCTTGCTCAAACTTGTCTACAATTTAAATAGGGAGTTGTGTATACTTTTCTTGACTGTTTTAACTTGTTTTAATGATAGTGATTTGTGGGTGGACTTAAGAGTGTGTAAATTAAATATATATATTCATTTTGATACAAAGCTTTGGTCAGTGTTTCCTTGTTCCACAGTATTGTAGTCCTATTGTGTAAACCCTGAATACTGCTCATCTCCATCTTGAGATAAGTCTGACTGCTTAGCCACAGCTACCAACTAAATCTTTGTGGTACAGACTGATACCAAAGGGGATTTATTGCATATACCTGTAGTCTTAATCTTCTGTAGTGCTCCCTAAGGGAACTGCATAGGATTCTGCCTAACACTAATGTACAGCGGTGAGGATAAAAGTATTGGATTTACACCTTAAAGTGTTGCTAGTCCCTTGTTTCAATTAACCACAAGGCTTAAAGGAATGGTTCGCCCAAAAATGTGTATTGCCCAAAAAGATGGGCAATAATAAAACGAATATACTTGCACTTTTTTTTTGAGTTCCTATGTAAAATTTTGAGCAATTCAAGCTCAAAAATTGAAAAAGCAAGCACATGGGCGCATCCATTTTGTGAAATGGATGACCGCCTTTGCTGGCTTTTGCTTTTGCGGCACTAATGAAGGAAAAGCCAGCCAGCTGTAGTAGACAAAAGCTACCACTGGGTGGCTTTTCCTTCATTGGTGCTGGGACTCAGAGGACGCGGACCGGAGACTACAGGCAGAAAAGCTGCAGCTGCATCTCGGTAAGTGCTATTTATTTTTTTTAAAAAAAAATAAGCACTAGCTGTGTTTTTTTTTCTAAGTTTTCCGGGCTGGAGGAGCCCGGAAAACTTAGAAATAAAACCGCAGCTTTAAAAACATTGTATTTATGTTTGTGGTAGCTTCCTATTTATGATGCCTGCTCTCCTGAGCTCAGACAGCTGATTCTAAGGAAATTGATCCTAGGAAGTTAGGCAAGGCTGCTGACTTGTGGGTTGCCAACAGGGCTACTCACAAGGAATCTGGGGCAACTCAGAAGAAGGATGAGGGGAAGCAGCCACCAAAAGAGAATCAAGAGAATTCCAATTCCTCCCATCCCAAAGAGGGCCACAAACAACAAAATAGCCAGGGTAAGCCACCTGGGAAACCAAATAGGGCTAGTGAACCCTCTGGGGCCCAACCAGAGACAGGTCAGCAGAAACCCCCATTCCAGAGAGCATTTGGAAAATGCTATGTTTGTGGGTCTACTGACTATATAAAGGGTGATCCCAGATGAAAGGGTACACCTGCAGGGATCAGCACAGTCTCCTTAGCCTTCGCTCATGAGGAGGAAGTACAAATGGCTAGTCCCCATTATGAATTGTTTGCTGAAGAACCCTTGGGTCTTCAGACAACTGTGTCCTTAGAGTCCATGGGTCTGGTTAGCAAACAGAATAGGGGTATGTAGGACCCCCTTCCAGAAAACTCTAAAGTATATTACATGGACAGTGTTCTTGTCAATGGCAAGGATACTCATGCCAGGAGAGACACTGGGGCCAGCAGAACAGTAGTGGATTAAAGCTTTTTTTCAAGCCAGAGGATGTTGCTAAGGCACCCAAAGGTCCCACTAAGTTTGCTGGAGGTCCTGTCCAGTTGGTTCCTATTCGACCAGCCATCATTCAGTGTAATAACATGACAGTGTTGATTCCTGTTAGTGTTCAGATTGAGGTGCCTGGGAGAGTCCTGTTGGGGAATGATCTAAAAAATCTAGGAGTAGTATCCAGTACCCCCAGGCCTCCCAGTATGGAGAAGCAGAACCAAACCAAATTGGCAAGAGAGGCAACCTTAAGAGACCATTCTAAGCCTGTTGGAACCCCCACTGAAAGCCCTGGTGTTAGTAAGATGACCTCTAACACAGGCACATCTGAGGCTAGAATGTTAGGGAAATGGGAGCCCCAACCAGCTCCACTATTGGCCATCCAATTATAAAGTCTTTGACTCCCCCTGCTTCTGCGGAAGAGGTGGATAGACAGATTGGACCCCTCACTAGGCCTGTGAGAACTGGTAATCCTCAAAGCTGGTGGAAATCCAGGAACAATAGGCCCAATGCTAAAATCCTTAAGGCTATGGACTCTTCTTGTTCCTTGTTCCATAGAATTGTAATCCTATTGTGTAAACCCTGAATACTGCTCATCTCCCTCTTGAGATAAGTCGGACTGCTTAGCCACAGCTACCAACTAAATCTTTGTGGTACAGACTGATACCAAAGGGGATTTATTGCATATACCTGCAGTCTTAATCTTCTGTAGTGCTCCCTAAGGGAACTGCATAGGATTTTGCCTAACACACACGCTGTTCCTCTTCTTAAGGAAAAACTGTATTCAATGTTTAATCACTGACAGGGCATAACATGGCCTCTGTATGTAGGTTTCCAGTTCCCTGAAAACATGTGATCAGCCATCTGGTTTATCTGTGTTTATCTTAACATGTCCTTCTTGGCTTCAAAGACCTTGCTCCTTGCTTAATGTACAGTTTATATGGGATGTTTGAGTTCAAGGTTACTTCTGCAGGACCTATTATCAGCAACTAATTTACCACCAGACATTCTTCTTGGTAGGCCCAGCTCCAAAAGGCCTGGAGTTTAGATTTCAAAGGGCCTTTGTTCAGAATTTATTGCACTTTTTATGGGGAACCTAACCTCAAAGGTCATGTCTGATGGCTGTGGTGTCAACAATCCCGCACAAATTCAATATCTAGCTTTGTGTTTCTTTCTATTTTACTGAATTTACAGGCTGGTGGCCTTGGTGAACCCAGCCCCCAAAGGTTGGGGTCCCAATTCCAGATACCCAGCAGCTCAGTGGAGGAAAACAAACAGTGGGCAGTTAGTTACCTGCATGGTCCTAAAGGAATAACATTTCCCCTTGGCACTGTATGCTTCACATGTTGCATTTCAGATTACATACATCCGAACGTTTCTTTATATAATATTAACAGAAATTAGTTCACTCTATCCCCACAGACAGGCTATAGTTACATCAGGGATCAGTATTCAAATCTACACCAACGAAATAGGCTTTGCTTTTTTCATGCTGTCATTATAGATGATGAAACCCTGCTGATGAATGTAATCTGTCCATCACTTTATTTCTGGATTTGCAAATGCATTGTTTCTCCTTTTTAGCTTCCACATGTGCATTGATGCTGTTTTTAAATCGGTCCATGTGTAATGTATTTCTTTAATATTACAGTTGAAATGGCATGAGTATCCCTTCGGTATTGTCCACGCATAGCCCATAGTTAACATAGGAAACCCGTGTTCACTTTTACCACAAGTAGGCCTCTCCTTCTAAATTATGTCATTTTAATGTTGAAAAGAAAGTGTTTTTATTTGTGACGAATACAAAGTGCTTGGTTTCACTTTGGATTCCTGGATCAAATTATTGTGCTGCGTTGAAGTCAATGTAACATGCTGCTATCTCTCACTTTAAGTAAAATTGTATCTTTTCATATTTTATTAAAACAGCATTTTCAGCCACACATGTCCTTCGCCATGCATTGGGCACATCTAGCAATTTTAAGTTTTCAGGAACCTTTTTCCTTCACTCGAGCACCTGTTCATTTTGGTAAAGTTGAAAGAGGCCCATTTCTGTTCATGTCCTAGGCCTTAAGTCAGAAAAAGAAGTGTTTTGGTACTGGCCTGCATTTTCCAATGGATAGCACCAGTCATCTTCACTCTGGCCTGGCCTGGTTTTTTTATTTCCAACATTCAGGGGCTAAATTTTATACCACAGCTAAGACAGCCTGATTCTGAGACCTAGTGCTTAAAGGGTCTAAGGAGTGTCTGTCAGGATCTAGGTCTTGGAGACTTAGCTCACCCAGCACTCTTCTAAGAACCACTCCCCTCATACTGACAGATGCCCTAACTATTTCTCTATTCACAGCTTGAATGACAGGTGCTACCGGAACATTGAAAGAGGGCCTACCAGCCAACTGAGCATGCCCCACAGGAACTCTGGCAAGAATGTGTGGGTTTACCATGAAGTTAGCTACTTCAGTAAGACTAAGCCCAGTGTTCCTAACAGTTGAGGTACTTACCCCTACGACCTGAACACTATCCTCAGAAGAATTATGACTATGCAACAGGACTGGGATGGGAGTCAATGCTCCAGAATTACTATTTCCCAATGAATCTCTTCTTCCTCATACTGAGAGAAGGCCAGAATGGCAGAATGGACCCCCAAGGTCTTACCCTTACATTTGGGGTCCCCCTTCCTGTGGTCACTTGCTCCACAAGTGTAACAAGTCCCACTGGAACGTGACACATAGGGAGGCTTAGAGAAACCACTTGCATGCTTGGGAGGGTTTGTCCCACTACCCTGACCTGGCTCTGATGATTTCCCCTTTATAAACATTTTGTGGGCCTTCTTGGACATAGTTTTATCTGTACCCCCACCCTCTCTTTCTGCTTCTTTCCCTCCTCCTGCTTACCTGAAGCAGGCTTGTCCTCATGGGACACTCTATTTGGTACCCTTATGTCAGCAGCAATGACTAGCCTCTTTGGCTTTAGCTGCTTTGAGTCAGCCAAATGTTGCTTAAGCTCTGGGGAACAGGAGGCAAAAATATGCTCAAGCATGACCACATTGATCATACCCTCAAAGTCTATCCAGCAACACAAGTTTTTCAAGGAATCTGCAACAAACGTCACATATGTCATACATTCTTTTCTTTTATACTCTCTAAATATCCTCCGGTAATGGGCAGGAGTCTTCCCAAACTTGAGGATAACAGTTTGTTTCAGTTTTACCAAGTCTAATCTATCAGCCTTAGACATGTCCATAATGTCTGCTGATTAACCATGCAATTCTATCAGCATAACCCACTCCTTATACCTCGCATGCATACTGAAAAGTCACCAGCCAATCCATTATATCATTCTTATTTTCATACATACTTAGAACATCATTTGGAAATCTAGGATGTGAAGAGAACCCAGAACCATCCCCATATCCTCTGGAAGAACATTGCGAAGCCTGAATCTGGGCAAACTCCAGCTGATGATCCCTGTCCTTCTGTCTTTCAACCCGGTTAAATTCTAATTTGGCGACATTGAACTCAAGCTCTTTTTCCTTAAGCCTGAGTTTTTCCTGTTTCAAATCAAAAAATGCCTCCGCTTCTGAGGTGGTTACAGAGGATAAACTTTCTTCCTCCTCATCCTCAACATTAGCCACTGCAGTGGCAGCAATACCATTACTGGTGCTGGGTCCAGCCCCAGCTCCACTATCAGGACCACTATCAGGACCATTTGTTAGGATAGGCACAGCCTTATTATTTTCAAAATCAAGAGGTTTTACAATTAACTCTCCTTTAGTGCCAGAGACTGTGAAGCCCCTGTCAACACATAACTTTTTCAAGTGATACACTTTGGAGGAACTTAACGTGTTGAAAGTGGTTGCTTCCATGATATCTATTACAGTAGGTGACTGCTACTACAAGGCAATAAAAAATTATAATGTTCTGTTTAAGTATTATCCGGACACATCACAAGTGCTCTACAATGTGGTACCCAATACTGATCCTTTTCACAAAACACCCGGATGTTATGTGGAGAGGGTCATCCCATCGCTGCCACCAGATTTGTTAGGACTGATTTTCTATACTATGGCATGGTGGACAGATGTATAGACGGCCAAACTATATTGTGACAGGGACAACCATGGTGAGCTGTAGCCAAACCAGTTCAGGTAGGAGTGACAGGTGGTCTAGGCTAAGTTCTTCAGAGGTGGTGAGCCTTTAAAGGGTCCACAATGAGTTCACACAATGGGAATCAGAAATTACACTTAAACAGGCTGTATAAAAATACAATTATCATTTATTGGCCAAACACACTATAGAAAAATGACTACTGGCAGGTAGAATTATCACACAACACTAGATACAATAGATTACATATATACATTCACTTATCAGAGGGCATAATATACAACCCAAACCCCTGCAAAGAAAAGGTAATGTTATATTGTGCACTTTAGGTTCACAGAGAATGAACCCTAACTTAAAATGTCCAGCCCTAGGTTGTCTGGGGCCTTTTAGCCAATGGTTCAGGTAAAGTTCCACAGAATCTATAAGGCAGGAGAAAATGCAGGTAGGGGTTCTGGCATCCAGTAAAGGGTTCTAATTGTCAAAGTACAAGTTAAACTAGCTAACAGAAGTAGCCCCAACTTTCAGAAGTCTTGCGCAAGCAAGCACTGGCAGAGCCAATATTGTTAGAATAAAGTTTATTATAAGCCCTTAAACTTACAATTGGAGTTTAGGGGTAGGTTAGAAGGACTGTAACTTACCCCCTGTACTCTGATTCTTCCCAAGACTTGGCAGGATGAAGGAAGAGGTTATGAGGTTGCTTTTCCTGCCGATAGTTGCAGTCCTCGATTCGCAGGAGTTGCAGGTTCTAGCTGATCTCTGGTTGGTGTCTTTTGCTGGTGCAAGGACTCTCGAATGAAGAATGCAGCAAAACTCGACGCAGGGCCCCTCTGAGGACTGGACTCAGGTCAGGTAAACAATTTTGGACAGTGATGCAAAGGGACTCAACTGCTGCGGTCAGACGTTCCCTTCTATCTCAGGTCTCCTTGATGCTAGGACGCTGAATTCTCACAGAGGTGAGTCTTGTAGGGCCAGCTGAGGATCCCCAAAGTTCCAGGATGAACCTAAGAATGGTGACGTTGGCAGCACAGTAGCCCAAACTGGTGAGCGACAGGACGGTCCCGGGAAGGCTCTTCTTTGCAGGGTACAGTGCAGACGTCAGGAATGGATGTTACCTCAACTCCCAGGGTCTCAGCCCCTTCGCAGGACTGCTAAAGATCTTCAGCAAGACAGGGCTCCTCCAGGACAGCAGCAGCAGTTGGTAGCCAGGCCTCCTTACAACGGGTCTACGGTTTCCTCGCAGGTCTCACAGCTTGATAGAAGTCTTATCTCCTTCAGGTTTCTCCAGGATCTCTGGAGAATAGGTGCAGGGGTCCTCTTGTTATCGTAAAATCCAGGTAGGAGCTGAAACTCCCACTAGCCAATAGCAGGACTAGCCCACACACACACCCCAGCAGTGGTCCAATCAGGACCACTGGCGGGAACATTCATGCATACCACTCAGTTTGTGGATTGGGACCAGACAGTCCCAGCCCACATCCTGCCAGCAAACACACATAGCCCGCCAGTAGCCAGCCAAAAGCTACTGCTTTCCTGGCATCACAGGCCATGAAGAAGGCTAAAGAACAAGATGGCAAAGGAACAAGCGAAAAACTATGTGGCACGGCCATGTTTGGACACTAGCCACAGTTAGAAGCCAAATGCAGTAAACGCAGAAAAGCTAAAACGAAAAGTCCCAAAAAATTGGAAAAGGTCACTGCTGCCAGCAGCTTATCTTTTTAGCACACCTAGAGTAGCCAAAAATCCTCTGAGTGTTAGTCAAGGGCAAAACAAAAATGTATCCCAGTGTAGGTTGCATTGTACAGTGATAAATTAATACAAAAGTAACCCCAACTAGCAAAATTGGTAGACCACTAAGGGAAACAAGGTTTCCCAGGCCTGAAGGACATGTCAGTTTCCCATAAAATATGAGCAAAAGCCAGTGCAGTGAAGCTAAATGCTTCACTGTACTGCAGAAAAAGCAGGTCAGCATCATAAATAAAAGCAGAGTTTGGGGGCCCATAAAGATGGAAGGAAAGGTGCAGTAAAGATACATCTTTCCTAACAGGTATCCAAATGAAAGGTGGCAAAAGCGAAAGAGTGACAAAGAATTGTGAAGAATTGTGAATCGAAGTGGTCCTGCAACGGGTCAAGCAAAATCCCATGCACAATCAAAAGTCTTCAATGTTAATATGTTAATAGCGTAAAGAAAGTTGATGACATAGTAGATGAAGTTAGTCTGAGCAAGGTGAAGGGAGACTCATGTGTTAAAGAGGATCTGAGCCTGGCTAAGGGGGATACGGGGTGAACCGTGAATCACCAGAGAAATTGGATGCATGAATATCCTATGAGCATTGTGTTGAGAGGATCTGAGCCCGGCTGAGGGGGATCAGAGGTGAATAGGAAATCACCTGAGAAATTGAGTACCTGTGAAATTCTAAGAGGAAAATAACGTATTATTTGATTGTCGCATCAGGCCCTCTGAAAGAAGAGACTTTGAAAAGCAAAGAGACTAGGGCATTGAAGGCCCTGATGCTGATGATTGAACTGTATCCTCCTGCTAGAGAAGCCTGAGACTGTGCTAAACTCGAGTGTACCACCTTTTCCTGTACTGAAAATGTGGGGAAGGGAGGCCAATGTCCTGAATATCCTGACATATCATTTTGTGAACACTTCTTTCTTTTTCATAACACTGTTTCCCACACTCTTTGTATTTACAGATAAGGTTTTGCAATAGGTTTATTAGCATAGGCCCTTTTATTTTGACAAGACACCACTAGGACTTAATTATTCTTATTTGATGGCCGTAGCTTTCTCCAATCTTTAGATTAAGGATTAGATAGGCATTTTTCAAACCCTTATTGAAGTTCAATAAACACCCTTGAATTGTGGTCACTTGTGTGTGTCTTACTGTTGATACCATGCCTTACTTACACATCCCATTTCACCTGGCAGGTGTCCAGAAGACCCTTCCAGACTCTCTCAGCAGGAAGCTGCGGTCCTGTTATGAATGGGAGCTTCATCAAGCTCAAGTGTCTCGTCTCTTCCATGAGAGGGGTCTCCTTCAAATTGACCTCTTGATGAAAGCTACCAACAGCAGGTGTCAAAGGTTTGCCAGCAGATATCCTCAGCCGTGGAGTCTGGCACTCCCGTGGACCAGGCAGATCTGGTACTCAGACCTTCTCTATCTATTGGTGGTTCCATCCATCAAACTGATTACACTTCCAAACCTCCTCTCCGGAGAAGAAAGGTCAATTCTGCACCACGACCCAGCATCTCTGACCCGCATGGCCTGGCCCCTGAAGCCCTAGAATTTAGCAACTACTTGCAGCAAGAATCTTCTGACCAAGGCCAGGGCACCTTCTATTCTTGCTTGCTACAAACACAATTGGAAGCACTTTACGGTGTGCTGCTGCCCAAGGAAGATTCTCAACTTTACCTCAATTTTGGACCTGTGGGACATGGAAAGGCCCTATCGAATGGCTTCCATCTCCAGATGGCTCTCCGGCTGTATCATGCATTGCCATCATCTAGCCAACAGACCATTGCAGTGACTATGGTGTTTCTTTCTGGTGTTCCCCTGCTCTACATCTTCAGGGCCGCTACATGGGGTTCTACCCACACCTTCACGAGAGTCTACTGTGTTGACAGGAATTCCAGGGAAGTGTCCCTGGTCGTCCAAGCAGTACTTTGCAACCTGTTTGCATGAGGTGAGTCTATTCCAGGGGTACGTTTATTGCTTCTGTGAGCCTTGCCACCTCCCGTGGTTGTGTATGTGTACTGTTGAGTAATCGCAATCATGACCATGTGAATCCATGCAAGACCTCATGTTGGAGAAGGAACAAGTTACTTACCTGTAACTCGTGATCTCCTGCATGGGCCTTGGATGGATGCACATGCAAACCCTCCCTCCTTCCCCTCTCTGGCTCTTCTTGGTTCATACTGCCACTTTACATACGCGACAAAATCTGAAGATAGCAACCAGGAGTGGACGTTAGAAGGAAGAGTGTCATTGGCTGGGGCAGTATGACCCAAATTGACACTGATAGACTATGGAAGCGACATGCAGTTTTTAGCTTAGCTTACAGCTGAACTGCTTCAATTTTACCAAGGATTCCCAGCCTGACGACAGGAAATATTCATGTGAATCCATGTAAGACCCATGCTGGAGAACAAGAGTTACATGTAAGTAACTTATTCCTTCTCGGTTGAAACCAGTCATATTTAGGACAGGTTCCTGGCAAAGGATTTGTTGAGATCTTCAAAGATTTGTTGGTGTTTACTTTCCAAGACAAGCTTTTGGGGATGTCAATTCTTGAGCTTGTCTGTGAGATTGGCGGCTGAGGTATAATCATTTGGTATAAAATCTTTGGTTATAGCCTGTCAATCCAAGGAAAGCGCTGAGCTCTCTTTTTGTTTTTTGGTATCAGTGTTGCTTGGACGGCTTTGACTTTTTCTGTTTGTGGGTTGATCAGTCCATTCCCCACAAAAAAGCCCAGGTATTTTACTGCTGACTGGGCCAGGTCGCATTTGTTTGGGCTGGCTGTTAAACCTGCTGTCCAAAAGGCTCTTGCAGTCACATAAAGATAGTGCCCGTGTTCCGGCCAGGTCTTACTATGTATAATGATGTCAACTAAATAGGCTCTGTAGAAGCTAGAATACAGTCTTGGGATTTTGTCCATCAATTGTTGGAATGTGGCAGAGGCACCGTGCGACCCAAAAGGCAGTAACCCAAAAGGCAGTACCTTGAATTGAAAGAACCCTTGAAGTGTCGAATAGGTGTTTTTTCCCTATCGGTGACATTATGCGATACCTGCCAATAACCTTTCACTATTTTGTTCGGTCCAGCGTCGAGATGTACTTGGATGTTCCTAGCTTCTCAATGAGCTCCTCAATTCTGGGCATAGGGCAATTATCAAAAGTGGAGATAGAGTTTATTTTTCTAAAATCTATGCAAAATATCCAGGACTTGTCCGGTTTGGCTACCAATAAAATGGAAAACAACCACAGACTGTCTGAGGGCTCAACAATGTTGGCCTTGAGCATCTCATGGAGTTCGGTCTCAAAAATGTTTCTCCCCGCCTCTGGGATCTGGTAAGGTTTATGATTCACTGTTTGCCTGGCTGCAGTGCGGGTATAGTGAAAGAGGTTTTGCACTCTACCTGGTTGCTTAGAAAAGACCTCTGGAAACAGGTGCAAAAGATCTTGATGGTCTTCCTGCTGGGAGAGTGGTAGTTGTTGGTCGAGGTCGGGTCTGTAAGGAAGTGGCCATAGTCTCCTCCACTGGGTCGACCTTCCACTCCTTCAACAGGTTTATATGATAGATCTGGGTTTTCTGTCGTCCGTCTGGTTGGGCCACTACATAGTTCAATGGACCTTTGTTTTCAAGAATTTTGTAGGGAGCATACTACTTTGATATCATTTTGTTCTTTGAGGTGGGAAGGAGAACTAGGCCAGATTCCCCCATGGAAAAAGATCTGGCTACTGCTTGTCTATCATGTAGGGATTTGTGATGTTAGTGTGCCCTACATAGGTGGTCTTTGACAATTTCCCTTACAGCATCCATATGTGACTTTAATTTCTGGCCTGTCTGGGAAATGGGTATGATGGCTTCTTCTCTTTTTTTCCCAGGTCTCTTTCAACATATCTAGTACGTCTCGCGGATCTCACCCATATGGCAATTCATAAGGTGAATAGCCTGGTGGGGCGTAGCCAGCAACGGGACGATGAGGACGTAAGTTCCTGGTGCTCCGGCGGCCACAGCAAATAGCCTGAATAAATAGCCTGCTACAAGTGGCAAATCTGCCCAAAACGCATAACCTCCTGAAGGCAAGCGCCCCCGGCGCACATGGAGAAAATTCCAGGCCAAAACGCATCGTTTTGAGCGAGTTCGGAGCGGCGGGAAGGAGGCGACGCGCTCGCGGCATCGCATGATCAAAATGGCCGCGCTCACCGGAGTGAAGCAGGATGGCGGGAAGTCGCGTTGAGGGAGATCCGCAACTATCCCCCCACGGACCGCAACACAAACTACCTGTCCACTGCACCTACATAAATCAACGGAGCTGTTGGGCGGCAGCTCCCGTGTGGTCTGCAGAGAGGCTTTGGCTGGTGAGGCGAGACGGGCGGGAAACCCACCACACACCCCGCACGGCAGGGCCAGGGTCGGTGAAGAGGAGCCTGTGAATTGGCTGGGGAGACAAGGCGAGCGGGTCGCCCACCACATACCGCGGCGAACGAAAGGAAACAGCCCCCCCGAGTACGGGTCGGCCCCCGCATGACAGAGCCGGGAAGGAGCTGCGCTGGGTGGAGCACAGAGGACTGGCCTGCTGCCGAGACCGGTGAGGGGAGCCCGTGACACTAAAAGAATCGCCGCCAACCCCGCTACAGCAGCCCGGACTGAGATACCCACACATTGGCATTCAACATGGGCAAAGACAAATCCAAAAGATTGATATCCCAGAGCAGGATAGATCAATTTACCATGCCGACAACTAACGGCCAACCAGAGCAAGAACAAGACCAAACAGACACCATGGCGGGAACGGAGGGCACGATATCACTAAAGGACATCATGGCGGCCATAGCCGACCCCCACGCCTCCATGGAGCAGAAAATGGATGGCATCAGCATGGACGTTTCGCTGCTGCGACATGACCTCCTGAAGCCGACATCGTGCACCGGCGAGGCAGAACAACGCATCTCTGGTGCGGAAGATGGGATAAGGAACATAGAACAGCAGCTGGCCAGAGTCACAACACGTTTAAAAACCATGGAGGAGCGAGTGGATGAGAACGAGGGAAGGTCCAGGTGTAATAACGTTAGGATCCTGGGACTGTAGGAGAAAGCGGAGGGCCCACATATGGAGCTATCTCTGGAGCAGTGGTTTACAGACATGTTTGAAGAAAACACGTTCTCCAATTTCTTCTCCATTGAAGGAGCCCACCGTGTGCCGACGGGTCGTCCAATTCTGGGCGCCCCGCCTCGTACAGTGATCGCCAAACTATTGAACTATCGTGATCGTGATGCAGTGATCCAGTCCGCAAGGGCGAAAGGCACCCTCACCTATAATGGATCCAAAATAGCATTCTTCCCAGACTACACCAGGGAAGTGCAGAAGGCTAGACAATCGTTTGACCCACTGAAAAAACAACTACAATCCCTCAAGATAAAATACGGCCTGATGTTCCCTGCCCAACTTAATATTTACCATGGAGGCACAACAGTCCACTTCACCGACCCCAGAGAGGCGTGGAGATGGGCGGAACAACACATCGAGGGAGACTGGATGGCAACGAGGGGCAACAGAAACAGAAACAGAATACCCTGTGCCCAGCCGGGTCCTGAACCGCCAGACCAGCAACCGCCTGCACCCGGAATCGCACCACAGCTGCAGGAATAAGAGCACCAACTCCTGAAATATATGCGAACAGAAACACTCGAGACCCTACCATACGGGGTTTAAGGTACTGTATACTAACCTAATGCTGAACATGTATACAGATTGGCCACGAAGAGACACACAGCCAAGCGGCCAGCCCAGACGGAAGCCCCCTTTGCCTGGTGTGCCACCCTGTGACATCGCCCCGGGGTACTTCCGGAGCCTACACACAGGGATACAACCCCGAATAGTTTACTTGTTAGCGGGCTTACTCAGCTACGGTTAGCTGAGGTTTGTTTTTGAATGTTCGGGCGACAGATTCTTCGAGTTAGAAGGAGTATAGGGTGGGGGATGGGAAGTTTCTTTAACAACGGTTTTGTTAAGAAAAGGGTCCAAAGTTCAAATCTAGAACGCTTTGCCACAACACTATCAGCGGACGACATGTGCACATGGTGCTATGACCCAGTGACTAACCCGCACTCTTCACCAAATGGCCTCCTCTAACACAGATATCAGGACCCTACGACTCCTAACCTGGAATGTTAATGGGATGGGAGGTGGAATCAAGAGACGACTTATCACACAACTCCTAAATCGACACACACCAGACGTAGCCTTCCTTATTGAGACCCACTTAGCAGGCACTACATGTACCTCATTCAAATGCACCAACTACAGAATTGCAATACATGCTGGGTTCACCACAGGCTCTCGTGGGGTGCTTATATTAATACACAAACGGTTGCCCCTGATCATGACACGGGTGACCCAAGACACTGGCGGCAGGTACACACTTATTACAGGAACACTATAGAACCAGACGATAGCCCTACTCGGGATCTACTCGCCACCGACACTGCTCACCACCCTGCTACAGGACATTACACCTCTGATCTCGGGAGATAACTCAGACCTACTGATAATTGGGGGTGACTTCAACGAAGTCATGGTGGTGGGATTGGACCACTCACACTTAAGAGGAAGAAACCCCACTGTCCGAACCAAACTAGCAGCGTTGACCACAGCAATGGGACTGAGGGATGTGTGGCGTGACCTACACCCAGACACGAGGGAATACTCCTTCCACTCAGGGGTACACGCCTCTTTATCACGATTAGATTACTTCTTTCTGTCTGGGCCAGAGACTCACAGGGCCACAAAGGCAACTCTACTGCCTCACGGCATATGAGATCACTCCCCCCTGCTAATAGAGCTTAACATGGCTAGACCACGTCCGCCCCCCTCCTGGCGCTTAAATAACTACTACTTAGCCCTCCCAGATTTTCTGGAGCAAATACAACAAACGACAAAAACTTACTTTGAGTTAAACACAGGATCGGTGGATGATCCGGGGATCCTGTGGGAGGCACTCAAACCTGTGCTGAGGGGTGAGATTTTGTCATGGTCTGCTGCACACCGAAAGAAATACCAACAGAAATTGGTAGAAGCCGAAGAACAAGTGACCCAGGCTGAACTAAACCACCTGGCACTAGACCAACCGGAAACAAATTGAGCACTAACACTCGCCCAAAAACGCTTACAGAACGTTGCGCTAGACAACGCTAGGCAGGCACATATGACGATGAGAGCTAGAATATATGAGACTGGTGATAAAGCCGGCAAAATGCTGGTATGGTTATAAAAACGTGAAATAGGCAGCAGCCAGGTCAGAGCGATAAGATCAGAAGGAGCTGAACCCTTACTGACTGACCGCGACATAGCCAAGGGATTCGCAGCTTACTATACAGAGCTCTACAGGTCACCCACATCGCCTATAAATAGATCGGTACTAAACAACATAACCCTCCCCACTCTAAGCGCTGACCAGCAGGCTCTACTTGAGAAAGATATCACAGAGGAGGAACTGATAGCGGCCATGTCAGAACTCCAGACGGGAAAGACACCAGGGCCAAACGGCTTCCCGATTGAGATGTGGCGTAAACTTGGTACGAATGAAATTGCCCCCCACTTACTGCGAATGTTCCTACAGTCCAAGGAGAGAGGACGCCTACCGGCAGACCTCCGGAAAGCCACGTTGATAGTGATTCCCAAAGCAGAAAAATCGCCAGACCTCTGCAGTTCATATCGACCAATTTCACTTATAAATAGTGAGACCTAAATACTAGCAAAAGTACTGGCCAACCGCTTACAAAAGGTCATCACAACATTAATTCACCCCGACCAGTGCGGATTTATGCCGAAACGGTCAACCCGCATGAACATTCATAGGCTACATAATGTAATAGAGAATGCACCCACCACCCGAGGCCCCCTGGCTGTACTGGCGATTGATTTTGAAAAGGCTTTCAACTCGGTGTACTGGGAGGCAATTTGGGAAATAATGCGTCGGATGGGGTTTGGTCCCCAATTTCTGAGCTGGGTGCAACTCTTATATGAATCCCCCAAGGCACAAATGAAAGTGAATGGGTGGCAATCGCAAACCTTTAAGCTTGGGAAGGGAACCAGACAGGGGTGCCAATTATCCACCATGATATTTGCCCTGGCTGTGGAACCGTTAGCAGAGGCATTGAGAACGTCACCGGCCTGGTGTGGTATTCAGTGGGAAGTCTCCCTGTACACGGATGACTTGCTTCTTTACTTAAAAGACCCACACCACGCCTGCTCCACGATTGTAGACATACTAGACAGCTACCGTACTTTCAGCGGGCTAAGAGTAAACTGGCCCAAATCAATACTGTTCCCAATAGGCACCACAACTTTTATACCGCCAGCCAACTGTCCCTTTCGATTAGAAAACTGGGCAGTTTAAATACCTTGGCATACAAATTACTAACGACTTGAGCAAATATGTGACCAATAACCTCCACCCGATAACAACCTAATTCACAGAAGATGCCAGGCACTGGGTCTCTCTCCCATTGACCCTACTAGAAAGGGCAGCATTATTCAAAATGATGGCTCTTCCACGCTTCTTATACATACTGCAAACGCCCCACTACACATCCCAGCGAAAGAATTAAAAAAGATTGACAACGCACTAAGGAAACTCCTCTGGAACAACAGACATCCACGTATTGCGCTGGGCACTCTACAGCGCTCCATTTGGGAGGGAGGCATAGGGCTCCCCCGCCTACAGTCCTACTACTGGGCTAGCCAAATGGCAGTGGTCAACGGCTTACTGCATGGGGACACCACGTTGCCACACAATAGACTGGGGAGTGCCAGAGGACGCGCTAGACCTCAAACTGAACTCCTTCACAAAGCAATTCGTAACTCAACCCCACAGTCTATGCTAGCACACATTGCCCAAGTATGGAAAGACACACACAAGTTCCTGAGATGGGAAGGGAAAATCACCCCACTACAACCACTGGGGAACAACCAGAATCTACCTGAGGTAAAAAAGCTTCCGAGATGGCGTACATGGTTACAACATGATATCAGTACAGTGGGCGATATCGTAGAAGGGGGCAGACTGGTGTCCTTTGAAACCCTAGAGTCCAGATTTCACCTCCCAGGCACTGAACGGTTGCAATATGCGCAGATGCAGCATGCCCTACAAGCCCACCTCCCAGCACTTGAAGACATGGCCGAAACACTCCCCTCGAAAGAAACATAGTTGAGGCAAACATAGAGACTAAAGTAACGTCCACCATGTATAATGTAATCACTTCCTTTGCCACCACTGAACTAACCAGCCTAAAGGGCAAATGGGAAAGAGACATAGGACTTATACAACCGGAGGACTGGGTGGGGGCCCTCATGTACCCTCAGGGGGTGGCCATTTCGGCCAGACTCAGACTTATCCAGCTTAAAATACTGCACATGATTTACTACCCAAGGGTGGCATTATATCGCTGGGAGAAAACATCTGACCCACACTGTCTTCGGTGCAAGAAGGAGGAGGGAACCTTCTTCCACATACTGTGGGACTGCAACCATATACAACAGTACTGGCAAAAATGTTGCAATGAACTCTCACTGGTACTGGGGAGAACGATACACAGAGACCCGAAGCTACTCCTGCTTGGGATAGAGGAGGAGGGAGAAGCATCTAAATACGAGATGTTGCTTCTATCGACAACCTCGGCAATAATTAAAAGGAACATTGCACAATTATGGGGTTCGGAAACAACACCGCAGTACGAACAATGGGTGACGGGCGTCAACATATGCATTGCAATGGAACGGAGAGTATAAACAGCCAGGGGGTGTCCGAAGAAAGCAGACAAAATATGGAACAAATGGGAGGAAGCCCAATGACTGTACCAACCTGAATAATGGATTATAAGGCACAATGTGCAAAAGTAATCCAATATGGCATATAGCATGAGAAATAACGGACACTGCAAGACCCTTTTATTTCCTTTTCTTCTCTTTCTTCTTTTCTTTCTTGTTTTCTTTTCACCTGACCAGGGACTGTTCCACTGGTCATATAAGTTGAATGTTTATATGAAGAATGTATGTTTTGTGATGTTAAGATGGAAAAAACAATAAAATGTGTTATTAAAAAAAAAAAAAAAAGGTGAATAGCCTAGAGACGCCTGGGGTGTTTTTCTAATTGCAAATACGGCCCATGGAATCATAATGTCCCAATTTCTGCCATCCACCTCTACTAACCTGTGGAGAATCTTTTTCAGGGTTTGGTTAAATCCCGCCACAAGGCCATCTGTTTGGGGATGATAGACAGATGTCGTGGGGGTTTTGATGCATAGCATCTCTTTTATTTCATTCATGATCTTTGGCATAAAAGTGCTACCCTGATCTGTGAGGATTACCTTGGGGAACCCTACTATTGACAGAAAAGGAAGGTGGTGTTTTAGGATCTGTTGACTAGTGTTGTTTCATAGAGGAAATGCCTCAGGGTAGCGGGTGGCATAATCAACTACAATTAGGATGTACATAGGCCCCATTTTAGATGGTGGTTCTAGTGGGCCCACTATGTCTATGGCTTTTCTAGAGAAGGGGATGTCAATAATGCCAAGTGGTAGTAGGGGGGCGGGGGGAATTGGAGTGGATGCGGTTTTCTGGCAGATTCTGCCTGTGGTGACATAGTTCATCACACCTGCGAACACTCCAGGCCGGTAGAATGGCAGTATCACCTGGCTTTGCATCTACACTATCACCTGGTGGGCAGCTGTGAGATGGGAGTAGGCCAACTCGAGAACAACCCTGCAATGGCTGCGATGAACCACCAATTGAGCTTGGTGAAGCCCATCTTTCCCTACACATCCTCTGTATAATAATGCCTTCTTCCTTCTTAGGGGAAAAAAAGGACCGGCTTGACTACGACTCTGCTCCTCCAAGGTTACCCTATCAAAGGTGACCACTAGGTCAGGGTCATTCCTTTGCACGAAGGCAAGATCAGGTAATGGAACTTTTGTGTGAAGGGTCAGGAATGAAACTCTGACACATGTTAAATATGGTTTTGGCTAAACACTTTTATTGATAAATAAAAGGGGTTGGGAAAAGGCCTTGCTGTCCCTGTGCTAGTGGGATTTTCCCTACCTAAACTCAAAACTAAGTATCTGTCAGTGTCAGAATGTCCAAAACCAAACCGTCATGTGCCCAAAGTACTATTCCGACCCTCACATTCTAATGAAATAAATCTTAAGGTGAAAGGGATAATATCATTGTCCTTCAGCGTTGCAAAAGTGATCAAGGAATAAATAACTTCAACATAAAATCTCTCAAGGAGGATTTTTTCCTTCCCTTGGATTCTTCTTCACAATTTCTTGACAATAATAGTTCTTCGGCCTCATTCCCAGTCCGGCGCTACAGGCGGGTTGCTGCTGGACCTTAACACTGTTTCCGCCACCTGAGATCCTGGTGTCACCGGGACATTACAAGTCCTGGCGGCCCGGGATATAACGCAGCGGAAAATGTTAGTCCCCATTCCCTTAGGGAATGGGGACTTGGAAGCACCGGCATCGTTGCTAACGGTGCCAGGACTTCAATAACAACTCTGCTTTCTGGGGCCATTGCACCTGGCAGGTCAGATCTGCCGGGCGCACAGTCCCAGGAAAGCAGAGTTGTAGTCTGCCAGTAAGGAATGGGTGCTGGAACATTGTTACCGGCACCCTTATATCCGGACCGACAGACTCGTAATGAGGCCACTTGTCTTTCCTCCTAGTCAATACCAAAGTCATATGTATTTATCTTGGGTCTTTGGGTTGTCAGGATACCTGGTATTCTGTCCTACCAGGGTTTCTCTGTTTCCCTATATCCACTCATTTGTGGTTTCCTTGTATACTCTCCTGCCATGGCTTCTTGTATTCACACACTTGTAATTGCCTAGTATACTCTCCTGCCAGGGCTTATTGTATTCACACACTTGCTATTGCCTGGTGTACTCTCCTGCCAGGACTGCTAGTATTCACATACTTTTAAATGCCTGGTATACTCTCCTGCTAGGGCTTCTGGAAGTTATCTGCCTCTGCAAATCCACCTTTGATAGATAACCACTTTAGCCTGTTTGGTGAATTCCTTCAGTCCATAGTAATTTGCCTTGTTAGTGTTTTGCTCAGACTTCCAATCATTCACCACCTTAGCATTTTCGGTTAATTTACATTGTCCGCTAAAGATTCCCTTCTGATGCAAATGTGCTTTTGTAACCAAAACTTTATTAACTCATGAATAGTCACATGTACAATAGCTTAGCATTTGCATAGATTGTTTTAGCTCAGCTCCGTACCATCTAACATTTTCTGCTGTAGTAACTTCAAACCCCCACCCCCAAACAGTCCTAGACGAGCAACCCCTTATGTCCTCTCTTCTTTGGCTCAGTCCTCTTCCTCCTGTAATATCCTTCGTGTCCTCAGTCTCTTTGGGATGTGCAGGTGTGCATGGTCCTTGAGTGCATAGGTAAGAAAGGGCAACCAGACTTTGCTCAATTTCCCCAGCATACCGCATATTATCGCCATAATTTTCTCCACATTCACAGTGTCCCAAATTGCATAATACCATTGAACAAGATGGTGGTTCCTTCTGCATCCATTGTTTTGCTATAAAGCACCTTGTACTCATCAATAGATTTGCCCATAGTGTTCCAGCTCTCCCTCCCATTCGTTGCTCCCCGCCAGGCAGGATGTTCAGGAGCACCAATGCCCCATCTAATTCCATGTCAACTCCTAATATCCCAACCACATTTGACTTCACCTCCTGCCAGAAGTGCTTGAGCTGCGGGCATCCCCACCAAATATGTTCTGCCGTTCCCTCCTCCCCACAGCACAGTGCTGAGTTTGACTTGTACATTTTATGGAGTTTTTCTGGGGTTTAGTGCCACTTGTGTAACAACTTGCATTGTAGCGTGCGATGCTGTACCGAGGTATATGGGCTATACATTCCTTTAAGGCTTTGTCCCATTCCTTATCCATTAATACTCTCCCCAGTGCCCTCTCCCACTTGCCCTCATTGCACAGCTTTGCTGCTTCTCTTTGTCCAACAGGATCTTAAAGATGGCTGAAATCAGCCCCTTGTTATTTTCGGGTGGAAGACATTAGCTTTTCCCATTCTGTCTGTTCCTTGTGGCCCCCTCCATTATTGTATGGGCCCCCACCCAGTGTTTTAGCTGCTGGTAGGCAAGTAAGTCCTCAGGTCATATTCCCCACAGCAGCTTTTGAATGACCTGAGTTGATTTCCCTCGTAGAGGTCTCCAATTTCCCTCGCGCCTCCTACTATCCAACGCTTTAACACGTTGTAATCCATTCCCAGTGGGAAAGCAGATACAAAAGATAGGGGTTTGCGGCGATGACCACGGTGCTAGCTTGAGTTTCTTATTCAATTGGTCCCAAATTGTCAGGGTATTCCTTGTGATTGGGTTTTGCATAAGCCCTCCTGGCCTGTCCTCCTTTCTCATCCATGGCATTTTCCAAAGGACTTCTCCCACCACAGCTTGTTCCATGCTCACCCAGTGTTTTTGATTATTCTCCCTCCCCCACTCTGCCATGGCTCTCAGTGGTGCAGCCTGGAGGTTCTTCAGAACATTGGGGCAGCCCACCCCTAGCCCTGATTCTTACTTCAAAATCGGATTCTCCTCCCTATGCGTGGTTTCTTCCCATTCCAGATGAAACCCATGATGTTCTCCTGAATCTCCTTCATCAGCTTCGCAAGCAAGGGGAAAGGGATTGCCTGGAAGAGATATAGCAGGTGGGGGAGTATATTCATTTTAACAATGGCAATCATACCTAGCCATGATACATATGTACCCTTCCACCTTGTGAGGTCCGCTTTGATTTGTTTCACTAGCGGTGGGTAGTTCGCCCCGACTATCTGTTTGATGGTAGCCATCTGATTCACCCCCAGGTACTGAACTGGGCCCGTCACCCACCTGAACAGGGTGTTGCTCTCTAGACGTTCCCATTCTTTCTCCCCAAATGATAGGTTTAGTATCTCTGACTTTGAGTAGTTCACTTTGAAACCGGACACCTTGGAGAAAGCCCTTATCTCTCCCATTATTGCTGGTAGTGATGTATCAGATTTGGTGACCATAAGGACCATATCATCAGCAAACAGGCCGATCTTGTGCTGTGGCTTTGCCCATCTAACCCCCTGCACCTCTCTGTTCTCCCGTATCCGCTGCGCAAAGGGCTCCATCACTAACGTGAAGAGCAATGGGGAGAGTGGGCACCCTTGTTTTGTTGCCCGTCTGATTGAAAACGGGTTGGTCAGCCCCCCATTCACTTTGACCTAGGTTTGGGGAGTCTGGTAGTTTGCTTGAACCATTCTCAAGAAGTTCGGCCCCACCCCACCTTGCTCAGTGTTTGGGTCATGAAATCCCAGTTGGCGCGGTCAAGCGCCTTCTCAGCATCTAAAATTAATAAGCAGGTGGGTGTAGAGCTTCCCCCCTCACTGACTTATTAATTATGTGCAGAACCCTCCTTATATTGTCAAATGTGTTCCGACCCTAGATGAACCCTGATTGGTCTTGTGCTATTAGGCCTGGGAGTACCCCTTCTAATCTAGCCGCCAACACCCTTGTATACAGTTTGGCATCTACTGGCATCTACATTAATAAGTGCTATTGGGGACAGCATCCTAACAACATCATCCTGTCTGGAGGGTCGTAGCGACCTGAATTTTGAAATATATTTGGGTAACTGTGAGAAGCAGTTCTGTGCGAAGTTTCGGCCCGCAAAACCTATGCCTTGTGGTTTTAAGGCGAGTAATAGTTTCAGCGTGTGAAGCGCGAAAAGCGCCTCCAAGATGGCCGCCTCGGTGCGTCTCTGCTAACGGACAGAACCCCTTGGCGCCTCCGGGGGGAGAAACTGCCTGTGCCGTGTCGCGGTGAAACGAGACGTGCAGCAACTGCTACCTGTGAACGGCGGCTAATACGCGGCGTGCGGAGCCGACTCCCCGTGCCTGCCCGCTGGGGGAGAAGCGCGCTGTTGCTATGACCGGAGCCTCCCTGGACCCGGAGAGCAGGGACCTCCAGTGGCGGCCTGTGGGACCGGAGGAGCTGTGTACCCGAGGAGTGGAGGTGAAGTCATCCTCGCTGGCTGGGAACCGCTGCTGCCTTTCGCACCGCGGGTGCCGGCGGTGGTAGCTGTGGAGTGCGGCGTCGGCCGCGATCGTTGTGGACTGCAACCCTGGTAGCTGGAGGGGCGGAGGTGGAGACCGGAGGAGAGAAGGGCCCTCCTGTCGGACTTCGACTGTGGCGGTTGGTGCTTTCTCCCTTCCCTGCACGGGAGATCCTCGCATGGAGGCCAACCCAGGCGACAAACCCACCCGCTGACACTTGCGGGACCCACAAGCTATATGCAAAGCAATTGGCACCATTGACTGACTGAGCACTTATAACACGCCGTGGGAACAGAAGGCGCGGAGAAGCACACGCTGTGAGCCGCTGGCCCACGATCTGTATACGGGTTGGCATACGGGTTGGCAGCCAAGGCCTGGTGGCGAGCCCTACCCTCCTCCCTGCGCTACCACGTGGAGAACGGTTTGTGGAGAGTGATCGGCGATTAAGCTGGAAACAACCCAGAGGCACAGCAAGTAAGTGGGACCTCCTCCCCCCCATTAGACCCTCTCGAACCTCCTGAAAGATCAATACCCAGAGAAAGGGGGTGTTCCCTCCCTACGCAGGAGGAGGTGTGGGGAACGGAGGGGCCCTACAGCACAGTAGTAAGGGCTGGGCCCGGCCGAAGACTGGTGACACACCGTGCCGTGTTGTGTGGGTGTGGATGTCGGACCCATTACGGTGGATACTTATAATCCCAGATGTGTGGTGTTCTATAACACAATCCCCACCTACCGGCTACCCCCGGTGAGAGACAAGTGTTACGCTCACCTGATTCCCGTAGAGGCGGCGGTCTTGACTGGGCGTATACCGTATCTTCAAAGGTGATGTGTAACACACGGCTGGCTCTTTGGGCTGGACCTCTGTGCACTGTATGTCTGACTTGAAGGGTAAGATGTCTGCAGATAGAAAATATGGGATTAAGGAACTGGGTTATTGAATGTCTCTCTCTTCTTCCCTTTCTCTTCTCCTGTAGAACCCCAAAGGTTAACGCTCTCACCTTAGGTAAGTGAACGCCGTGCTCTCCATCTGCCTCGGGGCAGGGTGCTGTAACCAGTTTCTTCACTGGATAATGGGAGCAGGCCTCTTGACTTCAGAGGACTGCTGTCCGTCGTTTACTGCACGAACGGTAAATTTCGAGTAATTCTAATGTCTTTAAAGTCTTTAGTAATGATGTTTCTTGTTTTGCAGGGTTCCGGCGATGGCGGATGACGGGCTGAAGTGAGTTGAAGATGGAGCCCGTGTGATGAATAGAAGCGCCTGGAAGCACGTAAGTAAGCGCTTGTTGCCTGCTTCACGATGCGCTCTAACTGTCTTTTTATTTTGCAGGTACAAGTTCGGAGCGGCTGCAGGGTGCCGGAATACCCACTGGGTTAGATGTGGAAAGGAGTAATGGCACGTGAGTATTAAAGTTCCCCAATGTCTTTAAACGCACCTTGTTTTGTCTTTCAGATGCGGGATGCAGCGCCGAAGGCCTCCGGAGCGTGCGAAGAGTTGGTAAGCTTTTGTCTTTCAGATGCCGGAATGCAGTGTGAAGACCTCCGGAGCGCACGAAGAGTAGGTAAGCCTTTGTCTTTCAGATGCCGGAATGCAGCGCGAGGCGTTGGTGACAGCCGATGGACCAGGTAAGTGAAGAGCTGTCACTGAAGACCGTAGTGCTAACCTGTTCTTTCTTGTCTTTATAGGTGTTGCTGAAGACTGGATTCAGGATGGTAAGCCTTTTTCCTTAGGCCCAGGATCAGATGCAGAAGACACGATGAGCGTTCTGCTGCAGAGGATGCAGAATAACGCAAAGCAAGATTCATCCATCGGGTGTGGTTTAAATAGCCTTCTGTAGTGCTTAGGTGTCTCCTTCCACAGCCACGCCTAGGTAAGAAAAGAGTTCCTGCTTTCCAGAAGAGTTCCAGTGTTCTGAATCTAGGGAGTGGCTCCTGCCCCACCCAACAGGAAAAGTAGTTCCAAACAGAAGAGGATCAGAGGCTCAACTGGCAGGCAAGTAAGCAGCATGGTCTGCTGCAGGTAAGTCCACCCAAGCATTATGAGCCCGGCGCTTCCAGCGCTGGGACTGGGCATATTTATGAGCCTGGTGCCACTGGCGCCAGGACTGGGTCCAAAAGGTCCCAATTGGGACTGGTTGGCACTCGGAACCTGGGTTATGGATCTGCTTCCAAGGGAGTTGGGAAAACCCTGACCTTTTGGAAGCAGAGTTCATGACAGTACCCCCCCTCAAGGCCCCTCCCAAACCGGGCTCCTCCGGGGGTTTTGGCTTGTCAGGAAATGTTCGGTGAAATCTTTTGATTAGGCGAGGAGCGTGGACATATTCAGCAGGTTCCCAGGATCTCTCTTGGGGGCCGTAGCCTTTCCAGTCAATTAGGTAAAATAGTTTAGATTTGGAGATCTTGGAGTCCAGAATGCTTTTGACTTCAAACTCGAGTTCTCCATCAACTAGGATAGGTTTTGGAGATTTAGTTAGTCGGGTTTGAGGTTGCACGTGTTTTAATAGAGAGACGTGGAAGACCGGATGTATCTTCATGTGCGGGGGCAAGTCCAACTTGACCGCTACTGGGTTTACTATGGTAGTGATGGAATAGGGACCAAGGTATCTTGGGTTGAATGTGCGTGGCCCTTTTAGAGGTAGATATTTGGTGGATAACCAGACTTGATCCCCTACTTGATATTGAGGGGCTTCCTTCCGATGTTGATCTGCTCCTTTCTTGTATTGTTCTTTAGCCCTTTGAAGGTGAGAAACAGCTTCCTTAAAGGCTTGGGTGATTGTAGAATGCAGGTAGTCTACTGCTGGTGTTTCAAGATCTTGGAGGGGATCCAACTCCGAGGTTCGAGGGTGACTGCCGTACAAAAGAAAAAACGGGGTTTTCCCAGTTCCCGAATGGACAGAGTTATTGTAGGCATATTCGGCTATCCAAAGGATGTCTTTCCAAGTTTTTTCAGTTTGTTGCAGCATGCAGCGTAAATACTGTTCCAGAGTTTGATTGGTCCTCTCGGTTTGTCCGTCGGTCTGAGGGTGGTGACTGGTCATTAGTCTCACATCAATTTGAGCCGACCGACAGCAACTTTGCCAAAAATGAGAAATAAATTGACTACCTCGATCCGAAATTAGAACCGAAGGAAAACCGTGCAGTCGGACGATGTTTTCGAGAAATTCTCGGGCCAGAGTTGCTGCTGTTGGCAAGCCTTTGAGCAGAATGAAATGCGCCATCTTGGAGAATACGTCCACGATTACTAGAATCGTATTGTATCCGGAGCATGGAGGTAGATCGGTGATGAAGTCCATAGAAAGCGTATGCCAAGGGCGAGGTGGGATGTCAATAGGGCGTAAGAGGCCTGCTGGTCTTTCCTTTTGACTCTTGTTTTGGGCGCATACTCCACAGAACATTATAAAGTCTCTGATATCTTTTTTCCAAGACGGCCACCAGAAGTAGCGCTTGATCTTTTCTGAGGTCTTGGCCATACCGGGATGTCCTTCCATTAAAGAATCGTGATAACAAGAGATTACTTTTTTCTGTAAATCTGTGCTGGGTAGGTATAATCGTTCTTGGAAATACAATAAGTTGTCCTTTACTGCAAAGTCTTTTCCCTGCAGATGCCAATTCTGTATGTCTGCTGGAGTTACAAGTTGCCTGGCTTTATCCTTAACTTCCTCTATGGATTCTGTGGCGATTACACCCAGAATTCTTTGTTCGGGAATGATTGGTACAGGTTTAGGGTTGATCAAGTGTTCTTCCACTCCCATCCGAGAAAGGGCATCAGCTTTACCGTTCTTTGTACCAGGTCGATAGGTAATTATGAAGTCAAACTCGGCAAAGAATAATGCCCAACGGAGTTGTCTAGAGGATTGGGCTTTTGCGGTTTTCAAATACTGCAGGTTTCGGTGATCCGTAATCACAGTAACGGTGTGTCGGGCCCCCAGCAGATAATGCCGCCAAGCCTTAAAGGCAGACTTGATAGCCAGAAGTTCCTTGTCAGTAATCGTGTAATTGATTTCAGGAGGCGAGAATTTGCGGGACCAAAATGCCACGGGATGCAACTGATTGGTTACCGGGTCCTTTTGTGATAGAACTGCCCCCATGGCAAGGCTTGAAGCATCAGTTTCCACGATGTAGGGGAGTTCGGGGCGAGGGTGTTTTAAGATTGGTGCAGAGATAAATTTAGTCTTCAAATCCTGGAAAGCTTGTTCCGCCTCGGTAGACCATTCAAAACGTTTGTTTTTCTTTAACAAGGCAGTGATGGGCTGGACTATTCGAGAGAATTTGGGGTTAAACCTGCGGTAAAAGTTAGCAAAGCCTAACATGCTTTGCACACCTTTTACGGAGGATGGTGATGGCCATTTGAGAACTGCATCGACCTTCTTTGAATCCATACGCACTCCGCCAGGTGATAATATGAATCCCAAGAATTCAACTTCAGTCACGTTGAAAACACATTTTTCCAACTTTGCGAAAAGTTTGTGTTGACGCAATCTTTCGAGGACCATTTTCACGTGTTTCCGATGTTCAGATTCCGATGAAGAATAAACGAGGATGTCGTCAATGTAAACAACAACACACACATCTATGAGCTCTCTGAGGACATCGTTCATAAAATATTGAAAGGCGGCCGGGGCATTGCAAAGTCCGAAGGGCATGACCTGATATTCAAATAGCCCATACTTGGTGCGGAAGGCCGTCTTCGATTCATCGCCCTCTTATACGCGTACCAAGTGGTAAGCTCCTCTGAGATCCAGCTTTGTATATATGCATGCTTTTCTGACTTGGTCCAGGAGTTCAGGGATCAAAGGTAACGGATATCTATTCTTAACGGTGATCTGGTTCAGGGAGCGATAATCTATACAAGTTCTAAGGTCTCCTTCCTTTTTTGGAACGAAGAACAAAGCTGAAGAAGCAGGGGATTTGGAAGGACGAATAAACCCATTTGCCAGGTATTGATCCAGGTATTGTCGAAGGTGAAGGTTCTCAGGCTCGGTGAGGGCATAAATTCTACTACAAGGAGGAGTAGATCCAGGTATCAGGTCTATCTGGCAGTCATAAGACCTATGAGGAGGTAGAGAGTTAGCCTGATCCTTCCGGAAAACATCTTGGTATTCTAGGTATTCGGGAGGTAACTGGGGAGTCTCTGAAGAAATTGCTGCCAGTGCAACACCAGGTGGAGGGTGACAAGTAGAGACACATTCTGGAAACTGGACCGTTCTTGCTCGCCAATCGATCAGAGGATTGTGTTTCTCTAACCAAGGTATTCCTAGAATAATCTGAAACTGAGGGGCCTTGATCACATCGGACACGATCTTCTCATGGTGTCCATCTTGACTTACTAGCGTCACCTCTTGAGTGGTATGCGTTACTGGCCCGGAGGCTATCTCCGTACCATCCACCGTAGTAATGACGTCCTTTACAGCCTTGGGACAAAGAGTTAGATTCATCCTCAAAACCATTTCATGATCCACATAATTGCCGATGGCACCGCTGTCGACGTAAGCTTCAATTGCATGTAATCGATCCGGATTATCAGGGCTAATGAGGACCATAGGTATCACGAAATGCGAGGTCACGGAACTGGTTTTCACGCTCGGCAAGAGTACCTCTATTCTTGTCGGGCGAGGTCGTTTCCCTGCTCAGAGTTTGTAACTTTGGTAACTGCAGCTCCTACTGCCTTCTTGGCAGGTTTCACTGGACAGTCTCGAAGAAAGTGCCCTGAGTTTCCGCAATAGAGGCATAATTGCAACTGTTTTCTCCTTTCCCGCTCATTTTGTGTTAGAGGACCTTTCAGACCCCCTATTTGCATGGGTTCCCCGGAGTCTACTCCTTTGGAAGGAGTTGGCGGTTTGGAAAATACTCGAGCATCAAACTTGGAACGATCGGCCTTCCTGTTCTGCAGTCTGTGATCTAATTGAACGACTAAGTCTATATAGTCCGAACAATCTTGTGGGGGATTCACTACTTGGGCTAACACATCTTTGAGCTCTCCACGTAGACCTCTATAAAACAGCGTAATCCTTTTGTCCTCAGGCCATTGAGTTTCCACTATCAGTCTGTTGAAAGACGCAATATAAGCCAAAAGGTCTTGATTACCTTGTCGCAACGAAAGAAGCTCATTGTCCAAGGCCTGCCCCTGTGAATGTCTTGCAAACAGTTTTTCCATACTGAGCTGAAAAGCTTGAAAATCATGGAGGACCGGATCATCTTGATTTACTAGAGGGATCGACCAGTCTGCCGCATTGCCACTAAGGTACGAAAGCACGAAAGCTACTTTAGCTTGATCAGTTGGAAAGGCTGCTGGCCGGCATAAGAAATGCAACCGGCACTGATTGATAAATACTGCAAACCTCTTTGGGTCACCAGAAAATCGTTCGGGCGGAGCCAGAGGTACATTCCCAGGTAGGTTGATCTGCACTGGATTCAGAGAGGATGTAGAAGGAAGATTTCCCCCAGATGCGGGTAACGGGGTCTGTCTGGCTTGTGACTGTAGCAATTGTCTAGCGAGATCATCTGTTCGCTTCTTGGAAATAATCAGTTCCCTTCTTAGAGCGTTCGTTTCCTGACGGGCTGCATGCACTTCTGCCCTTAGTTCCCCAAGTAACTGGGCTAGCTGGTCGGTATCCGAGGTTTCCATAGCGCCTGGACGGGAGTTTTGTGGTAGGCTTTGCATTCTGTAACGCTCACCTGATTCCCGTAGAGGCGGCGGTCTTGACTGGGCGTATACCGTATCTTCAAAGGTGATGTGTAACACACGGCTGGCTCTTTGGGCTGGACCTCTGTGCACTGTATGTCTGACTTGAAGGGTAAGATGTCTGCAGATAGAAAATATGGGATTAAGGAACTGGGTTATTGAATGTCTCTCTCTTCTTCCCTTTCTCTTCTCCTGTAGAACCCCAAAGGTTAACGCTCTCACCTTAGGTAAGTGAACGCCGTGCTCTCCATCTGCCTCGGGGCAGGGTGCTGTAACCAGTTTCTTCACTGGATAAGGGGAGCAGGCCTCTTGACTTCAGAGGACTGCTGTCCGTCCTTTACTGCACGAACGGTAAGTTGCGAGTAATTCTAATGTCTTTAAAGTCTTTAGTAATGATGTTTCTTGTTTTGCAGGCTTCCGGCGATGGCGGATGACGGGCTGAAGTGAGTTGAAGATGGAGCCCGTGTGATGAATAGAAGCGCCTGGAAGCACGTAAGTAAGCGCTTGTTGCCTGCTTCACGATGCGCTCTAACTGTCTTTTTATTTTGCAGGTGCAAGTTCGGAGCGGCTGCAGGGTGCCGGAATACCCACTGGGTTAGATGTGGAAAGGAGTAATGGCACGTGAGTATTAAAGTTCCCAAATGTCTTTAAACGCACCTTGTTTTGTCTTTCAGATGCGGGATGCAGCGCCGAAGGCCTCCGGAGCGTGCGAAGAGTTGGTAAGCTTTTGTCTTTCAGATGCCGGAATGCAGTGTGAAGACCTCCGGAGCGCACGAAGAGTAGGTAAGCCTTTGTCTTTCAGATGCCGGAATGCAGCGCGAGGCGTTGGTGACAGCCGATGGACCAGGTAAGTGAAGAGCTGTCACTGAAGACCGTAGTGCTAACCTGTTCTTTCTTGTCTTTATAGGTGTTGCTGAAGACTGGATTCAGGATGGTAAGCCTTTTTCCTTAGGCCCAGGATCAGATGCAGAAGACACGATGAGCGTTCTGCTGCAGAGGATGCAGAATAACGCAAAGCAAGATTCATCCATCGGGTGTGGTTTAAATAGCCTTCTGTAGTGCTTAGGTGTCTCCTTCCACAGCCACGCCTAGGTAAGAAAAGAGTTCCTGCTTTCCAGAAGAGTTCCAGTGTTCTGAATCTAGGGAGTGGCTCCTGCCCCACCCAACAGGAAAAGTAGTTCCAAACAGAAGAGGATCAGAGGCTCAACTGGCAGGCAAGTAAGCAACATGGTCTGCTGCAGGTAAGTCCACCCAAGCATTATGAGCCCGGCGCTTCCAGCGCTGGGACTGGGCATATTTATGAGCCTGGTGCCACTGGCGCCAGGACTGGGTCCAAAAGGTCCCAATTGGGACTGGTTGGCACTCGGAACCTGGGTTATGGATCTGCTTCCATGGGAGTTGGGAAAACCCTGACCTTTTGGAAGCAGAGTTCATGACAACAAGCCACAAACACACTACATAACGAAAAGGAGGCCACGGGGTAGAGGCGCCAGTGCGGACACCGACCCCAGCTGGAAGCCAGCGACTACGCTGCGACTGTCCATGCGGTATTGATCCCTCCACCGCAACGCCAAACGCACACTGAGATGGGAAAAGACAGACAAAAGAAAACATCAACCCAAAGCAGCATGGACCAATTTGCGGTCGCTGCCACACCGTCTCAAACGGGAGTGGTTGCACAACCGACCGCCCTGCTGGATGAAGCACCCCTCTCTTTACGAGACATCATGGCTGCCATCGCTAGCTCCCGCTTTGCCATGGAAATCAAGATGGATAGCATCGCAGCGGATGTCTCCTTCCTCCTTCTGACTTACAGAAACTAACATCAAGAACCGTTGAAGCCGAGCACCGTATTTCAGAAGCGGAAGACAACATCAGTGGGATAAACAGACAACTGTCTCAAGCCATGTCCCGCTTGAAAACCCTGTAAACCAGAGTGGATGAAGGAGAAGGAAGGTCTCGTCGCAACAACGTCCGCATTTTGGGCCTGCCGGAGGGGGAGGAGGGACCGTGCCTAGAGTTGTTCCTTGAACAGTGGATGACTGACATTTTTGACCCCCACTCTTTCTCGAAATTTTTCTCTGTAGAGAGGACCCACAGAATACCATCAGGCAAACCGGCACCAGGTACTCCACCTCGGACAATAATAGCTAGATTTCTAAACTACCGCGACAGAGACGCTCTCCTGCAAATGTCGCGCTCACATGGGTCAGTCACACACAATGGATCACGAATAGCCTTTTTCCCAGACTGTACCCGGGAGGTGCAATGCGCAAGACAATCCTTTGAGCCACTGAAGAAGCAATTGGTGCAGATGAAAGTGAAATACGGCCTGCTTTTCCCAGCCCAACTCAAGATCTATCACAAGGGATCGACAGTTCATTTTACAGACCCGCAGGAGGCATGGAGATGGGCCGAGGCTCATATCGAAGGAGATTGGTCCACAAGACCAGGAACAAGAAGAGGAAGACCCAGGCCTGGACCACAACGGGCCTCCCCAAGGAGAAATCCGGAACGAAACGAACAATGGGCTCCAGAACCCGCTCCAGAACCGGTAGTGCACTGAACAAAGTAACAACCTGCAGTGAAGAAACGGAATGCCCCACTAAACCATATGAACGCACTGTTGCTACACCACCAGCTGTAGCATGTGAACCACCCCACTATGCAGAACACAAACATTCGGCACAAGCAAGAGGGGCCACCCCCCTGAAAAGGACCCTCTTTTAAAACTTATTTAGAAACTAGTTTGAGTTTGAGTTACTATTGGGCGACAGATGCTTCAGTTGGGGGTGAAGTATAGGGAGGGGGGAGTTGGGTATCTGTTTTCATGTTTAAAGGATGGACAAAATAGATGGAACATCAAAATACTCAGGACACAAAATGTAGAACGAAATGGACTGTTGTTCTACGCCACGGCACGCAAGCACACAATGATCAGTATCAGCGGAACACCGTCGCCACTTATCCACGAACGCTTAAATGAACTCACAAGCCACTAAAACTCGGACTTTAAAACTCCTCACCTGGAACGTAAATGGTCTGGGAAGCAGTCTGAAAAGACGATTAGTGCGGCAACTTCTCAACAGACACAGCCCAGACATAGCTTTCTTAACTGAAACCCACCTAGCTGGCACAAGCAATGCTCTATTTAAACGATCCAATTACCGTACGGCAATACAGGCAGGATTCACGATGGGAGCCAGAGGGGTAATAATCCTGATTCACAAAAGACTTCCTTTCATACTCACGAGCACGAATCAAGACACTGGTGGCAGGTACACGTATGTCACGGGCACGCTATGGAACAAAACGATTTCCCTACTGGCGATCTATGCCCCACCCGCACTACAAGCCACGCTGATAGCAGACATAACGCCGCTGCTTACGATGGACACAGCAGACATCCTGATCATGGGAGGGGATTTCAACGACGTAATGGATAACGTTCAAGATCGCACACACCTGCGCAGTAGAGATCCGAATCGCCAGACTAACCTAGCCAGCTTTGTAGAAGCCTTTGGAATCAGAGACGTGTGGCGGGATCTCAACCCGGAAGGCAGGGAATTCTTCTACCACTCTGGGGTACATGCGTCCTTGTCACGCCTGGACTATTTTTTCATACCGGCATCAATAATCCATACAGCGACACAGGCAGAATACCTCCCAAGAGGCATCTCGGATCACTCCCCCCTGCTCATGTCCATTGCAACATACAAACCACTCCCACCTCCAGTATGGAGATTGAACAATTACCATCTGGGATCCCCGGAACTGGTAGAGCGACTACAGAACGCTAGCACAACATACTTCGAATTAAATGAAGGTACTGTGAACTCCCCCATCACTCTGTGGGAAGCTTACAAAACTGTGATTCGTGGAGAAATTATCTCCTGGACCTCAGCACAAAAGAAAGCACACATGCAATCGACAAGGGAAGCAGAAGCAACTGTCAGATCAGCGGAGGAAACGCATCTAATCCAGGACAACCCTGGCACGAATAGAGCCCTGATCCTAGCTCAGAAAAAACTGCAGAATATCGCTCTGGACAATGCTAAAGAGGCACACGGAGCGATGAGAGCCAGAATTTACGAAACAGGAGATAAAGCTGGGAAGATGCTAGCGTGGCTTGAGCAAAGGGACGAGGGCCACAATCAAGTGAGAGCGATCAGTACACAAAACGCTGAAATAAAATCAACAGATGCAGACATCGCGGAGGAATTTGCCAAATATTATGAGAAGTTATACAGCGCACCTCAGCTCCCCACCGAAACTTCTGTGCTGGAAAGGATCGTCCTTCCTTCTCTCACTGCAGAACAAACAGCCATGCTGGAAGTGGAAATCACAGAGGACGAGCTAATGGCAGCTATGATGCACCTACAATCTGGAAAGACACCTGGTCCAAACGGCTTCCCCATTGAAACTTTGAAGAAGATAGGCAGAACTGAAGTGGCCCCACATTTACTTAAATTGTACTTGCGTGCCCGAGACAAAGGCAGCTTGCCAGCAGACTTAAGGAAGGCAACAATAATTGTCTTACCCAAAGCAGACAAACCTCCGGACGACTGCGGCTCCTATCGGCCAATATCTCTGATTAACAGCGAAACAAAGGTACTGGCGAAGCTGTTGGCCACACGTCTACAACAGGTCATAACATCCCTAATACACCCAGATCAATGTGGCTTTATGCCTGGTAGATCCACGAGAATGAACATACGCAGGCTACACCTGGCCATTGAGCGTGCCCGGACACTGGATGCCCCTGTGAGAGTACTCGCAGTGGACTTTGAGAAGGCCTTCGACTCGGTCCACTGGGAGGCGCTCTGGGCGATCATGCGCAAAATGGGGATTGGCAAACGTTTTATCACCTGGGTCCAACTGCTATATGAGGCACCGATGGCAGAGGTGAAGGTAAATGGATGGACATCGCGATCCTTTCCACTAGGGAAGGGGACGCGACAAGGCTGTCCACTATCAGCCCTCCTTTTCACTCTGGCCATGGAACCACTGGCCCAGTGGCTACGAGAGACGCGAACTTGGGATGGCATCCCTGGAGGAACAGAATGGGAAGACAGAGTCTCCCTATATGCGGACGACCTACTGATATACTTCCAGCACCCTAAAACAGCATGCCCAGTAGTAACAAAACTACTACAGGAATACGGAACATTCAGTGGACTGTGGGTGAACCGATCTAAATCTACATTGTTCGCTTTGAATCATCTTGGAAACGAGACCCCTGAGCCCTGCCCATACAAAGTCGCGCATGAACAGTTCCGATATCTGGGTGTCCAGATCACAAGAAATCTCGACGACTACACATTGAACAACCTACAACCTATTACGGACAGGTTCACAAGGGATGTGCAACATTGGAAGTCCCTACCCTTGACCCTTCTAGGGCGCGATGCACTGTTCAAGATGCTAACACTTCCACGGTACTTGTACGTACTACAGGCTGCTCCACTGCACATACCGACCAGAACGTGCCAGGAGATAGATCATGTGCTCAGGCAACTACTGTGGGGAGGCGGACACCCGAGAATAGCCCTTCAAACATTACAAAGGTCAATTTGGGAAGGAGGCATTGGTCTACCAAGATTGCAGACGTACTATTGGGCCAGCCAGATGGCGATAATAAACGATGCTTTACACGCCGACCCAACACTACCACATGTGAGAACGTCCCGCCCCATGGAACTGTATGCAGGAACACGTAGAGCAGCCCCTAGAGACATGACCTCACATATACCACGCATCTGGGCAGAAGCACATACCTGTATAGGCTGGGGGGACAAAATCACTCCGCTACAGCCATTGTGGAATAATAGGAACCTCTCTGAAGTAACTAAACTACCGAAATGGCCAGCGTGGAAGAGACACGGTATAGGAAAAGTACAGGACATTCTGGAGGAGGGAGTCGTAACACCTTTTGATGAATTAATCTCGACCTTCGGCCTTCCGGAAATGGAGAGATACCACTACACACAGCTTCGACATGCTCTACAGCAGAACCTCCCCGCCCTCTCCGACATGGCAGACTCTACCCCACTGGAGAGGAACATTGTGGTAGTGTCATCACCTCCTTTGCCTCGCCAGAACTGGAGCGCCTAAAGTTGAGATGGGAGACTGACGTAGGAGAAATTATGCCTGAAGACTGGGTCCAGATCCTGATGTACCCCAGGGAAGTCACCATATCAACCAGATTACGCCTAGTACAACTGAAGATACTACACAGGATTTATTATCCGAGAGTAGCCCTGTACCAATGGGGCAAAATAACTGAGCCCAACTGTCTGCGATGCCGGGAGGAGAGAGGAACCTTCTTTCACATACTGTGGGAATGCCCGGTGATCTGTCAATACTGGCAGAAATGCTGCGATGTGCTGTCGAGGGTACTGCACCAGACGATCCCCAGAGAACCCAAACTCCTGAACTGGGAGTAGACAGCGAGATAGACTTGTCAAAATATGAGACACTCTGTCTCATGACTACAACAGCAATATGCAAAAGGAACATAGCACGCCTATGGGGAGCTGCGGAACCCCCGCAAGTGGAGCAGTGGATAAATGACGTAGAAATTTGCATTGCAATAGAAAGGAGAGTTTACAGAGCAAGGGGCTGCCCTGAAAAGGCAAATAAAGTATGGCAGCGTTGGGAAGACACGATGTGACCCACTGAACCGCTAATATCATGATATCAGGTATCAGGAGTTGTGGACATTACGGCAAGTAACTTGTTACTGTGCCAAAACCCATTACGCCGTGTAGCGGAGATTAAATGATAGCATGTAGTATGTGTCCCATATGAATGTTCTTCTTTTTCCATCCAATGTTAATTTTATTTCTATTATCGTTGGTATTGTCATTGTCTAAAGGCTGGCCACAGGGAGCCCAGCGGTTGTATGTTATAAAATCAATAAAAATGTGTTATTAAAAAAAAATAAGTGCTATTGGGTGATATGAGGAACACAGGTGCGGGTTCTTTCCTGGCTTTGGGATAAGAGTGATGTACACCATGTTCATACATGGTGAGATCTCGCCCCTTTCTCAAAAGTCATTGAAAGCCCTGCCAAGCCCTTGGACAGTAGTTGACTAAATGTTGTGTAGAACGCTGAAGTTAGCCCATCCTCCCCTGTGCTTTTATGAGGTTTTAGACTGCAACACCTCTTCCCGCGTTATGAGCTCCTCTAGCTGATCTTTTTGCTCGGGGGACAGTCGTGGTCCTATCCATGCTGACAGGTATGCTTTCTGCTCCTCCCTATCTGATGGCTCATCCCCCTAGAGATCAGCAAAGAATTCCCGAACTATCCTACATTTATCTCTTTCCGTTCCCACCAGTTTGCCCCTTTTATCCTCCAAAGGGGTTATGAATGCCCTCTGTTCTGTAGCCCTTATCTGTCTAGCCAATACTGTCCCCAGTGTATTCCCATGCTCATAAAATGTCTGCCTACTCCTCAAGAGGGTGCTCTCCACTGATCTATTAGTTAGCTGCTTAAGTTGCCCCCTTGCATGTGCCAGTTGCCTAGCAACCTTGTTTGTCCCCCTCTCCTTGTGGATTGTCTCCAGTTCCTGTATCTCTTTTTCTAGGCCCAGTTCTGCTTCCCTCCTCGCCTTCCTTAACCAATGTGATGCCTTTATGAGGTGTTCCTTAATCCACCCTTTAAATATGAACTTGCGTATCTCGTTCTGTACCTGCTGCCTTATTTCCTGATCTCTGAGGAGGTATTCTTCCAACCTCCATCCCTTGAGTCTGCCCTGAATATCCCCTCCCTCCCATTCGAGTATGACCGGTGCGTGGTCCGAGGTCATCAAACTCCCTATGTGGGCCCTCCTAGTTGCTTGAACCACCCTACCTGTTGCCATAATGTAGTCTATTTGTACATTATGTGGACGTACGAGTAATGGGAGTAGTCTCTTTCCTGTGTCAGTGGTGTGTCTGCCATGTATCGGTCATACCCACTTCCTTAAACCTCTCTCTCTCAGTTGCCGGGACATTGTCCCTGTTGCGTGCCCGCTTGGCCCGCCTGATCAATCCATAATCGGGTCTGCTGCTCAGTTGTAGTCCGGGCCACTATCATCTCCCATTTCCCCAAATCTGCTCAGTTCCTCCAGGAACCCCTCCAAGAACCCATCCTGCCCCTGATCGGGGGCATATGCAGATGCCCATGTGTATGTTTGGTCCCCTTTACAATACAGAACGCCTATGAAAAGGACTACAACGATTCAATTTACCTCAAATTCACTTTCAGAATTGGTCCATATGGTGCTTCATTTAAAGTCAAGATATAGGTTAAGGACCTATATGAATACTCAACAAAAGTAGTATCTCGGCAAACAGAGGAAAACTCTAAAATCACAGGTTTACTGTTCAGAGGAGCAGATCATTACCACTTTTTTTTTTTAATTAAGAAATTGATTTAAAGTAAAGAAGCGGTGTAACAAACCTAATAGGAATACCAATATGATTTAATTTGCAGAAAAACCTTTATTGAAAAAGACACTCATCCACACCTGAAGAAGGGTGTCACTAGCCCGAAACGCGTCGTGAATACAAGGTTCACTACAATAAGAGGATCATCTGTTAGGAACTATGTAATGAATCTTGAAAAAATTGATTAGTATAACAGGAAAGAGAAAAATAGGCAACACACCTATTAAGGACTCCTATGAGACATTGATCACATGCACTTTTGGATTTAAAACAGTCACTAAGAAGTATTAGAAATTGTTTTGTAATGTCATGTTTATTTACTGTCTATAAATAATTGAATGCCTAAAGTTTGATTTTGAATTCTTATTTTATATAACTCAGATTAAAAAGTTGACAATAAAAATGTGGTATTACCCAAATTGGCCTTTTACAATTGACCTTTTGCACAATTGACCTAATTATAGTGGTCCTAATTGCCCTTCTGCACAATTGCCCTTTATATTATTTTAGTTATTTTATATATGTATTGGGTTGGTTTTGGATTATAAATGATATAAGGGGATTGGGTGGAGGGTTGCAGGGGGGTTTGGATTGGGTAGGGGGTTGCGGGGGGCTTCCCCTGCATATATGTCCTAATTGACCATCTAAATTAGGTCAATTCTCCCGAGGTCAATTCTCCCAAGTTCAATTGTGAAAAGGTCAATTAGTATACAACCAAAAATGTTACTTTGAAGAAGTATGATTTTGCATTATTAGATGCCCAAAAGTGTGCACGGAGCATTGGTCACTTTTTGTTTGAAGTGATTCTATATATCGTTCTTCTTAAATTGATCCTGTAGCCCATGATTTGGCTCTGTGGCACCTAAATAACTCGATTTTGTTGATTGAACTCAGTACTTACATTGAATGCACATATATATGTTGACAGAAGGTGTGCTTCTCTACATCCCTTTACGATCCTTGGTGTACACCTCTCCTGGTTTCAACTGTCCACTTCATTCCTTCTTCCCCTTTTTTGTGCTCCACCATTGGGTGTGGGAGCGGGTTTGCTCTGTTCCTAACGCTTCCCCTTGCTGGTTCTCCACATTGTCCCCGCGTGCACATCCCCAGCGCCCTCAGTCCATCCTCGACCTGGGAGACAGACTTTTCCTCGTTCCCCAAGCAAAACTGAAGCCTTGTTGGGAAAAGCCACCTGTATCTCATCTTTCTCTTATTTATTTGGTTTAAATAATCATCCCCTTGCCAATAAGGACTTGGATAAGTCATTCTATAGTTGGATTTCGCAACCTCTCCGCTGAATTCTCCCCTTTCCTCTGGCCGCACCCATAAACCGTGTTTTATCTTTGTAGCTGTGCATTTTCACTAGGATATTGATATTAATATTTTATTTATATCGCGCTCGTACACAAGTGTTTCAGAGCGCGACAAAGGCAAGGAAGGGGAACAAGGGAGAACAAAATCAATGATCTTACTAGGCCCAGTGACATTGAGAACGTGCAAGTGCATGGGGGAGGGAAAGGGGGAAATGTTCATGGAAGGGTGGGAGAATTAGAAAGTGAGGAGCGAAGGGAAAACAGATAAATAATAATAAATAATAAAGGCAACAAACAGTGAAACAGTGTTAGTGCAGCCAGCAAGTGGCAAGTGCTGGGTTTAAGGCAGCAGACAGGGTATGTCTGATAAGTGCAGGAAGAAAAAGGGGGGGTGTATGGGTACAGATACAGACCCCAGTGCGGGTTGGTGGCAGGGTGACCAGGTACCTGGGCCCAGAAGACAGAGGGCAGGCCAGGTGTATGGTGCCGAGAGAGAGCAAATCAGCCGGGGGGAGGAGGGGCGAAGGCAGAAGAAAAGAGGAAGGTCTTGAGGTGCTTCCAGAACCAGAGATGGTTCTCCTTAAGTTTAAGAGTGGCAGGGAGGCTGTTCCAGAAGGAGGCCCCCGGCCGAAGAGAGAGATCTACCCCCAGCTTGTTTCTTTGAAAAATGACTGACCCTGAGCGAGTTAGAGGTAGAGGAGCAAAGAGCTTGAGAGGGGAGGTATTTGAGGCGGGATAGCTCAAGGTATTTTGGACACAGGCCCCAGAAAGCCTTGTGAACAATGCAGAGGGTTTTGAATTTAATCCTTGCATCCACTGGGAGCCAAAGGAGAGATTTCAGGGCTGGAGAGATACGATCCCAGGGTTTGAGGCCCAGGACAAGTCTTGCAGTCCTGTTCTGGATTAGTTGCAAAGGGCAAAGAGTAGAGGCAGGTAGATTTAGAAAGAGGCTGTTACAATAGTCCAACCTAGAGAGAACCAGGGCTTGAGAGACAGTAAGCTTCTGGGGGAAGGAGAGGAAGGGAGAAGTACCTCTGAGGAGGTGCAGTAGGAAGTTTGACTTTTTAGAGGCATCAGAGATGTGAGCATAGAAGGAAAGTGTGGAATCAAAGATGACCCCGAGGTTCTTGGCTTCGCAGGTGGTGGTAGGAGGAGGGCCAAGGGAGGCTGGCCAGAGAGTGAGGGGAAAGGAGGGTGAAGGTGTGCCGATGAGGAGGATCTCCGTCTTGCTGCATTCAGGCAAAGATCGTTGGCGACTCACCAATCTTGAATGGCAGTTAGGCAATCAGAGACGAGAGAAGGGGAGGAGGTGGCCGAGGGAAGCCTGAAAATGAGTTGCTTGTCATCAGCATAGCACTGGAAATTGGAGCAGAAAATAGCAATGCAGTGGGCGAGAGTTGCCAGGTATTGGTTGAAAAGCAAGGGCGAGAGGTTAGACCCCTGGGGAACACCACAGGTAGAAATGGAGATAGATGATAAGAAGCACCCAATTTGGACCTGGGAGGGTCGATCCGAGAGGAAAGAGGTCAGCCAGGCCAGAGCCTGATCGGTGATACCCCGGGTTGTCACAAAGACAGTTGAGCAAGATGGTATGGTTGGCCATGTCAAAGGCAGAAGAGAGATTGAGTAGGATGAGAACAGAGGGAATGTTAGAGTCAAGGTTGGTGAGCAGATCTTCACAGATGTTCATGAGAGCAATTTCCGTGCTTCTGGCAGCTCTAAAGCCAGACTGATGGTCATGGAGAAAGCCAACAGAATCAGAATGAAGGTTAAGCTGAGAGATGCCCAGCTTTTCCAGGAGTTTGCCCAGAAATGAAGTAATGGAAATCGAGCAATAGTTAGCCGGTCAAGAAGGATCAGCTGTGAGTTTCTTGAGTATGCATACAGGAGTGCTTCAGAGGAGAGGGGAAGGCTCCTGAGGCAAAGGAGAGGTTGCAGAAATCGACAAGGGCCAGAGTGAGGGTATCAATGTGGTCTTTGATGGTTTTATAGGAACAGGGATGAACCAGTTTTGACAAGGCTTTCATAGATCGGACTTGTCCAGCGACCTCGTCAGGGGAGAAAAGAGGAAAGGAGGAGAAAGAGGGTGGGGGGGCTGAAGGAGGGTCAGCATGCACAGAAGGAAAGGGGGGGAGAGGATGGACAGGATGTCCTGGGTTTTTGAGATAAAGTAAGAGGCAAGGGCATTGCAAAGAGCTTGGGAGGCAACAGGAGGGGTAGAGAGTGCAGCAGGGTTGGCCAGCTCCTTGCAGATTTTAAAGAGTTTGGCCGAGTTGTTAGATGCAGCAGAGACACAGGCTTGAATGTGAGCTCTATTCTTGGTGAGGACTCTCTTTGGAGCAGGCGACAGGCCAGTTTGTCAGGGGATAAACAGGAAGGCCTCCATTTCCTCTCAGCCACCCTACACTCACGTTTAAGTGTAGCTAGGTCAGAGTCATACCAGGAATTGCACTTGGATTTGAACTTCAAACTGATCCTCATGACAGGGGCAAGAGCATTAAGAGTATCAGAAATAGAAGAGTAGAGCAGGATGGGGGGTGCGGTTGCGCACATCTAAAATGGCCACCTAGTCCCAGAGTTCCGGCTTGTATAAATCCTATATCATAATCATCCTCCTTCAGGGCCGCCCACGGAGCAAAAAAAATGCAGCGACTTGTGGCGCATGATTGCGGGCATCGGCTGTGAAAAATTGGGGCTGCTGTGACTGATCGCTCTGGAGTTAAGCCGTCTGGAAGATCCTGCGGACCACGGCTGGGACACAGGCCGCCCACGAGTTCCGGGTGATTCTCCCTCGGAGCCGCTGGAAGAAGGGCCGTGTTGAGCTGAGAGGGCCTCGCTCCGGCTGGACCCCGTGAAGAGAGCGGAGCGCTGCCGCCTTCGGGTCGCTGGTGCACTGAGATCCAGGAGGACCTGAACGAGCGGCGGGACCATTGGATCAGCTAACTCGTTTGCGGAGGCGCCCTGCTGGCAGCGATTCGGAGCTTTGTGCGGTGAGGCGCGGCTGCCTCCGGAGACCTTGTCAGCGGCTGCGAGGAGGTGAGGCGGGCCGCCGTGCCACGGAGGCGGCAGTTGGGTGCAGGGTGCGGCCATTGATCCTGCTGTATGGTTGTCCTCGGCGGCCCCGACGAGCGGGTGGTCGCCCTGTCCCCGCGGATGGACGCCCAGGGAATGTCCCGTGTCTCCTCCTAGTGGAGCGCCTCGTCCTCCACGAACCCGGCGGCAAGACAAATAAGTAAGAGCAAGAGGGGCAACATACAAGGAGGGTGAAATATTCAATAAGGAGACAACCTAGGAAGGAATACTTTCTCCACATACGGCCCTCACTGGGCAGTGACACTTCTAGTAGAGAGGGGCGGCGGCTGGGGACACCGGGCTGATACGATCACCCCATAGCTGCTCCCTGGAGGGGATACCTGTGGTGCCGGCAGATGCCCCGCACAAACTGCGCAGCAACCATCAACATGGACCCCGGCCATATTGACATAATCGGCGAGGCACCCTGCCGGTGACTACACACGGCCGTGTATGGTTAGAACACTGGACTGGGGTGACACCCACACGGCTGTCGGGGGACCCCCGATTGCTGCCCTGATCCATAGTGCCACCCCTGCGGCTGAGTTGGGTTGCTTTACACGGCTAATCGTTGTAATTTGCACAAAGTGGCGTCACGCAGGACACCATCTGGTCTTGAGAGGCGGGTTCCCACCCGTACATGCTGAACCCGTGATCCCTCCCTGCGGAGGCCACTGAAACATCACCCCTCTGAATTTGAACATTGGCATAACCCCGACGCCCTCATCACTGTTTGATTGCACCTGACACCGTTCAACACCCTTGGATTGAACTCTATACACTTGTGCTGATACACAGGAGCACTCGATAATTGGGTGCATGTACATTAAAAGCCCTATATCGAGATCTCACAAACATATTGCTACAATTGAACCGGAAGACGTGGGAGGACACAGGCCACTCGACTCAGCATATGGGCCGCCACGAGCAGAAAGGAGTGCGCTCCAGGAAAACGGGCCCAATGGACTCCTTTGCCAGTACCCAGCCCAGTGGGTCCACCGCACCTCCGCCACAGCAAACTGACAGCCAATCGGAACTCCCGATGGATGAGAGAGTGGACCGATTAATGGCAATGGTTCAAAACGGCTTCCTGGCGGTGAACACCAAACTGGACGACATTGGGGCAACAATTAGCTCCTTGAAGGCGAGGGTGGACAAGGAAAGCACACGTATTACTGAGGCCGAGAGCAGGATTGGCATCAATGAAGATTCGATACTACAGCATGGCCGCGACATGGCCCAACTGAAGGGTGACCTCCGGAAAACCCTGGATAAGTGCGAAGACCTTGAATCCCGTTCTACGAGGAACAGCATTCGTCTGGTCGGGGTGGCCGAAACCTTTGGCAAGGGATCCATGGAACGCCAAGTGGAATCTCTTTTGAAAGATCCCCTGGGTCCAGACTCCTTTTCGGACCACTTCCTTGTGGAGTGAGCTCATCGAACTTTGGCACCTCTGCCCAGATCTGGAGCACCACCTCGCACGATAATCGCCCGTCTCCTCAATTATAGAGACAGAGACGCTATCCTGCGGATATCCAGGCAAAAGGGCACTCTGCTTCACGAGAACAACAGGATACACATATACCCAGACTTCTCCACAAATGTACAAACACTAAGAAGATCTTACGAACCTGTTAAGAAACAACTGAGGCTCCGTCAGGTCCCCTACTCGCTCGTCTTTCCAGCGAAAATGAGGGTCCAGCATGGGGGCCAGGCTCACTTCTTAGAAAATCCTACTGAAGCCATGTCGTACGTTGAAGCCTCTATCCCCCTGCCGGCCCGGGATCGGGCCATGATTCAGAATTTACCACCTCGGGGTGCAGGGGAACCCGATGACCCTGCCGGTTGATGCATTTCCATTTTTGCTGCACTGGTATAATGCTTTAAACCAAAGGTGGCGGGGCGGCCCTGATTGTTGCTACTTGTTGAAGTAGAGCCGTGAAGGCTCCCTGGGATGGCAGCCATGTGAGTGCAGTTCATACCCCCAGGAGTGTTCCCAGGCTATGGCTCAAGGGATACATCATCAAGTTGGGGTCGATGATGCGGGTGGGGGTTGGGGGTGGAATTGGGTTATGGTTATACCTGGCAATATGCCGGGCTTGTTGGGGGAGTTAATGTTCCGAGTAGTTGTAATGTTAAAACTAGAGACCGGTTTTGTAGCAGGACACCCATACCTCTTGCGACAGGGGCAAGACTGTGGGCAGATGACTATCCCAAGGTACGACTATGACACAGGCTAATAGGGGCTTGAATATTAGGCTGCTCTCCTGGAATATCCGGGGGTTAAATAACCCGATTATGGTAAGGAAGATCGCAGTTTATATCACACGCCACAACCCTCACATCCTTTTTTTACAAGAGACACATGCTCTTGGGCAGGTCAATACTAAATTCTTGCCGAGGTGGGGCCACCACAGGTATTATATAGAATATTCAGCACAATCTAGAGGAGTGTTGACTCTTGTACATCCCAAGCTGTGCTTTAAATATCACTCTAGCAAAATAGACACGCATGGTAGATATGCACTTGTGGGGGGGGAATTGGCGGGGCACCAAATAATCCTGATCAATACATACGGACCCAATTTAGACGGTCCACAGTTTTATTGTACAATACTGGATATGCTTTCTACATCTGGGGAGGCACAAATACTTTGGGGTGGTGACTTTAACATGATACTAGATCAATCCCTAGATCAGTGCTCGACCACCCCCGGAACCCCCTCTAAAGCTGCACTGGTTGTAAAACAATTAATGGAGCAGATGGGCATGATAGACACATGGCGTACATTACACCCATGTGAGAAGAAATATACGTTTTAATCGTCGGTGCACGATTCCCATTCGCGCATAGGCTATTGGATTATCAGTCAATCACTGGCCGTAGCGGTCTCTAGTTCTGATATACATCCCGTACCCTTTCAGATCACTCACCGGTAACGCTCGACATCAACCTAAGTGATGTCTCCCCTCCGGCAAGAAGATGGAGAATACCCCCCGCAACCCTAAGAGACCCCAACATTTGTGAATCGCTACATACAGAAATCGTGGAATTTCTGGAACTAAACGAGGGCTCGGTTACCACCTGTGCTACCCTGTGGGATGCATTTAAGGCTTGGGTCCGGGGAGCTATCCTGGGTAAGTCAACTGGTATGTTGAAATCGGTGCGAAGGGAACTAGGCATTGCCGAGGCTAAAATAGACTTGCTACAAACTGAATACAGCGTCACACAGGACAAGGAAACCCTATTGCAAATTCACACTACGCTAAAAGAATTCCACAAGCTGGCCAATAGAGAAGTCCTTTACATGGCCGCACCGGCCAAAGCCCGACGCTATGGGGAGAGTAATAAAGCCGGGAAATTCCTAGCCAACATGCTTAGAACCGACAGGCACCACAACCCGATCCCAAGCATACAGACACCAGCGGGAGTAACGGTTAATAGTGACCAGGACATTAACTCTGCATTTACTAAGTTCTACTCCTCTCTCTACTCCAACCCTGATATAAAGAACAAAGAGGACACGTTCCGCTACTTAGACAATCTTGACCTTCCTACATTAACCACTGAGACTCGCAATATACTAGACAGACCTATTACTGTGGAGGAAATTATAGAAGCCATTAAATTCCTGCCAAGTGGCCGCTCCCCTGGCTCTGACGGCCTGCCCGCGGAATTATATAAAGAATTCTGTAGCAAACTAGCCCCGCTACTGTTAAAAGTGTGGGATGAGGCAATGAGTCTTGGGGTCCTCCCGAAATCGATGCGTGAAGCAATCATTACTGTCCTTTTGAAACCCCGTGGACCGGCACAAGACATGGCATCCTATAGACCCTTGTCCTTGATTAACACTGACGCGAACATTTTCGCTAAGGTATTAGCCACCAGACTCCTGCCATATATGCCGATCTCTGTCCACCCTGACCAGGCTGGCTTTATACCAGCCCGATCTACGGCTCTCAACCTCAACCTGAGACGCCTATTCAACGTAATGGCACAAATAGATCCAGACGCTAAGGCGGCCGTGGTCGCACTAGATGCCGAGAAGGCTTTTGATTCTGTATCCTGGACGTACCTCTTCTTAGTGCTATAGCGGTTTGGCCTCGGCCAGTACTATATTAACTGTGTACGGCTACTATATACCCAGCCGACTGCTAAGGTTTTAACCAACACTACTCTTTCCCCGTCATTCCATCTACACAGGGGGACTAGGCAGGGATGTCCCTTCTCACCCATACTTTTCGTGCTCAACATTGCACCAATGGCGGAATTTATACATCAGAACCACTCACACAGAGCTCTTAGAATGACCGGTTCCCCTCAGATCATATCGTTATATGCAGACGACACCCTGCTGTACGTCCGTAACCCAAAAGAGAATGTACAACACATCATGCTAGACATACATGAGTTTTCAGAATACTCGGGATATAGAATCAACGTACCAAAGTCCGAAATATTTCCCCTCACTGACGGTACGGGAGACCTAACTGAGATAGAAAGGTTTAGGCCCACTCCCACCAAGGTACGATACTTGGGGATCATGGTTGCCAAAGATAAACAACTGTTGTATACGCATAATCATGGGGAATTGTTGTCTACCCTGTCAACCAGGTTCCAGTTATAGGCTAACCTTCCACTATCCCTATATGGCAGAGTCGCGTTACTCAAGATGGTGGTCCTCCCCAAACTCCTATATTACTTCAATAACATCCCAATCTGGCCTGCTAAGCCCTTTTTCTCAAATCTTAAATCACTCGCCTCCTCGTTTATCTGTAACGGGAAAACAGCCAGGATGGGATGGATAAGATGGTTGAACCTTTTATGAAGGGTGGTATTGCTGCACCAGACTTTGAGCTATATTACTTATGTGTGCAAGCTCAATTTGCGAAACATTGGTTTGACCCTGGGGACACAGCCCCACACATGCTGATTGAAGAACACTCTGTCCGCCCCAACGACATACGTTCAGTCCTTCTTAATCCTAGTTACGGGGACATCTGCCCATTCGATCCGGTTTACACAACCACTCATGCTTGGGCCAGAATCGATAAGAGGATAGGTCTGGAATCCCCCTACGACCCGGAAGTCCCCCTCTGGAACTTCGATAGTAATTCCCCCACATTTGATCGGGCCCTCCAGCAATCCCGGGATCGTAATAGGCTTTTCACATTGCGGGACATGTTCCCTGATGGTGAGTTCTGTGACCTCACAGACTTCATTGGAGCGGTGGGGTAGGCCAGTTTAAATGTTTTCAATACCACCAAATGAGAACTGCATTTGCGGCGAGATGGCCAACATTTCCCCTAGAACCCCAGACACACGAATGTATTAGGGCGATAGTCTCCACAAACAGCTATGGCAAGGGGGTCTCTATGCTGTATTCCCTAGTGCAAACCCACTCCCCTTCACGTAACACGATGAGAGAGGTATGGGAGCGGGACGTAGGTACCCAGATAGATGATGTCCATTGGGCCCGTTACTGTCAACTCACTCGATCTGTCTCTATGAATTCTGGGCTCCGACTAATTCCGTTTAATGTTTTTAACCGACTTCATTATTCCCCTGCCAGGTTGGCTAAATTTGTGGACAATTGCACAGGTTTCTGCCCCAAGTGTGACGCCTCTGATGCGAGGCCTTATCAAATGTACTGGGCGTGTCCATTGATTGTGGAATTCTGGAGGGAGGTCGCGGACATTACGTCGATCCCAGCGACTCTGTCCCCTCTGAAATACTTACTGGGTGACATTGGCAAGGTGACGGAAACCACGAGACGATTGTTTAATATTTCATGCATTGTTGCCAAGCGCTGTATTCTTAAATGCTGGAAGTCTCCAGCCGCTCCAACCAGAGCCACTTTCTTAAAAGACCTATGTATGGTAAATGATGATGAGGAACTCCTTGTACTGTCGGTCCCGTCATCATGTCGCCCCAAAGACATTTGGACGCTGTTGCACCTTTACCTGTGTGATTTGGGCTCTGACTCTGAAGTAACGCCCATATCCTCACCTTGATGTGCATTGTTTACTTTCCTTGTACTGGTTGCTTTCTCACCCGACACATATATATCTTTGAATGATGTAACAATCCAAACTGTGTATTGATGTGTTTGTGTTAAGTCGTGCTGTAAACCTACTCTCTCAATAAAAATATGTTTTTAAAAAAAAAAAAGAAGAGTAGAGCAGGATGTGTCAGGATGTGAGGTGGGGGGGGGAGAAGGTGGCGGCGAAAGCCTCAACTGACACACGCTTCATGGGCCGGATGTCCGAGAAGGTAGGTGGCAGTGTTGGGGAAGGCTTGGCCTGGGGAGAACAGAGGGAGAGATGAGAGGAGAGGAGGGAATGATCGCTCCAGGAGAGAGGAGTGGTCCAAGGGATAGTGAGGGGGAGGTCTGAGGCGATCAAGACATCAAGTGGGTGCCCTGCAGAGTGAGTCGGGCCAGAGGGGAGGATAGAAAGGGAGAGGGAGTCGCAGAGGTCACGGCAGAGCACAGAGGAGGTACTGCGCCTGGTCTGCTCTTCGGCTGCCCACTCTATGCACTCTTTCTAGCTACATGGTTCGGCCATGCTCTCTCTCTGCTAAAATCACAAACATCTCCAGATGCGGCCCTCCAGATCGGAGCCCTCTGCCCTCTCCTTAAAATCCTTAATCTAGATATTGTCCCTCTGTGACCTGTTCACCAGGTCCTTGCACTTCTCCTACAAAGCCCTTATCCTCTCATCCGCTCCTTTGGCCTGCTGTGCCAGTTCGGGTACTTTTCTTTCCAGATCTACTATGTGACCCTCCACTTCCATTACTCGGTCTCCTAGCGAGTCAATATATCTGCGGTTAGCTGTGATCACCTGCTAGGGTTCCTCCCTTATACTGGCTGCTTGTCATGGTCATGAAGTCAGGGGCACAGCCATGCAGGGGTTGCATGCACAGGAGACCTGGGTGGACACTGTCATGGCGCCTTTGGCGCCAGGCTCATGAACAAAAGTAAACAAGAATATCCATTTAACACCAAAAAGCTTTTATTATGGACATAGCACTTCAGATGCACTAACCTTGAACATTCCATCCATTAAGCAAGATGCATGAACATTGAACATTCCATCCATTAAGCAGCCTCAAGTGTATTCTTGGATGTGGCTGCTAATGGATTGCCTTTGCACATGCTCACTCTCTAGGAGTGGCAGGGTGTGGCTGGTAAGCCAGCCCTATTGGGCGTGCCCACGATCTCAGCTATATAAGCTGCCCCGATCCTCATGACATACGATTTGCGTTATTCTGCACTTGCAAGCAGCGTAATGCTCACAGTCGCCTAAGGTCAGACTTACCTTAGAAGATCCTACTTCCTGGACAACCTGCTTCCTGACAGCATACTTACCAACTGGGGGAAGCTGTTCTTACCTGTACATCTCTTCGGCGAACCAAGTATTCATCTTTACACTTTCCGGAACGCCAAAATCTTCATCTTGGCACCAAAGCACGACACGCTCCATCGTCGACAGCAGCGCCTGCAAGGAAAAACAGAAGACAATGTTATACATCTAAAAAACTGTCAGTTTAAGGTTGCGCTTCGCCATACTTCGCGCTTTTCCTTAAACCATCACTTACCTGCTGTCGAACATTGCGGCAGCATCCATCTTCCATCCGGCCACGTCTCGCGTCTCACAGCTGCATTGAGGCCGTATTTCCACCTAAGGTAAGAAAACAGAAGAGAGACATTATTGCGTGCATAAATAGGAGTGAAATATAAAGACATTAAACAGAACAAACAGCATCACAAGAGCTCAAGAAAGACTTACCAATCATAAGGAGAAGCATAGTCGCAGCTGGACTGGACTAATCCTGATCAGTGAAGGAACTAGATCCCATTTGACATGCCCCTGCCAGAAGTAGCAGGACGGAGTGCTTATCTTCCATAATTCACAGGTGAGCTTTATGGGCCGGTGTAAACTCACAGAAACCATACTTTGGGGTGAAGGGTTGGAGAGGTACAACAATCACATATTGGCGCACTCACACACTCTTATCTCCACGCAGGAGCAGTATCACCACGTACCACCCGTCACAGCTTTTCTACTGAGTGAGAGGCCAGAAGGGGGTGATTCAAGTTCAGCGAGGGCTACAACCATGCCCCAATGCCTCCGCAGAGACCAGGTGAGCATAACCTTAACCTTCTCTGTTAGCGCCCCTTTATACTTGACCAGGCCGCAAACAGATCTTCCTTGGAGAATGACATCTCCTCGTCGCTGTGCACTGTTTGATTTCCGAAGTGGAGCTTTGTCTGAGTGTGCCCCCTCTGGTGTCCCTCCTGTGATCAAACTCCAGGTGTGGTGCTCTTCTTTTTCAGTCCCATCTACATTCTCCTGGTCCACTCCTTTAGCTCATTACACTGCTTCGCGTAGGGTTGCTCTGCTGGTCCTCCTCCTCCCTGGTCCTCCGTGGCGCCAGGTACACGCCCGCCAGCTGTGGACTGCCACCCCACTTGGTCTTAGCCTCCTTAGTCAGCCCGCCGTGCCGGTGGGCCCTCTCAGTTTCACCCCTGCTGGTGCTCCTCTTTGGTGTGTGCTCCAATTCACAGGGAGTCCCTTGGGTCCTCCTTCACCGAGATGTAGGTCCCTGCTCTCTCAGCTATCTCTGTGCCTTGCTGCCTTGGATATGATCCCTCTTTTGCTTCCCCGAGCCTTGTTCTCCCTTGTCTCCTCCTCCTCCTGCTGCCACATGGGTTTCCCCTCAGTACAGGCTCTGCTAGCAAGGGGAGCAGGCCAGCTTTTCAGCAACACCAGGCCCCTGGGTCTCCCACTGTCTGCCTTTGTACCAGTGTCCCAGATCGCTCCTTACCACTACTTCAATGTTCCTGCTGCCCCCTCCAAGCCGCTTCTACCAAGCAGTCATAGAATCTCCCTGCTGTGGCCCCGTGCCACCCATCTGTTCGCTCTCCTGGAGTTTGCAGGCGTTCTGCGGCACCTCTCTCACGCTCCCCCCCTGTGGATTCTGTTCCACATCCGTCCCCGGATATTCCTTGGGCCTCTCCTCACTCCGTTGGGTTAGTTCTGCGCCGAGTTGCACGGCACCTGGCGGTCCAGACTCACCGGCTCTCTCCAGTCACTGGTGCAGTGAGGCTCGGGTACCTCACCGGTGCTGCCTGCACAGTACCGCCCGCCATCTTCCCTCTGGGCCTTTCTTCGGCCTGGGCTTCACGAGTTCTGTAACATTCACCTTTTGGCTCGATTGCAGTCCCCAGGCTTCTTTTCACATCAGGGTCTCCCCCTATTTATAGGATGCAGGTTTATGCAGGTTATTCCATAAAGGTTTCAGGGCATGCACAGAGCTTGCTTTTCACATGTCCGCTCAGCCCGCCATCTTGGCCACGCCCCTGCAAATATGCTTTTAACTTCTTGCTTTAATTATTTCATTATAAAGAAACGATTTTCTCTCTTTATCTGATTTGGATAGTTCAATGTTTAACATACAGCATGTTCGCAAATATGCCCCAGTGCTCTGTTCGTCCAAGCATGGACTCACCAGCTCTGTGTGGTATGTTTGCAGCCCACCAATGACAGCTACTGGATGTTCTCTCCTTCATGCTGGTTGACTTTCAGCTTCTCTGCTTCCTGTGGTTCTAGCTGGGCTTCTCTTCTCCTCGCGGCTCTCCAGTAAGCTTCTTCTTGTGTCTTTCCACCGGCGAACACCCAGGAGCACTATGCTTGCTTCTGGTGCTTCCACGTGGCGTCTTTTTCCTGTCATCCTCTCCTGCTCACTGTATTTTTTTTTATTTCAGAGGTGTGTGATAAACGATGAGAGGTGAAGCCCTGCAAAGTTCCAGTGAATGCTGGTCTTTGAGGTTTTTGTACTTTAAGACCTGTTTTTCTCCTCATCAGGTGATGTTTTTCAACATCCTGGTTCCCCTTTTGGATATGGCCTCTGGATTCACACCACTGATGAGTTCTGGGATCCATAATTACTTTTTGTCCTAAATCCCGATGAAGACCTCCGGAGCACCACTTAAGTGTTTTTTTCTACTTTTCATAATTGTATTTCACTGATTAACTTTGCTTCATTGGCATATTCATTACATTTACAGTTATTGTATGTTTTTTCTAAAAAGGTTAAGGCTAAAAAAAAGTAATGCCATTCAATTTTTATGAAATATGTTTCTAAGTAATCATTAACATTTTTAATTTAACTAAACTGATTTGGACAATGATTTCTTTAACCCTTTGTATGGTGTAACATTTTGAATTTGTGAATCTGTTCCTACCGTTCACATCCTTTTATGAGTAAGGTTTGATCTTGACCTACGCTGCTCAATGGCATGAAAAGAGGTACCATTAAGGTCTATTTGCTTGCTTATCAAGAACCCTCACCTCTAAAGGGCCAAACCCTATCCATGTAATTATTTAGCACCTGTTAAGGCTGCAAGATAGCCCTTGGTTGGCTTCTTAGGTTTTTCTTTGGGTTCTAACTCTCTGACTCTTTCTATAGCTAAGGTTCAGGTTCCCCCCTTCCTTGGTTGCCCTCTACAGGTTTGCCTGTCTAACTCTCTCCCTGAGTCAAGCCCACTCCTAGGAATTGGCCCTCTCCCAGAGACTGACTATCTTCCTGTATCTGGGTTGTGTGAGAAACTCATGGTGACAACAAGTAAGACATACACAAGTGATCTCAGTTCACCAGTATTTATTGAACAATTAATTCTGTATGTAGGTTGGAAAAACGCCTATTCTAAACCTAAATCTAAAATGGGAGCACACACCGTCCATCAAATGAGAAATAAGGCAGTCCTAGTGGTGTTGTGTCAAATAAAAGTGCCTATACTAAGAAACCTATTGCCAAACCTTACAACTAATATAAAAAAAGGGTGTTGGATGATTCTCAAGAAAAGAAAGAAGTGTTCTCAAATAATACGTCAGGCGGCAGTAGCCTTGGTCTCCCTTCCCCCAGGTTTTGGACATGGGTTAAGATAGGAGCTTAGAGCACAGTACAGTCTCAGGCTTTCTTCAGCATGAGACGACAGCTGCAATCGCAGTTCTCGTTTCCCGTGAAAGTCTCTTGCCTTCGAGGCCTGATGTGGTCAAATAACAAAAACAAAGGTTCCTTTAAGAAATGAAAGTTTGTTTCCAATGTTCACTGGGTGACAGGATCACTCCTGGGCGCTGACCCTTCTCAATTGTTTTTTGCAGTTTTCCATAGGGTGGTGATTTCACCCCTGGGTCCCTCTCTTCTGGGCGCAGACCCTTCTCAATTGTTTATCACAATATTCTACAGTTCCTTTATCAAACAACTTTAGGTGATAGCTTCACGCCTGGATCTCCCTCGGTCAGGTTTGGACCACTCTTCTCTTCTATCTTGTCAGGTGATGGCTTCACCCCTAGATCTCCCTCAGTTGGGCTCGGACACCTCTTGCCTTTTGCAGGATTTCTCCTCCCTCAATTTCTCAATGTCTTTTGCTTGGGTGATGCTACAACCCTGGATCTCCCTCAGTCGGGCTCGGACCCCACTTGACTTCCTTTTCATTTATACTGTGAAGTGTGACGGGATTCACTGTCCTTGTTTTCTCTTGATGCAGGATTCATGTCCCTTGCTTTCTCTCAATGCAGGATTCACTTCCCTTGCTTTCAAAGTGCTTGTAGATCCAAGTCTTTCGATTGTACCAGGGACTTTGCTCAACCCTCTGTATTTTGCTGGCCCTCATACGGCCTTCTGGTACTTGTAGTTTGTCTCATATGGGGCTCTACCAAAGTCTCTTGCGTTAGCACCCAAATGGTGCCGGTTTCCCTTTGCAGCTAGTCTCTCCTTACACCTTTTTACAGTTCATTCATAGTTCGTTACACTTGTTTCAAACTTGCCACTTTGCACTTCTCATTCAACACAGCCCGGTTCTTATCAGTTCTCCCCTCGAGAATACTAGAATATTCACCAAACCCAGTGACAGAAATGGGTTGCTACTAGCTACGAATTTTCATCCCAAACTTAACATTGATAGTGTACCACTTAGCCAGTTTTTAAGATACAGGAGAAACATCTCCAACGAAGACAAACACAGGAAACAAGAGGGTACATTACAGCAAAAATTCCAGGAAAGGGGATATAACACTGAAGTTATACAAGGAATAGCCGAGAAGGTTGAGAAAACACCAACAGAGTCCCTTTTGGTGCCCAAAAGTGACAAATATTTGGTTTATGTAACCATACACTCAGTACAGAGCAATAGGATCAATGAAATCATCAGGAAGAATTGGTCAATGATGCAAATGGATCCTGTATTGAACAAGTTGTTTCCAGAACTTCCAACTTTTACATATAGGAACAGTCAGCCTCTCCACAACACCTCGGTGAGAGCAGAATTACCCACTAAAAAGACATTGCTTAAAGGGACTTTACCATGTCTTAATTGTCAACATTGCAGCAATGTCATTAAGCATAACAATATCAGGCACCCCCACTCTGGACAATTGATAGAGCTCAAACACTCATGCACATGTGACTCCACGAATGTGGTATATGCTCTCAAGTGTCCATGTGGTCTCTACTATGCAGGCATGAGCATGCGTAAGGCCAAGATAAGATGGACTGAATGTAAATCCAGCATACGTACAAAAAACCTGAAGTCCCCGGTAGCCACGCATTTTATAGAGGCCAGGCACACTATTGCACAATTGAAATGTGTAATCTTAGAATAGTTGACAGTTGGCATCAGAGGGGGAGATCTACACAAAAAGCTTCTCCAGAAAGAGGTCTCTTGGATAGAGGGACTGGACTCACTTAATCCCAGAGGGATGAACTGCGATTATGATCTTATGTGTTTTCTGTAAAGTTTGTGATTATAGCCAAAGGCATTATTGAAGTAGACATTTGACTGTGTGTGATCAGTCAGGACACTTTGACAGGGTGGGTGGGTGACCATGCTAGAGTCTAGGACTTAAGTGCTGAAACATTTACTGGTGCTGAGGACCCGAGATATGATGATAATCACCACGAGTAATAAGAGTGCAACCAACCTATGGCAACACCCGGTCAGATTGTGAGCTGACCCGTTTCTGGGGTGGTCAGACAGCGTAAATGTACGTCTTGAATAATATTTGGTCTAATGACTGTGTAGATAAGGGCGTTTGGCTACATTGTGAGCTTACCTGATACTGTGAGGTCATACAGAAGGGTATGAGTTGTGCTTGCAATATGAAATGTCCATTGTGTATTGTATCTGTTTAGATGGTGGGCTATAATCTAATGCTAGATTCTGTCCAGGACCTTGGTGTAGTCACATACGATGGAATATTACCGGCCCATACAGGTTGTCAAACCTAATGGCCGCAGCAACGCTTGCACACACCTATGCGTATGTCCTTGCATCGCTTTTCTTAGTACTTTCACACGGGGGTGGGACACCAGGTTGTTTTACTATGGCCATGTTGCCCCGTTCCCTGTGGCAGAAAACTCGTGAGTTGGGAGTCTTTCCAACTTTGACTTATGCAATGTCCAAGTCACCTATTAATACAATAGGCTATTTCCCATTGTCCAACTCACCCATTAAGATAATAAGCTATTTCCCACACCAAGATGGCCCGAGTCACGGACGGCATGCCAAAGCGCATGCAGCAAGTTGCCCGGGCGATGAGGAGTTTTTACATAGAAGCGGGGTGAAGAGGAGCCATTAGGGTTGATGGCCTCGTGTTGAAGAATGCTTATGAACGCAGACAGGTAGGAATGGTGTCACGCTCCTTGTAAGACTAGGGAGTTGATGGCTGTATTTAGAATGACTAGACGATTCGAGATAGTTAAGGGTGTTGTTCTCTACTCTGAGTGCGATAAGGTGAAGATTCACGCACTGCGTGTGAATCTTTCTGACATGAGTTCATAGGGTCCACGCGCTTACGTGGAACCTGCTTTCAGTTATATTAGGGCCCCGTACACAGGATCTGACCTTTAGAAATGTAATTTGTAGTTTACATATTTTATATATTTTATATGCTTAAGAACTGTGTATAAGTGAAATGTGGGCACTGGTTGCCACATGGAGTGATCTGGGTTTATGATTTACACAATAAGGAAAGTGGTTTGTGAACTTAGCCTGGTTTTACCCAATCCCAGCAATTTATCATCAAATAAAAAGGATTTCAAATGTGTTTAAGATTTGCTTAAAAATCTTGTTTTCCTTTGCTTACCTATAGAGATTTAATATTGCATGATGAGTTATTGAATCTCTAATTATACACTGAACATTACTTGGGAGGAAGTAAATCCTCAAAGTGTGCAATGGGGTTACCGGTTGCTGACAACAGGTTGGTGGAATTAGAGTTGTATTGAGTCTCCGAGGCAAGGAGATTATACCCCTCTGCAACAGAAACATAATTTAACCACAGAAGTTAGAGATAAACTAGTGATCTATGATTGACATTGTAGTGCCCCTCCACCTATTCAAGTTCACAATACCGTGTCTCACCTGGGCTATTCCCCCGAGCATAACCCCGGGTTCCCCTCTCCAGGTGATTCCCTTTTGCTCTTTCACCCCAAAGCTGGAATCTGAGCATTGCAAGCTTCCGTTGGCCACCTGAATAAGGGCTCCTCGAGGCTCACTTGGCAGAATACCCTCAGGTTTCTCACAGTTGGCTCTATACTAGTAGATCCTACTTGCTGGCCCGTCGCCTGGAATGTGCCAAAATGTAGGATTTGAAATTAAGATTAAATATGCAGGAGTTAAAACCAGCTCCTGAGTGACAGGCATAACCCATTAGGCAGGAGCTACCACTGGGGAACCAGGAGCGAGTACCCAGGCAACCACAAATCTAACTTCTGCCTGAAATGCACACTATAACCTTTTGTCCATTGTGTATGATTCATGATGTTTAAATGTGTACTAAATGTTATGCTATGTTATGTTATGTTATTTAACTTGTAGAGCGGACCAGGTACCCTAGGGCTTAAGGGCACTAAAACAAAAAAGAAGAAACAACGAAAACACCAAGAGCAGAGAGAAGAAGGAACAGAACCGAAAGATATCAGCAGCAAACATGTCGGTATTTAGGAAAATAGGGCCGTTTTAAGTCCCTTCTTGAAGACTTCCGTCGATGTTACGGCTCTAAGCATGTGTCCTAATGCTTCTTTATTAGCAGTCTCAAATACTGAAAGTTAATGTCACATATGGATGTTTGAAAGGCATGAGTTTGCCTGGAGCCAAAAGTTGCTCTTGGTAGTTGTTTTCAAGCTAATCAGTCTCTCCTATGGTAGAAGCAGGAACTAAATAGCTCCCAGCTCCCATCAATTTCGAACCCTGAAATGGGTTCTCTACTTCTGTTTTTTGTAGAACTCAGGACGTTTTAGATGGGCTACTAAGATGGGGGATTGTTTGGGCACTTTCCTCTTCCCCTCAGCCCTGGGATTGGTCTGGATTCCCTTTCTCCAACTCACCTCCATGTGCATCATGATCCCCCATTATCATTCTCAGGTGTTGGTGCTTTTCTAACTACAGGTTCCTTATGATTGCCTGATTTCTCACTGATAAGTGGACCAAGTGCTCAGAGGTGTCCTTTGCCACCTTAAAGTGAGGCAAAACTGTCATGGTGTCTGCATGGCTCCTCTGCCTTCTTTTCCACCTGAAGTAGTGAGCAGTTTCAACCAGTGCAATGTGCACATGCGGCTCACTGTCCACCTGGCTCCCCAACTGCACAGGAGCTGTGGTAAGTGGCCCTCGCCACTGGGAGTAATGGGAAATGCTCTTTGCCTGCGCCCGCTGCCCTAACAGATGTAGGGAGCTGGATAAGCAGGCTCTCATCCTTCTTAGAGAAGGGTTGGTGAATCAAGAGAAGGGTGCTATATCCCTAGGCCTAAGTAGCCAAGAAGCGAGACAGTCTAGCCTACAGTCAAGTAACCAAAAAGCTCAGACATTCCGGCCAACAATGAGACCTGCTGGCTTGATTTTGATCCTTGGCTTTCATTGATACTCCTGTGGACTGGAGATTTGGGAGCAGGCATAGACACTGAGAGATCCCCTTTATGCCACCTGCGCGGATCTCATCACCTAACAGTTGATCTTCGGGTCCCCACAGTTTCCCTGTCTTCCCCCATCTGGTCTGCTTCTTGCCAGAGTGAGATACACTGTGGCTATTGCAATTCCCAGAGGAGCAACATGTCGAGGCGTGTGACCCCAGGATGCAGGGTGATAAACTTTAAGCAAAGAGAAAGAAACATTTTCTGGTAGGTGTTAGGCAGAAACCTGTGCAGTTCCCTTAGGGACCACTGCAAAAAGGTTAAGACTACAGGAGTAAGCAGTAAACCCAATTGGTAGCAGTCTGCACCACCCAGATTTACCTGGTAGCTGTGGCTGACCAGTCAGACCTCTCTCAAGAAGAGTTAGGCAGTATATAGAGTACACACAATAGGGCTAAAAATACAGTAGGACAAGCTAACACTGACCAGAGCTTTGATATAAAAGTATATCATTATTTATTTAAAAACACACTTATGAAAATACACTGGCACTAATATCTCAAGCAAGTTCAAACACAGTCACTATAAGTATATACACCTCCCTAGTTAATTATTCGACAAGTCTAGGTTAAGACACCACTTATTTAGCAAAACAGAGGTGAGCGCGTAACCGTAGATGGCACTCAAATAATTCATTTAAAAAGGGAGAGAAAAGACAGAGTATGGAAATAACACAGTACCAACACTTTTAAGAAACCACAGCAAGTCAAGAAAGACAGATTCTACTGTAGAGCCAAAAGTTCATAGGCCAGGCCCACTCTTGGAGAGAGCAAGGCGGAATGTGCCCAAGATCAAACAGTGGAAATGCACTCAAAGTCTTTGCAGAAAAGTCAAAAAGAGGTTGGATCAGTTCAGAAAGGCAAAGTTAGCAGGTTTGAGGTCACCCCAGTTGGAAGGTCAAGGATTTACGGGACACCTTGGACAATCCGTTGCAAGGGAGACCAGGCGGGACACAGTACCTGAAGTGGTGAGAAAGCTCCAGCGGTGACAGTTGTTCCTGGCAGCGGGTGCAAGTCGTGGCTTCGACTAGAGGAAGCGATGATCTCGACAAGGAAGAAAGCTGGAGGGCGTTGCACTGCCAGGGAAGAAACCAGTCGCGGAGTTCCCGATTAAAAGGTATGACCCTTTTATTTGCGGTAGTGGTGAAGCGTGGCTATCCGGCCGCCGGGGTGCTTGGCACAGGCGATTCGACCATGAGTCGTCCAGGAAGGCGAAAAAGGCAAACTGGTTGGTCCCACCAGCTCAAAGGGAAGAAGACTCTCCTGAAAGAAGATCTCCTCTGTCGTCGGGGACGTGGTGAGTTCGTACAGCAGGGCTCCACCGGTGGTGTCGTCGTTGTAGATGGCTCATCTTCTCCCCTCTTCGGATTCTTTAGGTCCTGTGGCGACTTCTGAAGTTCCAGACCCCAAAGCCCTGCTTTTATGCAGAAAACCCCCATTCAACAGCCTAGCTGTCACTCAAACATGCTAAGTGGTGAGCCGGGCGGCTCACCACTGGGCCAATCACACAAGAGTGCGACTTGAGTTGCCAAGACAACTCAGTCCAGGGTGCCTAATCCCCCTCCCACACATCCTGTAGACCCCAGAGTGGCACCATTTGTAGGGCTTCTGTGCAGATGCCTGCCAAAAAGTGGAACAAAGGGCTCGACCTGGGTTAGAGTTTCAGAGGTGAACACAAATGCCATTTTAAAACCGAGTCCTGGCAAAAAGACCCAACCGGGGAATAAATATTAAATAAATAACCCGGCGGTATCATTAACATTGCACCAAAAAGTGGTGCGTTTAAAATCAATGGGAAAATCCACTGCCACCAGCCAGAAACTCGACAAGGGGGGACTGGACAGTGCCCCCTTGGAAAACAGACCCAGGGGCAATCGAATTACCCCTACCAGTACTTCCACAATATGATGGTTTGTACTGGTTGTGTTTACAATTTGAGACTAGTAAAGCCAATGGTGACTTTATATGCCCTGAGAGACAGTAGTCAGTCCCTGGGTATGGAATCTATGTTTGGGGGTCACTATGACACCCCTGTGCTACTGCACTGAGGGTGCTGTGTAACACACATACCAAAAACACATGAAGCCCTATGGAGTGAAAGACCCCATAGCCCATAAAACACATTCACATTCAAAGGACATTCTCAAATCATGCCTAAAAGTGGGAGAAAAAGAGTCTCACTCTTAGCAGGAGAAAAAAATAAACCCCAAAAATCCAGCAAAGCTGCTGGGGGACTCACTAGGTTTGGGACATTAGTCTTAACAGAGAATTCTCCCTAACACTGGGTGTGTGTTAAGAGGTATTAAAAGTATTGCTATTGGCCAGGGACAGTGACTCCTGGATATTGGGTGATAACATAAAAGGCTGACAAAAACTCTAAGAAAGGGTGAAGAAATACTTGCTAGTAGTAGTGAGTTGAAAATCACTGAAGAAATTGACATTAGCTCAAGTGGACAGCTTGTGGCTAGAGGGTCAGACTATCTGTACCTGACAATTACCCTAAACAAGAGGGAAGACGTATTGGCTCGTGGGAGAGTGTCAAGAAACAAGAAGGGTGCTATATCCTTAGAAATAAGTAGCCAAGAAGCAAGAAGGCCACTATATCCTAAGGACTTAGTAGCCAAGAAGCGAGCAGGGAACTATTTCCCTAGGTATGAGATTGCCAAGAAACAAGCAGGTCACTCAATCACTAGGATGAAATCACCAAAGCAAACATGGTATTATATCTCTTGAACTTAGACTATTAAGTAGGACATCCAGGAGAACATTCCCATTGTTAGGTCCCTGACACACTTTGAATAGACACATCCCAAAAACTTTAGAATAGTGATGCTTATTATTTCTAATTGAATCTAGACCCTATTTGTGTTCAACTTAGTGTAGCGTCGCACGTCGTCACCTGATACCAGGGACACACGGCGGTGCGTCAGCATGGTTACATGACCGACGTTAGTGTAAGCGCATGAAGAGCGCCAATAAATCAGTTGATGCCTGAAGCCCTTACTGTGTGGCTGTGTCTTTATTCCCGTTACGCGCAGCTGCACGTGTTCTGATCCCCAGTTGGGATTCGACACTGGTGACGAGGGACGAACCCCAGGCCGTGTCCCTTGTTGTCTCGGGAGTGAGAAGACTCCTGAAGGGGGGCAGAGCCTCAGCAAATGGCCATCGGTTTGTGCGCCGTACTGCTCACAAGGCCACGTGCACCGCTCATGGAGCAGCTCCTTCCTCTGGCTGCCAGCTAACAGACACATTTACTGCGGCAGGTAGACGTGTCTGCAAAAGCAGTTACAGCCCAGTTGATTGAGGGATACCCAGACCTACAGTGGAACGAGGTACTGCAAGTACACAATACTAATAATAAACCCTGAAATCAAGGAGTGCATGAATGCCCCGGGGGTGGGGGCAGTCACTGAAAGTGCCCAGTAGGCCCAGTCCAAGGTTGAAAGCATCCATAAAGGACTCTTCTGACCACACTCCAGCCTTCTGCAGTACCAAGGGAAATACCCAGAGAAAAGACAGGTCATCACATCACCCCAAGTGTTTGCAAGAGGGTGAAGCACCCAAGCCTGCAGCCTGCAGCATGTCTAACCCAGCCCAAGGACTAGACCATGCGCCTACATCTCAAGGGAGGGATGCATTCCCGCTACCATCCCTGCTTCCCTTCAACACCTCTGACACCACCAGCCTAGGGCTAAGATGGAACAGGTGGATGAAGGAATTTGATGCCTATCTAGACCCTGTCGGTCCACAGGATGACAAGCGCATCATAGCACTGCTCACTGTCACGGTTGTCCCGGAAGTACAGGACATCATATTTAAATTACTGGAGGACGTTGAATATAAATACCAAGACCTCAAACAAATACTGAATTAACATTTCGTAATACACAGGAACGTGGACTACAAGAAGCATGTGTTCCATATACCACAACACAACTTGCATCCAGGTGAAAGCATGGACAAATTTGTCACGTGTCTCAAATCCAGAGTAAAGCAATGTGAATGTTATCTATACAACAATGAAGAGGCCATCAAGTCACAAGTCATAGCAGGATGTGAGTCATTGCCATTAAAAAGGAAGCTACTGCAAGTGCCACACTCACTAGCAGAAATTATTTTTCTAGCAAGGGCAACATCGGCATTAGACATACAAATAGCTACCCTGTGCAAAACCCATATCTCGTCTGCACCCAGCATCAAAGAAGAAGCCATAAATAAGCTTGTGGGACAACAGCAATCATCCCAAGACATGATATCAGAGAAAAGACAATGGCCCTCATTACGGGTCTGGCGGTAACTGTGCCGCTGATACCGGTGGTTTGCTCTCTGACCTGTAAATATTTACTTCCCAGTAACACAGGGGGAACAGAATGTCAGGCGCCGGTAAATTGTAAGTCACCATTCCCATAGAGTTCCATAGGACTCTAGGGGAGTGGGGACCACAGAAGCACCAGCACCGGTGTTAATGGTGCCAATACTTCCGTGATAGTCTGCCTATCGTGGCTGCTGTGCCCGGCAGGGTCAGACCTGTCAGGCACATTGGCTCCGGCAGGCAGACATGTAATATGCCGGTCTGGAAACAATGGTGCCGGTAAGCTTACCGGCACTGGTATTTCCCGACCGGCAGGCTCAGAATGAGCCCCAATGTTTTTGTTGTGGCTCAAATTTACCACATGTTGGGTCGGATCCAGCCATCAGTGAAGTATGCTCAGCCTTTTTCGAGTGATGTGCAGGAACACACATCCACGAGGGAGTCCGAATCCCAGGCCAGCATTGAACAGAGAAAGAGAGGGTATCTGTATGCCCTTGGCAACCCTACTGCCTCAGAACACAGCCCCACACTGGCGCTGGAGAGCCAGGGAAAAGACTTTGACGTCCTTGTCGATTGAGGCCCCACGATCAATGCGATGCCCGAAAAGAAATACCACAAACTCACTCAGAGTCCCAAACTGAAGAAAGCACATGATGCAATTGTAAGAAACCTGAAGGTGTCTCACCCTCTAGTCCGCAGGGATCTGTCAACCAGGTGGCCAGGAAACGGCCATTGCTTTTGGATCCAGTTCCTGGGGGTGGACAAGTGCAGTCGGATAACCTGGATGAGGGGTCTTCGGGGAGTGGAAGTGGGACACCGGATGGCGAGACGCAGTATCCTCTTCCCTGGAACACCTTTTCCCCATCCTACTGTTAAACGGAAATCATATAGTGCCTCCTTTTGTTTTATATTGGCCTAAGCCTAGTCGCTCTATGAGGAAAACCGCGTTGCAAAGTTCCAATTTTGAATTGACTTCGCCGCCATTTTAAGTATCGTCTGCCATTTTGATTTCTGTTTGTATGTTTTCTGTTCTAAAATGGTGGGCTATGTTTTCAACTTGCAACCAAGCCTCCCGACCTTTGAGTTCTGTTAATGTTTAGGCTGTCCGAGAGCCGACTGTTTAGACTAGGTAAAGAGACCTTGCGCTCCATATGAACTGTCATCTAAGCATTGTCTGCGCACATAAGACTCATCGCTGTATAAACGTTGGAACAATGTAAAGTAAACCTCGAGCGTAGACACAGGCCGAACTGGATTGTGTAGGAATATAGTCTAAGGCTTACTGCGGGATCCGAGAATATACACCACCATTGTGCTTTCATGGAAACGCAAACCTGTGTAATCCTTTTGCATATTATTGTATACGCTGTATGTGAATTAGGCACGAACTCTAGACCACTAATTATTAATGTAAAGAGGGGCTAGACACTATTACTCAGAAATGTTTAAAAGCAAGACTGTTTAGATGTCCAGCACTCTCTCACCTCTCATTGTCAGGCTGGTATACGTTGCGGGGTGTTAAGAGCCGGATAGCTAGCTGTGTTTCTTTGTAAACTGTGCAGAATAAAAGATCTGCAAATCTTTTTCAGCCCGTGATTGGTGTATTTCATTTGTGGTACTCAGCCTCGATATTTTCTTATTCTTACAGATTGCGCTCGAAGAGGGACTCTCAAGATTGATGCCCTCTCATTGAAGAGTTGACGCGGCTATCAGACCTGGATCGGAATGTGAGAAAGGGGGACCCTTCTTGGATGAGACGCGACACCTCAACAGTACTGCCCGGCTGGATCCCCAGACGGTGAGTTTGCGGTCCGGGATGGCATCTTGACGAGGGTCTATACGAGGGTCGAAATCACCAACCACGAGGGTCCTTTGCTGTCCTTAGTAATCCGATCGGACCTCCCTTTGTCCTTTGAATCAGGTGAGTCGTGCCCCAATTCCTAAGTATCCTGATATTACATTTGGAGTATTGTTCTCGCGAGTACAATTGCCAGGTAACACCAGTAATCTGACACGCCTGAGAAATTGTCTGCCTGCTTTAGGGCATTATTCTGCAGAGACAGACGATCTTTGGAATTTGGTCGTCTGGCAAGACAGGAGGGGTTGCCGGCATGTACTATGTACTGTGTGTACGGCATTGGTAGTATAGTATTCAATGATATTTGGCACAAACTAGACATGCTTCCGAACTTCAGTGGCCAATCAATGGTAGCTTTGAGATTTCTCGTATAGAGTATTTAGAATCTATATTATTAAAGAAAAAAGCTAGACTGCAGCATTTGATATATTACAAAATTGGAAAAAAAGAAGCTTTACAGCAGCTTAAAAGTAGAGAGAAACATGCGCGTCGACATATGTCGAACGCCGAGAAAGCGTTATTGTATGATCAGCAAAACCTTTAGAAACATGGATAGGGCTTTTCAACTTGGCAGAAAATATATCCATCTAAAGATTTTCATGCATCAGATGAATTGATTGATAAGCTTTTAATTGAATGTAGGTCTGGTGCCACTACACCACCTGCTTATGTACCTATTCCTGTTGCTTTACCTCTTCCTGCTGTTGTTCCTCCTCCCGTAGCAATTCCTGCTCCTCCAATTGCTCCTTTTATTGCTCCTCTGCTGCCAGTCATTGCTCCATTTCCTATTGCTGTTCCTCTGCCTGTGCCTCCACCTTTACCGACTGTTGTGGTTCCGGTAGATTTGTCTTTAGCGCCAATAATGGCACCGTCATCGCCTATTGTACAAGATTTGTCTACACTTTCTTTTCCAAGCGGTTCTGCTCCGCTTGTAGTTGATAAAGGAGCGGGTGTTGAATCAAAAATTGTAACTCGTAACACAGTTTCTAAGGAGAAAAAGAGAGACCTGAATGCATGGGCTAGACAATGCATGGAGAAAGGTGAACAATCTGATGTTTTAAATACACTCTCTAATCTAGAAAGTCTTCCTGAGCAAAATGTCTTTATTGAAGGAATGGGAATCTATTTATCCGTAATGTGGAACAGACTGAATGATGTAGATCTCCCACAAGGGTTGAGGGATCTGAATGTTTTAGCATATTCAAGAGATACTGCGGAGAAAGTATATGAGCACGTCGAGAGGGTTTTTGAGTTTAGAAGGGAGTTAGAAAAGTTACGCAATGATGAACTAGATGGTGATAGTTTGGATGCTATTTTTGTACAGAAACGGTTCTTTCCTCTTTGTAAGTCGATGAGTGAAGAAACGCGAATTTGCACAAGAGATGCACTTAGATGGATTTCAGACATGTTGATATCTCCCGTAGAAGTATATGACACGTATAGTCAGTATACGCCAGAAATGCAGAGGAAAGTGATACATGTAATGGTAGAATACCTGCAGGATAAATGTATAAAGAGAAAGATTTGTTGTCCCGCAGAATTATTGAATATCTATAAGAGAGCCTTTTCGTCTGACACTACTTCCGCTGCTTTAGCGCTCGATTTAGCTCTGTTGCTCAGTAAGCGTTCGGATTTGCCTGTTTCTCAGTTACCTATGAGAGAGGTTCCTCTGACATTTGTCCCAAAAGTTGAGGTCCCGGCTAATGCCATGACAGGTGTAGCCGCCTATGATATTGATGCACGTTATGTATCACAGTTTGTTCATGTCCCGTTCTCAAGACAGGAGGAGAATACTATTAGATAATCTATTCCAGACATTAGGAAAAATCTGACAGGGTTTTTATAAAGAGATAGAATCTGACTTGCAGGCATCAGTGTTCACTCTGGGTGACACAGACTTGCTATTTCCTGTGCTCCTACCTGCTGATTTATGGAAACAGATTAGGTCTGTAGACGATGCAGTGGGGTTAGGTGACACATGGGATAGTTTGGTTAGACAAGATAGAGAAAGGAAAGTTGGTGAGAAAACACCACAGGTGATACTGACTTTGCCTGATAGAATAGTGACAAAATTGAAAACCTTAATTCCCGAGAGAAGGATTGTTTGGGACAAACTTACTGCTTGTATCCAAAGAAAGTCTGAGGGTGCTACCAAATTCTTCAATCGGTTTGAACAAGTATGTTCAGATTTTAGTGGACAAGATTTAAGCACTGAGTCTGGAAAACGATTATTTGTGGACAAATTTGTGCATGGATTATTATCTGACATCCAGTCACAAATTATGACTTCTGAGAGTGCTTGGCAAGCTAAATCTCAGTCTGAAGTATTGCATATGGCTCAGTATTATGAGAACCGAGTCAATAATGAAAAGGAAAGGATTGAAAAGAAGAAGGGAGACTTGAAAACTAAGGTGTTGTTGTAACAGATAGTTAATGGACCTAGAGGGGGTAGTACACAGTTTCGGGGGCAGTATGTTCCACAAGGTAATGCGCCGTTGGGTCATGTAAATGCGAACCAATGTGCTTATTTCAGGCAAGAGGGTAATTGGTGAGCACAATGCCCGATCCTCCAGCAGAGGTCGAATAACACATATGGTATCATCGGTAGATGACCCAGAGGCTGCCCTGTGGCAGGGGGTCCTGGTAGAAGTCAGTTTTCTCAGAATTCCCAGTCTTTCTCGCAAGACAATCAGCCACTGAGTGTGGACAGTAGAAATATTTTTGATAATCCTTCTACTGTCTATCTCTCTGAAGACATTCCCTTCGATGATATATTGTTTTGTTAGGATTGCCCGAAGCAGGGTTTGGAACCGACGCCTATTCCCGTTAATCAGAAAGGTCCCTACATTGAGATGATGGTGGGGAATAGGAAGCATCTATTTTTGAGCACAGAAGTGTTCAATTGACCATTTACGGGTTCCAGACATTCCACTGTCAGGGCAAACTAATGTTTCTGTAGGGTTTTCTGGTACGCCAGTGATTAGTCCGGTTTCTCTGCCGGTACCGATTTCACTGGGTCCATTCACGAATCACTGTTCATTTCTTTTGACATCAAACTGTGGAGAGAATTTGTTGGGGTTGAATCTGTTGAAGGAATTACATGCGGTAATTCATTGCTCTTTGGATGGAGTGCGTTTGCCGATTTCACCACAGCAATTTTCTGCCTCACAGTTTCTGAGTAGACCTTTACCGCCGGAATTTAGGGATGTTCCAGAGTGTTTATGGGCGATTGATGACAATGATGTTGGTGTTTTGCAGATTGAGCCTGTTAAAATCATTTTGAAACCAGGAGTCAAGTTGCCACGTATTCCACAGTATAAGATTTCAGTTGATAGTGAGCAAGCTTTGAAATGTATAGTCTCTGATTTTGTACACCGTGGGGTCATTGAAGAAATTGCAGGAAGTTTGTGCAATAGTCCAATTTTACCTGTGTATAAGAAAGGGGATAATGCAATTCCTTTCCGTTTCATTATTGATTTACGCGCTATCAACAAGATTGTTGCTCCACAATTTCCAATTGTGCCTGATGTAACAACGATATTGACGATGATTCCAGCTTCTGCTACTCATTTTAGTGTTGTGGATCTTAAGAATGCCTTCTTTAGCATAGCATTCCTATAAACGAAGATAGCAGATACTTGTTCGCGTTCATCCTAGGGGGACGCTCGTTTACATTCACCTGTGCGCCACAAGGGTACACAGAATGTCCGAGCATTTACAGTAGGGCGTTGAAAGAGCAGCTCGACACGCTTCAGTTGCCTACCACTTGTACATTGCTACAATATGTCAATGATCTTCTTTTGGCTGCAGATTCAGAAAGTGCTTGTAAAGAAGGCACTGTGTTATTGCATATCCATTTAGCAAAACATGGACATAAAGCTTCACTGAAAATGTGTCAATATTGTCGATAGGAGGTCACCTAATTAGGCTATCTCCTGTCAAAGGAGGGAAGAAGATTGACACCTGAACGAATTAAAATCATTTCTAGCATGTCTGTCCCAAATACACAGAAGGAAGTCAGAGCCTTGATAGGAATGGCTTCTTGCTGTAGATAGTGATCAAACCAATGTTGGCATTGACAAAGAAGGGAATTTCTTTGCCACTGCTGTGGAACGTGGAACACCAGAAAGCTTTTGATGTGCTCAAGACTGCACTGTGTTCAGCACCAGTTTTGGGCACACCAAATTATGAAAAGGCCTTCGAGTTGTATGTGCATGAATGTGACGGATGTGCTTTGGCTCTGTTAACGCAGGAACATGGGGGGGAAGAATAGGCAGTGTGGTTACTTTTCCTCCACCCTTGATCCTGTTGCATGCGCTTTGCCGAGATGTCTGAGAGCTGTCGCTGCTGCTGCTGCATCTGTAAAACAGAGCGAGGGTATGGTCTTAGGCCATGCTTTAACCTTGTTGGTACCTCACTCTGTAGACTTTCTATTAAACAGAACGCAAAAGCAACATCTTACTTCCGCACGATTAATGAGATACGAATTGATCTTCTTTGCACCGCATATCCAAATTAAAAGATGTTGTGTATTAAATCCGGCTGAATTGTTACCTCTTCCGCAAGATATTGCTTGCAGTGACGAAACATCACATGACTGCCTTTATGCCACAGAACAAGAAACTAAAGGCAGGATTGATTTGAAAGATACACCTTTGCACGATCCTCAAGGGGAGCTGTTTTGCGATGGCTCCTGCTTCAAACTTCCGGATGGTACATCCACTGCTGCTTATGCCATCACTACACTAAGCACGATTGTGGAAACCAAGAGAATTTCACATAACTCTGCGCAGGCCGCAGAGATTATTGCAACTCGAGCTTGTGAACTTTCCGAAGGGCTTAGAGTAAATATATATACTGATAGTCAGTATGCTTTTGGGGTGGTTCTCAACTTCAGTAAACTTTGGGCAGAACAAGTTTTCTTGACCTCACATTGTACAAAGATCCGATATGGTACCTTGATAGTTCAGCTACTCTCAGCGCTTGCGCTTCCCACTCAGCTAGCAATTATGAAGTGTGCAGCACATCAGAAAATCATAGACGATGTAGGAAAAGGGAATGTTTTCGCTTATCAGATAGACAAACAGACTGCTACTGATCTCAATTCAGATATGTATACTGCAAGGGAAGCCACAAACATTTGTACGGTAGATGAAGGAATTGATTCCATAAAGAATATCCAAGCAGATGCCACTCTAGAGGAAACCAAGCAATGGACTGAGGGCTTGGCAAGGTTAGATGATGATGGGTGCTGGGTGGATAACTCAGAGGGAAAATGGATGTTGCCAGACGCGTACGTCACTATGATGATTTCAATGGCTCATGGTCCCACTCACATATGCGCTAGGAAAATTTGTAAAATGTTAGAAACTGTCTGGGTAAATGTTAACATCCCGAAAACTGCTGAGCGTTTTGTCCAAAGATGTATGGTCTGTTTATAGCACAATCTGTGCAAGGGTACATCGACACCAAGGGGTAGTTTTGGTCCACCTTCTGTCCCTTTAGAGGTAATTCACTTTGACTTTATCGAAATGGAGCGCTGTAACAATTTTAAATATGTTTTGGTAGTTATTTGTGCATTTAGTAAATGGGTTGAAGCCTTCCCTGTGAAATATGCAACAGCAATGACAATGGCGAAAACCATGCTTAAGGAATATTTTCCTAGGTTTGGTTTGCTGAGGGTCATCTGGTCGGATAATGGTCCACATTTTATCGCTGCTGTTATTCTGCAAGTATGAGCGGGATTACAGATCGATAAACGGTTCCATTCGGCTCGACATGCTCAGAGCGCTGGACTGGTAGAACGACACAATGGTATCTTGAAGAACAAACTCACTAAAGCGTGTACCGGCATCAATTTGAAATGGCCGGACGCCTTACCGATAGTGCTACTTTCCATGCGTAGAACTCTGCAGACTAGGACTGGGCTCTCCCCTTATGAAATAATCATGGGGAGACCAGCTAACATTTGGAATGTCCCCAAACCTAGATATTTAAGAGATATAGAGCACTTACTTATTTCTGAATATTGTGAATGGTTAACTCAAAATTTGTATTTGATTCATCAACAGGTGCGAGAAGCCCTCCCAGTTAAATACGAGGGGCCAGGTCACAGCATCCGACCTGGCGACTGGGTGCTGATTAAATCGTTTCAGAGAGCATCCTGTCTCGCACCGCATTGGAGAGGACCCCACCAGGTCCTATTGGCCACACAGACTGCCGTACGAGTAGCTGGAAAGAAACACTGGATCCACGCTTTGCATGTCAAGAGGATACCTTTCCCTTTGCCACACGACAGAGAAGATAAGGAGAAACTTACTTGCTCGGTTCCCACCGATCGTTTAGCATTGAGCAGCACCGAGGGTGTTTCGGAGACACTTCCTGAGCCCGCGGGACCAGGGGAATCTGCTGCTTTATCTCCAAACTCTTCTATACATCCTTTTGCACCTTTGTCCAGTTCTGTTGCCAAATCATCACTTCCAACAGGAAGCAACGACGTACTGTTCGCAGATCACACGGTACCAGGAGTCACAAGGTACAATCTGCGTCCACGTAGCTCGACTTACTGCACAGCTCGACTGTGCCCACAGGGGAACAACTACAGAGCTTGTCCTTCACCACACCTTTTGCATTCGAAGAAGTTTAGGTGGCTGGGGGATAGGGAAAGACTAAGAAAACGTATGATCAGGGGATCACCAGCAAACGGACTACAGAGTTTTTCACAAGAATGTTTTTGGAGAAGAGCTTCAAGGAACAATGCCTGTTATCATCCCTAATCGTGCGGAACAAACAAGTGACTGTGTGACCAACAATGACATTTGACGATCAAATACATGGTCTTTAAAGACGTATTGTCGTCTCATAATTGTGTTAACTGTAGTATAAATTGCCTTTGGATTTTGGTATATGGAAGAAGTGCGCCCACTTGAAACATTTTTGCCTACTGGGAATGTTCCTACTATGCCTACACCTTTCGTGCACCTGCACACTCTATCTCCTAGGGACTCCCAACATAGACAGAGCTATCATAATAACACATTACTGCTAATAATGAACGCAACTCATGCCATTTTGAACAGAACGAACTGTTGGATATGTTCACATTTACCACAACATGGGGAGAAAGGCTTGGCCGGTATATTCATCCTTTGCTTTAACTACTGCATGTTATGCCTCTCTAAGGGCACTATTCTTTGGTCGGTGGAATGATAGCATCTCAGGAAACTTTGATGGGACGAATTTGAAAGAATTTGAAAGGCAAGTCCTGACGCCTCTGGGATGCTCACTTTTTGCAAATAAGAGCAAGCTTAATATTACTTCTATTAGGCCTTCTGATTGACTGTCCCTACCTTTTCAGTCTTTGATTTCTTTTAAGATGGCTCCTATAGGTAACAGGGATGCCATGCCACCTTCTTACACTGTTAACCATTGCCCCAACTGTGTTTCTTTCTGCATACAAAGGAATGGTACTCAGTCAATGGGCAATTTCAAGGGTTGCACCAGTGTTGCAAACTTGACCAGTGAGGACAGACCTTTGTATATAGGTGAACCTGTCTACTTCGTTTGCAGTAATGAGGCTTATCCGTGGCTACCTAGGGATTGGCAGGGAACTTGTTATTTGGGTATTCTGCTACCAGGGGTATATATAGCTAGTACCACTGAAATGTCTGGGGCTCGTCCAAGGCGGGACGAGAATGGTGATACTCCTTCACAAGTTCTGGGTGATGTAGCAAAATCCTGTGTACCTTTTTGGGGGCAGATAATGAATTCCAAGGATATCAGGAGACTGGCAAGAGTACTGGAGAGAACCATGAATCGGACCACTGACATACTCTATAACATGAATCTAGAGCAAAAGGCAATCAGATTAGTGGCGCTACAAAACCGGATGGTATTAGACGTCATCCTGGCTGAGCGTGGTGGAGTATGCAAATTAGTGGGGTCCGTTTGCTGTGTTTTTGTACCAGATTCCTCCCCGAACATCTTTAAGGCAATACAAAATCTGCACGTCCTGAGTTCAGAAGTGCATGTTCCCGAGGGAAACTGGAATCTTAGTACTTGGTTCTGGGACTCTTTACAGTCTTGGGGATGGAGGCTTCTCTCAGTCTTAATGGTAATCCTTGGCATTTTGCTGTTTTGCTGTTGTTGCATACAATGTCTTCCTGCCATATTTTCAATGCTAGGGGGATGTTGTGCACAAACTATGGGAACGTTGAGATTACTCAAATTGAATATAAGGCTAGGGTCCTTTCAGATCACTCGCCCCTGATCCTCGGATGGCAATATTGCCCCCCGAGGGCGAAGATCCCTACATGGCGCCTCTGAGCGGAGGTGCTTAAAGATCCAGTCTTTAGAGAAGATATAAGGGAAGAGATTACTAACTTCTTTGAAGAGAATACTGGGAGTGTTGATTCCGCGGGCACATTATGGGAAGCTTTTAAGGTGGTGATGCGGGGGGCGGCCATTGCTAAGTCAAGAGGTTTATAGGGTGGGGTCTTGGCTGACCTGCAGAGGACGGAAACTGAGCTAGAAACAGCATTGAAGAGCAGTGACGTAGACACAGAGCTGGTACTCCAACTACAGCAACAATGTGCAGGGCATTGGGAAAGACTCTGCAATCTCAATTATAGGAAATATGTTGAGAGGCAGCACGCGGGGGGAGACAAGACAAGGCGCCTTTTGGCCTGGCTATACAAAAGCGAGACCCCTAGGCCTCCGATTAGGACCATTAGGGAGGACGGGGATGAGGTGGCCACGCAAGAGGGGGTCAATAAAGAATTTGTGGAATATTACAGAGTGCTGTACGGAGATGATGAGATGAGTGACCAATGCAAGATAATCGAAACGTTAGAAGACATAGGGCTGCCCAAGATAAGTGAAGAAGAGAGGGAGGCGTTAGATGAGCCAATCACGTTGGAGGAGTTAGAAGAGGTTGTGAAGCAGTTGCCTACCTGTAAGACCCCTGGAGCAGATGGGTCACTCAGAGAGGCGATCATAATACCGCTGCCCAAGCCCAATAAACCGGAGCATAGATGTGGTTCCTACAGGCCTTTGTCGATGCTAAATCAGGATAGCAAGATTCTTACGGCTGTCCTAGCAAATCGATTACAGAAAGTGATTGGTAGACTGATACATCCTGATCAAACGGGTTATGTCCCGAGCAGGAACATAACACAAAACCATAGGCGACTTCACCGGGTGGTCGAATGGGGTAGTACGAGGGTGAGATGGCGATAGTGTCTCTAGATGCATTTAAAGCTTTTGATTCAGTCAAGTGGTCGTAGGTATTGGCTGCTTTGGCAGGGTATGTAATGGGGCCAGGCTATATCAGGTGGGCTAAGATGTTGTATAGTGAGCCGCTTGCCAGGGTCCGAACTGGAGCGCTGATATCCGAAAGATGGCAACTTGGCAGAGGCACCAGCCAAGGGTGCCCCTGGTCCCCGATGCTTTACATCTAAGCCCTGGAGCCTCTGGCAATATGCCTTAGGGCACAGTATGATGCGATTGGCATTGAGGTAGGAGGGGAACGACACTTGATATCCTTGTACGCGGATGATTTGTTACTGTACTTGCAATACCCAGAAGAAAATCTCTTATACATACTTGAAGTGATGGAAAGGTATGCAGAGTTGTCGGGCATATCGGTGAACCCCCAAAAGTCTGTCATATTCCCGCTAGGTAGCTATAAGGGGACCCCTGTAGATAGACTACCGGTGCTACAGGTACCATGGGCAACTAGCTCTTTTCGCTATTTGGGCGTAGATGTATACCACACGGTGGAAGAAGAACACAGACACAATACAGAAGTAGCCGTCGAGAAAATTAGGAACAGCATGCAGTTCTGGGCAAGAGTGCCCTTGGCGATGATGGGGCTGGGGGCTATGCTTAAGATGGTAGTTCTGCCCAGGCTCCTGCATTACTTTAGTAATATCCCATACATAATACCCAAGACGTTTTTCAGTAAATTGAACAGCATGTGTAGGGATTTCCTGTGGCACGGTACCCGAAATAGAGTGGCGTTTTGGAAACTGCAGAACTTTCATGAAAAAGAAGGTATCAGACTGCCTCATTTTGAGGTTTATTATTTGGCGGGACAGTTACAGTATGTGGCCAAGTGGCTTTCTAATGAAGTGACCCCTGAGCACAGGGTGCTTGGACAGGACTGCGCCCCGTTTTATTTGAAAGAAATGATTTGGCTGCCCGAAACTGAAATGAGGGGGCGTCCTGCGATGTTGAGGCTTGGATGGAAAATTTGGCGTAGGGCTTGTCGTTTGATGGAAGTCCCATGCCCGTGCCTCCCGCAGATACCGCTGGTTGCTTTGACAGGAAGGGATGTTCAGCTGAGGCGATTGTTAGGACCTACTGGGAATCGTTGGGGCTGGCAACGCTAGGCGATGTTTGGCAAGAGGGATCCATTAAGGAGTTTATAGAACTCAACGAAGAGGCGGGGCTGCACACGGGCCAATATGTCACGTACATTAGATTGGTGCGGATGATTAAGAACACCTGGCCAGAGACAGTTTTGACAGAAGAACCAGATGCAGTTTTTGGAACACTATATGATATATCCGAAGGAGGTCATGAGATCTCGAGACTGTATGAGATGGTGATGGCTAAGGCGGGGAAAGATTTGACACATCTGAGACTGGACTGGGAGGTGGAAGTGGGGGCCCCGATGGAGGATGGGGTGTGGGAGCGTGCCCTGGGCTACCACAAAAAAGTGTCTAGAAATGCCAGATTAAAACAAATACAGCTGTATGTAACGCATAGGGCATACATGACCCCCTTGAGGATATCTAAGTTCCAAAACGCCAGAAGACAAGTGTGTCCTAAATGTAACCTGGAAAACGCTGACAAGACACATATGTTTTGGTCGTGCCCGATCATTAGGTGTTTTTGGGGAGAAGTGGCGCAGAAACTGGCTGATAAAGCGGTTACTCTTGTCACAGACACGGCCTGGGCCTGCTTATTGGGCGGGTTCCCTAGGCCACGGAAACTCAAGCATATTGAGAAACTGAGAAATCTGGCGTATGTGCTTGCGAAACGTAGGATCGCCATGGGGTGGAAGAAATGCCACAAACCTAAGGTGGATGTATGGTGGAAGGACTTGCAGAAATGGGCGGAGGCTGAAACGGTGCCATGGCAAGAAGCGAGTAGCCGGGCTGATGAAGGGGAGGCGGGCACCCTGTTGGCTTGGAAAACGCTATTAGCAGAATTGTTTGGAGTAATATCAGATCCAACAGACTCCGAAGAGAACGAAACCCGGCCGCATGTGCCAAACATTGAATGAGATTGACAAATAGGCTCACGGGGGGAGGGAGGGATAATGGGAGCAGTGATTAAGATAACTTGATGTGTAATGGAACTATTATGATTATGCTGCTTGTTTGGTTTTTGTTGTTTTGTTTGCATAAAATCAATAAAAGAAATTAAAAAAAAAAAACTATGGGAACGTTAGGGCCGAAGGTACACGTACCGGGAAGATTGACCAGCGAATTTGTGATGAAGGATATTTCTGCCGCAGATCTTATGGCGATTGATATATCTGATTAATGTGATTCAGGATGTACGGACATTTAACCGTGGAGTTTCGAGTAAAGCGACTATTTTTAGTTAAGCTCTTGGCTTAGGCCAAAAGGAGGGTTTGTTAAACGGAAATCATATAGTGCCTCCTTTTGATTTATATTGGCCTAAACCTAGTCGCTTTATGAGGAAAACCGCATTGCAAAGTTCTGATTTTGAATTGACTTCGCCGCCATTTTAAGTATCGTCCGCCATTTTGATTTCTGTTCATATATTTTCTGTTCTAAAATGGTGGGCTATATTTCCAACTTCCAACCAAGCCTCCCGACCTTTGAGTTCTGTTAATGTTTAGGCTGTCCGAGAGTTGACTGTTTAGACTAGGTAAAGAAACCTTGCGCTCCATATGAACTGTCATCTAAGCATTGTCTGCGCACATAAGACTCCTCCCTGTATAAACGTTGGAACAATGTAAAGTAAACCTCGAGCGTAGACACAGGCCGAACTGCATTGTGTAGGAATATAGACTAAGGCTTATTGCGGGATCCGAGAATATAAACCACCATTGGGCCTTCATGGAAACGCAAACCTGTTTAATCCTTTTGCATATTATTGTATAAGCTGTATGTGAACTAGTTACGAACTATAGACCACAAATTATTAACGTAAAGAGGGGCTGGACAATATTACTCAGAAATGTATAAAATCAAGAATGTTTAGATGTCCAGCACTCTCTCACCTCTCATTGTCAGGCTGGTATACGTTGCGGGGTGTTGAGAGCCAGATAGCTATCTGTGTTTCTTTGTAAACTGTGGAGAATAAAAGATCTGTGAATCTTTTTCAGCCCGTGATTGGTGTATTTCATTTGTGGTACTCAGCCTTGATATTTTCTTGTTCTTACACTACCAGGTAGGATAATTAGGAACTCAATCCCCCCACACCTCATTGCCGACACAAACACTTTCTCACAGACAGCTCACTGTGAGAGAAAACAGTGAGCCGTGTACCTGACATGTCCCAATACAATGGTCAGGCAGGGTCAGGCAATTACTGATCATTAAACACAACAGACTTCCATCAAACTTTCCCACACAGAAAAAGGCGGAGAACAAAAGCACACACAGAGCAAGGCAAAGCACACAAGGAAGCAGCAGTTCCAAGATGGAAGCTTAATACACTGAGAAAGACGGCAAGACTGAAGAGGGTTGCAAGGAGGGAAGTGCCCTTGACCTTTTTAGAGAAAGAGCGTTACTTTCATGAGCCTTCATGAATAATAAACATAAGACCCAGAATCAAAGCTGAAGAAACCTGCACTGTGTGTCGGAGGTACGCAGGGCTCTCTGTATCGACAGCCATGGCGGGGAGGAGCGTTTGCCGACCGTGCTACTGTCCTTGGCTCCTTTAACAAAACAGTGCCAGTAAAGTCAGCACATCCGGCGAGTTGAAGAGACTGATACCAGACTGGTCTGTGTTATACACCAAGGTTGCAAGCAGCAACATTGTACAGAGAAAACTGAAGAGAACAGTGTGTCAAGCGTATGTGACAAGCGACGCAAATTTAATTAAACAGCAGATGAGTGACTGAACTTTTGAAGCCAAGACAGATACCGTAAATTGAGTGGTCCGACGCCACGTGGGTGCTCATCCGCAGGTCTCTATTAGGTATCTAACTGAATGGTGGAAAAAGTAAAAAGGAATTGTGAAATCGAAGTGGTCCTGCAACGGGTCAAGTCAAACCCTGTGCACATTTGAAAAGTCTTCAATAGTTGATGTTAACTGAAAATGGTCTGAACCCGGATGGGGGAGACTAATTGTATTAAGCAGGGGATCTGAGCCCGGCTGAGGGGGATCCAGGGTGAACCGTGAGTCACCTGAGAAAGAATATTCTATGAACATTGAGGAAGAGGATCTGAGCCCAGAAGAGGGGGATCCAAAGTGACGATTGTGGTATTAAAGGGATCTGAGACCACTGAGCGGGATCCGGGGTGAATGGTGAATCACCTGAATAGAGTACTTGTAAGAGGAAAATAATTTTTCATTTGTTTTGTTGCATCAGGCTCTCTGAATCAAGAGACTTTGATAGGCAAAGAGACTTGGGCACAGATGACCCTGATGCTAGTGATTGAACTGTAACCTCGTGCTAAAGAAGCCAGAGATTGTGCTACACTCAAGTGAACTGCCTTGTCCCATGCTGAAAATGTGGGGAAAGGAGGCCAATGGCCTGAACATCCTGACATATCATTTTTGTGAACACTTCTTTCTTTTCATAAACACTACCCCCACACTAATAGGTTTTTTAGTGTAGGCCCTTTTATTTTGACAAGACACCACTAGGACTGTGCTATTATTATTTGATGGTGGTAGCTTGCTCCCATCTATAGATTTAGGATTAGATAGGCATTTATCATACCCTTGGTGAAGTTCAATAAACACCCTTGAACTGTGGTCACTTGTATCTGTTTTACTGTTGATACCATGCCTTCCTTACACAATCTATGCATATAGAGCGAAGGAACCTCTTCCTTGCCTTGGGGCCTTCACAACACTGTGCAGACACAAAGACAAGCAGGACCGCATACTCATACTCGTCCTTGCCACAGAAGTCACCAGTGGGTGCATATTAAGTTTTAAATCAGCTGTACAAATGGGACTCATTTACATAGTTTATCAAGTGATGGCGGACAATTACATATCGCCCGCTGCCAGGGTAGTGGCAAAATTCCCCAGACTTTTCAAAGGGGTCAAAACGAAAGATCCAACTACTCATAGATAAGACGGTGAAGCCTTTAGCACAGCACTTCCTAGGCATCCCATTTAACATTCAATAGCTGGTGGAAAAGGAACTCCTTGCCCTTGTGGAAGCCGACATAATTGTACCAATGTCAGGCCCAACCCCATGGGTCTCCCGGTGGTGCCAGTTGCAAAAAAAGGTGCCAGAAGGACAGAAATAAGGTTGTGCGTATACATGCGTGTGCCCATTCAAGCCATACTCAGAGAACATCACCAGTCCCCGCGCATCACGGACATGATGCACCTACTCAAAGGAGCTAAAATGTTCTCCTGCTTGCATCTAAACAAAGGTTATCACCAAATAGAACTCTGTGAAGAATCGTGTTATATCACAACGTTCACTAACCACCTAGGATTGTTCAGCTACAAACGCTTATGTTTTGGAATTTCTTCGGCTGCAGAAATATTCCAGGAAGAAATTTGCAAGATCATCTGCCATATACCACATTGTATCAATTACAGTGATGATATCCTGATCTTCGGTCAATCTCAGGAGGCCCAGGACACGACATTGATGAAATGTTGCTCAGCCCTAAACGATGCAAACCTAACCCTCAGTAAGGACAGGTGTGCCTTCAACAAGACCACGCTTACATTTTTTGGACATATCTTTTCAGAAAAAGGCATCCAGCCTTATCCAGACAAGATCTGAGCACTGATGGAAGCCCCTCGCCCGACGAGCATTGCACAGGTGAGGTAGTTTCTAGGACTGGCAAGTTCCTGCACCCCCTATCTGTCTAACTGTGCCTCCACAAGTGCCCCATTGCATGCTCTGACTAAACAAAACATGAATTGCGTGCTCTGACTAAACAAAACATGAATTTCGAATGGGGTCCTACACAGCAGAAGGCCTTTGAGAAAATCCAGAGAGACATTGCTGCAGCTGTCTGTATGTCCTACTTCGACCCCAACATGCACACCAAAGTGACAGTGGATGTGAGCCCCATGGGCCTTGGAGTCATTCTATCCCAACACTCAGGCAGCGAACATGCACAGAGACGGATAGTATCCTACGCCAGGAAGAGACTCCCCGAGGCAGAGCAACATTACTCGCAGGCTGAAAAAAAAGGAGGCCTTGGCGGTTGTCTGGGCTTGTGAACATTTTCATTTATTTGTATACACAAGCCTTTCACCATCCTCACTGACCACCAGGTCCTCATCACCATCAAAACCGATCACCCAGATGCCGCGCAGGATAGCAAGATGGGGGTTTCATCTGCAAGAGTACAATTTCGTCATTACTCACAAGCCTGGAAAAAACGAGAACCCTACAGATTTCCTTTCCCGCCATCCACTTGAAGGACCCCACGTGTCCAACGACTGGGCGGATGGATACATTAACTATATCATCCATCATGCAGTGCCCCAAGCCATCGACATGGCAGAATTTACAAGGAGCACCGCAGAAGACGCGACATTGGCCCTTACAACTGCGTGCATCCTGAACGGGCGATGGAACTCGTCAGAGGCGTCGTGAAGGAACAACCAGTCACTCGATGGGGCACTCTGCAAAGCCGAACTGTCGCTGTCTCCCTGCTCACTAATTCTCAAAGGGGACCGGATAGTACTACCGACATCCCTCCACCAGCGGGTGATCGACATTGCACAAGAAAATCACAGGGGCAGTGGGCCTCATTCAGAGTTGGGCGGGCCGGTAAAAAGGTGCCGGTATCCAGGGATACCGGCACTTTACTGGACCGCCTGACTATGGGAGTGCGGTGGGGCACCTGAGTTAGCTCCAGCTAACCAAGCACCCTACTGGCCAAAAAAGCCCTTGTTACCACCACCGGCATTAAATGGGGATTTACACACCTCCGCCGGCTCCCGTAAACTAGCGGCAATGCCACCGGAAAGGGGGGCCAGTAAAGGTAAGTACCAGATGCCGGTATCCAGCCAGCTCTATCGCCAGGATACTGGCATACTCAGAATGAGCCCCATTGTGTCTACAAAATGTATGCTCTAGAGGAAAGTGTGGTTCCCTGGCATGGACAAAATGATCGAATCAACACAGAAGTCATGTCATATATGCCTCAGTTTACAGCCCCCACCGTTCCCTGAATCGTTGCACATGACACCGCTCCCAAAGGGAGCGTGGGAAGAGGTTGCGATTGACTTTTATGGTCCACTGAGATCTTGTGAATTTGTACTAGTAGTATTTGACAAGCATTCAAGGTACCCGGCAACAGAGATAGTGCCTTCTACAGCTGCCACTGCCATGATCCCCTTCCTAGACAGGATATTATCTGCATACGGGGTCCTCAAGGTGGCGAAGTCTGACAATGGACCCCGTTCACCGGAAAAGAATTCCGAGATTTTGCCTACTACATGGGATTTCACCACAGGCAAGTTACGCCACTGTGGCCCCAAGCAAATGGAACAGTGGAACGATTCATGACCAATGTCAAGACGGCAATTAGATTGGCAAACATTACCCACATTCCCATCGAGCAATCACTGTGCCAGCTCCTACAGGATTACCGGATCACAGCCCATGACTCCACAGGAGTATGCCCAGCACAGCTAATGTTTGGCTGACCTGTGCGCTCACAGCTACCCCTGGAGGTCTAGCAGGAAGGGAGGAGCCCACAGGAGCAGGAAGTGAGGAGCAAGGATGACAAGGCTAAAAACAAGATGAAAGAATACGTTGATCACAAAAAAGGTGCTCTGCAAGCAAACTTAAGAGTTGGCGATCATGTCCTGGTGCGGCAGACACAGACCCACAAGGACATGCCGCCATTTGACCCCCGCCCACTGATCATCACAGAGATGAAGGGATCCATGGTCACCGCAGAGAGAGCCAGTTGGACAGTGATGAGAAACAGTTTGTTCTTCAGGAATACAGATCACGGCACACCCCAGTTCGAACATTCAGAAGTCGAGACGAAATGCGAGTGAGAGATTTAGCTGGATACTCGGGTGATGAAGAGGAATCGGACACAGGGGAACAAGCATCTCCCTAAGGCGGATTAGGAGAGGAAGATGCACAACCCCAAGCTGCAAACAGACCTTGCTGCACCATCCGAAAGTCAATACGATGGATCAAAGAAATGAGGTAGGACAATGTTATTTTGGCGGTAGGTGTAGCATCGCACGTCATCACCTGATACCAGGGACAGGCGGTGGCGCATCAGCATAGTCACATGACCAATGTTAGTGTAAGCGTGCCAATAAATCAGTTGATGCCTGAAGCCCTTACTGTGTGGCCGTGTCTTCATTCCCGCTGCGTGTCATTTGCTCTACCCAATGACTTGCATTTTAACTTGAGGGGGATTGGCAGTGGGACACCTCATTTGGTTGTTTGATTTAGATCCATGCAGAACATGCCTTCTGCCATTTTGTGATGCTACATCTGACGCCACTATGCCGTGGCCCATTGCTCAGATCCTTCATTTATTATATGTATTGGACATTTGTATGGCGCCTATAGTGTTTCCAGGTGCCACAAGACAAAGTAGGGGGTGGTGGGTGGGGGGATGTGCGCATGTTCCGATCCCCAGTAGAGATCCAACAAACCGCCAACCTGGCAAAGTTAATAAAAGCACTTCAACTTCACATTTGGGACTCAAATGTTTTGTTTATCCATCGCCACCAGACATTCCATGGGTTGTGAGCCACATACATGCCAACCCTCCTGATTTAGGCGGGAGACTCCCGACTTTTCAGTGAGAAATATTGCTTTTTCTCACGTTCTCCCACCAAAGATAATTCCCGCACCAATACATTCCTATGGGAAAAACTATGTCTCCTGATTTTCTCTCTCGAAACTCCCTCTTAGGTGCGTCTGAATGTTGGCATGTATGGAGCCATCACACCCATTTTCTGGAACATACTACCATACATGCCAATCCTCCCGATTTAGCCGGGAGACACCCGATTTTTAGGTGAAAAATATTGCTATTTTTCAGTCTCCCGTCTAAAATAACTGTAGCCCCAATGCATTCCTATGGGGAAATATGCGTATCCCGATTTCCCTGTGGAAATCTCCCTCCCAGGTGCATCTGAATGTTGGCATGTATGCATACTAAATTGCACTGTCACCTGCCTAACCAGCAAAGGCACAGTGGTATCCTGCTGTTGCCGGGGGAGTGATGTCATTGCCATGAATCTGAGGAACAAAGCACAGGGAAAATATATGTTTTACCTACAGCTAGCAGACAGTCCTATCCCTCCTTTCAGTGACAAGTACTAAAAGGTATGGTTCCTCATAAAAGAGAGACAGGCAAAAACAGAGCTACAAAATACTAAGGATTAAATGGCAGTTCCCCTTGCCTATGATGGCTTTGCTGAATGCGGCCACATGACTGATAACCGAAATGGAAGTTTGTTTGCTTTAGTGATCATAACTATCCTCTTACTGTGGCTGTTTACGCATGGGTGGTGTCACTTCCTCAATAGCATTAAGACCAGAAGTCATGTGACATCAGTTTCTATGACAGTTGGGTCACTTTCGGTGTAACTTCCTCTGATGGCATCATGTATACAATGTCTCGTTCGCCTTGCGTTACAATTGGGTGAATTGATACGCTGATGCTGCCACTACATAGAGACATCTAAATAAGGTATGCTAGACAACTGATGCCCATCGTCCTACACGCCTACAGTTCCATTTGCCGAGTGCGTTCGGTGCTTCCCTTCTTCCAGTTTCACAAGCAGCTGATTCCCATTCCAATATGGCCTCCTCGTTACGTCTATTTTCAGGAATTCCCCACTGCTTGGCTGTGCAACCTGATAGGTTTAGTCTGTTTTCTATGTCAATCCCCCCTCCCCTCGCAATATAACCCGCTGCCACCGCCCCTTTCTTTTACTGTCAGCAGAAGGGCTGACACGAACCGTTGATGGGGAGGTGGCTGGACATAGCAGCGAAGGTTTTATAATGTTTTCTGTGTTGCTTTATTAACATAATTTTCATTTTAAAGTCACATCTATCTTTTTACCATAATAATTGGCAAGCCGACTCGTCGCCTCCTCCAATTGCAGCCAGTGTCTGATCACTCAGCAGTTATCCGACGCAGGCGAAACCCACATAAGGTAAGCGATCACCTCACCTCGCACGGCTCTTTATATGGGGGTGGTATCCAGTTCCTAGGTTCACTTATCACCTTGTTTACTGGCCCCAACAGTCCCATGCAGCTGTTGGTGGCCATTGCACCCACCCCTATTTCAATTTCTCCTGGTTAATGCTGGGCGTCTCATTACATTAATGTTGTGCCATTGGCTCCGGGTTGTTGTGACTTGCCATGTAACATAAACATGTGGACATATATATATATATATAATTTTTTTTTTTTAAGTTTCAACGAGTGAGTAAATCTGGCACAGAAGCGGAGCTGCTCGGGATTGGGGATTGCATTCATTCTATTGGAAGTCACTGGCGCTTTCCCCAAGGTTCATCTCCGCACAACCCTCGCGCAGTCTAGTTGGTGCAGGGAGCTGTCCGAGATCCGATCCTTCTCTCGACCCCATAACATGCCCGGGCATCACACCCCGCATGGTCCTCAAGCCAGGGGGCGTACTCTGGGTCCCTCGCTACTGGGCTCCTAGCAACAGCGGCTCCCAGTAACGCCCTGAGCTTTCTGGTCACATTGTTCCCGTCTCGCACAGGCACTTAATGAAGCTCAGAGTAAACACGGGGAGAGCTTGCAGTTGCTGTGACATAGGAGGCACAGGATGTATTATGGCCCTTTCTCGGAACTGAGCACTGTTACGTGCGCATATTTTGTGTTGCATGGGTTCAGTTTGACATTTGGGAGGCGCAAACTAAAAGGCATTTTCGATTTTATTTGTTTATGATTTTTAAGCTTTTTTTGTTTGTGTATAGTTTATAAACCAAAAAAAAAAAAACATTAAAAAAAGAAAAAAGGCGTGCGTTTTTAAGGGTACTTTATTTGTATCCCACATTCATTTTATGAAAGACTTACTGGTGTGCGATTGATCGTTTACAACGATAGAAAACCTGTAATTTTCCAATAGGTTTTGTGGCGCATTATTTGCATCAACGTATAAACTAATAATACTTCTATGTTCAGTGGGCAATTGTGGAAGAATTGTTCGCCTGGGCTAGTATTAATCGGACACGGTTGAAGTTGTGTAGTTTGAGCGTATTCGTAAAGGCTCGTAAATAAAAATTGCTCTGGCGAGATTTCTTGGAGTACTGTGCTTTGGCAACACTGTCTGGATGTTGATTTGGAAGGCTATGTAGTATGGTCCATTAAACGATATCATGCCATAGAGGGAGTAATGTCAGTTTGATCTGGCAGGGTAATCCTCTGTACTGGGGCACTTCTCACAGTCCTGTTGCTTGTGTACATATTTGTTAGATATTTTGTTAAGGGCCTCAATCGCCAAACTTAGCTACGTCCTAACTCATAAGGCACTTGTCCCATTTGGGAGCATTTTCTGGGATTTATAGTCGTGAGTGGAACAAACTTTATTGAATTGCTGTTTCGCGATTTGAGCTCTATCCTGTCTGGAGCGAGGATCAATCATTACCTTCTTGCTGTCAAGCGTGACTGGGTGCCCTTTGTCCTGCGAGGAAGCAGCGGCCTGTGATCCCAGTAACAAGATCAGCTAAACTTTAAGGAAAAATTGTGCCAGGGATCCTCTGGCCTTCAGCCAAGTCATCCTACATAGCTTGCTCGCCTTTAGCCAATTTCAAATGGCTTTACACCAGGATTGAAGGGGCTGCTGTTTCACCCTTTTGAGCACATGCATCTGGTGTCGGTTTGCCCACCTTAAAATGCGGATAGATCCGTGGCTGCTGAGAGGCACATCAGTTGCTAGGACTGTCGCACCAATTCTTCCCATAAGGTGGTTGTCAACCTGCCTTTCCGGGGGTCTGGGTTTGCGAAGCTGCCTCAAGAGAAAGTACATCATGTCATCAAAAGATAAGTGTAGCCGCTAACTCGAATGTACCGCATATTTTTAAGAGGTGATTAAAAGGTTATATATGTGAAAGGAATCCTCGTAAACATCGCTTTAATAGAGAAATGTGCACTGTCGCTTTAGATTGCACTTTTAGTGCAGAAGTTTGATTAGGGGCCTTATGACCGGCCGACAATTGTTTGGGTGGAGGGTCATGGAACCCTCTGCAGTGTGTAGTGGTAACCCACATGGTGGCCAGGGATGGGGAACTCTTCATGGGGATATGGATGCAGAAGAAAAAACGGTCCAGTAAAGATGGCATGATCCCAAAAGGGTTACTTCCTTCTAGGGCAAATCAGGCTTTGCACTACAGCCTTGTTCTCTTTAGTAAACCTACAGAAAGAGTAAAGTGTAGCAAGGTTGCTGATCCTGAGTCTGCTGTGGCCCGGGGACCATGTGCCCGGAGTCCACCCTCCCCAGGCAATAGCATGGGAGGGTGCTGGCATTAAGCTTCTCGTTGGGAGGAGCAAATAGTGTAGACTTTGAGGCCAGTGCAGACCAAGGCTGTGGCCAGTCATTGCAGTGGACCAAGGAAGATGTGTCCTGAGTTATAGTAGAGGTAAGCCTGGAAGCTGATCGGGATATTGGCCAGTGGAGCACAATGCCATGGCGCCACTGCATCTGTGCTTGCCTTGGCAAGGACCCAGGCCGTGAAAGCTAGCAGGAGCAAAGTGCCAGCATGACTGCTGCCATTGAGTGCCTGCTCTGGGCCCATGGTGTTGGTGGGCAGTGGGTGCAGCAAAACATGACAATATTTAAATCGCCCCTTCGTTAGGCAGGGGACAATTTCTAGTTTAACATATGTTCACAAATGCCCTATAAGGAATAGGTTTGACACCTTTCTATTTTCTTCTAATTAATCACGAGATGTTATGGTTATGACACAACATTAGTATATCATATCTTGTCTGCCAAATCTCGATTTATATAGCATTAATTTATGATTGTGAGGGATAGGTTACATGGTGGACTGCTGTGTAATGGTGTCCCTTAAGACGTAGATGAGCCAGGTTACTAGCAGAAATAACCAGGTTTAACAACTATTCTTAATACAGCTATTGTGAGCCGTAGCTGTTGCCAGGCGTTTAGCTGCATATTTGGCCTGGATTTGATTGTAAGATCACACATACTCTTCCCCACTTGACAACTCTAACTGCACATAGAGCAGTGCTTTAACTGAATGAAACCACCCCACTCCTTCAGAACTGTGCTGCACTACCAGGGATCACTGAATTTGCATTTCAGGAGTACGTCTCCCCAGTACTGACTGCTGTCCATTGACCTTATACAGTACAGAAATCCGTTCGTCACTGATTTACAATTGTTATGTATGGGTGACCAGCCCTAAAGATCCCACAAGATAACCATACCTTCCGACAGGAATCTTCGCTTGGGAAACCTTTTTTGATTTGCATGAGCAGATCCTTCGGAGCAAAGAATACTGGTCATTATGGACCCCGAACTTGGCCTGCCTTTAGGCATGAGACTATGAAGACAGTTCTGTCATTTCGTTGTCTTGACCAGATTGACCTAAACAGTGGTCAATTTCCCCTGTTCCTTACTATAAACTGACCTCTGAAATGTATCACAGCGTACTGATAATTGTAACTAATTGAAAAACCATCAATCCTAAAAAAATATTATTTAATTGTTGGTTTGTGTGGATTAACCAACCGCACCCTCTTTTTGCTTGCCAAGGGTGCCCCAATATCTTCTAGTCTGGCATTCCTTGTGACTGTTCCCTTGCCCCCAACTCCACTGACACCATTACGTTGCCTCCACTCCCTGCCACATCTTTGCCATCTACCCCCACAATCGACCCTCCTATTTGGGGTTTTTGCTTGGCCTTATTCCCTCCTTAATGTTATCCCTTTATTCCATCTTCTCTCCTTGCACCAGTTTGCGCAGAACCCCACTTGGGGGAAATGGTCCTCCATTTCACCATCTGAAACTGTATGACCATCTTTTACTTGTCTAGCATGGTGCCCAGTTATGTCGTCCCCAATCAGATTGACCCGACTATGGTAGTCAGTGATCCAGACCCAAAAGACCACCTTCAAATTTTGAAAGGCCATGCAACTTGTTTGTCCAATCTACCCTGTTTCCCTGGCCCCAATTAGTCCACTTGACAGACTTCAAACTTTTTGGCAAATATTGTTAACCCTTTGAGTCCCCTTGGGACGTATCTCTTAATTTGGGGGGTTCTTGCAAAAGACCCACAACATGATTGAGCCTAGTGGAACCCATTTATTTCAGTCCTCAAAGGCTAGGAGAATTAATGGTGCTAATCTAGTATACTGGCTAGGTGCAAAAAATGCCTGACTTCTTTGCACTATTATGGGCCACCACACTCCTTTTTGACCAAGAAGTGCATAATGAATCTAGCCTGTGAATATGGCGTGGGTGTGCATGCGAGTCTTCAACTGCTGTTTTAAAATGCGTTTAGCAAGTGCCTTTAACATTGACACGCTGATTCATGGAATTATTTGCGCCATTCTGCCCGCAAATCCCTGTTTAACAAATGGGGATTTGCGGGTAGAATGGCGCACACACCCCGTTTTTCGGCGCAAATAATTCCATGAATCGGCCGATTTTATACAAACTCTTCCAGAACTGGCAATTTAATTTGTGCTCAGCTATATTTGATACCGATCAGTAATTCATCCCTATATTCATCAGCCGTCAAATTTAAAAATAAAATGGCAACACCTGCAGGAGTGATGCAGATGGCCACGGTGAATGCTGGAGTACCCTCATGTCGTAAAAAAGATCTTGCATGAGTTAAATTACTTGTTACTGGGCATGTCTCTAGGGATCGAATATGAATTTGGACAGCTTCCTACCAAGCTAATCCCCACATTGTTCTGTATTTATTTCCCTCTTGGATTACTTTTATTCTGGTTGTTCTAGTTCCACAACTGATTCTCTTGCTTTAGTGATCTTCTATTTGATTTAAACTGTTTTTAATACTCTGAACCTCCTGTCGTCAAAGGTGTAAGATTAAAACGTTCCGTGGAAGAGTTAATAATGCTCATACACGTAGGCCTAGAATTCCTATGCTTCCAAGACAATTTATATAGGAGGATGCTTCCATTTTAGGTAAACCAGTAGAACATATTTCACTATACATGAGTGAATTATGAAGCACAGAACTACTATCCTTATAAAATGTCGGTCATGTGTAACTTCTGCAAATGGGCAGTGTTGTGCTGTCTTAACAGGGTTGTTGCACAACACAGATCAAAGTTAGTCTAGTGCAGGGGATAATGCACTTCGTATTGCCGTGCCTTAGTTTTCATCTGTTTCTAAGTGGTAAACTTGAAGCTAAACGAATGGTATTGGAGCCACGTTCAGGAGGGGCAGGCATGTAGTATAACATATTTCTTTTGCACCTCATTCATGCTTTCTCCTGCTTTTTGACACTGTCAAATAGGTTTAGTAACTAATTTAATAGGAATCGATGTATCGACCTCAAAAAAGGTTAGATTGGCCTGGTGTGATTCAAACCCGTGTTGCACCCTGAACTGATGGGGAGGATAGAGGGGGCGTAAGATTCCCATACCCTTTGAGGCAAGCAAGAACATTGGACATATAACAATTTCCATCCCTCAGTACCACTTTTCTCAAGAAAGCAATAGCCTAGACCCTGTTTGCATATGCCAAAAGGGAAACTTTTCAGAAGCGTCTTATAATAAACCAGTCCACAGTCTGGCAGGCAGGAGAAAACCTCCACCATGCTCTGGCCGACTGGCTCGCTAAAGAGGCATGTTAATCTTCACCCTTCTTTGGTTGTTATGGCATACGCAATTTAACAAATCTGCACCAAAAATGCAGCAATGGCATACACCAGCTAACGGTATGCTGCAATAGAATAGTCCCACTGTTTCATCCAATGGGTCCCTGGTAGCTTGCTAGGCAAAACAAACTGCCAGGAAACCAGTGATCTTGCAGCAGGCCTACTCTACCACTCTAACACATTATGTGCCCACATCTGACATTCTTGCACTTATAGGAAGGTAATGTGTAATCCAACCAGTTAATGAATGCTTTTGTGGAATTTTTGTCTGACTCTTAGTGGACTGTACACCGGTGTGACTTTTAAATTTTAGTTCCCTCACCCCCAGCCTTCTAGGCTTTTCGGAGGACTCTTAATGCACACCCTGTATTGTAATATTCTAAACCTCACCAATAGTCATTGTGTTGACCACTGAATGATTTAAAGCTGAGGCAGGCATGCCATGTGACTGACTACTTGTATGCCATGCAGTCTAAATGCCCTGCTTCAACTTTACTAATTAGTTAACTTATGATTCTGACCCAGAGTTAAACCTGCGACTTGCAGATCTATGTAGAAGAATCGTTGATCTACCGAGCTTGTACTAAGCGTTGTGTTGTCCTACCTGGATAACCTTCACAGTTCCTCAGCTGAACCCCCCCCCCCCCCCCTCGATGACCCATATTTTCCCACTTCCTGAAGCATTTAATAGCAATTGTGCGGCCCCCACAACAATCTGACCAAACTTCCCTGAATATTATTCTTAATGGTAATTAAGGCTAGAAGACAAATATGCAGGAACCCCCCCAACAAAAGCTGTGAAGGATTGATTATTTTGTATTTTTTTTGGGGAGGGGCCTTTAGATCACTTGTTGCCCAGTTTTAGTGTTGTCACTCCTTGCAGCTGATGTATGTAGCAGTTCATGGTGAGGTTTCTTTTATGATCTGGATTGGGTTGTTGCATTCCCCCTGCCTCTTGGGCCATGTGGCTCTGTTTGAGGGGTTGTTCCCCAAGTGGATCTTTGTCAATGAGTGTGCTTTTTGATGTACATAGTTTACTTTGAGACGTTTGTGTTCACCGTCATGTTTTAGTGTTGCTACGACATTTGAGTATTCGTGTTTGGTGGAGATGTTGGTATGAAATGCTTTCTAATGTACATTTTTTATTCTCTCACATTAATGTTTTGGTTTTAAATGTGTTTTGCTAATTTCTTTATTCCAAGACATGTGCCCTGGTATTTGTTTTTTTAGTAGCTTGTCTGTCAAGTAGCACATAAAAGTAGTCTTTCTAACAGTTCAATGGGTTTTTTGTGTGGTCAAGGGCCATCCCTCTTTTGTCTGCCCACAAACCTCCTCCCTAATCCAGGTGTCTTGGCACTGGGTTAGTTGTACTGTTTCCCCTACTGTCAAAGATATTCATGTAGATTAACAGTGGCTTCCCTAATCTTTGCGGGACTTCTAACTTGCCCTATAAATGCATCTTGGTGTTCTTTTGGGAGGCTGAAAAATGGCCCTGAGCTTGCTCTTGTAATCTGGCTCGATCAGTCACCTCACTGACTTCTACTCCTTCACGCTTACTACCCTCTTTACTCCTCCCACTAATCCATTGGTCTTTAACCTTTGGCACTACAAATTATGGACTGCCTCAGCTAGCATAGTCGATGGGTGAATGTCCTTGGCTTGAGGTCCAAAACATCTGCGAAGTCTGTGGCAGACCACTGCACTAATCCTTTGTCCCTCCGATGTTTCACTCTTCACCAATGTAATTACTTCTCCCACTCCCTCTGCTTTCATCACAACTGCACTAATTCCTGACTACACAACCACTCTTTTCACCCAGTATATTTTGCTTCGCAATCTACTTGTTGCTTGCCACACATGAACTCTTGAACTGTAGAACCACTATCCCTCACAAATGCCTCACCTGTTCAACTATTGTCAACCTCCTGTTGGTCTTTTTGGTCGTCATCCACCTCTGGCCGCACCCAGTAGACCCACAGCTCCACACCCCCTCCCCAGGATTGCTCTCCTTGCCATGGGATTTATGTTCAAGGAAAACTCTGAAAAGGGGCTTAAGTCCATCTACTGGTCCCACAGGTTTTCACCTCGTATTGGCATACCAAGTTAAATGCATTCATTCCTTGCTTGCCATCTGGTGAGACCAATTAGGAGATTATCGGACCCACCCTGGCTTGAACTGTCTACCCAGAATGGTATTGGATGACTACAAAAGGTACAAAACAGGGTCTTGGGAATAGCGACCAGAGCCGCACTCATTACAAGAACTGCGTGTGGAGCTGGGCATTAAGATGTTGGATGAACGTCTAGCGAGGTTAAACGGGAAGTTCTGTCATGGAATTGGATAAAATGCAACCCTACTGACCACAAAACGGGTCGCCATTACTGCAAACCATTTTGCCTGCTACCCACAGCACATCTCATTGCTGACTGTAACCACTAAATATTCAACTGGTGAAATTAGTAGAAGTCTGTATCCAATAATGCCAATGACTGAAACTGTCAGTATTATATAGTCGAATGATAGTGAAGGTCTTGGGAAATGATGGCAGAATGAGGTGCAGTTCTGGTGCTGGGTGGGCGTGTGGCCATGGGGGTTGGGGACAGTTGAGTCAAATTATGGTTTCCCGGTATGGGCTTGTACTGACAATCTGGGCTAGGTCTATTGATGTGGGGGATCTGGAGGTATGCGAGTTGGTGGTTGTGTTCTATTCATTGGCATTCACATGCAAAGTAATCTCTGGGCTATGGCCCAGCATATAAAGGGTTTTCGTCTATTGCTCAACCTGCGGCTCTCTATGTTGCAGAGTACAACTCCCATGATCCCTCACCATCGACTGTTCTAGCTAATGGGATTTGTAGGCCCACCTGCCTGGAGGGCCACAAGTTGCCCACCACTGGTTTTAAGTTGGTGTTGAGCACTGGGCCAATTTAGTTATCCATCTTCCTGCTAGTACAGCAGAAGGTATACTTGTCCTTCTAAAACAGGGGAGTGGGGGAGCTGGGGAAACTCTCTACCAGCACGAACACAGCCCATTGAATTGTTCTTTTGTGGACGGCCCCTGGGAGAGTCTCAACCAAGTCTTTAGCGCACTGCTCTTTTCACAGAGAAGAAATATCCCCACATCAGTCTTTGTCCTGTCCAGGTGCAGTCCAGCACCAAAATGCTAGATGCTTCTCCTCTGAACAAACCACAGCAACCCCATACACTTGTTTCAGCCTAGTTGGGCATCATCAGTGAGGTGAAGCTATCTTTCTAAGGGGAGTGAGCAAGGGGTCCACGTCTGGAGTCCCCTGGTAACTTGGGGGTGAGACCCAAAGTTACTTGGCCTGCAAAACAGGGGGAGGTGTTGTGGGGGGGAGGGTCTGGGAAACTCTCTGCCAGCACGAGCACAGCCCAGTCACTTGTTCTTGAGTGGATGGCCCATAGGAGTCTCAACCAAGTCTTTAGCTTCTTCTTTTCACAGAGAAGAAATCCCCGCATATCAGTCTTTGTCCATCTGTTTGCACTTAGCTCTGGACAAGAGCAAAAAAGTGTTGGTTACTTTCAACCCCTGGGCCTCTATGGAGCAGCTACGCTGCTGAGGGGCCAGTGTGCTAATAGGAAGAACTCATGGTTGTCATGTAGGATATCATTAACCTGGAATCTGTTGCCATGTGTTTTGACACTTTATTTTTCTTCAACAAACGTTACCACCAGGCTGGAAAAAGTAGTACAATAATTGTAATTGTCTCAAATACTTTGTTTTACTAAGGTGTTCGTTTTTCTTTTCATGCTCCAGCTTCCTGAAGTATAATTCTCTGGCAAAACTGAAGCGTCTTTAAGATCTGAGCAATTGAATTCTCTACAAACAAACCGATCTCCTACAGAAACTTCATATACTATCCTAATCATTGTAAGCATGATATGAGGCGTCTTGTTACTGCATGTTTTATTTTTTTGAGGTCGGCGGTGGCAATGATATTTAAATTAAACTTCTTTTGTTTTCACTGTAGATGATTGACACCTTGACAACGTCTGAAGCCCAGACACTTCTAACCCAGCTGAACGAACTGCTGGAACAGGAGCTTAGATGCCAGCCCAAGGCCTGTGGATTGAGACTGATTGAAACTTCCCATGACAATGGCCTTCGCATGACTTCCAGGCTTAGAGACTTTGAAGTAAAGGATCTCCTGAGCTTAACACAATTTTTTGGGTTCAGTACAGAGACCTTTTCCTTGGCTGTGCATCTTTTGGATAGGTTTTTGTCTAAAATGAAGGTACGGGTTTGTTAAAACGATCACTTTCTACTTTAAATGCACGGTGTACTAGCCTTGCACATGGGTGACTCACCTTTTTGTGTGCAGGTGGATGCCGTGTCGGTTCTTTTCAGGGAAGAACCAGTCCCGCTGTCAGCAAAGATTTGATGCAAAGCCTCCTAACATGCAGGCATTTAGATTACAGCACAATCATACTTGCGGAATGTCTGCAGCATAGATCCAGTTGCAGGGTGATCTGCCTCTAGAATGGGTGGGACAGGGGGCACAGCAGATGCAGGTTTTCAGAATGCTTTGGGCACGATTATAGATTGCCATTATTTGGGAGTCCTAATTCTATTAAGGATAATGAGCAAGTGTTATGCTTTTAATTTTAACTGTACAATGTTCAAAGGTTTCATTAGTTTGCTTCATGGCCAATGGACCAGAGTCGTCTACAACCTCCCAGTAGAAACTATTGATATTTGAGACCGCAGAAGGCGATACGAAGTCTTGGCTTCAGTGCCTGCGGGCAAAGTATCACCACTAGGGCAGAAACGGAAGCCATGAAAGGTAGACAACAGCACACGCATGCCCTCAGCCACTGTGTTAACAGAATTGGTGCTTACTTGTAAGTATTGGGAATCTTCATTTTGATAGTGGAGTACTTGTTTAATGCGTCATCCCAACTAAATAAAGCCACGCTTGAATTGGTAGGCGTAAAATGCTTTGAAAACCAATTGCTGTACTAGTGGGCTGCTTTCATGTTTTCAGAGCAGCGTTGCATGCCATGGCATCACATGCAGGATGTGCCCCACAGATTGCGATAAATACGTGCTTGACCAATCTGACCCACCTAGCTAAGGTTGCTCAGATCCAATGCTGCCTGGAGTGTCAGGATGCTCCCCATTGGCAGAGCAGACTAGCACTTTGCTATTGGTGCCTTCTGAACCAGACTGGCGGTCGTTTGCCTAGGCTCCTGGTTCTTGTACCACTTTGGTGATTGATATAACAGACTGGTCAACCTCTCAAGCAGGGGAGAGTGGTGGGTGGTAGGGGGGCGGCGTGGGGGATCGTCACATGTTCACACGGCCCCCTGAAAAACCTTTATTGACAAAACTGCTAGGAGTCAGAAAATTGATTGGTCTTGTTAGTCAGCCTGTCATTTCACCTCAACCCATATTGACATGGAGCCACAGCTGTCACCCAACTATTATAGCTGCTCTGTTATATTCCTAGAGCAGTAGTGATGAGAATGTGGTTGCCCTGATGTAGGCTCTTAGTCGCTCCAAGACTTTGTAGTAAAACATCCCTTGGAAAGATGGCCTGGATCGAGGAAGCTGCAGGCCAGCTAACATGGCAAAGTCGGGCGGGTGGGGAAGACAACCTGTGACACCCAATTTCCTCCCCCCCCTCCTTCCCCTCAGCTGCTCAGATTTTCTTCGCTTTCTGGTGTGGTAAAGCAAGGTGGCAGATTGTCCACTTGAAACTGTCAAGGGGTGAGTTAGTCAGCATTTGCGAGCAAACCTGAATACAGCAGGTATTATAGCAGGTAGAGGTACTACTGTACAGTTATGCTTGGGACTGCAACATGAATCCTGTTCTGTACTGTTAAGCAAGAATTGTTGTAGTAACCCTGTCGGAGATTACAGAACCCTTGTTCTCTTGGTATTGGGTACCCTATTTGTTGGTATAGACCAGTACTAAGTTGGTAGTGTGACTGAGCAGCCAGGCTAATCTCAAGAGGGGAAATGTGAGCTGTAGCAATAAAATCTGCAAATGCAAGTATCCAAGTAACACTTGCACTCAAGGTTTTATAATAAAATTATTATTCAACAGTAGTTTTTAAATAAGAATCAAATGCACATAAGTACCACAAAGCTAGTAGATAATCTTTAGAGATGCTTCTTACACACTAACTAGGGCTCATTTATATATCACTAGTACACTTTCTGAGTTTGCAGAAAGGAAGGAAAAAGGTTAAACGGGTTCTCGGAGCATGTGAGCACTTTAAATCTTCCAATGAAGTCTAGATAACTGTTTCCAGCAATATTAGTTAAAGACCAATACATCACCTATGAGGAACAGTAAGAATCCAAGTCAAATGGAATAGAGGCGTCTGCAGGGAGCCAGGACAGCCAAAGTCTATGGAGCTGAGGCACTTAGATTGTATGTCTTGCACAAAGTTGGAGTTTGTTGAAGAAAGTCACTGTATGGTCACAAGCTGTTACACTTGTGAAGTATAGGGCTGAGATCAACTCTAGAAAAGCCGCTATTGCAAGCCTCAACTGAGAAGAGCAAGCTATAGACACTGAGGTAAGTAAGAACAGTACCTTTGGTTAAAAGAAGAGGTTCCAGCTGGCTTCTATCTAGTTGCAGTGATGTGGATCCTGTTTCCTGGGCCTCAGTCTCTGGTACGAGAGGGAGGATGTCTAGGGACTCCTGTTGCAGCAATTCGGAGGTTGGCGGCAGCTACGGGCTCTTTTCGGATTAGCAGCACATTACGATTTTAGCAGCCAGTAAATATCACCACTGTGGATCTTGGATACGGGCGGGGCCTTCCTTAACTCCTTGAGTCTTGCACTCTGTTGAGGGGCCTTGCGCGCTGGCTGACCTGCTTCTCGAGGTTCCTGGGAGACTCCTGAACAGATCAGATATTGCACTTGACTGCAAATTTCCTTTTTTTTTTTTCTCCCTCACTTCCTGCCCTGCCAGACACACTGGAGCCAGAGGTGGGTTTCAGTACTCAAGTTTGCCAAATGCAATGAAAAGGGCTCAAACCTGGTTTGCACGCAGAGTAAAACGCAAGAAAGACCTCACAAACCGCCATTTCCCCATGGGTGCTATACTGCAGCTAAGGATTCAGCCTGTAGTAGAAAAGCATGATGGTAGGAAAATTAAACCACTGCCCCCAGCCATTAGTGAGGGTAACATACATTTTCCTTTACATGAGTAGGTAGGATAACTGGCGACCAAGTAACCCCTAGCACTCCACATAAAATGGTGTGTGCTGGACCTACGGAGAAAAGTAAAGTCAATTTCACTTACTATTTTTGGGAACAGTAGTTCAGGTATTTAGATTCTTATGGAGGTTGTAAAGGAAAAGCCTAATCCAAATCAGATCAACTCACATGAGTGAGGATAAAGGGCACGCTCACTCTAGGGTTAAGATTCCTAAAGTCCAGCAAAAGAGCTGGGGGGCCTCTAACGTGGGAGGAATTAAGCACCAAAATGAAAATGCTCCGCAACGTGCACCCTTGTGAGATCGTTGCCACTAGTCTTGGGTGATTCATAAAAATCTATGTTGCTGACGCAAGGTCACTAATTGCCTACCAGCTCAGAAATTCCAGATATCTCTTGTGGGAAGGACGATTGCATTAAGTAACTATCTTAAACTGGTCTACTCTAGTGAAGACCACCACTTCGGAAGCATAAGTAACATCCAGATCTGACGCCTGGAGCTGCCATTGTGAGTTTGGAGCCTGCATTTTTTTTTTTATTTTTTTTTTAGGAATTGGGGTTGTGTGGAAATGGTGCCTTGTATATAAGGGGAAGGAGCGGGAGTGTATGTTCAACCAACACTCATGATTGGCTTTGTTCTATTTTTGGTTGGCTGTGCTATTGTTTACTTGTTGCCCTAGTTATATAAATGCTTTCCTATTCTACTTTGTTTTTAGGTACAGCCAAAACATTTGGGTTGTGTTGGCTTGAGTTGCTTCTACCTTGCTGTGAAAGGAACTGAAGAGGAAAAGAATGTACCTTTAGCCACAGATCTCATCCGAATCAGCCAGTACAAGTTTACAGTTTGTGATCTGATGAGAATGGAGAAGATTGTGGTAGAGAAGCTAAACTGGAAACTTAAATCTACAACTGCCTTTTATTTCCTACAACTTTATCATTCACTTCTCCATGAGAATTTAGGCTGTGAAAGGTAAGGGTTAGCTAATGGCTAATTTTTTCTTTAAATTGGGTCCCCCCCACTTTGCCAGTATCGTCTGAGTCTTGCAGTCTGCTCAACCTACTTGTGAATTCTGCTAATTTGACTTATTCTTCACAAGTGAAGATATCTCATGAATGCTCTTCTTGTGTGGGGGTCGGGAGGGGGAGGTTGCTGTCCACATCGCCTGTCTTGGCTATAAATCCTGGCCAGGGGTGTTGGTATCTCCACTATGGAGTCCAATTGAGGTTTAGAGGAATGAACTGTGCAGTGTCGCCAGCTAATTCATCAGATTATGCCTCATAAGGGGGTTGTGGGATCACAATGGCAGTAAATCCATTACTCCACAAGTACTGTACTCAAAAGGAGGTTGCTTAATCTGTCTCGTCTTTTTATTAGATTAGAAGCATGACAACCTTTCAACTTCTTTCATTTAGAAAAAAGAACTTTTGCTTTGAAAGGCTTGAAACACAACTTAAAGTATGTCACTGCAGGCTACTGTTCTCCAAAGCCAAGGTGAGTTGGTCTCTGCTTTGAAATTCTGCTTTAAAAGCCGCTGCTCTGAAGTCAAATTTGTAGCTTTGCAGGGTGTATAACGTGGATGTTCCCATTGTCCCCTTGGTAGTAATTTCACTCAACACCACCTGCCCCTTCAAAGTCTCGCTGTTGGTGGATTGTGGTCCTCTCTAGACTAGATCACTTATACTTTAAGAATCAAAGGCACTTCGAGATGGCCGATATTCCAGTAAGGCTACTAAAGTTGGAATATCAAATTGCGGTTTAACAGTAACAAAGCCTTGATGGTAGTTATCTTGCAATATATAAATGTTTTTCTGTTGTCCTTTTAGCCTTGAAATATTTGTGTAGGATGTGGGATTTTTTTTTTTGGGTGGGTTACATTATTTCAGAACCACCCATGGTTGTGATGCCTTATTGAATTGCCACACTAACAACTCTTGAGGGCATTCACGCTCAATAACGTGAGACTGAAAGCCCACCATTTTGTAAAATGGCATCTAACTGTTTTAAACCCTGATTATTGTTTAATGTTGTGTTTATAATGAATTTGGGTGAGTATTTTGGAAGTTTAGGGAGGCTGTGATGCTACTAGTAAGTATGGCACAGTTGCCTGTGGCATTTATACGTAAATCCTAATAGGCCAATAGCCCTACTGTTCAAGTCTTCAGATCATTTTCCTGTTTCATCTGCTTTGTGTGATTTGAAATGAGCTTGGTTGTCTTTCTTAGCCTTCCGTGTTGGCGCTTTCCATCATCGCACTTGAGGTTCAAGAACAGAAATTACATGAGCTGACGGAAGCAGTTGAAGGCCTTCAAAAACATTCCAAGGTAAGAGCTTGACTATGATCTTTCTCTAGGGCAGGGGGCTGGGTCGCAGGCTTGGGGGAGGGGGGCCGAGGGTCTGCCTTTGGGGGGGTCCTCACCCCAGCCCCTGGCCACTTGGCTCAGGAGCCCGCAGTGTGGACGGAACAATTGCCGTCTTGTAGATGGGGCTGGAGTGTCCATCACAAGATGTATTGCTTGCGGTATCGGTCTACTTTACTTTTGTCGAAAGTGTGCATTTAGATCTCATTCCACACTGAAGCTACCATCTGATGGAACATACCCTATTATTCCCCCCACCCCCTACCCAGATGGATGCCTGGCCAATTAAGTTTGGTGACTGCAAATAACAGTTTTTAGCTTCTCTAAAAGTTGCCAGGTCTTGTGCCATGGCATTCAGTTGCCAGTTGGTGTACCATTTTGAATCCTTCATTGTTGCTAATGGAAAACTCGGCTAGTTTATTTTGCTCGCAGGCATCAAACTGAACTAGAGATTTAGAAAACGGCAGATGTGCTAGCTTTGGGGATTTTGGAGGGCACTGCATTACCAGTGTAACCTGGTGGGGAAATCTGCCTTGGCCACAAAGCCTTTTATTTTTGGGTGGGGCTTAAGGGTGAGGGACTGGTTCAGACTCTTTGTGGCTTCATCAAGATGAACACTCCCTTAAAATGGTTCACTGTAGTATGAGCTCGAATTGGTGCCTGAATCCTAATTTTAAATATCTCAAACATAATTATTTTTTCTTGAATTGAGGATCCACAATTTATTTTGCGAACTTCACGAAACTGTAGCTCTTCTAAGGTTTGCACGCATACCTTTTTGGGTCCATATAAAGGTCTTGACATCCGGACCATTAAATGCACTCTTTTAATTGTTGTGGGTGGGTGTCCAGTGACTAGACCATGCTGTGGGTAGGTTGTCTGGCTCAACTTTAAAAACTTTGAAGCATTGCCAGCAGAAGGCGTTTTCTATTCTTTTTTGGGCCCAAACTTGTATCTGTGCCTAGCTGCAATGTACCCTAGCCAATTGGGCACAGGCTCATTTTATAGATCATAAATCAGGATGGACGTTGTGCTATGCTTCATTTTACAGTGGTGCAGTATTGCATCATTGACCTAATGGAAAACTAGTTGACTGCAATAGCCTTGCCTAATATTGCAGCAGATTTTGTGTAATGCTAGAGGTGAAAGTGCCCTGCCCCTGGATTGGGCCTCCCAAACATAGAAGCTGGAACCCTGTTTCACCATCTCAAGACACCATTGACCCAGAGCTGCTACAGTACCTGCAGTGCTACCTTTGAGCCACCCAGATGCACACGCAAACCATTGCAGCAGACTGCCTCATCACCAGCTAGACTGGATTCAACTGACTTTAGTGTCAACTTGGTCTGTTGGAACCCTCCAACTCCAAACCCGTTTGATTCACCACTGGGACTTTGCTGCAACCACAACGGTTTTGAGACTGTTGTTGCAAGTGCCCAGCTCCCGCTGTTGAGCCTCAAAGATAAGAGGCATTTGAAGATGTCCTGCCCTCTGATCCACTTTAAAAGGACCCTTGCGACTTTGCTCCATTTTGCCCCCCCCCCCACAAATCCCTTCACTGGACTTGGTCTACTGACAAGTATTGATGACATTTCTGGCTGAACACCCCTACTCTTCAACCAAGAGTGCCCTCCCTTAAGTCTCTGCAGTCTGGTTCTGAAATGGGTGGAGTCTTGTGTTTAAACAAGCAATGCACATTTTAGAGCACCTTGATAGGGCATGCATATGCTTTTGTACAACGATACTGGTTTGTGTTTAACTATCAGCTCCACATGACATCACAACATTCCTGCTTACCCAGGCAAGTCCTACACAACAATAACCTACATGTTTTTCAAACACCACACCGATGCCTCAACACCCTCTGAATAATCTTCCAGATTGGAAATTGAAACCTTGACTGGGACACAATACAGTAAACGTGATCACATGATCATAAGTGCAAAACACAAAATCATTGTACCTGCTGCTCAAGGTTCATGACTGTATGAACCCTAAAATGTTTTGCTTCTCATGGGTTGGGTGCACAATGTAATTGTATGGGTCAAACTGAGTGACCTAAGGGACTGCTTGAACCAGTGCACGTTTTTGAATGGGCTGTATACCTGATGGGTTGCTCACTCTTGGCTAGGGTGTTTGTCTTTTCTTGAAACCCTAATGTTTCCTAAATGAGTGGAGAATATTGCAGGCTGACTAGTCCACATGCCATCTCCGACTATGTTGCCATGTGGCCACGCTCTAATGCCCATGACAACCTGGTCTCTTTTGGAGCAGCAAGGTGCATCGTCTGGCAACTGCATGATATTGTTGGAGGTGGGGGTTAGAAGATGGATGAATTAAGGGTGGCTGTGCAGCAGTATGGTCGAGGGGTGCACTACAAGTCGTGAGCTGGAAGTTGTAAGGGAAACACATTTGTGATGAATATATTAAAAAGACATTGTAAGCAATCTAGCCAAGTATGTGTAAAATTCAGTTTTCTCCTATCCAAATGCAGGCTTATTTTTCTTTTGGTTCTTAAATCCACAATATATTGATTCTGTTGTCAATATTTTCTGCACTTTATCCCAGTTGAGGTGACTGGTTGAATGTTGTAAACTTTAGTCTGGTGACCATTACAAAGGCAAATGATCTGCTTATGCCTGATTTGTTGGATGAATGCAAAATTTACAATTTACTGTTTTTCAATCTAGATTATTAACAGGGATTTATTGGTCTGGAAGGAGATGGTGTCAAAATGCCTAGCGGAATATTCGTCTACAAAGTGTTCCAAGCCAAATGTACAGAAACTGAAGTGGATTGTATCTGGACGTACAGCACGCCAATTGCGGCAGAGTTTCTATCGCATAGAACATCTTCCCCCGATTCCTGAAAGTGGCTGTTAGGATTCCAGTGTGGTATGATGCTTCTATTTTGCATGAAGGGACTGTTCAGGAAATGATGGCCTTGCTCAAGACTTGAGTAAAGGTTGACAAGCTGTTTGGCATGTTTGTTACAACCGAGTACCATAGTAGTAAGGAGTCTTGTCGGTTTGTTTAGCAAGGGGAGTTTGCTTAAAGTTGTAGAGGGGCACATGCAAGTGAGCTGTCCAAGCTCTTATGGTCTACCTGTAAGCTTCAGGCTATACAGCATGCTCCAGCACACACAAACAGGGTAGAACATCCTTGGGCTAGTTTGTATATGAATGCCTGGATTTTTTTTTTATTCCATACAATATGAGCGAAGGCTAGCTACCTGAAACGTGGCCAGTTCACAAACCTTCACTTGCCAGTGATATTCTTTTCTGGGCATTTTGCAAGTCCTGCTTGGGCTTGGAGAACTCCACCAGATATTATTACTTACCCATATCTCGTTCCTGTGTGACAACTGATAAAATAAATCTATTGTCTTCGCAATGAGCCTCAGGGGGTGTGGTATCCATACTTTGAGATGTCATTGCTTGCTTTTTCTGATTTGACCCATCCCAAAGGAGGGCTTACACTCCACCATCCCAGTTTCGCATGCTTTTGGTAATGTTAGCAAATGGTGTCATAACATTGGTCAATCAAGTGTACCTGGTGCTCCCCTTAGATTTGTTTGTGGCCCTTCTAGCCTTGCTTGTGGCCTTTAGGAATATGGAGTTGTCTTTTCAAAGATTTACTGTTTGTGCTGTATAGTCAAACAACAATATCGTAACTATAAGGAAAGATGTATCTTGACCCTGTGTTATTGCTCCATGAAGCTACCCTTCAACAGAAGATTTAAAGAGGAAATATTACATTTCAATATGTGGCCCACTTTCTGGGATTACTAACGAATGTCCAAATCCGCTTTTCTCTCGAACATGGACTTAGTGTTGCTCCCACAAGGGTACTGTAAAAGCAATTATTTTGGTCAAGGTTTCCTCTTTATGCAACACTGCTCTTAGATTGGGGCAGGTGCGTGGTTTTTTTTTTAAATGTAGGAGAACAGGAGAAATGTAAAGCTGTTTTTCATGGAGTACTCCGTTAGGTTTCGTAGTTCAGGTGCTTACAGAACTATGTGCCCCATATGTCTGTTACTGTTTCTATACACCCTCCTACCAACCCAGTAGTTGTGACTAACACTTATTTTCTGTTTTTCCAGATGTTACGAAGAAATCCTTCACTTGTTTCTTTGACGAAGCGTTGCATCTAAAACTTTCATGAAGACCATTTGGCAGCTACTTGTGCTGGATGATGTGCTGTCGGACTATTAAATTTGACCCTTTCCTTCTTTTGCAATTTATCATATCATATTGATGTGATCAGCAATTATTTTTTGGAGAGTGATTGGAGGTGGGTGAGATTAGGGGCTAGAGATTTGGTGAACCAATGTGCAAAACTGCATGCTACTGGGGGGGTGACTATGTCCTTCCGACAAGTAGGGCTGCGCACATCCTAATTTTAACCTTTTTTAAATCTAGTCCTGGCTTTAACCTTATTTGCACTTTATTTTTTGTTTACCTTAAAAAGGTAGGGAGACTCATGTTCCATCCCCATTGTATTGTAAATTGCTTAGGTCAAACCTTGCCTTACGGCTTGGCATCTGGCCAGGAAACCTGTGCATGTGTTCATGCCCATCTAGAGACTGCCTAATTGTTGCACCTTTTTAACAAATAATTGCTCAACCTTCATCAGCAAGATCTGATGTATGTGCTGGGACAGGATGATGGGAGGTGTGATGAGTTCTACTATGTTGGTATGAAGTTATTAAGTCACAATTTTAATTCAATTTGCAAAATGTTTCCCAGGAAAGTGGTGGCCCCAGTAAACATTTGTAACTCCTTGTGCTCTTCGCTGTAGCTTTGCAAGCTGACAGTTATTTATAACTGACACTCTTGGATATGTAGTGGCTGCCATGGTTCCCTTTTTGCTAGACTAACAGGCTGTAGCTTCTCTATTTGCCATATTGGAGTACATAAATCTATGGTACATGTGACTGGCTGTTTGCTTGTACTTTCTATGTGATAGAATGGCTGGTGCATTTAGGGCAGATGCACTGAAGGGTTAACCCCACTCTAGGTTGCAAAATAAACCCATTTATACTGTGAAAGGTTGTGGCACAAAGTACTACAGAAAGGAACAAAGAATGTGACCTCAGCAGGCAAACATTAGATCTTGGTTGTTTTGTGGGATTACTACTTACACTAGAGTAATTGCAGCAGACTATTTACTCCCAGCTGTATTGATTTATTGTGCTCTTGGTACTGCCAATTTTAACCAAAGGTTTTGAGTTGGTCTGTGTTCAACTCTGTATTGCCAAGGAAAATACCAAAAGTAGTAGACTGAGCTTTTATGTAAATGTTAAATTACCTGCTACAAAGGAAATTGATGTGATTTTGGGTGGGTGTGTACACAGCAATAAACAGTATTACCATGAGTAAATGGCAGTAAAAATATAAGAACTGTACCTTTCAATAAACCTATTGAAATGCCCGTCGTCAGTCATTTTGGTAAGCCATCCAATACAGTGTCTAATTGTAATACATGTCTTGCACACCTTCTGCACAAAATACCACATGCAGTTTCAAATCTGGAAAATTGGCGCAGCTTTGAATTCCCACTGATTAAATTGGGTCTTGCTGTCATCCTTTTACCTCCCACAGTTGTTTTTAACACTAGATGTTACTGTGCAACTAAATTGTCGAAAGGAATTGAGTTCAAATGGCAAGTTTTGAATTCCTTCATTAGGTTTTGGTTAATACATTTTATGCCAGCTGAAGGGATTCCTGAAACTTTCCAATATGCAAGGTGTTGCATTAGCATCCAGGAGCATAATGTATCCACTACAGCAAATGATTAGTGGCTTTAAAACTCTAGACATAATGGATGCACAGCAGGTAAAGGAGATGGCGGGGGTGTGCGTGGGGGTGGGGGGGGGTACTAGTAAATGTTCTATTGGGTTCTGAGAAGCCATCTTAAAGGTGCAACCACTGTCCACTCTAAAAGCTAGTGTCTGAGCAGTCTGGCTTAGCTTAAACGGTAGGCTTAGTGTGAAGTTTTTTTTCCTTTTTTTTTAAAACTAGAGCAAATGCTGTTCCAGAGGTCCATGTTATTATACGTCCAGTTCAACACAGTGGTGGGAAGAGTTTGGTAACGAATACCTACCACTTTACAATTCAACAATATAGGTATATAAAATGTAGTGTGAAGGTGAGAGTAGCTTCACAATCCTAAAAATGGCTACTATACCAGTGATCTTAGAAGTCCATCCCTACCCTTTTCAGAGTTTAGTATGTTACAGGTAGATCTTAAATAGCTGGGGGCTAACTGGAAACTATGTTGTGGGTAGATCACTGTATGAAGGACTCCTGTCTCAAGCGCTACCACTGATTGCCTGGTATGTAGACTGAATGCACAATGCATCGGTAGGGACTGTGGTGGTTGGAGACACCACCCTTTAAAATGGCAGTTGAGGCATACTGATATGGGATTCACCATAAGACCTCAGCAGAACAAGGTATGCCCCAAACATTGTAGTTTAAAATAAATCTGGTCTTGCTATGGTTTGCTTCCATAGAACCTAATTGGCAGCATTGTTTGTATACACCACATCCTTGTTTGGAAAGGGATGTGGCTGTCACTTATGGAACAGCAATCCATTGAGTGACCTAAATCTGTATTGCCATAAACCCATACTGATACCCTGACATTGCTACTTGCAATGGAACCGTGCCACCAAGAAAACACACTGCACACCATCTTCAATACATGTCTCAATCTAAACACCTAAAATTCAGAAATATATATATATATATATATATATATATATATATATATATATATATATATATATTTTAAACTGATAGCTACCTAAACTGGAAGCACTCATCAGCAAAAAACATTCCATGAAAATAGGATGGGCACCACAAACTGTTGTAAAGCAGAAACTAACTGGATTGGCCCAACTAAAGACTAGTATAAAGGGAATTCTGCCTAATCGAAACCATGCCAATTACAAGCTCTTGTTTGTCTATAGTGCTTTATGCCAAGGTGCTGTACTAATGAATGATGAAAATAGTGGGACAACACTTAGGTCCAGTCTCCTTACTTACCTTTCGAATCTGTAAAACCCTTCATCTACTCCCAGGTTCTTCCTTAGTTCTATTGTTACATCTTGTTAATCTTTTTTTTTTTTTTTTACCTCTTCACTCCACTTAAACCACTCGGACTATGATGTTAAACACTCTACTATTCTTATACTTTTGTAGCTATCTGCTGCCTTAACACAGTAGCTCGCTTACTACTGCTCCATCTCTCGGGGGTTTCTGGCTCTGTACTTTCAATCCAATCTCCATTGACTAAAAGGTTCTCTTTTTGGTGGTCTCATTTTTATGCAGAGGACACCCAACTATTTCCATCTTTTTCTTCTTTCACTTTCAGCCAGTCTCTGCTATCAAAAACTGGATGTCTGATCACTTTCTCCGCAATCCTTCAAAAACTGAAGTTTTCCCCCAGCTAATATGATCACCACATTTCCCCCCCCCCACCCTTCATCTGAAATTATCCTTCACATCTGCTTCTTACGGCATGCAATCTCAGCCTTCACCTCAACACTCAGCTCTTGCTTATCACATCCTGTTGCTGCCATCTTTTCAACATTCTGAAAGTTGATTGGAGAAGTAAGTCAGCTACTGTGTTAAAGGCAGCGGATAGATACAAAAGTATAAGAATAGTAGAGTGTTTAACATCATAGTCACAGACTGAGTGGTTTCAGTGGAGTGAAGAGGTCGAAAACCACATTCAAAGATGTAAAAATAGAATTAAGGAAGAACCTGGGAGTAGATGAGGGGTTATACAGATTCGAAAGTTAAGTAAGGAGACTGGACGAATATTAGAAAGAATAGCTGAGTCCAAAGAAAAGGTTTTCCAAACTGGGAAGAATAAGGCATGTTTAAATGGAAGAGGGAAGGTGGAATTACTAAAAGGGGATATTAAGACTAGTTGGGTATGAATTGGGGGGCGGGGGGTGGGTTTAGATGTCCGGAATAAGAGTAGAAGTGACTGGATCTTTGGAAGAAGCGGTAACATGAACCTATGAGATGAGCAATGAGGTGTTGGAATTAGAAATGGGTGAAAAGGAAGAAAGAGCCATGGTAGAGAGTAGGGAAGTGGAATAAGAGTTGGATGGAGAAGAGAAATGGCAGAAGGAAGAGGATGCACTTTTGAAGTTGGGTGCAGTAGGCATTGACAAGAGAATCTGGTGAAGGGGCAATCACTTGTTTATAGGTGCGTTATAAATGCCATATGTCAATGGGCGAGAGATTGTAAGAGGCTCCCTGCTAAAAACCTAAACGTGCTTACAAACTTGCCACCCCAAATTACAACACGCATACTCCTACCACAACACAAACTTTAAAGCAAACTGCACACTCTCTGTAATGTCGCTCCACACTAAATCTCCAGCACTATGCCACAGACACTGTTGAAGATTTCAGTGGGTTGTTGAAGAATGTATTAATAAAAAGCAAACTGGACAAAATGACAAGGCAGTGAGACTTTGCAAGTAAGAACCCCCCCCCCCACTCTGAGCACTGTTCTCTAAAGTAACCCCTCCATTTCAATGCAAAGGGTGTGCCAGACAGGGTAAGGAATCCTACTGAAAACAATGTTACAAGCTGGGAACAAAGCCCCACTATACACGTCTTTGAAACCAGCGGTGTTCTTGCATGTGTATCGGAAGATGGTGTAGTGTAATAAATGTATTATTGAATGTAATCAAACATGCCTTGAGGTAGGCACCAATGCTTACAGCATGAGGACTCTACCTACTAACTTGCTTTTGCTAAGAGCGGGAGCCTTGAAGCTGCTTACCTATGCCAAATGGGGAAACCGGCCAAAGCAAGAGATGTGAAGGCGAAGAGCCTTATCAGTAAGATGTGCAGTAAGGCCTCACCTTGCACAAGCAAGCTGTTTAAACATGGTGGTTTGCAGTATCTGCTCACTATTCTAATGCAGTAATGTGCACAGGCAGCATACAATTTCCAATTCCAAACATCCTGCACAGGCCCCCCCTCCTATGAGACATTCATTCCAGTCTCATTGTATTTGGCTGTAAGGGAACAATCCTCACAGCCTGGCATATCATTTCTTCAGTAGCATGACAATAAAGCACTTGGCAGAACAGGTATTGCATACCTGATAATAGACGCTTAACAATCCAAGGTCCAGGAAGCTTCTGGACTGGTGTGAAGGAGGCTTCCAGTGTAATGAATGTGGGTGACTGTCTAATATTGCTTGAGTAACTTGGTATAAAAGTAAAGCACTCGATCTTGATGATTGTGCGGACACCCTCTTGTGAGGCCAGAATAATGTCTAGAGCCATATGATTCTGAAGCAGCATGGTTTGGATGGCAACCTACCTATCATCTAGATGATGTTGTAGCATTTGCAATATCCTCCCCAAACTGACAGTTGGGTCAGATTTTCTCTAACTTAATTTCAAGGGTGGGTATAAGATCTCACCATCGCAACAATGTTTTCCCAGGTGGTGGGCAACAATGTTGTAGTAACCCTGTGGGAGACAACACTTGTCCTCTTGGTATTGGGTAACCCACCTTTTGGTATAGGCCTGTACTACGCAGGTTGGTAGCGTGGCTGAGCTGACTGGCTTGCCTCAACAGGGGTAAATGTGAGCTGTAATAATGAAATTCACAAGTAGCCAATTAACACTTACACACAAGGTTTTAGTTATAGTTACTTAAAAAGGTCAATATATGCAACAATCGAATATATTTCAAAATACGTTTCCAGATTCAACACAAAGCTAGTGGATGCTCTTTAGAGATACTTTTTACATGCTGCCTACACCCAGAGGTGACTTGCTTCACAAGGACACTAATGGCATTAGTATACCACTAGTACACGGCAGATGTTATTGGAGCATGTGAGTATATTTACTTCTTAAAATGAAGTCTAGACAAAACCTTTCCCAGCAATACTAGTTGAAAACCAAGTTATCACCTGAGGGACAGAAAATATCAGTCCAGGGACTAGAAGAGTCTGCAGGGATCCAGGACAGCCACAGTCAATTGGAGCACAGTCTATAGAGCTGAGGTACTTTGTAGTGTATAAGTCTTGCACAAGAGTTTTTGTAGAAAATCACTTTAGGGTCACACGATGTTACACTTGAGAGTAGAGCTAAAATAAACTCTACCAAAAATAGCTACTTCATGTCTCGACTGAAAAGAGCAAAGATAAATACACTGAGGTAAGCATCCCGTTGAAACAGTACCTCTGGTTAATAGTGGTCCAGCTGGCTTCTGTCCGGTTGCAGTGATGCAGGGCCTGGGTTCATGAGCCTCAAGTCCTGGGGACAAGAGGGAGGCTGTCTGGAGGACTCATTCGGCAGTGATTTGGAGGTTGCTGCAACTACGGGCTCTTTCAGATCAGGGACACTTCGTGGTTTCAGCATGCCATGGGTATTTCTCCCCAGGGCCTTTTTTGGTATGTGGCCATTTAATGGCTTGTAACATTTTTGTTACATGAGATATTGCGGCCAAATTTGGCTCCTCTTCCCACATGTAGGCGGTCATAATGCCACCCAGGAATCCTAGGTTGCTGTAGGGAGGTGAGAGAAAATAACCAAAAAGGGGGAACATTTTGGGTTTTTTCAAAAAAATGCCAATAAAATGATATACAAAGAAGCCTGTGGTTTTTTTCCTTGTAAGAGCTAGGAACAAATGGTTTGCTGTGCTGAGTTCCCCAATTTCCTGGCTTTCAAGAACAGGTTGAGTGGAAACGGAAAAAAAATATTTTGATGTGGTTATCAACTGTTTTGTGAGAGGTAGGCGATTTTTGCCAATTGGATGTCATGATCTCTGCTTCCAAAAGGTCAGGGTTTTCCCAACTCCCTTGGAAGCAGATCCATAACCCAGGTTCCGAGTGCCAACCAGTCCCAATTGGGACCTTTTGGACCCAGTCCTGGCGCCAGTGGCACCAGGCTCATAAATATGCCCAGTCCCAGCGCTGGAAGCGCCGGGCTCATAATGCTTGGGTGGACTTACCTGCAGCAGACCATGCTGCTTACTTGCCTGCCAGTTGAGACTCTGATCCTCTTCTATTTGGAACTACTTTTCCTGTTGGGTGGGGCAGGAGCCACTCCCTAGATTCAGAACACTGGAACTCTTCTGGAAAGCAGGAACTCTTTTCTTACTAGGCGTGGCTGTGGAAGGAGACACCTAAGCACTACAGGAGGCTATTTAAACCACACCCGATGGATGAATCTTGCTTTGCGTTATTCTGCATCCTCTGCAGCAGAACGCTCATCGTGTCTTCTGCATCTGATCCTAAGGAAAAAGGCTTACCATCCTGAATCCAGTCTTCAGCAACACCTATAAAGACAAGAAAGAACAGGTTAGCATTACGGTCTTCAGTGACAGCTCTTCACTTACCTGGTCCATCGGCTGTCACCAACGCCTCGCGGTGCATTCCGGCATCTGAAGGACAAAGGCTTACCTACTCTTCGTGCGCTCCGGAGGCCTTCGGCGCTGCATCCCGCATCTGAAAGACAAAACAAGGTGCGTTTAAAGACATTGGGGAACTTTAATACTCACGTGCCATTACTCCTTTCCACATCTAACCCAGTGGGTATTCCGGCACCTGGCAGCCGCTCCGAACTTGTACCTGCAAAATAAAAAGACAGTTAGAGCGCATCGTGAAGCAGGCAACAAGCGCTTACTTACGTGCTTCCAGGTGCTTCTATTCATCACACGGGCTCCATCTTCAACTCACTTCAGCCCGTCATCGCCGGAACCCTGCAAAACAAGAAACATCATTACTAAAGACTTTAAAGACATTAGAGTTACTCGAAACTTACCGTTCGTGCAGTAAACGACGGACAGCAGTCCTCTGAAGTCAAGAGGCCTGCTCCCCTTATCCAGTGAAGAAACTGGTTACAGCACCCTGCCCCGAGGCAGATGGAGAGCACGGCGGTCACTTACCTAAGGTGAGAGCGTTAACCTTTGGGGTTCTACAGGAGAAGAGAAAGGGAAGAGAGAGACATTCAATAACCCAGTTCCTTAATCCCATATTTTCTATCTGCAGACATCTCACCCTTCAAGTCAGACATACAGTGCACAGAGGTCGAGCCAGCCGTGTGTTGCACATCACCTTTGAAGATACGGTATACGCCCAGTCAAGACCGGCGCCTCTACGGGAATCAGGTGAGCGTTACATTGGACATGCATGGACGGAATGGGAGAAAAGGGTAGGAGAGCCGAATTGGAGGACAGAAAGGCATATATTTCTGAAAAGTAGACAAAATTCCAAGTTTAGGAAGGGGTGATAAGCGTAGGTCAGGCAACAACTAGGTAGGGAAAAATGTCAGATTGGGGGAAAAGCAGGAAAATGATAGAAAAAAATGTATGTGTTGGACATTGTTGGCTTGGTACGGCAATGGCTTCTATGAATTTTGAGAAAAGCAATGCTCAGCTACATTCCCCCGACTCTTGCAGTTAGGAAAGCGCACATTTTTTGTAGTGTTTTACAAAACAAGCAATACCACAAGCCAAACACTGAGCCATGGTACACAGGAGTTTTACGCTCGCGGCCTGAACAGAAGCACTTTGCATGTGTAAATCTGGAAAACCAATGTGGTGAGGAACGGCAAGCACACATTTTTGAAAGAGCACAGGCATCCCTTTTCAAGGATAGGTGACTTGTGCAGGTTACAAAAGTGTATGGTGCCTAACGCAGCGACTAAATGTAGGTCACATTTGGGAAATTAAAGGGTTGTGTGACCAAGGGCACCAGCAAATGGGTCAAAACGTTATGAAAACCCCACAAACGTTATACCTTCCTGCATACCCACAGGTGTGCCGATGAAAATGGTACCTCACATGTGTGGGTGCACCTATCTGGGCGCCAAGGGGAAAGCCTAAAACACAGGTAACCCCAAGTCTGTTTCGACACCTGAATTTGACACTTTCTCCAGACAAGCGCAACATACAGATATGGGCCTCGGGTGTCCAAGCCACCAAGGAAAACTAGGAACCCCATGCATTTCCAAAAAGAGGACACCCGTGGGAATCAGCAGAGGTATGATTTGTGCAAATCGGCCCCGACTTTATTACCCACACACCCCCGCAAAGTCTGAAATGTGGCAAAAAAAATGCATTTTCCGCACAATTCTCTCAGCTCACCCATCTAAACACACCACCAACAACACATGGCCTACCGTCCTGCGTTCCCACGGGTGTCAGATTGGGGGGGGGGGGGCCCACCTCGTGCATCCCTCCCTGGGGTCAGATGCCCCTTCGAAGGAGCAGATATCTGCCCCAAGGGAGGGTTGCATGAGGTGGGGCCCTCCATTTGGGGTGGGGGGGGTGAGTGCTACCCCCCGTTGCAGTACAACATTTGCCGGCAATGTAGGGTGCCCCTCAGCCCCCCTAAAATGCAGCCTATGATTTTGTATTATGTTTTTTTGTTTACCCAACTTTGCTTGGGGCAGATGGCCACATTAGTGTGCCAATCTGCCCCCACGGTGCCCAAACCCTACTGCCCCATCTATTGGGGGGCCTGTCCCACCATTTGTGGTGACCCTCTCCTCACCTACCCTGAACGGAGGGGGCGGGCACATCATGCAGCCCTTCCTAGGAGGCTCTGCCATTTGGGGTAGGGGGGGGAAAGGGCCACCACAAAAGGTGGGGGCAGGACCCCCAATGCATGGGGCAGTAGGGTTTGGGCACCCTGGGGGCAGATTGGCACACTAATGTGCCCATCTGTGCCAAGCGAAGTAGGGTAAACAAAGAAAATAATACAAAATTGTAGGCTGCTTTTTAGGGGGGGGCTGAGGGGCACCCTACATTGCCGGCAAATGTTCTACTGTAACGGGGGGTGGCCCTCTTCTCCCCCCCCCTCCAGAAAAGGAGGGCCCCACCTCATGCATCCTTCCCTGGTGGCAGATAGGGGGACCCCACCGCATGCATCCCTCCCTGGGGTCAGATGCTTCTTCCTAGGAGCAGATATCTGCCCCCAGGGAAGGTTGCATGCCATGGGCCCCAGTCCATTTTGGGTGGGGCCCCCCCCCCTTTCCTTGAAAGAATTTCCTGGTGGTCCAGTGGGAGGGGCACTCCCCCAAAACCAACCATGTTTCCTTTTTTCCTTTCCATTTTTTTTTTCATTGGCCCATCCCTAGGGGCAGATGGGCACCCATCTGCCCCAGGGCGGCCCTAACCTGCAGGTCCCATCCTTTGGGAGGCCTGCCCACACTTTCCTGGTGGCCCTCCCCCCCCCCAATGGATGGGGGGGGCCACCTCATGTATTCCTGCCTGGGGGCAGAAATCTGCCCCAGGGAGGGTTAAAACGGGTGCCCCCCTTTCTACTTCGGTTGGGGGGGAGGGCCACCCCCCCTTTCATTCAGTAAGAAATCCATGGTGGCTAGTGGCCCCACACCCCCTTTTCCCATTTAAAATTTTTTTTTACGTTCCCTGGGAGCAGATGGTCAGCCATGTGCCCCTGTGTTCACATGCATGTGCCCCCATGCTTTGGGGGCCGTGGGGGAGAAGAGGGCTGCTTACTTGAAGCAGCCCCTCCCCCCCAAGTCACAAACGGATCCATGGTGGTCCAGTGGGTTGCTGGTCACGGATCGGGCGCTCTGCACTGATCCCTGACCAGCAATGCCTCCTATATGTGGTGTCCTTGGAAAGGGGAGAACCTCCCCTTTCCAAGGACACCACTTTTTCCTCTATCCCTGGTGGCCTAGTGCGCCCCAGGGCCCCAAACCACCTCCCCCTTCCCTCGATTTAAAAAGAAAAAGTTTTATTTTATTTTTTTTCATTTTCACCCCTGGGGGCAGTGATCATCTGCCCCCAGGGGTCTCTGACGCTGTGGCCCCATATTTTGGGGCCACGGGGGGAAAGGGGGCCACTTACCTAGTAAGCAGCCCCCCTCTCCACAAACGGATCTGTATTGATCCGGTGACATTGCTGCCCACGTATCGCGCGTCCTGCGCCCGATCTGCGGGCAGCAAAGCCACACAATGGGTATCGTTGGAAAGGGGAGGATCTCCCCTTTACAACGATATCCGCCTCGATCTCAGGCTTGAAATACAGCCGGAGATCGACGCGGAGCAAGAAGAGCACTCGCCTTCTTTCTTCACCGCAGCAGCCGAAAATGACTGCTGCTGTGAATTTACTTTCAGTTTCACGCCGACGTGAAACTGAAGGTAATCCAGCCCCCTGGCATTGAGGCGGGACCTCCCCCTCACATATCCTGGGGGTTGGATTACAGTTTTGAGCGATCCCTGCTTTGCAGGGATCGCTCAAAACAAGGTGCCAAAACCGACGAGCCAGCTTGTTGGTGGCAACCTGGAGCGGTTTCCACTGACGAGCCGGCTCGGCAGTGGCACTAAAGGGGTTAATAAAAAATATGGTAAATTTAGTCTGAAACCGGTGTTAGACTTCTACAAGCTAAATGTTGTACCGACTTTAATATATGGAGCTGAGACCGCATTTGGCTGTACATATAAGGTTTGGGAATCCTGCGAGCATTTATTTTGGACAAAAGTTCTACGATTGGGAAATTGAGTTCCAAAGGGGTGTATCCGATATGAAGTGGGTTTAAATCAATCTGAGCAAAAATCATATGGAATGCATTATCATTATGTGGTAAAATGACATATCCAAACGCAGTACCCCAATTTAAAATACTAAAAATTCAGAGTGGCATGATGATTCAATCAATCCAAAATATCTGGGCAGAGAATTGTAGGCTGATTCTCGAAACTCTGAGCATGAATGAAGATACCTTGTGGTGTAATCCGAACAAGGTTAAGAAAAAACTGTGGCAATCGGATTGGCTAGAAACGTGGCAACAACAATCTATACACAAATGTATGGAACTGGTACCTGTTGAAGCCAAGGCCTATAATATCCTATCAAGTTACCTAATAACGTTCCCGACTAGTAACTTCCGTATTACCTTCCTACGGTTTAGGTTGAATCAATTTGAAACAAAAGAAGTATTAAGACGAAAGAAAAAATTGACAGCGGATGACTTAACTTGTAGGTTATGTAAAAATGCAACAGAGACCTTGAGACATCTTGTGGCTTTCTGCCCAGCACTTTTGGATAAAAGGATAGTAATATTCGGGAAAGAGATTGAAAAAAGATTGTCATGGAGGTCCAAAGATTGGTGGTCTGCACTCTTTGAAGGAGTGAATAACAACTTGACATTTGCCCTGATTCACTTCTTGTGCCATGTGAGAGATGTACTCCAACCAACTGATCAATGAAAGTTATAAATATGCTGCGCAAATCTTGATCATTCATTGTTGGCTGACCAAATTGACTGGATGATAAACAATTAAATGGTTTTATTAGATGGAATAGTTAATCGGGGAAAGCTGTGAAATGCATAAGAAATTAGACAAATTATGTTGGAAAGAAGATATTGTGATTTCTTTCAATTTTCTGATGGAGTTTATTTGTTACTTTTTTAAAAAGTTTGTAATAAACTGAATTAAAAAAATAAATAAGACAAAGGGCAGGGGAGTTTTGCAGACCTCGCTCACGGCCTGCCCTTCCAGACCCACAGGAGCCAGAGGCAGGTGTCGGTACTGAAAACCACCCAAAGGCAACTATCAAAGGGCTCAAATCTGGCTTGGCAGGCAGAGTAAAACCCAAGATGGACCTCACAAACAGAAAATGGTGAACAAAGACCAGGCCATTTTGACAAAATGGTCACCCATGGGTGCCATACTGCAGCTGAGGATTCAGCCTGCAGTAGAAAAGTGCAATGGTAGTAAAATGAAACCACTGCCACCAGCCATAAAGAAGGGAGGGTGACATGAGTAGGTAGGATAAGGGGTTACTAAGTAACCCCCAGCACTCCACATAAGATGGTGTGCTGGACCCATAAAGAGAAAAGGTAAGTAAAGTCAATTTTACTTTACTATCCTTGGAAACGATGGTGCACACAAAAGGTATTTAAACTTTATGAGAAATAAAACAGTTGATGCCTATGGAGTTTGTCAGACTCCCAAAAACAAAGTAAACGCATAATTCAAAATTGGGTCAAAAACACATGAGTGAGAAAAAGGGCTCACTCACTCCAGGGTTATTATTAAATTAAAAAGTCCAGCAAAAGAGCTGGGCGTCTCTGGGTGAAGGGAATCAGCACAAAAATGAGAATTCTCCCTACAGGTGGTGCTTCTCTGGAGATGGGACTGAGTGAGAGGGTGACTAAAGCCTTGTGAAGCTACAGACCTCTAACATGGTGGCCAAGTCTCTATGTGCTGCTGTTAGACAGCCTCAGCTTTTTCACTCCAGTGGACTGTCTTTAAGGGGTAGATCATTTCGCTACTGCTCCTTAGTTGGAGGGCTGGTCAAAGAGTCAAAGAAGATTCCCTCATGGTGGATGAGGTAGAGGAGCAAAGCCTGCCCAAGCAGTGGCATCTTCACCATCGGCCACCTCAAAACCTCTGAGGTCTTGACTCGTGACACCCCAGTGGGGGCAAACTGGCTCAGTATCTGAAAGAATGTCAGGGTATTAATTCAGATGCTATTACAACCCATAGCCTAAGGTTACTGCCTCCCCTTCATTCAGAGACCTTATAATCCTCCACTGGAGAGCCATTCTTTAAAGGTTCCAGATCTGTTTCTTGTGCAGGAAATGTTGACCCTGCTAGAGAAAGGTGCTATAGTGAGCCAGTTCTCCAAGCAGACATTTGGCGGGAGATCCTTATCCTCAGCAAGTGCCTCCCTCTGGAATAGCCTCTTACCGTCCTATGTCTTGAGTTGGATATCCTGAAATTCTGGAAACACCTCAAGACCTTCCTCCTCTACCTCTACCCTGCTAACCTAGCACTCTCTCACTCCTATTCCTTACAGCATGCTGACTGGCTGCCTAGTGTACCTCAGAGTTTCACTGGTCCCCAGCACCCCCGCCAGTCCTCTCGCACTTGCCTCAGGGCCCTACACCCCACCCTCACTCAACGCACTGAGAAATGTACCCAAGAGAGTGGCTCTCTCAGCACTTACCCAGTCTCAATTTACCGGGTACACTTGACCCTTCCCTCCCTGTGACCCTCTGTGCCCTTCTCGATCTGTATGCACCATGCCTGGAGATATTCTTGTCTGTCTCTCCCCTTTCTCCACCCCAATTGTACTGTTAAAACTTGCAGAATTGCTGTTAGGCCTATTTGCTATATCTCACATAGTTATATGTATTTTATGCACTTACTCTGCCTCTGCAGACTATTATCGTCCCAGAGTTTCAAGGGCTCTGAGCGACTGTTTTTTATTCTCCCCCCTGTGTTCCCACCATCCATGAGTGCTTTGAAACACTTGCCTGTGTATAGATGCTATATAAATATATAATACAATCAAGCCACTACCTGACGGAGGACTGAGACCTATCTTGGACTTGAAATATGTGAACAAGTTCCTCAGGGAGGCCAAGTTCAAGATGGTCATACCTTTTCAGGTCCTCCAGCTCCAGGATTGGATGGTGTCATTGGACCTTCAGGATGCTTATTTTCATATGTCTATCCATCTCAAGAACAAAGTAGCTGAGGTTCGGTGTTGGTGGTTCTCATTATCAGTTTTGAGTTCTTCTGTTCGGCAGGACCTCTGCTTGAGGGTTTTCACCAAACTGATGGCGGTGGTGGCAGTGAGTCTCAGGAGAGGGGGGGATTCACGTCTACCCCTACGATTGGCTGATCAGGGTGTGTTCTCCCGAACAAGTCCTGGATCATCTCCGCGTGACCTGCCACTCTCTCCAGACTGGGCTTCTCCCTCAATTACAAGTAGTCCCACATGATACCATCTCAAAATCTCCAGTTCATCAGGGTAGTACTGGATACATCCTTGGAAAGACCTCGCCACCCGAGGTGAGGGCTAAAGACATTCTGCAGATTGCCACCAAGTTTGAGTGCCCAGTTTCTCCTGGCCTTCGACTTCTTGAGGCTGCTCGGCCTCATGGCATCCTGTATTTTCCTGGGGCGAAAGGCTCATCTGAGAATGAGATCCCTTCAGTGGGCTCTCAGGACACAATGGTGTCCATTCTTGGGCAACATGTCGGACCTACTTCAGGTTTCAAACAGGGTTGCCAATGATCTCCTGTGGTGGGCCTGCAAGGACAATATTCTGAAGGGGAACCTTTTTGGCAACCATGGCCATAGATGACAGTTATGGATGCCTCTCTCATGGCGTGGGGGGCCCGTGTCCACTATCTGACCATTAGCGGTCGTCGTAGTCCAAACTACACAACAATCATTTTGAGCTGAGAGCGATTCGACTTGTGCTGAAGGCTTTTCTGCCCTCTACAGGAAAAGATTGTCCAGATCATGATGGACAACACGATGGCCATGTGCCACCTCAACAGGAGAGGTGTAGGGTCACTACCAATGTGCAGAGAGGCAATGCAACTCTGGTTCTGAGCAAATTAAGAAAGAAACTCTCAATCAGCAGTTCACCAAGCCGGGGAGGAGAACATGGTGGCGGATGCTCTGAGCAGGCAGAGAAGTCTCCTGCGAGTGGGATCTAGCTCAGGAAGTACTTCAAGAGATCTTTGCCCTTTGGGGAACCCCTCAGGTGGATCTGTTCATGACCAGTGCAAACTGTTTTGCTGCAGGGAATTTCCCCAATAGGAGCTCTCAGGGACGTGTTTGTGGTGGACTGGGAGGTTCCACTGTTTCATCCAGTCCCCATCATTCCTTGTGTGATCAGGAGGTTGATCAAGTTCGCGAAATCCATGATCCTAATTGCCCTGGATTGGGCCAGGAGGATGTGGTAACCGGACATTCTGGACATGGCCATCTGCCCTCCAATAAGTTTTCCACAAAGAGGACCTTCTCTTGCCAGTGGAGGGTCAGTTTTTCCATCCAAGTTCAAGACACTCAGCCTTCATGCATGGTTTCTGAGAGGCTGAGGTACAAGGATTCGGGACATCCTGGAAGACTTAACAGAGATTTTGCTTTCGGCCCGAGGGTCAGCAAAGAAGTCTTTGTACTGCTGCTTTTTGAACAAATTCTGCAGCTGGTGCAGGGATTAGGATGTGGACCCTTTGCTATGCAAAACACCGGGACTCCAAGTTGGGACCATTAGTTATTTGTTGGTGCTTTCCATCTTTAAGCACTCGTCTGAGGAAACGTAATATTTTAAAATGCCTTTGGAGATACAATTTTATTTAAATGACTGAATAATATGTTTCTTCCATTTCCTTTTCAGGTTCCGGTTTGGGACCTTAATCCTGTTTTAAAGTTTCTCATGTGTGCACCATTTGAACCGCTTGGTTCATGTCCCTTAAGACTACTTACATTCAAACCATCTTTGGTAGCGCTAACATCAGCCCATTGGGTGAGTGAGTTGCCGGCACTATCTTCTAAATCACCTTTTACGGTCTTTCATAATGACAAGGTCGACCTTGGGGTCAAACCTTCATTCCTACTAAAGGTCATCTCAGATTTTCATTTGGGACAAAAGATAGTATTACCTACTTTCTACCCTCCACCTCTTCCTGGCAAGGAAGAGAAGACGTTACACAGACTCGACCCACGAAGGTCTCTGAGTTTCTACATTTCAAGGATGTCAAAGTTTTGTCTGGATGACTGTTATAATGGTCATAGGTTTGGACCGACTGTAACCAAACACACTTTGTCCCGATGCATTATTTTAGCTATTACTGAATTCTATAGGCTTTCCAGGAAAGATCCCTAAAAAGGTTTGAGAGCCCATTCCACTGGGGGCATGGCTACTTCCCCTCTGAAAAGAGGTGTTCCTTTAAAGAAACATTTGTGACGCAGCCACTTGGTCTAAAATGTTCCCTTTTACTAATCATTACTGCCTTGATTCCACTTAAATCAGGATGGAAGCTTTGGGAAAGCAGTCCTTCATTCTGTTTATGACCACCTTTTGATTAAAAAATTCTTACTCCCGTCTCAAAAACAGACTCCCAAAGCAGTGTTCATCAAAAGATGAGCAACACGTGGGAGAACACAATCCAAGTTACTTACCCCTGGTGACGTTCTTTTGGCTGTATGTTCCTCTCACGTATTACTCATCGCCCCTCCCATCCTACCCCGCAGTAGAATTTCCATGTTATTGCAGCTTACGTGCCTTCAGAGTCCAGTATGGTGTAATCTGCGTTAATGCGGGTAGTTCTACTTCAGAATGACACGAAAACAAGAACTGAAGCCAATGGGCGCTGCATGTGCTATATATATATATTTTTATAAAAAAGGAAAAAGAGGAAAGATGAACCGCACCCTCTACGGCCGATTGAAAGGCCATGGTCAAAGAGAAAGGAAGCACAGCTCACAGCAAAATGAAGGTCTGAAAGTTATTTAATGTGTCATAAAAAACAAAAAAACATCAATAAAAAATACGGCTGAAAGGCAGTAGAAAAAACAGAGGCAGGACGCCCGTGAGCGTGACCCACACACAACGCGTTTCACACTCAACTGAGTGCTTGATCACGTGAAGAAACAAGGGACCTGAGCACATTAGTAGTTGGGTAGATGCAGTCCTTTTGCTATTTCAATTAAACTAAATGGGTGCTTGGAAAGATGGAATGGGCGGCGACCATGATGGAATGGAAAGACAAGAATGGGAAACATGTAGGATGTAGTGTCCATAACATAATGACCCAAGCAACCATTCCATAGCACCCAGACCCAAAGTTTCATAATTCCACCGATATGATTTGCAATATTAAAACACAATTTGAAGATCATAAAATGTACACAGTTTAATGAATAAACTCAACCCCCGCAGTTGAAAAAACAGACAAAAACCATCTATGAGGATGGACCAGACCATAGCGTAGCCCCATAGTACAAGGAAAACATATCACGAATATGCAAGTCATGGCTGGACATGGTAAAGGCTTTCTAATACCAATAGAACAAAGTAAAGTGCAAGTGCAAGCAGATGTAGCAGCAAAGTAATGTGCAGAAATGCACGACCAAAATGACAATATCCACATATGCAAAGATGCAAAATACAACAATGTGATAGATTGAATAAAGTGCAAGTGTAGGCAATAGTAGCAGCATAATGGAGCACTAATGTGCAAGAACAAGGTAGCAATAAAAGATTGGATAAAGTGCAAGTGCAAGTGCATAGCAGCATAGTAGTGTGCAAATGTACCATGCCAGAGTGTTAAAATCTAGGGGAGCAAAATTGCAGAGTATCACCATTATAAAAACAATATATAGCAGCCTCAGAATGTGCAAACTTGCAAAACCAGAATAGTAGCATTGACATAGATAAAATCACACGGTCCATGGCTAGCCAACACAAAAAAGCAGGGGGAAAAAAATATGGAGAATGACAGGTCGTAATTCTAACATAGACAGAAAAAGTAACAGATAACGAATATACAGGGGGAATTAGCAACGATTGTGAGTACAGGTGTACAAATGAAATGGGAGCAACTGTGTGACAGCATAGAAACAAAGGTGGAGTAGAGGAAATAGGGAAAAGCAGGAAGGACTGCGCAGAAGATGATCAAAAATAAAAAAAATTAAATGTTTCATAAAGAGCTCAGGTCCCGTAGAAACGTGCTGCAACAGCTATGAAATTAGACAGGAATAAGTCTAAAGCAAAAAGACAAAAACACTAAAATAAGGTGTAAAATAATCCAAAACAGGCCAAGGATACAACAAATAGAGAAGAATGCCAACCGAGAACACTTAAAACAAAAGGGAATCAAGAAGTGGCAAGGCAAGAGAGGCATAGCAGGAATGGGGCTGATGAGCCAGTCTTAGGTGGCCAGAAACGTGTAGAGCTCCTCATCGAGATTATGTCCATTAGGAAACTTGGTATAGAAGTCCAAGATAAATTGAGTTTCCAATTGTCTTAACTTTAAAACACGGTCTCCACCCCTAGGATGAATAGGAATATGTGCCACTGCAAAGAACATAAGTAAATTGAAGTCATTCTCATGTTCCGTTGGAAGTGTTTGGCCATAGGGTACGCGGGATCCAAATTTTTAATCGCCCTGAGATGCTGTAGAATCCTTAATTTGAGCTTGCATGTAGTGCTCCCGAAGTACCACTTCACGCAGGGACACGAGAGAACATAAACCACAAAGGCAGTGTCACAATTGATTGAGTAATTAATAATTTGATTACATTTGGTGACTGGATGTAAAAAGGATTTGCAAGGAGTGGCATGGGCACATGCTTTACATTTGGTACATTTAGTAAAACCAATGGGGGAGACCGCCAACCAATTGGAAAGGGAAGGACTATTATCAATGGGTGACAAAAAGCTGGAAACAAGCTTATCTCTGAGTGAAGGGACTCTTTTGTAGGTAATAGTAGGACGTTCAGACAATAAGGGGCATAGATCTTTGTCTAAAATCAGGACACGCCAATGCCGTTCGATGATCCTACGGACATTATTGGAAGCATTATCGAAAGACACAATGAGTCTGGGTTCATCAGTTGTAGTCTTATCAGGTTTGGCGCCATACAATCATCTGTCCCTGCAGAGTCCACTGGCTTTGGTGTAGGCCATTTCGATGGTTCTTTTGGAGTATCCTTGTTGCAAAAAGTCAAAGGCGGCTAGGGCACAATGGTGGTCAGACGATGCCAAGTCAGTGCAGTTCCTGCGATAACGGATGAATTCACTGTAACGGATGCTTTTTTTTACATGATACAGGATGGCAGCTAGTGGCATGCAGAGGTAAACCGGTATTGGAGGGTTTTTTATGCAGAGTTGTGTGAAAGCCAGATCTGTCTAGACTTACCACTACATCAAGATAGACAATCTCAGTAGTGCTGTGGCATTCTGTGAATCGTAAATTGGACACATTGGTATTGATAGTTTTCACAAACTGCTGCCAATCAATTTCGGTGCCCTTCCAAATTACAAATACATCGTCGATGTAGCGTCACCAGGTGACAATGTGGGTGGGAAAGCTGGACACAAGTAGGTCATTTAAGAAGATAGCCCTCCACCACCCCATCGTCAGATTGGCGTACGATGTGGCAAAGGTACAGCCCATGGCAGTTCCCCTGACTTGTCGATAGAAGGCCCCATCAAACAAAAAGACATTATTGGTAAGGCAGAAGAACAACATCTCCAAGATCATGGAACTATGACCGTGGTAGTTTAGTGACGTACCTCCAGGAAATATTTGCATGCTCCCATACCCACTTGATGGTCAATGGATGTGTATAGGGATACAACATCAAGGGTGGCCAGAAGGAGGCCCTCCTCCCAAGGAGTCTCAGTGAAATGGTGCAAGAAATCCTTTGTGTCCCGCAAGTAGGATGGCAAAACCGAAACAAAAGGAAACAAGGTCTCATCAATGAATTGTGCCAAATGCTCAAGAAGGGATCTGCATAATGTGACAATAGGTCTCCTAGGTGGATGGGTGAAGGATTTGTGTGTTTTAGGTAGAAAATAGATGGTGGGGACGGTATGCCCGGAGGGAACGAGGAATTTGACTAGATTCTCTTCAATTAGGCCATTGTCAACCCATTTAGTACATAGAATGTTTAGCTCCGACTGCATATCCAAAAAAGGATTTTTAGATAGTTTTGCATAGCACAGTCGGTCCCTGAGTTGGCGATTGGCTTCAGAGACCTAGTGGACTCTGTCTTGGATCACTATATTCGACCCCTTATCAGCCTGTTTGATGACAATGTTGGGCAGATTTTGTAGTTCGCCCATGGCCTGGAGTTGTATGGCAGTGAGATTATGTTTTACACTGACATTGCTGGTCCGTAATTTTCTTAGATCATTGACACACAAATCATAGAACGCTTCAATACAACCACCCACGGGAAACTGAGGATTGAATTTGGACTTGTTCTTAAGCCTAGTGTTTATGTCCCAAATGGGATTAATGCCAAAGTTCGTAAAGTCAACATTAGTACGATCAAATTGGGTGTCTTCCAGACAAGCTAGATCCATAAGAGATGGAATGTCCGAAATAAGAAGGTCAGTACGACCAGTACGAGGTACGGAGGGCTTAATGACCATCGAATTTGTGCTGAAGAATTTCTTAAGCTTTATTTTACGGAAAAAAGTATCTAAATCGAGACATGCCTGTACATAATCAAAAGCCTTGGTGGGGCACACATTGAGACCAAGGGAAAGAACCGAGGATTGAGGCTTGGTGAGTATATGGGAGAACAGATTAATGATTTGACAAAGCTTCATGGTATCAATAGTTATTTTTTGGCTCCAGAGCGCATTGATCTGCTCTCCTGATTTACGCCTGAGCCGTTTCCCACAGCGGCCTCAGCGAATCCTTTTCGTGATTTCTGTCCTTTTCCTCTTCCTCTTGGCTTGCCTTGACCTATGCCACGTTTTTGATTTTTCCCGTCTTGACAGAGTAGACACATCTCGTCTAAAAAATCAAGCTTGACAGCAAGCTCCTCATTTTCAGAGGCTGAAACATCTGATTCAGACGACATGGTGCCACGATCACCAGACATAACAGATGCAGGCTGAATGACGAGATTTTTTCGTAAAGAGTCAAACCGTTTGGCAAAGGTGAATATCCTTCCTGTCTCATAGTCCAGTTTATCCCTTAGAAACCTGCGATGTTTGCGCTGTTTAATATCTTCTTCATATGCGGTCAAAGCCTCATTAATTTTACACGTAATTGCTTGCCCTCCTCAGTACTGGGAACCTTATTTAGTTCAGTTTCTTTCTTGTCCAGGTCCTCAAGAGCTATGACTCGATCAGATTTGGCATATTTGACTAGAATAGTGAGAAAATGAGCAGAGCAACCCTTGCTGGCTTCGCCCCATTCCTGGAGCATGAGCGGATCCTGATCCTCAAAGGATGGCATTGTCATGATGCGCAATCCTCGAGGTACACGTCCAATGTCCAGATAGTTCTGCAGTGAGTATTCCTCCCACCATTTAGAGATCTCTTTCTTGCGCAGCTTCTCAATGTCCTTAAGTAAGGTGATCTCCGTACTACAGTTCAAGTTAGTCTTTTTTGCCCCAATCGTGGGCAAAGAAATGGGCATCTCCTGCTGTTCACTGAACAGATCCTTGGCCTGAATGAGCCGAGCTGTTGCCCAGGCTTCCTGCATGTTTTAAACCACTGCGATCCAAACCGTAGAAAATATATATAAAGCCAAAAAATTGAATTGAAAGACCTAATGCGTGTGAGCTGGCTAGTGTAAAATTCAGAGACACAGGCGCAGCATGCCAGACTATTGCCAAAAGGCAGTATAGAGTGGCAACAAAAGAGGCTGGTGTAGGATGGAAAGAAGTACAATACCATTCAAGTGAAAAACAAGCGAGAAACACAAGCAAACGAGGAAAGCACCTACCACATGGCCAAGATATGCGCGTCCTCTGGCACGTTTCACGTGAGCCAACAGGTAGGGCTCCTCGGGCTCGTCTCCCCTGTGGGTACAACTTGGATCCAGTACACAGAATAATCTGTCATAATAATCAGCGGCAGCGGATCTGCTCGGACAAACGCCCCTGAGCAGAAGCGCACCCAACTTAAAGAAACGGTGCTGGTTCAACACGGTGCGTGCCGTGTGAAAAATATGAAAAAGGAAAAAGAAGAAAGATGAACCGCACTCTCCGCGGCCGATTGAAAGGCCATGGTCAAGGAAAAAGGAAGCACAGCTCACAGCAAAATGAAGGTCTGAAAGTTATTTAATGTGTCATATAAACAAAAAAAATCAATAAAAATACGGCTGAAAGGCAGTAGAAAAAACAGAGGCAGGACGCCCGTGAGCGCGACCCACACACAACACGTTTCACACTCAACTGAGTGCTTGATCACGTGAAGAAACAAGGGACCTGAGCACCTTAGTAGTTAGGTAGATGCAGTCCTTTTGCTATTTCAATTAAACTAAAAGGGTGCTTGAAAAGATGGAATGGGCGGCGGCCATGATGGAATGGAAAGACAAGAATGGGAAACATGTAGGACGTAGTGTCCATAACATAATGACCCAAGCGACCATTCCATAGCACCCAGACCCAAAGTTTCATAATTCCACCGATATGATTTGCAATATTAAAACACAATTTGAAGATCATAAAATGTACACAGTTGAATGAATAAACTCAACGCCCGCAGTTGAAAAAACAGACAAAAACCATCTATGAGGATGGACCAGACCATAGCGTAGCCCCATAGTACAAGGAAAACATATCACGAATATGTAACTCATGGCTGGACATGGTAAAGGCTTTCAAATACCGATAGAACAAAGTAAAGTGCAAGCGGATGTAGCAGCAAAGTAATGTATGTGTGTATATATATATATATATATATATAATTTTTATTTTTAAAAAAAAAAATGTCAGTGACAGAGGCCCCCCCTGGATATTGGAGATATCAAAAGATGAGGAATACGTAGGAGGAACATCCAGTCGAAAGAACCTTACCAGGGGTAAGTAAATTGTTCATCTCCAATCTAGATAGATTGGGTCTGGTAGCGACATCTCAGCAAATCGGTCAATGTTGTACTTGCAGCAAGACATTTACCCCTCTGCCATGCTATCCCAAATGTTACAGCGATTACCTGTATTGCCACGCTCCCATCTAGGTGTGTCACCATCTTTCAGAATCTCCCAAATACAATCGCTACTGTATTTTACTGCCTACTGCTGTGCCCCCATTTAGGCCTCTCGCCCTCTTTCCAGGTGCCACCATTTTACTGTTTTATGGTGTATCCCCAATCAGGCATTTTCTCCTGCTATCTAGTTGTTCCGAATTTGGGTGCTACTGCATTTTACTTCTACTGTGCAACCCCCATTTAGGCACGCCTCCCACTGCCCAAGTGTCCCAAATCTAGGTGCTACTTTACTATCCAGGGCTGTATCCCAATTTGGGTGTTCCTACTGCGATCGAAGTGTCCCAAATCCAGGTGCTATTTTGTAGATGGAATTTTTGGGGGTAGGAATTGTGATGCATTTGGATGTAATTTTTGGGATATGAAATAGGACTCACCAAGATAGTGTTCTGGGACAGCATATGGTAGTCTAGTTGGCTCACCCACTATTGCGGTGTTTCAAACCACTTCTATACCCGATCTAGGTGTCAGCTGCTCCACAAAGCCAAACGATTGCCCTTAATGCTGGGGCATAGACTGTAGATTGGCACAGCCAGTTAATAGGGACAATGTATATTTGGTCTGTTTTGGATAGGGCGATAGCCCATGAAAGATATTTATGTGAATGTAAATCCAACCTAGCCAAGATAGATGCTCCCATGAACCTCTTCACCTGATAGCCACATGTGCCCCATATCGCCCATTCACTGCAACTTTTGATACAAGTAGTTCTGGCTTCAGTTTGTGCACAGTGGTAGACGGTGCATACTAGAGTAGCTAGCCTTCTCTTCCCCACAGAAGACCAGAAGGCTGCAACAACCTCAAACATGAGCCCCCTCCAAAGCTTTAGGTATGTATAAATGCACCACTCTGGAGGACATCCCCAACAGGTATGGCTCTTGCATCCATGCACTCTAGAATGCAGCTACGACTATGCCAATTCTGGTCATGCTGGATACAACTGTATGCACAAACCTCCAACTTGCCTCAACGCCCCTGCCACTAGAAAACAGCGGCAACAATTCGGTTTACCGGGAACACATCGAATCTCATGCACTAGCAATCTGTCATGACCCCCTCAGCACCCAAACTACATACCTGACTTCTTGGGTTATTTAACGGAGCCTAGCCAGCCTCATAGGTCCTAGTTCTTGGCAAAATGCACACAAGCATCCTCTTGGAGTCTCCTCAACGCCTGGGCTTTGACCTCCAAGGGCATTCCAAAAAAGCGCTTTGAGGCCATACAAATGGGGAAATAGCGCTATGTAAATGGCAACTACAATACTTGGTCTGGGGTGGGAACATTGGGGACCGGTGAACTCCCAGTGGGAGTTATCGTCCATACAACTCCTTGGGTCTTGATAGCCAAACATACATCCTCCTCCCTCTCCCCGTTTAAGGGGATGTGTGCAAAAGGGAAACTGGAGGACAAGTCTTGTGGCAAACGGGCACAGAAACAGCAATCAGTGAAATTGAAAATGCAGGCATATTGCTAGGAGAGATGTAAGTGTTTTTACTGTGAACCCAGAGATGGGCAGCGGGATTGCCCTTTTAATGGTGGGTGGTGTGAAAAGAAACAGTTGCGGTGAAGCAGTAATATAATAAATATTCTGACAATCCCTGCAATACCCAGACATGTACACTAGGTGCAATACTTGAATGGCCAAGTTCAGGAATCTCGTCTTGATACCAGCACAAGAGTTTATGGCTTGAACACCAAGTTTGATGTAGATAATCTTGGCCAGTAATGCAAGGCTAGATTGCAAGTGATGAGTGTAGTGGAACTGTTATTCTATTCCTAAAGCATTGCATGCTTAACTAATGACTTTACTAGTAAAATGGGTACCTCAGTTGCTGGCTATACTGAGGGGCTGTACAAACTGGTATAAACGCTGTTTACCCACTGTAACAGCATCTGCTTTCCTACATGGGTATGCCTCCTCCCAACCAGAAAATGTCACAGACCAAGTAAACCTAGTTATGTTATGTTATTTTTGCATTTATATAGCGCCATATGTACCATTGGTATGATCTCAAGGCGCTTCATGCATGCAGGGAGCTGTATGTCTGCATGTGCAAGTATGGACCTTCCGGTACAGGACGTGCAGGCATCCTTGTGAGCACCTGTTGGGGAAGACCTTTTCAATGTGGGAAAGACTTATATTGCGCAAATTGTATTCGGTTACAGTAGAGTAGAAAAGCTTTGTAGCCACTCAAACATGTGATTGAAGAGGATTGGAGTATTACTGTGTAGTCCCAGATTATAGTAGGTAGTAACCTGATTAGTAGAATGGACAATGTATTGTGCTATGTACCATTTGTAGCGCTGAAGTACGAAGCAGGAAGCTCCGTGCACATAGGGGCTGGGGGTGAAAGGATCCCGGCAAAAGGAAGTTAATGTGGGGAGACTTGGTAATTTAGAACATTGTACATTTGAGGGTTTGACCAGTTTAAAATTTAGAAACATTATAGCATATGAAGACACATGGAACGTGCAATGGTTTTTCCACTCTGTTTTAAAGTCCATGTAAGTTTCAGAATTCGTTGGTTTGCAGGCAAGGGGATTTTAGGCTGGCCTAGAAGGTGGCATGACCAGGGTCATGGTAGGGGATGCAAGCAAGCTGCATGTGGCCGGCTGCATCCTACTCACCTCTGCAACATCACAAAGCCATTTTTGCAGAGTCGTTATGGTTGGATTAAATTGTAGATGCAAGAGACAATTTCCTTGGGCGCACGTAGGTTCATGTATAGCAGAGTAAATGAAGGGTTAGTTCATTAACCACTGTTCTGGGTTTTTTATGAGCTCAAAAGGACATACGGAGGTTGTGGGTTAAAAATGATAGGGTCTGCAATGGCAGTCGCAAGTAGGGCTATGTGAGGTAATGACGGAAAATAATACAAAGATGCCAGTGGGATTGAATTTTATTGTGCCAAAGGAATAAAGGCCCTGTACAATCACCCTCTGAAGTAATGGGTTTTGGTCACATGGTTTGAATAATAATAAATTCATGAACAATATATGTATCCTGTGGAAATACGTCCTGTCTGATGGAAGATTGCATGTCTAAAGGGGTGTACCTTATGAAAGTATCCAATGGGAAGTTTAGGGATGGGGGCTGGGAGGGGAGTGATTGAATGAGGGGCTAAGAGAATTTTGTACCTGAATATTTGTAATTATGTAAATTGTTAATACTGTATATAAGCTGCTATTGCTCAGGGAACTGGGTTAGTTGTTCAGCTTTAAGGAACTAACTTGCCCATCCCGATGGTGAGCATTCGATAAACCTGTTTTCTGACAGAAGTGCACTCGTCTGTTCATGGAAGCTGTACTTTTGCATTGCAATATACAGTCACATTTGGTGACTGGCGATGTGATGCCCAAGTCTGGTTTGCAGCTGGTTATTCCTGCCACACACTTACTTATCTTCACAGTGATAACAAATTCTGTGAACAATAACGACAGCCTGCAGGCACTAAATTTCATTTGAAGACCGGTTTTGTTCACTTGGGTGGAAGTGCTGCAGTCATGTCGTGCCAGTTCTTTTTTTGGGGGTGGGGGCTTCAGGGGAAGGACATTGTTGCAGACTGCCCTGGGGGAACGTCCATTTAAAAAAAAAAGTACAGGTATGTCAGAAAACATTGTTTTTGTTTTGTAATTGAAGTCAGAGGGTGTATAATTTTGGTTTATTTTTTAGTCGGTTAATTTAAATTGAATGAAAGTGAACGAGTTTGCTTATGGGTGTGATATTCAGGTGATTTATGTTTGTTTTTTTCCTGGTTAGTCAAAGTAGTGAGGGAGAGATGTTCCTGTAGAGCGGAAAAGACAGCCGCATAGTCTAAGTTGTTGTATTAGAGAGAAGATCAAGTGGAGTATCCACCCTTTCTCGAGTGGAGGAAATGCAATAATGAGGAACTATGGTATTGTTTTTGTATTATTGAAAATATGCAGTCTTTTGTGTAAGAGATTAATGTAAGTTTGTGGTCAGGTTTATTGTAGTGAGTGAGGCAGAGGTCAAAGTTTTTTTAATGGTTTTTGAAGAATTGGTGGAAATTGGCTTTTGTTTGGGAATTTTTGTAATTATTTTGCCATGCTGATAGTTTGGTTTGTGTTTACATTTTTGTTTTGATTAGATAAGATTGTAAAGGGGTGTGAAGTATAGAGACTCCACTTGATCACCGTTTCCTAGAAGGACGTTTGTTTAAAATATCAGAGAATGGGGAAAAGAAATGTAAGGCTGAATGTTTAGATCATGGCCTGAGAAAGGTACATATGACGGGGGTATGTTGGAGAATGTGTACCTTATCAACCAGGTATAAGGGTAGGAAATTAGAGGCGGGCATTTTAGAACTGTGGAGGACATTTGAGGTGACGGTTAAGGCCCAGGAAAGATGAGATGGTAGAAGGAGAGCAAATTAAGTGGGTGGGTGGGTGTAGAGACCCTGGCTGCCCCACCATCATGTGGGTGCATTCTCTTATCACCTGCGGTAGGATATACTAATCCTTGTATTTGCCACTGTCTGAATCCTCCCTGCCAGTAAATTCAAGGAGGAGGCAAGCAACGCCTCCAGTGGTGAGAATAGAAGAAAGATTAAGACGAGTGGTGGGGAACCAAGAGTGCAGAAATTTGGAGGAAGCTCTGCAGCAGCCGGAGGGAGAGGCTGCAAGCAAGACTGCAAAGAAGAGGAGTAGGGAGAAGGAGACGGGTGGGCTGCAGGAATAGATTTTGGATCATTGGAGGTGGGGACAGTTCCACTTTAAAATTGACAGTGCTGTTACAACAGACCTCAACGTGGACCGCTCTCAGGGAGACATGTCCTTATTAAGGGAATTTGAGACAGTCCCAGAACCAGAGCACCGTAGTAGAGGTAGCCACAATTTGGGATGGGCAGAGGAGGTGTTGGAGGAAGAGGAATGGGTATCTGAGGGAGAACAGGGAGAGTAGGGTGGTCAGCACCTGTAGTAGCCAATGGGGAATTTACACTATGGGGTCTTAGGACATGCAGAGGTACTTATATAGCAGTAGTGAAATGTAAAGGGGTAACTGGGGAAAACCCCAATAAAGGTACAGGGAAGATATTTGCTATTGTTACAGAAAGGGTTGGGTAGAGCAAATATGTCCCTTGGCTGCATATGGACCAGAATAATCTCATGAAGTCACTACCCTCACTCACTGCAAGGGCAAGGAAGTGGATTGATGCATTTGAAACGCAAGCAGCAGGTGTTATGTTGCCCGTGGGAGATGTGAATAACTTGCTTGCCGCCCTTATAGCAAAACAAGCAGCTGAAATATGGAGGAAAGCGGGGTATCCAGTGGTACAGCTAGGCACAAATGACCACAATGGTTAACCTTTTAGCAATTGCAGGTCAAATGTGTGGGCAGCTTTAAGAGGTATGTATCCTGACGCACCAGATATTAATTCAATCATGACTAGGACCATGAAGGTTGATGATGATCCCACTGCATATATACAACAGATTCAGTAAATGTGGACAGCAGATGGAGTGCAGGGGGTGAAAATATGGCCATTTCCTATTCTATGGACTCCCCAAGGAGGTACTGCAAGATTTGGATAACGTTGTAGGAATTGGAGCAATGGATTGGCCAGAAATTCAAGGACACATAGTGCACCATTGTAAAAGGAGACGGGAGAAAGAAAAAGTAGCCGAGCAGATACATAAAGCTGAGGATAAATTGATTCAAAAGAAATTGCCTAAAATAAGTTTAGAAGGGGCTATGATTGCAAGCTCCACCAAAGGGCAAAGAGGACAATTTAAATCAAATATGGCACAAAGGTGGATGGATATGCTCCTGATTTCAGAGACATGGGGGGGTTTCAGAGGGGAGATAGGGTACATTTGGAGGAATGAGGCCTAGTTTTGGTGGACAAATGGCAGGCCATTTTGGAGGACCATATGGCGTCCAATGTTGGTCCTGCTGGAGAATGGGACATTTACCACGGGATTACTGGAGTAGGCTGTATTTTTTTTATTTTTATTATATTTTTTTAATGATCCATGTGCTAACTCAATGGACCAGCCAGTAGGTTTGCGGGTTATCCTATAATTGTGGAAACCAGGAAGAGGGGATACAGGCAGTTCCTTGGGTTTCTGTGCCACAAGTTCAGCTTCAGTGTTTTAAGTAATTTTTTTAAAAAGTGAAATTGGTTCGGTTAGATTGGGTTGGAGTATGGAGACTCTGCTGAATAATTTGTCAGGTGCATCCTGGCTATAAGGTAAAGATTTTAAAGTACCATTGGGAATGGCTGCGGGAAACTAATGATAAAATGCTACTGAAGGCGCCAATGATGAGGGGATATTGGAAAACCTTCCTATTTTTTTAGTTGCAACGCACAAGGGTATGAAGTTGGAGAAGACATCCTAGCACTATGGAGGATGTATGAGAAAGGCAAGGCAGGAAGGTCCATAGTGTTAGAATCTCAGAGGAAGGGATGAAAAGGGAGGGTGCAGGAATTTCTTTTGCACCGCCCCCATATGGGTGCTATCATTTTTCGCCCACAGCGGAGTATACAAACCCTGAGTTCAAACCTCTATTTTCTCAAGTGGTTGTGTGACTAACACAGAACGCCTCCATCAGCTACAATTCCTAACAGTTGGGATACTGATGAAAGTGGAAAGATAACTCCGATGGTTAGGGCTGCAGAAAGGTGGAGAGTGGAAGGGGAATAACTCCTCCAACTGCCAGATTAGAAGAGAGAATAAGGGTGGAGGAGTGCGAGGGGGAGACCGGCAACCAGAAGAGTAGATGAAGAATTGAGTGAGTGAAAAAGGGGACCCTATTCCTTCTCCCACTAGGACCTGGAGGACGGAAGTATTGCTATGGGTACAGGATTTAAGCAGGGAGAATGGGAACCAGCACCCTGCGGTAGTGGCAAGTATGTTTGTGCTCATAAGAATCAGGGGAGATAGTAACAGGAGTAGGAGACGAGGATGAATGGGAGTCGGATGTTGAGCAGGATGTAGCAGCCCCACCTCCCACTCCAGTAGCAGTGATGGAGAGTACACCATGGGGTACTAGGATGCACTGCTGTGGTACTCGTATGGCTGTAGTGAGCAGCGGGGGAATTGACTGTCAGAGCCCCAGCCAAGGCGGGTGTGACTCAGTTTCCGTATCTCCAGAAGAGTCCGGAAGGGTGTGTTATGGCTCGTGGTCACACATGGACTGGAATCATTTAATGAAGACACTCCCTTCACTCACTGCAGGGGCGGGGAAGTGGATTTATGCATTGGAGAAACACACTGCCCGTGTCATGTTGGCCATAGGGGACATGAAAAGCTTATGTACAGCCCTAATGGGGAGAAATGGTCAGATGAGCTTTGGAGAAGAGCAGAGGGGGTGGTGGGTATCCAGAGTTCAGTTGGATACAAACACCCATGATGGTGCAGCATTTAATAATTATAGGGCACAGGTATGGGGGCCGTACAGGTTATGTATCCCTATATGCCCAATATAAATGTTATCTTGGCTAAAATAATGAAGTTAGACGATCCTGCAGCACACACCCAGTTAATAGGAGATGTGGAGGGCAGAGATGGGAGAAGCATGGGATAACCATGTGGCCGTTTTTTACCACATGCTAAAAAAGGGACTGCCTAAGGAAGTTCAGCACTATTTAGACTAAGTAGTAGGGTTGGATACCAAGAGTTGGCTGGAAATCCAGGCACAAATTGTGCATTTTTTTAAAAGAAGGCAAGAGCACAAAAATGAGTATAGAGCAGGCACAAAAGGCAGAGGCCAAGCTTGTTAAGAAGAAGCTAGTGAATATCTTTTTGGAAGCAGCAGCAATTACCAGCTCCACAGAGGGACAGCAGGGACAATTGGGAAAATGGGGATATAGTGAATCAGGTCTGACACTAAATTGGATGGACAACCAAGTCAAATGAGCAGGTCTCCGAGGGGAGGGGGGGATTTGCACAATTAAATGGGTCATTTATCAGGTTCAGAGGAATGGGGCCCTGGTTTAACAGGCCAATGGGAAATAACTATGGTGGGTTGTATGGCTGTCAGTGTTGGTCATGCGGAAGGATGGGACACATGGCATGAGATTGCTGGAGCAGGCCACAGTATTTTAACAGAGGAGCTCAGCAAATGCAATCCCTGACCATGCCATATGTCCCAGGCTTTGTGCAATCGCATCAGGCACGGGTTGAACAGAACCTAGTGACTGCGGCTGCACAGACCTATATGATTCAACTGACCATGCCAGCACAGGCGCTGGTTAAAAATCTTTTACCACAAGGAATGGTCGCTCATTAACCTGGTGCAAGTGTTTTTGGAGGGAATCCTTTCCCGGTACTAATATGTACCAAAAGTAGGACAGCCTATAGGGATCTCTGATGTGTCCAGTGCTGTCTGTTTCTGCCGACCTGGAAGAGGAACCCCGGATAAGTGTGCAGGTAGTTAGTCAAATGTTTTAATGCACGGTCGATACACGTGCTACAAAATCTTGCATCAAGGAAGGGGAGTTGACCTGAGCAGGCAAAACAATGGACACATAGGGATTCTCTGGGGCTATTCCTGTTGATTCCTTATACTGAAGAGCTATGTATTAAGGTTGGTACACAAAATGTATCTGTTCCTTTCTTGTATTACCCCAGATACAGATACCCCAGCAAATCTCTTGGGCACAGATCTCCTTCGTAGACTCTCCACATGTCGATCGCTTTCACAGAGGAAGGTATTGTCATGATGCCTACCGCCGGAGCACCAGGCCAGGCCCAGCACCCCCGGGAGCAGGCATCACGCCCCCGGGTAAAAGCCCAGCGGCCCTTTATAGGGGCTCTTTGGACCGTTGGCGCCAGGCTCATGTTGGACATCAGTCCTGGCGCCATAAGCGCCAGGCTCATAAGGGGAAGTGTTTGGTGCACTTACCTGTAGCAGACCATGCTGCACACTCACCTGATGCAGACCATGCTGCATGAAGAACCAAGCCAAATGAGGCTTAGGAGGAACTATTTTTCTGATGGAACTATTTTGTTACTTGGGTGGGGCTGTGGAAGAATACTCACCTGGAACTTCTTCCAAAGCTATTTAAGCCATGCCCGGACAGCCACACGTGCTTTGCGTTGTTCTGCATCCCAGCAGCTGAACGCTCACTGTGTCTGCTCCTGCACCTGGACTCCAGCCACACCTGCCTCGAACCTGGAACACCTGTAAGGGAATAAGAGAAGAGAAAGGTGAAAACCAAGAACTTATTCAACCTTCTTACCTGCATCCGGAATCTTCACGCCAGCATTCCTGAAGGAAGACTTCCATTTAAAAGCACCGCGTTGCTCGTTGCAGAGCCGCGCTTCACTCACCTGTTCCCGAGAAGCTGCCCGGCTCCATTGCGGCTCTCAGCACCGGTCGCCACATCTCTGCACCTAGGGGAGAGAAGAAGAGACAAAAGGTGAGCAAGGGAACACAAGAGGAAAGCTGAATTTTCAGCCATATTACTTACCGGCTTTTCTTGGTGAACCATTCCACATCTCGGGTCGGCGCTGCATCTTTGGCAGGTACCGCACCCCGGCCCCTATGGGGAAAGGACATTTTCAGCCATATTACTTACCGGCTTTTCTTGGTGAATCATTCCACATCTCGGGTCGGCGCCGCATCTTTGGCAGGTACCGCGCCCCTATGGGGAAAGGACAAAAGACATTACTGGGGAATTATAAAGACATTTAGAGGGGTCGCCCTCATCACTAACTCACCTGATTTTACCACCGGCAATTTAACCTCTCAACGCATCGCCTTTGCTCTGCACCTGAAATAAAGGACAGAAAAGACAACATAAAAGGAGGCTCACACTTGAACTTTTGCATCTTCATACTTACGGCGTATTGCTCAGAAAAGTCAAGTGGATGTGCCAGCGCCATTCTGAAAACCAGTGAAGTAACTGGACGAACGCGCGCCCCTGCACCAGAAGCAGGATGGAGAGTTCATCCTTCCAAACCATAAGGTGAGCTTAAACCGGGGGTTTTGGAGGAATCGGAGAAGACCGAAGGGGGGAAGGGGGGAGCAAGCACACTATTCGGCAGACAGTTAATCCCCTTTCACATCTGCAGAAGGATATTCCTACGGGCCAGAAAAGCAAGATTTGGGGGACCTGTTCAATCGGTGGTCCGAATTCTGCGCATCACGCTTGAAGAGGCCACAGCAACCCAGACCAGACCAGCGCCTCCGTGGGAGCCAGGTGAGCGTTACAGGTATAGTATTCTTGACTCCAGGTTTGCATCCAGTAAGAGAAGTGGCACGATTGCATGCATACTGTAGTGATAAGGGGTGTGTAATGGTATTGTGGGGAAATGGTATTGTTCAGTTGGGTCCCAGGAATAGGTCAGACATGGCGGCTACCAATTTTGTTTTGGCCTGCTGTGCCGCAGGAGGTAACGCCAGGAACCATTGTTACGGTTCTCATAAAAGCATTGGTCATTGGGTGGTTTTCTTGGCCCCCGATGAGGAAGGCGGAGAGTTGCGTGTAGTTGTGTGCATCAATATGACCTTATCGCTAAGGGACTTGTCTGACAAGCAATTGTTTGAAGATGCAGGAGGGATGGTTTTCAAGATTAGGGTGTCTTGCAAAATAGTAATAGAGCAAAGGGAAGTACCTGTAACACTTACCTGGTGCCCAGCGGAAGCACCATGGCCTCTGAAGGATGGCTGTATGCTCCACACCACGCCTTCCACAAAGCAGCGCAGTGTGGTGTCAATTAATAAACCCTGTGTACTGTGTGAAAGGAGGGATAGGAATGTTGGTGGATGTATGTTCTGGTCCCTTGTGTTGTGCAGGAACCTAAAAACAAAGGGACATACCACATTTTTTTTATTATTATTATTTTCCACAAACAACACTTCAAACATTACAACCACTTAGGACGTTCATGATCAATATTAAGACATCATGTCATTCAATGCACCCTCCCGTCCTCCCCCCTCCATCCCCAAAACTTGAGCCGTCGTATCCATGCCATCCTCTTCAGCACTTTCGGATGACTCAGTCATCGCCGACTCATCTCGGTTTTTGGCATCCTGATTGACCTGGTGGGGGTTTGCCATCGAGGCCACCAGCTGTCTCCAGGCTATCAGGGGGCCTACCTCTTCCTCTCCCCCACTAGTGACAGCTTCGTACCAGACTGCCGTTTCTGCTTCAGCCCTTTTCAGGAGGTCTGCCCACCACATCTCCACTTTAGGCCTATGGGCCGCTTTCCAGCTGATTGCAATTCTGCGCTTGGCCAGGATATAGGCCAGGTCTTTCATTTTACTGATGTGTTTTAGATTATGTGGCCTAGGGAAACTACCCAGCATACATGCCCAAGCAGACCCCACATCCAGCACCACCCCCCGAACTGGCCAATCTCATCTTCAGTTCTACCCAGAATATCTGCACCTCTGGGCAAGCCCAGAACATATGTAGCAGCCCAGCGTCTTCCGCACCTGGGGCATTTCTGTATGGCCAAGCCGCCAAACCTGGCTATCCTGCCGGGGGTCAGGTAAGCTCTGTGCGTGACGCACAGCTGAATCTGCTGGAGTCTCGCGTTTCGGGATACCTTCTTATGGTACCTTTGGGCTCTGTCCCATTGCCCCTCTGTCATGGTTTCACCCACCTCCCCCTCCCCGTCAAGTCTCAGTTGGAGCAACTCCTTCCCCACTTTTGCACTCAAGGGTTCATATATCCGAGATATTTCGTGCCCACCCTCTGAGACATCATACATCATTTCCACTGAGGCATCAGGTTCTTCCGCAAGCACTGTCTCAGGCCACCTCACCCCCTCACCCGTTTCATGATCCTTTTGTAAGTGATATATTGGCCCTTATGAACCCCTGTTTCCTCTAGCAGCCTCTCGAATTCCACTGCCTCCCCCTCCTGCCATATGTCTCCCAGGGTGGCCAGGCCTACCGGTTCCCAGTATCTGCGGATCCCTTTGATCACTTGGGAGTCTTCCCCGCATAATACCACCAGCGGGACCTGTTGAGAAAGCGGGTCCGGGTCACCCACCGTTCTCCATGCTCTGCGCCAGACCTCCCAGCCGCGAACCAACAGTCTCCCCATCTCTGCCACTTTCGTTTTATGCAGCCACACTGTTTCCTTTAAAAAGTATGGGGCGGGGTCACCCTGCAGAAGCCTGGCCTCCGCAGATTCCTCTGTGGACAACCATCTAGCTACATACGATAACTGTCCCACCAAGTAATATAATTCAAAGTTCGGCAGGTTTATGCCCCCCTTGTCACATGAGTTTTGTAGTTTCCACAGTGCCACCCTATTTCTAGAATTGTGCCATATAAAGCCCCTGCACAGGCTATGGAGTCTAACAAAAAAACGTTTGGGGATTAAGTATGGGATATTTACAAAAAAGTGCAGTAGTCTGGGCAAGACCACCATTTTGAGCAGCGCTGCTCTTCCCATCATGGCCAGGGGCAGTCTGGACCAAAACCCCATGCTAATCTTTATGGCTGCAACTGCTTTCTCCGTATTGTGTTTGTGTTCCACCTCTAACTTATGATATATGCTTATGCCCAAGTATCTGAACGACTCTGTCTGCCAGGGTATCTGCAGGATGGGCAGGTTTTCTAGTGGGACATTTTTGTACCTCCCCAGGGGAAACACGCTGGACTTCCCGGGGTTTACCGATATGCCAGAGAGGGCGGCGTAACGATCCATCACCTCCAGCACAAATTGCCGCTTCTCCTCTGGGAAGCGCAGATAGAGGAGCATGTCATCAGCGTACAGTGATATTAAGTGTGTGTTTCCTGTAGTATGGATAAGTATATATAACATGGGTGACCAGGGGCATCCCTGTCTGGTCCCTCTGCTGAGTTGCCACTTATCCGAAATTATAACGCCTGTCTTGACCTTCGCTATCGGGGAGCTATATAACATCTTGACCCATCTAATATATCCCGGCCCTATACCGTATCCTTTCAAGGTCGCCATCAACCATGGCCACCTCACCAAGTCAAATGCCTTGACCGCATCCAATGACACTACGGCCAACTCGCCCGGATCCTTCTCCGTTTGGTCAATAATATGATGCAGCCTCCTGTGATTGTCTGTGATGTTCCTGCCTGGGACATAGCCTGTTTGGTCTGGGTGTATCCGTTTGCCAATTACTCATTTAAGCCTATTGGCCAGCACTGCTGTGAGTATTTTGCTATCATAATTGAGCATCGATAAGGGCCTATACGACCCACAGTCCACATTCGGCTTACCCAGTTTCAAGAGTGGGATGATCACTGCCTCTCGGAGAGACTCAGGGAGCTCCCCCTGTTCATAGGCCTCATTGAATGTGGCCAGAAGTGGTTTGAGTAACTCCTGCCTATACGCTTTGTAAAATTCGCTAGGTGACCCATCTGACCCAGGTGCTTTACACATAGGCAGATGTTGGATCACCACCTCCAGTTCGTCTAAGGTGATTGGGGCCTCCAGGTCTGCTCTTTCTAGATCATCTAAAGTGGGCAGCCCGATATCTTCGATTGTTTCCAAAATCTCCTGGCCCATATCCCCCCACATCCTCATATAAACGTTTATAGTATTTGTGGAACTCCTCATTTACCCCTTCCTGAGTGTTGCGAATCTGGCCCTGAGCATCCTTCACTTCTCTAATCACCGGCCGGGGCGTCTCATTTTTGTATAACCAGTCCAGTAGTCGGCCTGGCTTATCTCCTCCCGCATGTTGCCTCTCAATAATATATTTATTATTTTAGTTTACATAGTCTATCCCAGAGCTCGCTGCTAGCATTCTGAAGATCTCTCATCTTAGCACTGTCCAACCGGGTGGTCCCCCCCCCCCCTTTGCATTAGATCCTCTGGCTCTCTTTCTACTTCCTGTAATTTTGTTCTATCCCCCCTTGGAGTCCTTTGGATTTGGATATGGCTACCCCTCGCACCACCACCACCACCACCACCACCTTAAATGCCTCCCATGCTGTTCCCATGGATCGTACGCTTCCCGTGTTTATGTCAAAATATTCCTCTATTGCCTCCCTCCCCTCATGTCCATCCAGAATCCCAGGACCTGCAGGGCCTCAGCTCTGAGCCTCCATGTCGGGATACGTGCTCTAGGGGGGGGGGTGTCGCCACTCCAAGACCAGAGACGAATGGTCCGACAGTACCCTGGCTCTATGTTCTGCACCCACCATTTCTCCCGCTATCTCTGCGGAGACGAACACGTAGTCCAGCCTAGTATGTAGGTCATGTGGTGCGGCATAGTGTGAGTACTGCCTGTCCCTTGGATGCAGCCGCCTCCACACATGCTCCAATCCAAGATCCCTCAACAGTGTCCCCACCACTTTGGCTGCTGGCGCCGGTTTTAAAAACTTGTTATCTGACCTGTCCATCCCGGGGTGCAGCGTGCAATTGAAATCGCCTCCACACAATATTGCACCACCAAGCAGGGGGCTAACTTTGCTATATAGAGACCTAAAATAAGCCGCAGTATCATGGTTAGGGGCATACAAGTTTATGATGTTCACTTCTCTGTTTTCCAGGAGTCCTGCCACCACTACTATTCTGCCCTCTGGGTCTATTGTCGACCGAAGCAACTGAAACGGCACATGCAGTGCCACCCATGTTACTACCCCTCTTGCGTATGCCGAATATGTGGCTCCCGTCACGCTACCCTTCCATTTTCTCCTTACTATCTCCAATTTCTCCTTAGTGAGGTGGGTTTCCTGTAGCATCGCTACATCAACCCTCATCCTCTTCAGGTACATCATTACTTTGTTACGTTTCAAATAACTATTAAGGCCCTGCACATTCCAGGTCACAACTCTGAGATTACCCGATTCCATTGTTCCGATTTCCACTCTCCTCCCTCCCCTTCTCATGTCTGCCTTGGTGGCTCGTATACCGGCTCATTTCCCTCCCCCTTCCCAACTTCCCCCTCCCCCCTTTTCCCAACCTTACCCCACTGCACGCAACTCTTACCCTCCCCCTCTCCCCACCCTGCCCCAACAAACGCCCAGCTCCATCCCTGGATCTCAGGCCCACCCGCGTCTGGTCCCTTCTCGTAGATCCGAGGACTGGGAACCCGCGGGGTGTCAGCAAACTAGTAGTGACCTAACTAAGCGTAATACTATGGGGGTTCAAGGGTTATTTCCCAGGAGCTCCTGCCTATGTAATTGGGATTGTACAGTTCAACCGGATCTTTCAAACATATACTGACTATGCAGCACCTTCCTTGCATGCCTTCTTTAATGCTATATTCTAGTCCCAGTGTCTTGCACTATGTCACCAAGGGTGCCACAGCCTCATGTTACTTATCTTCACCAGCGCCCGTCCGGATATCCGATTCCTGTGGGTGACTCTGCATGTCCAGCCAATCCATGGCGTCTTCTGGCGTTTCGAAAAACAAAGTTTTGTTCTTGTGGAAAACCTTCAGTAGTTTGGCCGGGTAAAGCAGCATATATCTCTGACCTGTTTCTCTCAGTCTTCTCTTCACCGCTCCAAAGTTCATACTGCTGCGCTGTACTTGCAAGGTATAATCCGGGTATGCTGTGATTTTTGCAGGCCCCCTTTCAATTGTTCCACCCTTCCGGAAAAATTTGAGTATCTTTTCACGATCCCGGTAATTCAGAATGTTTGCAATCAGTGGCCTTGGAGGGGCCCCCGGGGGTGGTCTTCTTGTCAAAGCCCTCTGCGCTCTTTCGACAGCAAACCCCTGGGTCAATGCCCCTCCAGTTATCTCCTGCAGTAACATGGTTTCCACGTATTCCGTTGGGTTAGACCCTTCCATTCCCTCTGGCAGTCCAACGATGCGGATGTTATTGTGTCTAGCGCGTCCTTCAGCCTCCTCCGCTCTGTTCTCTAGGTTGCCTACTCGCTGTACTAGGGCATGGAATTCCGATCTGTAAGTGACTTCAATCAAGCACTCCAACTAAGTCCATGCCTAGTCTGGGATGCCCAATGGAAGCCCTTATTCATATATTTTTATGTCAAGTTCTTAAATCTGGATGATTAACCCTTAAATAATGCCCCTCTCTTTGAATCCCCCTGACCTCACTGAGCCAAGAAGTAGGTTTGTTTTGCAAATTAAAACAATTAAACAATATATATATCGCACTTATGAATACATTAATATTTGATATCACACTTATGAATATGAACAGTGATCGGTATTGGGTAATATTTCAATAGCGACACCTCTTTAATCGGAAAGGAATAGGAAGGCTAAAGTAGCAGAGAATACTTTTACGGTTCAAGGAAATGCAAGATGGGAAAGAATGCAGGCACAGAAATAAATCTCGATATGGATTCAACAAGAGATAATATGATCACTTTTTCCCTTGTGACAACACACTCCCCCCACCCTCCTATGCAATATGAAGAGATGGAAATGAGGGCACACAGGTTTTCAGGAATACAATCAAAAGCAGTTCAGTTCCCGTTCCCCCCCAGCAAGCTTAGAGAAACAGGGATGATTTTAAAACACAGGCCAAATACTTTCAAATGTGATTGCAATGAAGTGAAAAATATGCTAAAAATGATTTTAATTCCCTATAGGAGATTCAGGGTAGGTGATAGCTACTTTGAATTAGTTTAGGTCAACACTAGCAATGATTCAGGAGTGATTATCAGGTTGAAAACGAATTTCAGCAGTGGAAAGCAAGAAGCAGCTATTTTTACAAGTGGTGAAATTGAGCAAAATTGCAATTTGCAGCACTTTTTCTGAGTGCGTAAACCGCGATTACGGAAAAACTATAAGGAGTTAGAAGGTCGTTTTGGGTTTGGGATACGGACGTTTTTGTGGAGGTGGATTTTCAGAAATGAAGTCAAGATTTCAGAATGACAGATGACACTTTTGCAGCTTTGAAATCACAGAATGGACACACAATTTCTATGCAGTTCTGGACAGGTTGAAATGGTTTGAATAAGATTACTTTAAACTAAGAGATGGGTTCTGGACAGTTCTAGATACTCACTCCTAGTTTTGGAAGGGAATGGACCTCGTCACAGATCTGGTCAGGTTTGGGCTGCGGTTCTCTCGCCACGCGACGGTCTCTGGCACTGGTTCTGCTCACAGCTGGGCCTCTGGTCTGCTATCGGCACTGCACGGCGGTCTGGTCTGGGTCTGGATACAGCTCTGCTTTCTGGGTCTGGATATGGTTCTGGCACAGGGTTCTAGCCAGAATCAAACAGCTTGCCCGGCTGTTGAATAGTTTGGTTGGTTGCTGGATTCTGAGGCCTGCTGAGAAGAGTTCAGCTTTTGGGTTAGTCCCCTGCTTAAGGTTCTAGAGTTTAGTTCTAGAGTTCGGTTCTGGAGTCTATCTGGAGTCTAAGTTCTGGATATGGTCGGGCAGCGTGCTGCGCAGGAATCGATGAGTAGTGGAAAAATGAGTGTCCTATCTGGGTCCCAGAAGTCTCTTTTTATGTCTTTTAAAAGTGGGTGGGAAGGCTGACTTTCTATGCCCAACCCACTAAGGATTTGATAGGTTAAAGGATTTGCTGTGACCTGACTGGAGAACGGAGTTGTGAGTCAGAATGAGTCATCAGGTATCATCTTTATGGCTCAAGGAAAGGACACTCCCCTTTGTGTCCGTACAGCATATCTTCTTTTACATAAAACACATATTTACATATACCCACTTGTTAATATCACCTAAATTGCATGACAGATTGCCTAAGGTACAGTTCGGTCCAAGTCACATGTTTCTACGAGCTTGGGTTCAGAAATGACAACATTTTGCGCTTTTGATGGGTTTCGCAATATTAATTTTGCATCAAATCTTACACAGAGTTACACCCTCTCTGAGCATATTACTGGAGGTTCTTAGGTTTCTAGCATAAACACTGCACCCACAATATTAATAATTATGGGGCTTGGCCTCAGAACATCCCACAGCTTCCAGCTTAGTCTCAAATTGTGAGTGAATTTTTCATATTAAGAATCTCCAAATTGTACATTTTTGTCCGCTTGGTAAACTACTTATCAGTATTCTCATAAAACATATATTTGCTGGACTCTCTGAATCCACAGTCGTTTGTCTCCACCCCTAGAAACTTGGCTTGACTCAGAGATCAGATGTCTTGCCTTCCCCCAGAGCAGTGTTGTTCAGGCACACCCAAATCAGCATATCCTATTCAGCTGAAAGAATCCTTTGTCTTGTTTCTCCAGGCTGCAGGGAAATTCTCCTCCCTCTTAATCAACAGGACCATGTGATTTCCTGTGCTGTTGCTGAGAAGCCTAGGTGTGAAGGCTTCCCATGGACAGCCAGCCTTTGAAGTCTCAGCTAACTCAGGTTACTGTTTAGCTCCTGAAATACAGGTCTCCTGTCAGAATTTAGATCGCTAGTGCCAGTCAGTGACAAGCACCGGTACTGCACCCATTTTTGAAAGCTGCCTTACCAGTAAGCAATCCTCAAAATATACTTTGTTCAAATATGGATGCACTTCTGTGGACCTCAGATTCATGTAGATTCTTGCGGGAGAATGATGTTGACCCCCCAACAAGGAGGTGGGATCTTTTTAATTGTTTTGTGAGTGTCGCGCTTCATATGTTCCACGATCAGTCTGAGAGATCACTTGGGCTAGATGCCGCTAAAGTAATTCAGACTTCCTTCCTGAGAGCACAGCTTGCAGGGAAAAGAACACCTGTCAGGCCAAGGGCTCAGGCAAAAAGGCGGAACGCACAGCGGAGCTAGAGGGAAGAAAACAAACAAAGCAAAGATTACATACCGTTTGTTGACAATTCCAGTCCCTCTACTCCCTCCGAGCCCCACAAGCTTACCTGTGTATTCCTTTTTTCCAGCGGAATACCTACTTGTGACAAGACACAAGACTGGGAGTGAGTGAAGGTCAGGGGAAGTGTTCTTGCTTGAAAGAAAGGGGGACCAAAGACTTCCCCCAATAATGGATCAGTGATGTCAACAGCAAAGCGTCCCCCAATCCAATGAGTGAAAGCAGAATCCAATGTTCCGAAAGCAAATAAGCGGGAAAAAACAGCAGAGCGTCCCACAATCCAAGGAGTGAAGCCAGGAGCCAAGTGTCTCAAGATCCAAGGGGGCGGAGAAACACAGCAAAGCGTCCCACAAATAAAGAACCAACAAGTGTGTAGTTAAACAGCGCCGTACTTGCTAGCGCGGAAAACGAAACTCAGGGAGAGATTAGAAGTGTTGTTTCTTTCTTCGCTCGGGGAGCGGATGGCAAGGAGCGATTGGAAAATACGGGATTGAAGGGAGCCGGGAGCCAGACATGAGGAGCAGAACCCAAAGCAAGTCCGATGTGTATTCCGTGGTCGGGCAGGGGAGTTGATCAAAAATGGAAGTCTAAGACAGGAAAACGGATAACAAGGATAACAAGGTCCAAGGCAAAGGTGGAATTCAGCAACCAGGTAAGCAAGGAAAGAATAATTTATCCCAGGAGCGTAGCTCGCGTAACGCAATGGTTTAGGAGCTCTGGCTTACTGGGGGCGTGGCCAAATATAGGAAGTGAATACAAAGGAGGCGTGAAACGCACGCAAAAGAAAGTGAAAACATTCCAAAGGTTCCTTGCAGGCACAGTCCTCTTGGGAGATGTAGTTAATTACCGGCGGTGGCGTCGGCAATGCTGTAAACGCCAGGGCAAACGCCATGGGCTTCTCCCCTGAGCATAAGAATGTCCTAGGAAACCGGAGGGCGTGACAGTACCCCTCCTCAAGGATGGGCGTCCCCCGAGTCTCGAACCACGAGAGCGGAGAAACGCCCGCAAAAGATGCGGAGCGTGAAGATTCGAGGCGGGTTCCCAGGTACGATCTTCGGGGCCATAGCCTTTCCAATCCACTAGATAATACTGGGTGCCCCGGGTATCCAATATAGCCTGTACCTCATATTCCTCTTCCCCCTGGATCATATTGGGAGCGGGACGATTGCCCAAGCGTGTACCGGCAACATAAGGCCGTAATAGGGAGACATGGAACACGGGGTGGATCTTCCAAGGTGAGGGTATGTTCAAGCGATAGGCTACTGCGTTAATACATCGCGTGATGGTATAGGGACCCACGTAGCGAGGGTTCAGCTTATGCTTGCCCGGTATGCGAAGGTGCACAGTGGATAGCCAGACCTTATCCCCCAGGTGATACTCCGGGGCTGACCTACGATGCCTATCAGCATTTCGTTTTGTGCGATCCTGTGCTTGGTGTAGATGCTGAAGCACAGCGGCACGGATAGACCGTAATGACTGGGCTGTTGCCTGAGCTGCGGGTACTCGTGCCACCGAAGGAAGGATGGATGGTAGAACTCAAGGATGTAAACCGTACATGGCATAGAAGGGTGAACAACCAGCTGATGCATTGCAGGCATTGTTGTAAGCGAATTCCGCAGCCCCCAATACGGACAGCCAGTCCGATTGATATTGTAGACATAAACATCGAAGATACTGCTCCATAGTGGCATTAAGACGTTCTGTCTGCCCGTCCGTCTGAGGATGGTATGCTGAGGATAGGCGAACGTCAATGCCAAGAAAACGAGTGAGAGCCAACCAAAAACGTGAGGTGAATTGGGATCCACGGTCCGAGATAAGGACCAGAGGGAGGCCGAATAGGCGAACCACCTGTTCGAAAAACAACTTGACCAATGCAGGAGCAGAAGGAACACCTTTGCAGGGGATAAACCGTGCCATCTTGGTGAAGGTATCTACTACCACCAGGATAGTGGTTAACCCCTGGACCGGTGGTAGCTCTACCACAAAATCAAGTGACACAGTGTGCCATGGGCGTGACGGGATGGGCATTTTTTGGAGAATCCCCACCGGTTTTCCAGGCACCGCTTTGCATTGCATACGTACAGCACATTTGGATACATACTCTGCCACATCCCGTTTCATATTGGGCCACCAACACCACCGAAGGAGTAGGTCAGTTGTCTTAGTTTGTCCTGGATGGGCCGCTAGGCGAGTATCATGGGACCAGTTTAGGGCCTGTAACCGAGTCCGGGCATCAGGGAGATATAGGCGTTCCTGTACATAAGGTAATCCCGATATCAATCGTGCTTTTAGCCTTTGAAGAACCTCCCCATGGTCTGCAGCCCAATGGCGGATCCGTTCTAATAATGAACCGGTTGCAGCACAGACACACATAACAGTGTTGTGCGGTAAAACAGGAAGGACTGCCTCCTCGGAGGGGATATCAACTCCGATGCGAGAAAGTGCATCGGCCTTGCCATGCAAGGGACCCGGTCGATAAGAAACCGTGAAATTGAATTGTGCAAAAAACAAATGCCACCTGATTTGTCTAGAGTTGGTACATTTCACCGTGGATAGAGCTTGCAGGTTACGGTGGTCCGTATAAACCGTGACAGGGTGTCGACCCCCCAGTAGATGGTGTCTCCACTCCTTAAAAGCAGCTCGAATAGCCAGTAGCTCACGTTCCATTATAGTATAATGTTTTTCCGGGGAAGTCAATTTCCTGGAAAAAAAAGCTACAGGATGTAGCTGCCGAGTCGTGGGGCATTTTTGAGACAAGATAGCCCCAAGGGCAAGGGCAGAGGCATCAGCTTCGATGATGAAAGGCAATAGGGGGTCTGGATGTAGCAAGACCGGAGCCGTAGTAAATGCCTCTTTCAAGGTCTGAAAGGCGTCCTGAGCCTGAATGTCCCAACAAAAGGGAACGGATGGACTGGTAAGGCGTGTCGATGGGGCTACTATGGCTGAAAAGGATGCAATAAAACGTCTATAGAAATTAGCGAATCCTAGGAAAGATTGCAAACTCTTAAGCGAAGTGGGAGCAGGCCACTCAAGGACTGCTCGTATCTTTGCATCGTGCATATGAACACCCTGAGAGGATATCACGAACCCTAGAAACTCCACAGAGGAAATGTGAAAGACACATTTTTCAGCCTTTGCATATAACCCATGTTCCCGAAGACGGAGCAACACTGTCCGGACATGGTCCTCATGTTGTGATAACGTTTCAGAGAATATTAATATATCATCCAGATATATCACAACAAAAACATCCAACAGATCTCGGAAGATGTCATTGACAAAGTGTTGGAACGTTGCGGGGGCGTTACATAGGCCAAACGGCATTACTAGATATTCAAAAAGGCCGTATTTGCACTTGAAGGCAGTCTTCCATTCGTCGCCCGCACGCACTCTCACCAGATTGTAGGCCCCCCTTAAATCTAGTTTCGTAAAGAGTTTGGCGGTAGAGAGGCGATCCAACAACTCCGAAATGAGGGGTAATGGATACTGGTTTTTTATTGTCACAGCGTTAAGTGCACGATAATCTACACAAGGCCAGAGATCCCCTTCCTTTTTAGGGACGAAAAAAATCGGGGAAGCAGCTGGAGAACAGGAAGGTCTTATATGGCCCAGTCTCAGAGACTTCTCAATGTACTCCTTTAGGTGTTCTTCCTCGGGCCGTGCCAAGGAATATATCCGTCCGTGGGGGAGAATGGCATTGGGTACCAGATCAATCGGGCAATCGTATTCCCGATGCGGCGGCAGTTGTTCAGACAAACCTTTGTCAAACACCTCAATCAGGTCCTGATATGCAGAAGGTATTTCCATCGTCGCCCTAGTAGTAGCGTTACAAGTGAGTATACTTGAAACCAGAGCCCTGCATGGAGAGGGGAGAGATGTCCCCTGAACTGGAAAGCACTCCTTCAAACACAAGGGAGAAGAAAAAAGCACTGCTTGTTCTACCCAATCAATGATAGGGTTATGTTTACGCAACCACGGGAGGCCCAAAATGACCCCAAATTGCAGTGCGCAAATGAGATCGAAGGACAGGTGTTCTGTATGCCCTTCCGTTGTGCTCATTCGCAAGGGTTGTGTTTGTTTTACGACATGACCCGAAACCAAACAGGAGCCATCTACTGCATAGACAAGTTCTGGTGACTCCTTAGGGTCTACTGGGATACCATAGGTTGCTGCCAGATGTTCATCCATATAATTACCTGTTGCCCCGGAATCTATCATGACTGGACTAGAAAAAACTTCAGAGTTGGGCAACATAAAAGACATATCTAAGTATATGTGCGCGGCAGCTGTCTGAAGGAATGAGCCATTGGAAGGCTGACCCGTCACATCGGCTCGATTTAGGGACGGGCCGTGGCGTTTCCCGCCCGTTTAGCAGGGCGTTTAGGGCAGACACGAATGAAATGTCCCGTCTGTCCACAATACAGACACAGATTGTTTTGCATTCTTCTCTCCCTCTCTGCCTTTGAGAGGGGACCTTTTACTGCCCCAATTTGCATGGGTTCTACCTCTCCGGAGGCTGGAGAGGATCCCAATTCGGGTTTGCCAGGACGTAGATCAAGGTGATGGCGTTCTCCACGCCTTTGTTGCAGCCGAGCATCGACCTGTAACACTAAATCAAGCAATTCAGAAAATACTGAAGGGACAGAAGGGACAACAGATAACGCGTCCTTAAGTTTGTCTGATAATCCCTTATAAAAGAGTGCCGCCTTTTTTGATTCAGGCCAAGAGGTTTCTGCGGCCAGCTGATTGAATCGGGCTAAATACGCCAAAAGGGGTTGTTTCCCCTGGGATATTGCCAAAAACTCTAAGTCCGAAGCCTGAGCCTTATATCTGGTGTCAAAGACCAGATTCATGGCGACTAGTAGGGTATCGAAATTGTACAAAACCGGGTCATCGGACTCCAGCAACGGATTCGCCCAGGCCGCAGCCATACCCCCTAGATGAGAGAGCACAAAAGCTGCTTTTGTTTCAGAATTAGGGAATGCCAAAGGACGGCATAGAAAATGTAAACGGCATTGATTGACAAATGTCCTATACGTTTTGGGATCTCCCGTGAAGCGTTCCGGTGGTGCCAATGGAAAAGGACCCGGCAATACCACAGGGGCTAGGGGTGTCGGGGGAACCGGTGGTGGTACAGGAGCGGGAACATCCCCAAACTCCTCATCCACCGGCAAGGGTTGCACAAAGCTTTGCATGACATCCATGCGTTGGTGCAAAGCGGCATGTGCTGCTGCCATGTCTGTGCATAACGTGGTAAAGGCTTGCATCATAGCAGCCATAGGATCTGCATTAGGATCCATTTCGGACAGACAGGCACCAGTATTGGGCTCCTAAATCTGTCGCGCTTCGTATGTTCCACGATCAGTCTGAGAGATCACTTGGGCTAGATGCCGCTAAAGTAATTCAGACTTCCTTCCTGAGAGCACAGCTTGCAGGGAAAAGAACACCTGTCAGGCCAAGGGCTCAGGCAAAAAGGCGGAACGCACAGCGGAGCTAGAGGGAAGAAAACAAACAAAGCAAAGATTACATACCGTTTGTTGACAATTCCAGTCCCTCTACCCCCTCTGAGCCCCACAAGCTTACCTGTGTATTCCTTTTTTCCAGCGGAATACCTACTTGTGACAAGACACAAGACTGGGAGTGAGTGAAGGTCAGGGGAAGTGTTCTTGCTTGAAAGAAAGGGGGACCAAAGACTTCCCCCAATAATGGATCAGTGATGTCAACAGCAAAGCGTCCCCCAATCCAATGAGTGAAAGCAGAATCCAATGTTCCGAAAGCAAATAAGCGGGAAAAAACAGCAGAGCGTCCCACAATCCAAGGAGTGAAGCCAGGAGCCAAGTGTCTCAAGATCCAAGGGGGCGGAGCAACACAGCAAAGCGTCCCACAAATAAAGAACCAACAAGTGTGTAGTTAAACAGCGCTGTACTTGCTAGCGCGGAAAACGAAACTCAGGGAGAGATTAGAAGTGTTGTTTCTTTCTTCGCTCGGGGAGCGGATGGCAAGGAGCGATTGGAAAATACGGGATTGAAGGGAGCCGGGAGCCAGACATGAGGAGCAGAACCCAAAGCAAGTCCGATGTGTATTCCGTGGTCGGGCAGGGGAGTTGATCAAAAACGGAAGTCTAAGACAGGAAAACGGATAACAAGGTCCAAGGCAAAGGTGGAATTCAGCAACCAGGTAAGCAAGGAAAGAATAACTTATCCCAGGAGCGTAGCTCGCGTAACGCAATGGTTTAGGTGCACCGGCTTACTGGGGGCGTGGCCAAATATAGGAAGTGAATACAAAGGAGGCGTGAAACGCACGCAAAAGAAAGTGAAAACATTCCAAAGGTTCCTTGCAGGCACGGTCCTCTTGGGAGATGTAGTTAATTACCGGCGGTGGCGTCGGCGTTGCTGTAAACGCCAGGGCAAACGCCATGGGCTTCTCCCCTGAACATAAGAATGTCCTAGGAAACCGGAGGGCGTGACAGTGAGCCATGATTTTAGCAATTTTTGACATCAAGAAAATGAATTCCCAAACAGCTCTGGGTTGCTTTTGGCAATCAGTATTGCTATTCTCAAATGGTTTCAGGCTATTGTGTGTGTAGCCCAATGGTGGCTTTAGGCAGTGACATCCTGTGCTCACTAATATAGGCAAAAGTGGGTGGCAGCCTATTCAGATTTTTACTGTGCATTTTTGGATGATTTCTGGCAAGCAGCATGCTTTCCGGTGGCCACTCTGATGTTTCCACTGGCAGTAATGCACAATGATGTAGCAGGGCTTGGATGAGTGGGTTCAAACATCCCACAGATCTATGGGCAGCACATTCTGCCGTATTTGGGGCCACCTCCTTCTCCAGGTTTCCAGTGCACTCCGCAAGCGTTCTCACATCTTGTCTTAGCAAGTTCACATCTTCCTGGACCGCTCTGACCTTAAGGTCCAATGCTACTTTCAGTTCGTTCATAGCCAGGCCCAGTTTGGTCTCCCAGGCAACCTACAGGTCCACAATCGCCGCCAACAGCTCCTGGATTGTGCCCGGGGCCTCCTTCGTCACGGTAGTAGGTCTATCCTTACTCCTGGCTCCCTCCGCCCCGGGAGACGTCTTTGCATAAGCATCTAGCGTGGACTGCTTGCTCTTTGGTCGAACCACTTTGTTCGACATTGTGCTGTTCCCCTACGTGTGCGCCAGCACCGCCGCCTCGCTTTAAAGGGTCCATGTGGCGTTGCGCTTATCCGAAGGCTAGGGCCCGCTTGACTGTGTTAGGGGTGCCCCCCAGCTATCCGCTGCGCACTAAGGATGGGCTATGTCCTCCCACGTATTTGCATCCTCTTGGTGTCACTCCGCTGACCCCCGAGTAATCTGGCGCTTCCTCTGCATCCACTCCTTTCCACGCCGGGGCCCGTCCGGGCTCCACCACCTTCAGGCCCACAGCCATGTCCTCTGCACTATTGACCAGCCCAATGCTGATATAAGCTCTGTTTTGCCCTGTCCCTTGATGGTGGGGGCTCCCCGGGCTCACTTATTGTCAAGGCAGCTTATACTGTTGAGCCTGTGTGCGTGGCTCCTGGGCTACAGTGTCTCATGCACTTATAATGTTCATCGTTCATTGTGCCACCTTGTATCCCCTGCAGTCTCCGCATGTTCACAATGCCCGGAGCGCCTTGCAGGGGAGCCGTTTGGCAGCGCTTTCCGGGGCCCCTCTCAAAACCTGTTGTGCGCCTCCTCTGCATCTGGGAATCACCACCGGTGCGTTCGAGGCCAATGCGGCCCCTCCAGGCCCCCGCCGGGGGATTTCTTTGGCTGGGTCTGGCTCCCCAGGGGCTGGCACCTCCAGATGTGCCCGGCCCTCCAAGTTCACAACTCGTGTGGGCTGGTGTAAGCGCTCAGCGGGCCAGTTCCAGCTGCTGTTTCTCGGAGCACGCGGCTCTTGCAGCACTGCCGAGCGCCAGCCCTGTTAACCCTCCATAAGTTCCCAGCGTGCCCGGCACTGGCCGGGGCCCGTCCTCTGCCTCTTCAGTGGCCCCCCCGGCACCAACTCAGCCAGAGCACCGGCGCCTCCAGGCGTGTGTGGCACGAGCCGCCTCTCAGCACTGGGTGCGGCGTCAGCAATGCGGCTCAAAGCGACCCGCCTCCATCTCCCACTACGTCCTGCTGGCGGTGCAGGCTGCGGCCTTCTGTCGCCTCCGCCGCGGCCGCGGGTGCGATGCGCCTCGCTTGGCCCAACCGGCCACTTCCAGCAGATCTCAACACAGGACATGCACCGCTGGGCCCCACATAGACCGCGAAGCTGTCGCGAACCTATGCACTGCACCATCCGCCACCGTACGCTGCTGCGACTTTGTGGTCAGTTTATGACCCTTTGTTGGCGGTCCGCCATTTTGACCATCCTCACATTTCGGGTGCCCAGCTTTCTCCTCACGGCCGCGGCTCCCCTTATTCTCCACAGATCAGCCCTGCACTGTGGTCAGCATATTCCCTGAAACTTCATGCATCACAGGGTGTGCTGCCAGTCTGCTTTATTGCCCGCTTTCTCCCAATATTGTCAGGATCAGTGCTGGATCAACGGAGCTCCCGAGAAGAGCGTCCCTTCACGTAGCCATCAAGCCACGCCCCTGGACATACCACGTTGTGCTCCTCACTCCTCCCCCTGCTACACCCAGTAATCCTTTTAGGCTGGGGAGAAGGCTGTGCCCACCTTGTGATTTGTTGTTGATGTTCACTACGTGTCCAGCAAATGGGAAAGCACCCAAGTCCAGTTTCCTTCACTGGTGATAAGCGGTCTAGTCCAGCTGCGACAAGCGTTGTTCTGGGCAAACGCCCTTCCAGTCTCTGTTTCTAGTTGGGATCCTGTTTGAAACCCTGGGCTTTCAGCTTTCTGTACAGTTTGCAAACGTGCCTTTGTGCTGCACCAAGATAATGACAGTGTCGTTCCTAATCCTTTTTCTTGTTGCAGGTAGAGCAGATTGGTGAGGCGTGGAACAAGGATGTGGTCAACCGATAGGTATGATAACAAGCGCACAGTGCAATGGCTTTGCAAGGCGTGCATGGATTGAATGGATTTTGCAGGATGTGCGCGGTTGAAATGGCTTTGCTGGATGTTCGCGGGTTAATTACTTTTGCAGGATGTGCACAGCAAGAATGTGTAGCGCTTCCCTTTCTGTACTTAGCTCCATTTTCTCTTCCTTTCTTCTTACAGGAACGCGATGCTGCAGGCAGTTTTGGGTCTGGAGGCTGGTAAAATGCAGTGGAAGACGAAGTGGGATCATAGGTAAGCAGGAGAGGCAAGTGTTAATCTGCTTAGTCAGCAGAATCAATGCAAGCACCGGGTGATGCAACAGGCGTGGTATTTATAATCCTGAACCACTCCTCATGCGTCTAGACAGTTTAGCTTGCTGAAGAAAGAGTACTTGGGGGCAATGTTGGGTTCTGGTCTGCATCCATCCTTGGTGGCCATCTCGGAGGGGGCTGAACTCCTGCTCAATGGAACTTCTGTGCGCCTACACCATCCTGTAACCAAAGAGGTCCAGCCTCCTCGTATGTCCCTTCTCCTCCGACTGTTGCCTCCCAATGATGTGTTCTGTGTGGTCATATCAGACCACAGACCAAGCTTGTCGTTGGAAATGCATCGCCATATAAGGATTTGGAAAAAATGACGGCCCATTTTATGAATGTCATGATCTCTGCTTCCAAAAGGTCAGGGTTTTGCCAACTCCCTTGGAAGCAGATCCATAACCCAGGTTCCGAGTGCCAACCAGTCCCAATTGGGACCTTTTGGACCCAGTCCTGGCGCCAGTGGCACCAGGCTCATAAATATGCCCAGTCCCAGCGCTGGAAGCGCCAGGCTCATAATGCTTGGGTGGACTTACCTTCAGCAGACCATGCTGCTTACTTGCCTGCCAGTTGAGCCTCTGATCCTCTTCTGTTTGGAACTACTTTTCCTGTTGGGTGGGGCTGGAGCCACTCCCTAGATTCAGAACACTGGAACTCTTCTGGAAGGCAGGAACTCTTTTCTTACCAGGAACTCTTTTCTTACTTAGGCGTGGCTGTGGAAGGAGACACCTAAGCACTACAGGAGGCTATTTAAACCACACCCGGTGGATGAATCTTGCTTTGCGTTATTCTGCAACCTCTGCAGCAGAACGCTCATCGTGTCTTCTGCATCCGATCCTGGGCCTAAGGAAAAAGGCTTACCATCCTGAATCCAGTCTTCAGCAACACCTATAAAGACAAGAAAGAACAGGTTAGCATTCCGGCATCTGAAAGGTAAAGGCTTTACCATCCTGAATCCAGTCTTCAGCAACACCTATAAAGACAAGAAAGAACAGGTTAGCATTCCGGCATCTGAAAGGCAAAGGCTTACCTACTCTTCGTACGCTCCGGAGGCCTTCAGCGCTGCATCCCGCATCTGAAAGACAAAACAAGGTGCGTTTAAAGACATTGGGGAACTTTAATACTCACGTGCCATTACTCCTTTCCACATCTAATCCAGTGGGTATTCCGGCACCCTGCAGCTGCTCCGAACTCGTACCTGCAAAATAAAAAGACAGTTAGAGCGCATAGTGAAGCAGGCAACAAGCGCTTACTTACGTGCTTCCAGGCGCTTCTATTCATCACACGGGCTCCATCTTCAACTCACTTCAGCCCGTCATCCGCCATCGCCGGAACCCTGCAAAACAAGAGACATCATTACTAAAGACTTTAAAGACATTTGAATGACTCGAAACTTACCGTTCGTGCAGTAAACGACGGACAGCAGTCCTCTGAAGTCAAGAGGCCTGCGCTACCTATCCAGTGAAGAAACTGGTTACAGCACCCTGCCCCGAGGCAGATGGAGAGCTCGGCATTCACTTACCTAAGGTGAGAGCGTTAACCTTTGGGGGTCTACAGGAGAGGAGAAGAGGAAAGAGATAGGGACACCCCAATAACCCCAGTTCATTAACCCCATATTTTCTATCTGCAGACATCTTACTCTACACGTCAGGCATACAGTGCACAGAGGTCCAGCCCAAAGAGCCAACCGGGTGCTACACATCACCTTTGAAGATACGGTAGTCGCCCAGTCAAGACCGGCGCCTCTGCGAGAATCAGGTGAGCGTTACAATGAATTGGCAATTCTCATGATGTGGGTCTGTTAAAGAGTGTTGGAGCGGTACAGACAAAATTGAAACCTGGTACGATACTGATATGATATGGCATTTACAACCGCCTGTAAACAAGTGTTTCTAAGTGTGACAAGATGAGGAGGGGGGAAGCAAGGGAGGACAAAATGATTATGCCTTGTGTCATTCAGATCACTCAAGTGCAGGGAATGGGAGAAGGGGGCAGGGGGAAGGGTGAATGCAGTTAACTCACAAGTGCAGCCAGTGGGTGGCTCATAGTTGCAGAGAGAAGGGGCTGTAGAGTTGCAGATAAAGACCCTTAAGTGCTGGGGAGCCCGGAGGCAGTGCGGGGGCAACTGGACATGCAGGAGCCTGGGCCAGAGTTCAGAGGGTGACCAGTGCACTGAACAGACGGGTGCATCAGCAGGGGTTAAGCAGTACCCCATTTCTAGAGAGGCGGACAAAGAGATTTATTAGACCATGATGGCATTGTTGAATCAAGGCATAATACAACCTTATGTGTCCCCATGTAACACGGCCATCTACCCTGTGAAGAAAGCAAAGGGGTCGAGTTGGATAATGGTGCAGGATTTACACCCTTTCAATAATATTCTTGAGGTGAAATTCCCAGTGGTACCAAATCCTGCTACCATTCTCTGTAATATCCCTACTAGCTTGACCAACTTCACGGTGACCGTTTAAAAAAAGAAATGTATGCATTTTCTCTGTCCCCTTACACCCCGATTCCCAGTAGCTCACTGTGTGTATGTATCGTGGTCACAGATTCGAGCACAGGAGGTTGCCCCAAGGGTACTGTGAACCTCAGTGTTTTTTTTCAACAGAGTGGTTCAAATGGATTTGAGGAATTAACATGTGTCCTGTAATTGTCATGGCTACAGGCCCCAGAACACAAACACCACACCACACCATCTAGTGATGGGGGGGGGGCAATGTGTCACTTGACTCACTTATGTCCCTTTGGGACCCATAAACAGAGGGGCCCTGGCTGGACTCAGGCCTGGCGCCAAAGGCGCCAGGCTCATATAGAGATGTGAGCAGGAACACTTTATTTCAGTGCAGGAGTGCTTTTTTTTACAAGAACTTTCCAGGAGCTGAAAGCCTTTATTCCAGAGAACATCCTCATGTGCTGACTCATCGGGTGTGGCTCCCTAGGTCTGGTGTTCATGTGCTGACTCATCTGGTGTGGCAGGGTGTTGCAGGCAGGATGAACCTGGTTGGCGTGGCTTCAGAAGCTCAGCTATATAAGCTGCTCCATCCTTAAGGCTGGTGCTTCGCGTTACTGTGCACTCGCGTGCAATGTGACGCTCGCCGCCGCTTGGACCAGTTTACTTACCTTTGAAACCAGGCATTCTCCAGCATACTCACCCTCCAGGAAATCACTTCATCTGCAGACTCATCTCCTGACATCCAGTGATCTTGATCCTGACGCTGCAGCACCGCACTCCACATCCACAAACTCGGACCCTGTGAAGAAGAAGAAGAAAGACAAGGTTAGAACATCCGTCCTAGGGCCGCGCCACATTTGAACCCTGCGCGCTCCCTAGTTAAGAACTTACCAGCTACTGTACTACTGCAGCTTCGTTCCTCATTCCCTCCGGCTGCCGCCTCAAGCTCTGCAGCTTCTGCCGGGCCAGCAACATCACCTGCAAAGGAAGAAAGCAAAAGAGCAAACATCAAAAGTGGAACAGACAGCAATACAAGACAACAAACTTTACAATGCAACAAAAACAGACGAGGAAAGACAAAGGCAAACAGGAACACTTACCTGAAGTAAAGTGGCTTAGTCGCAGCAGGACTGGACTACCAAGTGCAAGGGACCAGTGAAGGAACTCTGTCCAGAACATACAAGCGCCCCTGCCAGAAGCAGCAGGACGGAGTGCTCACCAAAACTAATCAACAGGTTAGCTTTCCAGGGACAGCGCATCCCACAGGTACCACAGTTTGGGAGAAGGGGTCTGGAAGCCGATCAGGCACACAAGCTGGCATACTCGCGCCCCTATTCTCCACGCAGGAGCAGTCCAGAGCAGCATCACCTATTACCACCAGTCACCACATAAGCACAGAGGGCGAAGTCGGACCCGAGCGACCTTACCCCTGGGAGGACTGCAACCGTGCCCCAATGCCTCCACAGAGACCAGGTGAGCGTAACAGTGATTCAGTACGTTTACGATTTACTAGTTTGTAGCACTTCAGAAGAGCAGTGTCAAGGAGATTCAATAACGCTCCTCGCCCTGCTTGCGGTGAACGAGTACAAAATGGATAAAGAAAAATTGCAATACTGCCTGATGGGTAGTATATTTGAGTCAAGTGATATTGCCCGCAGGAAGGAAGGTAAAGCTGAAGAGAGCCACCACAGTTTAAAATACACCCCAGCCAGTCACAGTGAGACAAATGCAACCCTTACTGCAGGTGCTTAAGGGAGCGTAAAAGGCAATTGTTCTGATAGAATAGTCTGAGGAGATGGTGACTTGCTTTCGAGAACTCAGTCATGGTCAGCAATGTACTGGTCTTGGCAACCCTGATTTACAAAAAACATCAGTTTTTTCGAACAGACAAGTAATGACAGCAGTCCTGGCCTGGAAAACATTGGTAGGCCATAACCCTTTAGCATACTACAGTCTACTCCTAGACCCAGTGGTTCAAGGACAGTTCACTTGTGAACAAGATTTAGTGGGCATGGCTTTTTGCAATTCAAAAGTCTTCAACCATAGGGGGCGTGGCTAGCGCGCGAGCGATGCGGACGTGAGCCGAGTGAGCTCCCGTAAGCGCCGACACAATCCTGTACTTTTATCCTGATTCCTGGGGACATCGAGCGACATCAACGCCATGATTGTGCCCGTGAAGCTGTGGGCTACGACCGGCGGAAATCCGGGCTGTCGTCTGCCCGTTTGGAGGGCCATAATCTGCAATTTACTGAAGGCCGGGGGCCCCGAACTGCGAAACCAAGATGGCCGCCGGAGCTTGAGGGCAGACCACCTCCTGTCTGACTGGGGCTTGAAGCGGCCTGGTGTGGTGCGGCACACGCAGTGGACACTGACTTTTCTTACAACCGGAGGTCGCCCGGACAGACGGCTCCTGCTCTTGGGCTGTCTCGACCCAGCCCCGAGTGGTGGAGGACGGCAGCGGCCTGGCCCGACAGAGCTAGAGGTATGTGGGATTAACCCTCCCCCCCCCCCTTGCTCCATACAGACGGTGGATTCGTGGAACCTGCGTGTTGGAAGGTGCTTGGAGGACCCCGAGGCCTTCCACCTGGCCTGTTGCGGGGCTGCGACACGGTACACCGGAGTAGATCCGGAAGGGCGTAATTAACACTGTTCGACCTACCATGCCGGACGCCCCACGCCTCCCCGGAACTATAGGGAAAGAAAGGCAGAAGAAACCCTCCACACAGAGCAGCATGGACCAATTTGCAGTCGCCACCACCCCGGCCCCGGCGGCCCCAGCAACGCGACCGAACTCCCCCAATGGGGAGGGCCCTCTTTCTCTCCACGATGTAATGGCGGCCATTGCTAATTCCCGATCCTCCATGGAGACCAAAATAGATAGCATGGCGGCAGACGTCTCCTTCCTACGCCACGACCTACAGAAGCTAACCTCCAGAACGGGAGAGGCGGAACACCGTATTTCTGAAGTGGAAGACAATATAGGCGGGATTAACCGCCAACTGTCCCAGGCCTTAAACCGCCTCAAGACCCTTGAATCAAGAGTGGAGGATGGAGAGGGGCGATCCCGTCGCAATAATGTCCGTATCCTGGGTCTGCCAGAAGGGGAGGAGGGACAGTGTATGGAGCTGTTCTTGGAGCAGTGGCTTGTAGACATCTTCGAGGCCACATCCTTTTCAAAGTTCTTCTCAGTGGAGAGGGCTCACAGAATGCCGGCCGGTAGACCACCCCCGGGTGCCCCGCCACGTACTATCATCGCCCGCTTACTCAACTACCGAGATAGGGATGCCCTCCTGCAACTGTCGCGGACACAAGGCTCGATTACCCATAACGGCTCCCGAATCGCCTTTTTTCCGGACTACACCCGAGAAGTGCAGCGGGCACGACAATCGTTTGAGCCACTCAAGAGACAGCTGGCCCAACTAAATGTAAAATATGGCCTGCTCTTCCCGGCCCAACTGAAGATATATCATGGTGGAACCACGGTTCATTTCAGCGACCCGCAAGAGGCATGGAAATGGGCGGAGGCCCATATAGAAGGTGATTGGACTGCGAGACCGAGGAGGCCGAGAGGAAGACCGAGGCCCAGGCACGCCTCCCCGAGAGGAAACCCGGAGAGGAATGAACAGGGGGTCTTGGACCCCGATGCAGGTCAGCGAGAACATTGACCGAACTGTCGCCCCTCTGGCCTAGTAATAGCGCTCTGAGGTATTCTTTCTTTGTACTCTTAAGCCGGACGCATGAGTAGTCCACCATGGAAGATGTTGACACTGGCGCATGGGAGGGACTCTGGAGGAGCCTCTGAAACCCCCCCCCCTTCCTAGCCGAACTTCCTCCTTTCCTTCTCCTTCTCCCTTTCCCCCCCCCCCTCTTTCTTGTTTATCTAGACCCGGTTCTAGGGTCTGGGCTTTTGAGCTGCTACCTTAAGTTGAAGGTCCAGCTATGTTTGGGCGACAGGTACTTCGTGTTGGGGTGGAGTATAGGGTGGGGGTAAGTTGGGAATGTTTGAAAGTTTGTTTGTTACTTCAAGACTGTCATATGTTTATAACGGACACGAACCACTGTCTTTGGTCGAAGTTACCACTCCACCATCTCTCACTGATTGCTACAATCGTACAGACCCCCATCAGGTGTGATAGATATCCTGTGCACAGACTTACGAGATACCCATGCACCACACCAAATCCCTGAAGTTCCTCACCTGGAACGTGAATGGGATGGGATCCGGGATTAAACGGCGCCTGCTCAGGCAATTTCTAAATAGACACTCCCCTGATGTGGCCCTTTTGGCAGAAACCCACCTGGCCGGATCACACTGTGCCTTTTTTCAGAGGACTAATTACCACCTTGCCCTTCAGGCGGGGTACACAATGGGCTCCAGGGGCACCCTCATCCTGATACACAAGCGCATTCCATTTACTCAGCAATTGGTTGAGCGTGACCCAAGGGGTCGATACGTGTTCGTCATGGGGACCATCTGGGGTCAGACGATGGCCATTGCCGCAATTTATTCCCCACCCGGGTTGGGACAGGAATTGCTGGACGATCTTACCACCCTTATAGGGAAACACCATCCTGATACGTTCATTCTGGGGGGTGATTTTAATGATACCATCAATGATAATTTTGACCGTTCCCATCTCCGAAATCGCAACCCTGACACCTCGACTAGATTGGCCAACTTTGCATCGGCCCTTGGGCTCCGAGATGTATGGAGAGAGTTACACCCGACTGATAGGGAGTACTCCTTCCATTCCGGCGCTCACGGCTCCATGTCCAGACTGGACTACTTCTTCTTGCCACATACCGACCTCCATAGGGCAATGTCCGCAGATTTACTCCCCCGGGGCATTTCGGACCACTCCCCCCTCTTAGTTGAATTGCGTATGCAGGGTCCCCTTCCCCCTAGAACGTGGAGACTTAACAATTATTATCTGGGGTCCCCGGAACTGATAGATCGCCTGGAGGAAGCTTCTGGTGAATATTTCGAAATTAACGAGAAGTCGGTGGATAGCCCCGTGATATTATGGGAGGCCTATAAAACAGTGCTAAGGGGTGAAATCCTTTCTTGGACGACACATAAAAGAAACACGCGGTTCCGGGAAATATTAAAGGCCGAAGAGGAAGTGAGAAACAGGGAGATTGAGCATATATCCGATCCTACGCCCGAGACCCACCGATCCCTCCAGCGCGCCCAGGAGTGCCTCCGTAACAGAACGATGGATGACGCCAAGCAGGCCCATTGGCAGGCTAGGGCGAGGGTGTATGAACTTGGGGATAAGTCGGGTAAACTGCTTGCTTGGTTGCAGAGGAGAGACGAGGGGCAGCGCCATGTACGGGAAATTGTCACGGCACAGGGCGACGCCCAACATTCGGACTCTGGGATTGCCGAGGCCTTCACAGAGTTTTACGCAGATTTGTATCGGGCTCCGACCTCACCGCTAAACCCCTGCCTCCTAGATGAGGTGACGCTGCCGATCCTTTCGGGTCAACAGAGGGACCAGCTGGACTCTGCTTTATCAGAGGCTGAGATTGCAGAGGCACTGTCTCAGCTCCAGTCGGGAAAGGCACCGGGCCCGAACGGATTCCCAGTTGAAACTTGGCAGAAGCTAGGAGTAGACAAAATGGCCACTCCTCTACATAGGATGTTTCTTGCTGCCCGGGAACAGGGTACCCTCCCACCAGATCTTTGCAAGGCCACTATTGTGGTCATTCCCAAGCCTGGCAAACCTCCACATGATTGTGCTTCTTATAGACCTATATCGCTGATTAACGGGGAAGCTAAGGTCCTTGCTAAGCTATTAGCGAATCGGTTGCAGTTAGTCACATCCTCCTTGATCCATCCGGATCAATGTGGCTTTATGCCTGCCAAATCGACTCGGATGAATCTGCGCCGCCTCCATTTAGCATTGGAGAGATCCCCGATTATAAACGAACCCTTGGCCTTGTTGGCAATCGATTTTGAAAAGGCGTTCGACTCCATTCGATGGGACTACCTTTGGGAAATAATGCGCCGCATGGGGTTTGGAGAGGCCTATTTAGGCTGGGTGCAGCTACTTTATGCTAATATCAAGGCGGAAGTGAGAGTGAATGGCTGGTCCTCTGGGTCCTTCCCCCTGGGCCGTGGTACGCGACAGGGATGCCCATTGTCCCCTCTTTTGTTCGCCCTTGCTATCGAGCCATTAGCTCTTTGGCTTTGCCAAAACACCGCCTGGAGAGGATTCAGATGGCCGGAGGGACACGAGGATCGTACATCCCTGTATGCGGACGACCTCCTGGTGTACCTGGGTGACCCACTAACATCCTCTGCCATTGTAACGCAAATGTTAGTCCGCTTTGGGGAACTCAGCGGACTCAGAATCAACTGGGGGAAATCAGTCCTCTTTCCGGTGAAGGGTGGGGAACAGGCAATCCCCCAGGAATGCCCGTACCGGGTGGAACAGGGGTTTCGTTACCTGGGAATATGGATATCCGGGGATTTAACAAGCTATATAAGGAACAATCTCCGACCAATCACAGACCGCTTTATTATTGATGTCCGGCACTGGAAACTCCTCCCCCTGACACTTATGGGAAGAGCAGCACTTTTTAAAATGATGACCCTTCCTAGATTCCTCTATGTCCTTCAAAATGCCCCACTTAAAGTCCCCGACTCGGAGTTCCACCAGGTGGAGACACTTCTCAGAGACCTCATATGGGGGGGAGGCCAGTCACGAATTGCGCTAACTACACTCCAAAGATCTATTTGGGAGGGAGGAATAGGAGTTCCCCGCCTTCAAACGTACTACTGGGCATCACAACTGGTGGTGGTTAATGACCTTCTCCACGGGGACCGAGACCTGCCCCATATACGGGCTGAGATAGCCACTATGCGCAACACTGACCCGCTGCTTCTCCTCTATCAGCCCCTTTCAAGAACCTCTCCGCCCACAACCACTACGCATATGATCACAGTGTGGAGACAGGCACACCGATTCATTGGGTGGGAAAATAAAGCTACTAGAGCACAACCCCTCTGGCGGAATAACAACCTAGCTGAGACCCAGAAGTTGGAGCCGTGGCCTAGGTGGGTGAACGCGGGGATTGCCAGGATTGGGGACATGCTTACACAGGGGTGTTTGGCCTCATTTGATGACCTACAATTGCGATTCCAGATTCCGAATACGGAACATTACCACTACATTCGCCTCGCCCATGCTTTGAGACCCTACCTGACAGCAGATACACAGCTACCGGACTATACCCCCATAGAGCGTAACATCCTTCCGGCGCATATCCCTACCAAATGCACCTCCATCCTTTATAATGCTATATCCTCCTTTGCTACCCCCGAACTGAATGAACTAAAGGCAAAATGGGAAGTAGATGTGGGGGTGATAGATCCTGAGGATTGGATACAAGTCCTTATGCATTCCCGGGAAATCGCCATTTCCTCTAGGCTTCGACTAGTGCAGTTGAAAATACTACACCGGGTTTATTACCCTAGGACACGTCTATATGGCTGGAAACGGGCTTCTAACCCAAACTGTTTGCGGTGTGGGGATGGGGAGGGGACCTTTATTCATATTTTATGGTTGTGTCCCCAGATACAAACTTTTTGGAACGCATGCCGTAGGGAACTCTCCCGAGTTCTGACTCGCACCATACCACTGGACCCAAGGGCTTTGCTTCTGGGCGTGCCCGATGAGATAGAAGCTAATAAGTGGGAAAGATTGCTCCTACACACGGCGATGGGGCTGATTAAGCGCAATGTAGCGCAGAAATGGGGTGCCCCTGACTCCCCAAAGCTGGAACAATGGAAATTGGATATGGACATATGCGCTATGATGGAGCGCAGGATTTACTCGGCGCGAGGCTGCCCCAATAAAGCGTCGAAAATATGGGACAGGTGGAGGAAGGTGTGGCCTGAATGTCCCATATGGGACAGGTGGGAGGAAGGTGTGGCCTGAATGTCCCATGTACGGGCGGGGGAATGTGCACTGGGGGTCTTGTTTTGTGCTTGTACCATACTATACATTATTGCATGTGATGAGATGATCGCTCAACTGTTGATGTTCTGGGTACCTTTTCTGATTGTGAACGACTGTGACAGTCTGAAGTTGTTGTTTTTGTTTGCTTGTTGCTTTGTTATTATGACCACTGTATTATGTTAATAACAATAAAATACTTTATAAAAAAAAAAAAAGTCTTCAACCATTACTATGTGTTGCCCGATGGCATTGTACCCAAAGAGTCTAGGGGTATGAAGTTTTTCTATCGAATGCATCTATACAGTCTGTACGGTGTCACCTAGTCAATCCTACGACATTTGTAACTGAGCCAGTGAAAGCTTATATTGGCCATGATTGTTCAACGTATGAGGGAGAAGTGGATGAGTGTTAAGGAGGATGCCTTCGAGATAGGTGGGGTAATTTTTGTTGATGGGTTCTCGACAATCAATCGGGTCACTGGTGAGAGGCATACTGGTGCAGCTGTTGTAGACCTTGTGGATGGGGAATACCAGGTCAGACTGAAGAAACGGTTGCCTTTGCATTACTCTGTGCAAGTGGTGGAACTAGTGGCACATCTAGAGGCACTAGAAATGAGTAAGGTGAAGGCAGTTATTATTTATTCAAACGCTGCATATGTAACCTCCACTGTGCATTCAGGCTTGTCAAGGTGGCAGAGAAGAGGGTTTAGGAGATCTCATGGGACCCCTGTCCAGCATGCTGTCCATATTATTCAAAGTGCTAACACTGTGCACAGAGGTAGGAATTATTAAATGCACTGAACATACTAATCTAATAGCACTTGGAAATGATGCTGCAGACACAGCGGCAAATGAAGCCACATATTTGCCATTCCCAGATCCCCAGAAAATGGAACCTGTGTCACAGCAGATAGAGTTGCCACCTCCGTACATTGCAGTCCCTTCACTTTAAATTATAGAGATACAGGGGAAAGCACCTAAGGAGGAACAGGAGCTCTGGGCAAAGGGAGGATGTGCCCTCTCGCCCACGGATTTTCTGTGGAGACAGGAGCCTACAGGGAAGGTAGTAATGCATGTAGAACTGCTTCTTGTGGCTCAAGAGCAACTACATCACCTATTGCACACTTTGCTATGACACATTGTGGCAGAGCTCCAGGGGAAATGGTTCATACCAAACCTCCATGAACAGGTAAGTAGATTTGTTGGGGATTGTATAGTTTGCAGATAATTTAATCCTGGTAATACCATGATGACGATAAGAGGAGTTTTGCCCAGGCCCTCAGGCCATTCCAAGAACTGCACATAGATTTTGTGGAAATGATCAAGAAATTATTTTGTGTTACCTAATTGTTATAGTCTGCCCATTCTCCCCTTGGCTCGAATCTGTTCCCGGCATACACCATGATGCTAAGTCTTCAGGAAAATCTTTGGTGAGGGAGGTATTTCCACAGTGGGGAATTTGTAAGGTCCTAAAGTTTGACAATGGGACCCATTTCTTTAATGCCCTATTCCCAGAGATTGCTTCGCTCTTGGGGATTAAGCACAAGTTGTGTTTGGTGTACCACCCCCAGGCCAACGGAATAACAAAGTCTAAATGGTGTACTAAAGTCTTGATTATCAAATATGTAGCAATTTGCATAAAAATTGGCACTATTGGCTCCAGATTCTTCTGTTTTATTTGAGGAATCAGTCAGGAATAGATCACCACCTTAGCCCTTGTGAGATTGTGACTGGGCATAGGTTACACACACCGCTCTCACCTACACCCACAGCATCAGATCCACATAAATCATCAGCGGTCCTGGGTGAGAAGTTTAGGGAGTACCTTGGGGCCTTAACCGAAGTGTCAGAATTGTATCGTCATAGGTTGTCTTCTCACCAACAATCTATCTGCACAAGCAACAACTGTTCCCAGGGATCAGGTTTTCATCTGCATCTTTGTGAAACTCTGAAATTTCCATGGGCCTGTAGTAATATATATATATATATATATATATATATATATATATATATATATATATATATATATATATATATATATATATATATATTACATGGCCACGGTAGTGGCCATGTACTTATGGTTAAGTTGGTGTTTCCATAGGAAGAGCACTTTTTGGGCGGCTTATAACTTCGTTTTTTCCCATAGACATAATGGGAAAAAACTTTGCTCATGCCTACAGCCCAAACCGCTGGACGGATTTACACCAAAATTGCGGCAGGAGCGGCGGCTTGGCCCTGAAAGCGTGCTTTGCTTTATTTGGTGTAAATCCGTCCAGTAGTTTTTAATAAAATGACAAAAATGTAAGTGAAAAAAATGTGTGATATCTGTGTTTGCTTTGCGGACACACTTCCTTGACGTGCTCTCTCATTGGATGCGGTGAAAGAGTGCAGTGCGTCTGGCTTCAGAGACGCCCGCCATCTTTGTTCCTCGCATGAGAGGCTTTGTCATCAGGAGCGGGATCTGCCGCCTTCACAGTAAGTCCGCCCGTGTCTGTCTCCTGTTCCTCCCACCCCCGCTCATGCCCCGTGTGTCCTTCTTGTCCCCCCATCCCCACTCATGCTCCGTGTCTCCGTGCACACGGTGGCCAGCGGAGGGCCGAGGAGCGGGATCTGCCGCCTGCACACGAACGCCGTGTGTCTCTCTCCCACCCCCCCACCCCCCGCTCATGCCCCGTGTGTCTCTCTCCCTCCCCCCCACCCCCCGCTCATGCCCCGTGTGTCTCTCTCCCTCCCGCCCACCCCCCGCTCATGCCCAGGGTGTCTCACCCCCTCCCGCCCACCCCCTGCTCATGCCCCGTGTGTCTCTCTCCATCCCGCTCATGCCCGGTGTGTCTATCACTCCCTCCCGCCCCCCCCGCTCATTCCCCGTGTGTCTAACCCTCCCGCTGCCCACCCCCCGCTCATGCCCCGTGTGTCTATCCCTCCCGCCGCCCACCCCCCGCTCATGCCCCGTGTCTCTATCTCTCCCGCCGCCCACGCCCCGTGTCTCTATCCCACCCGCCGGCCACCCCCCCGCTCATGCACCGTGTGTCTATCCCTTCCGCTGCCCACCCCCCGCTCATGCCCCGTGTCTCTATCCCTCACCCCGCTCATGCCCCGTGTCTCTATCCCTCCCGCCGCCCTTCCCCCGCTCATGCCCCGTGTCTCTATCCCTCCTGCCGCCCACCCCCGCTCATGCCCCGTGTGTCTATCCCTCCCGCCGCCCATACCCTGTGTCTCTATCCCTCCCGCCGCCCACCCCCGCTCATGCCCCGTGTGTATATCCCTCCCGCCGCCCACCCCCCGCTCAAGCCCCGTGTGTCTATCCCTCCCGCCGCCCACCCCCCGCTCATGCCCCGTGTGTCTATCCCTCCTGCCGCTCACCCCCCGCTCATGCCCCGTGTGTCTATCCCTCCCGCCGCCCACCCCCGCTCATGCCCCGTGCCTCTATCCCTCCCGCCGCCCGCCCCCCGCTCATGCCCCATGTCTGATTTTCCAACTGCTGTGAAGGCAGCAAGAGCTGGGTCCACATCAGTGACGTACAAAGGTATCCCAGCGCTCCTCGACCTGCAAAGGCTCAAAATTAAGTATGCGCTAAGGATTTGCAGTTCATTCCAGTAGAAAAAGGGGGAACTAACGACATCACAGCATTTATTTTACCTGTTGAGGAAGAATGTTCAGCTACAGATTATAAGGAGCAGAAGAATGTGCGCTGTACGCAAAGAGTCCACTTGACTTTAAAAGGGGTCGTTATCCTAAACAATTGATGCGAGCAAGGGGAGAAGAGGTACAGAGCTGGAGGGATGAGGGGGATTCTCAGAAGAAGGGGTGGTATGTGTAAACCAAGAATGTGGAAATGTGTGGCAGAAATATTTAAAATATCTGACAAGACTCAAAGAGGCAGAAAAACCTCTTCAGACACTTACCCATTTTTCTGTTTCAAGAGCAATGGCACAGTTGGCACAAATTGGAACAGCAGTTGTACGCTTCACATCGCTGATCCGGCAGGTACAACTGTGCTTCTTGATGTATCTTGGACTCATGGGCAGCATGCCTACAGACAATTGCCTCCAGCCTGACAAGGCGTGCGCAGTTTCTGAGGAGCTCCTAATACTTGCCTGCCCAATGCCACACCTGTGCCTCCTTTGTCCCCTGTACTATCATATAAGGACACCTCAATGATTTGCCTGATCGTGGAAAGCAGGGACTATTGCGATGGACCAAGTGATTGAACAAAGTCTCAGCGGCATCTTCAACAGCTCTGCTGGACATTCCCGAACGATATCGTTTCTTTAGCCAGCAGAGACATTTTTCTCCTCCCTCCTGGCACCTGGTGTCCAAGCTACTGCAAACGCAAAGTGGCTCTAGGCGACTTGGTACAAACATTTGGTATTTGTGGAGTCCTCAATAAGCTTTCAGTGTCACGCAATTAGTGAAACTAGCAAAAACAGAAGGCCTTGGGAAAGGCAAGAAGGGGGTCAAAGTGATCATATAGGAGTCTTGTAAAAATCCTCTGTACAGTCGACTTTGACCAACGGATGATTGTGAAGCTAAGGGAAGTGAATCCTGCATCATAAGAGTTGAATGAGAAAAGGTGTGATTGACAGGTTGGCAAACGTGAACCCGAATGAGGGATGCCGATAAAGAGGGGACAAAGTCTAAACTCCCGAAATACAGTGTGTCAACAAGAGTGAACCCGGCCGAGGGATGTCCACAGTAAACTGTACTAAAAGACATTAAGATTTGCAAAAGTGTTGGGATGGAAATTAGTTTATCCTGCCCCCCTAGGCACTTTAAGGTGAGGTGAATTGAGTATGAAGTTGTGTAGTGTAAAAGGGGGGAGAGCACCGTGCTATGAAACTTGGCACAGACATAATATAGCGCAAATGATAGATACATAGATGTAGCGTGCACATGAAAGAAACGCCATTTTGTACTTATGGCGGATGCATAGTCTGACAGGGCCACGCAGCACAACTTCAGTTTCATGGATTCAACTAGGCCGAGATAATTAAGGCAAATGAGTCTGCACCACCAGTTCTCACAGAAGCTTGCTTCCCCCTTGTCCCTCCATTGTTGCAATTACTCAGTATCACTGGGAAGAATGTGCCCTGCAAGGCGGTGAGACAACACCAGGCTCCTCGCAGTGCCCATTCATCACAGCAGAACTGCCAGAAGACCTCCAACCCCTACCCAGCCTACCCAGAGCCATGGCCCATACCACTGACCAGACCCCCGCACCTCTGCATTCTATGATAGTGAATGACCCCAGCCCAAATCGTAAACCAACTGGCCATAAAAGATCTGAGTGACTGTTTCACCTCTCCACATAACTACATCCTTTGTAACACGAGGTACAGGGAGGTATAAATTATAGATAAAAAATAGGTGGAAACCGTGGGGTACGAGTTGTGCGGTATCAACAAAGCTCAGAATGTGTGGGTCAGCATGACTGTATTTCGTCCGCCCTTCCCTGGCACCGGTCCCAGAGTCTCCCAGATGCATGCCATAATGATGTAGTATTAGGCTTAGCGTATCAGAGCAGATTTTTACAATGTAGTTTATGAGAGACCTGACCTTCACTCCGCGGACAGATGAGCCGAGCTGACTCATGTGGGGACTGAGGGACAGCTTAGAAAGCAAATCAATTGTAACCTGGCAGAGGGGGTGTGGCTTGGCAGCCATGCTGTGATTCCTGTGAGCTCCGAGATCCGGCGACCAGATCCGACAGAAAACGCATATTATTTCATCCGATTGCAGCTACAAAACACATGGAAAGGCATGGAAAGGCATAGGAAGGCATCGAGCAAAGTATGAGCAAGTTGGCTGCACGCTCGAAGCTGTGGAACAGCTGGATGGATACTTTGTATTTCGGGGCCAGCCGCGAGAGGAACATCAAAATGGCGGCGGCGGCTGAGAACAAAGAGATCCCGATGGGCGCACCCCTATAATGGAGTAGCTGTCTCCAGCGGATGGCTACAGTAACAGATTGCGAAGGCGTATACATGGAATGACACAGCCAAGGACATTGGTGCACCGAAGGGGCGCATCAAATGCGAAGCCCGTTACAATCCTGTCACGTGACACGAAGAGCGGAACGGAGGAGTTGCACTTATTTAGTGCAGAATTGAAGGCGGAAAGTGATGGCCGGCCCTGCAGAACAAATAGCAATAAATATCCGACCCGCGGAGCAGGTCGAGAGCTCCCGCGACTTGTGTTGCGTGCTGCGAGCACTGTAGCGGGATCCCTAGAAGACCATCCGACGCTGCGGTGCTGTGACCAGCATACTGTTACTACATTGGGCAGTTAGAGGCTGACTGATAAGTGCTTACGGACACAAGAGTGAGCCGTGGGAAGTGCAGTGCGCAGGCAGATCCTCTGCTGAAGCGTATCCTGGGACTACAACCTGGGGGAGTCCAGCACGGAATACAGGAAGATCACAGTTGCACAAATATTGACCCTGCGGACTGAAGGTGGACAGAAGGTGGTCTGTGAAGTAAAGCGCCATCGTATCCCCTGACATGGCACAGTGGGTGTAATGGAAATAAACTGATAGCTGATGAGTTTGAGCGTGTAACTTAACATTAAAAGAACATACCCAAACTCTGTAACATCTACATGTGACCAGGCAGGCCAACAACGAAAGGAGGAGGGGAAAAAAGAAAGAAAAACAAAACTGTGTGCTAACAAATGAGCGCTCCCAGGCTGATTGACCCAGGAGCTTGAAGGAGCTGGTACTTTGTTAAGGGACTAGTGGCTTGCGAAACGAATGCAAGATGGCGGCATGGCTGGACTGGTGGGGTTCCTTGAGGATGTGAGAGGATACGGCAGGCGAAGCGGCTCCACGAAGAGTGAGACACTGGCAGCAAAACGAGAAAAAAGGGGTGGAAACCAGATTGAGGACCATGGCACAAGAAGCAAGAATTGAACAGGCCAAGCGCAGGCACCCAGGAGAAGCTCCCTTTAGAGTGGACATATAGCGCTGGACTTCTTGGGGGCCTGAAACACCATGGCAGTGGCAGGTACGGCGAGCTGAACGACCCTTAGAAACAAGCCGATGGCGCACGGATAATTGTACACAGAGAATAGATGTGGGAGGATATAATCCACTTGAAACGCATTTCTACGCGCCATAGCACGACGCAGCCTGCTGAGGTAAACGCCCCAGCGCCTGACGGACCTGAGAGTGTCACAACAACACTGAATAGCTGGAACCAGACGCGCAGGAAGGATTGTGCGATATCAGTAAAGGGAACGAGAGCCAATACTAAATAACCGACAACGGAGGTCTTTGCGAAGGCGCAGCGGACCCCTACAACATCGGCACAAAGCGTGTTGGCGACCCCCGCAGGCGGCGCCTCGGAAGGAGATAACCATCAGATCCTAGCGGCCATAACACAACTGAGCACCAAATGGGGCACAGCAATGGCAGACCTGCGGATGGCCCTAGAAAACAAAATTGATGGTGTGGGGATTGAAGTCACCCTGCTACGACAAGATGTTAGGGCGCGGGCAGAAAGAACAAGTGGCCTGGAAAGCGCAGTGAAGATCAACACAGATGTCAGCGCAAACAACGCGAAAGAGGTCCATGTGTTAAAACAGCAGATCGCCAACCTCGAGAATCGAGTGGAAGAAGCGGAAGGAAGGGCGAGAAGAAACAACATACGGGTGGTCAGCCTGCCGTAGGGAGAAGAAGGCCAAGACCCCACGGAACTATGTGGAGAACATGATCCTCCAGGAGATAGGGTCAGACAAGCTCTCACAAGGGTTCACTGTTGAGCAAGCGCATCGGGCCCTGATGAGGAAACCACGACCTGGGTCCCCGCCGAGGCCGATAATTGCGAGGATTCTGAACTACAAAGACAGGGAGAAGATCCTGGAGTATTTTCGTAAGGGCGGATCGATAGAGAGAGCATCCACCAACATCACGGCGTACCCCGATTACACAATGCTGGTGCAGAGGTATAGCTACGTGGCTGTCAAGAGGAGGCTGCGCACGGCTGGCATCAAGCATATGCTTCTGTACCCGGCGAAACTAAAGGTGTTGCACAAGAGCAGAGCGCTTTTCTTTGACACCCCAGAGGAGGCGGCGTCATGGCTGGATTTGCAGGGCTGTCCGGAACAAGAGGCGGAACGAGATCGTCAGGAGCATGACAAGTGAGGAGTCTGTGTCATGGACATTGTGGGGATAAATGGGAGGGTGGCCCTGTCATGGTGAAAAAGGAGATTTGATTGACATTCTGTAGCCTTTGGACCTTACGCCCCGGCTGGACTGGAATATAGTGAATAAAATGCATTTGTGAGCTGAATAGCACTAACATTAAGCGTAGTAAAATGGGAAATAGGAGCAAAGGGATGGAAGCAACCTACCCCTGAGAATTAGTAGTTAAGTGGCCACTAGGGCAACTTCACCCTACTGAGCCCCGAGTATAGACTTTTTGCTAGAAGGGGCTAGATGTGGGGGTGCCTGAGATCCAGGGATGGAGCTGGGCAACAGTTGGGGAGGGCGTTGTTGAGTAAGGGCAGGGAGGTGGGAGGGAGGGAAGCGGCAGAGTTTGTTGTGTATATAGTTCAGGGGAGTTTAAGTTGGAATATGAGCCTACATAGAAGAGTTGAATGGTTGAATCTGGACTGAACGGGTGGGAGGAGGAGGAGAGGGACTTGGTCATGCCATGGGGGATCTTAGAATAATTACCTGGAACGTTAGGGGGCTTAATAATTATCTGAAGAGGAATAAGGTGATGCTATACTTACGGAGACAGAAAATTGATTTTGCTTTGCTGCAAGAAACTCATCTGACGCGAGACAAGTTGGATATGATCAAGAGGAAATGGAAGGGAATGATGGTGGGTTCTCCATATTCAGCTTATGCAAGGGGGTGATCATCTGGGTGGCGCCATACGTCCCGTTTCAGCTGTTGCAGACGCTGGTGGAGACAGATGGGAGAATGGTTGTAGTAAAAGGACTAGTGGAAAACAGGGAAATAAGAGTGGTAAATACGTATGCCCCGAACCAAAATACTGCGGCATATTTCAAAACGATGTGCTGCAATCTGAGCATGTGTGCAGGGGGTGCAGTGATTTGGGGAGGGGACTTTGTGTATTAAACCCTAAGGTGGATAGGTCAGACGGAAGGCCGGAAAGGCCTGCCCCGTCGGCCAAGGCGTTACATACACTTCTAAATGATTTTGGGTTGGCGGATGTATGGAGGGAGCACCATCCACAGGCGAGGCAGTATTCGCATTACTCTTCCCCGCAGCAACTACACACGAGTCTGGACTATGTCTTCGCCACTCCAGAGATAGTGACTGAGATCAGGCAAATTGAATATAAAGCAAGGGTCCTCTCGGACCACTCGCCCCTGATCCTTCATTGGCAGTGTTGTCCCCCGAGGGCAAGAATACCGACGTGGCGCCTTAGGGCAGAGGCGCTTAGAGACCCCCTTTTTAGAGAGGACATGAGGGAAGAAATTGTTAGCTATTTTGAGATGAATATGGGCAGTGTAGACTCAGCGGGCACTTTGTGGGAGGCCTTCAAAGTTGTGATTAGAGGAGTAGCCACAGCGAAATCTAAAGGATTGCAGGGAGGGATCCTAGCGGAACTACAGGAAGCCGAAAGAGAATTGGAAAAGGCACTGAGGGGTGGAAACAATGCCACCCAAGACAGTGTCCTAATACTGAGACTGCAGCAAAAGTGTGCAGGGCACTGGGAAAGATTGTGTAACCTTAACTACAAGAAGTATATAGAGAGGCAACATGCAGGAGGCGACAAACCAGGAAGGATTCTGGCATGGCTATACAAGAGCGAAACCTTGAGACACCCGATCAGATTGATAGAGAGGGATGATGGGGGGGGGGGGGAGTGGACACCCAGGAGGGAGCGAATCAGGAGTTTGCTAAATATTACAGGTAGTTATATGGAGATGACGGGGAGGATAATCGCGAGATGATAGAAGGAACATTGGAGGACATAGGATTGATGCAGATTAGTGCAGAGGAAAGGGAGGAGATGGACGCACCGATTACATTGGAGGAGCTGGGAAAGATAGTAAGGCAGTTGCCGACTAGCAAGACCCCGGGGGCTGATGGGCTACCAAGCGAGTTTTCTAAAGCATTTAAAGATGAGGTGCTCCCCCGCTGCTGGACATGCTGAATGAGGCGCATGAGCGAGGCAGACTGCCAGAGTCACTCAGAGAAGCAATCATAATACCGCTCCTCAAACCTAATAAGCCAGGGCATAGCTGCAGTTCTTATAGACACCTGTCAATGTTGAATCAAGATAGTAAAATTCTGACTGCTATTCTGGCATATAGACTGAAGAAAGTTATAGGCAAATTGATACACCTGGATCAGACGGGCTATGTCCGTAATAGAAATATATCTGATAATCTTGGAAGGCTCCACAGAGTCATTGAACACGGGAACGAGAGCGAAGATGAACTGGCAGTGGTGTCGCTGGATGCAATAAAGGCCTTTGACTCGGTCAAATGGCCGTGGCTGATGGCGACCCTGGCTGGGTACGGGATGGGTCCGGGATACCTACGGTGGGCCAAAATGTTATATAGTGAACCGCTGGCCAGGGTTAAAACAGGGTCAGTGGTATCGGACAGGTGGAAACTATGCTCTACATATTGGCTCTAGAACCCCTGGCGATCTATTTAAGGCAACAATATGATACGATAGGCATCCCTGTGGGCAATGAACGACGTCTGATATCATTGTACGCAGGCGATATACCACTGTATTTGCGGTACCTAGAGGAGAACCTCCAATATGTTCTGTGGGTGATGGGAAGATATGTGGGAATGTCGGGTATAGCGGTGAACCCCCAGAAGTCTAGCATGTTCCCACTGGGTAGGTATACAGGGATCTCCCTAGACTGTCTGCTGGTGTTACAGGTGCCGTGGGCTGCCAGTACATTTCGTTATCTGGGAATAGATATCTACCATGCAGTGGAAGAAGAACACATGCACAATACAGAAGTAGCTATTACGAAAGTTGAAAACTGCATGCGGTTCTGGGTAAAACTGCCGTTGGCAATGATGGGACGTAGCGCAATGTTGAAGATGGTGGTCTTGCCTAGGCTTCTACATTACTTTGGGAATATCCCGTATTTGATACGCAAGTAGTTCTTTATCAGATTGGCCAGTATGTGTCGGGACCTCCTATGGCATTGTACACAAAACCGAGTAGCCCTCTGGAAGCTACAGAATTCTTACGAGAAGAGGGGGTATAAAACTGCCTAATTATGAAGTCTACTATGTTGCGAGCCAGCTGCAATATGTGGCTAAATGGCTCTCAGAGGACGCGACCACCGAAACCAGGTTGTTCCAACGGGACTGTGCCCCATTTTACCTGAGAGAGATGATGTGGTTACCCAAGGCTGTAATGGAAGGGCGCCCCAAGATGATGGTGCTAGGTTGGAAGATGTGGCGCAGGGCGTGCCAACTGATGGGGAGCCCCTGCCCGTGCTCCCCTCAGGCACCGTTGGTTGCACTGGTGGGTGGAGATGAGCAACTAAGGGTGACAATTAGAAATCACTGGGAGCCGGTTGGGATAGTGACACTGGGAGATATCTGGCGAGAAGGGACCATAACAGACTTTGTGGAGATGGGGGCAGAAACTGGGTTGCTCACCGGCCAGTATATCGCATACAATAAACTGGTGCGGAAGCTTAAGAGAACGTGGTCTGAACTGGTGCTTGAGGAAGAACCAGATGTTACTATGGATACAATATATGATATAGCAGAGGGGGGACACGAGATATCTAAGATATACGAGATGATGATGTCCAGAGTGGGAAAGGAGTTGGTGCAACTGAGACTGGAATGGGAGGAAGAAGTGGGGAATCCGATGGAGGATGGGATGTAGAAACGAGTTCAGGGATATTACAAGAAAGTGTTCAGAAATGCTAGACTTCAACAGATGCAATTGTACATTACACATTGGACGTACTTGACACCCCAAAAGATGGCCAAGTTTAAGAATATGGGACGGCAGGCATGCCCCAAGTGCAATGAAGAGAATGCGAGCATGGTACATATGTTCTGGTCATGCCGGTCATTGAGTGCTTTTGGGGGGAGGTTGCACGCACATTAGAAGCAAACGGTATCAGGCTCGTAGTGGATACTGTGTGGGCCTGCTTGTTACGGGGGTTCCCTAGGCCATGAAAACTTAAGCATATAAGCAAATTGAAGGATCTGGCGTATGCGCTTGCAAAGCGAAGAATTGCCATGGGGTGGAAGACTTGCCACAAACCATGATTGGAATCATGGTGGACGGATCTGCAGAAATGGGCAGAGGCTGAAACCATGGTATGGCAAGAAGCTAGCAGTACTGGGGGGGGAGGAAGAAACCGAGACTCTGATGGCCTGGAGACTGCTCATAACAGAACTATTTGGGTCAATACAAGACCCTTTGGATATAACGGAAAGCGAAACCTCACCATAAGATGCAGGAATTGAGCAGTAGCAGTTGTAGGCTCGGAACGGGGGGTGGGAAAAGGGAAGCCGTGAACACGGCTGAATAATGTATATGTGAAACGTTATTGTATCCACTGCAGTTTTGGTTTGTAATGTTTGTTAAATGTTTAATAAAAATGCTTAAAAAGAAATTGTAACCTGGCATCGCCTATGGAGCAGGCCCATGTATAGGGTCTCACCAATCAGTGTTGCTAATTTTCACTATATGTTGATGATGCGTTGTGGACTTTAAGCCTCTGCTTGCCCTAGTTGCAGCCAGAACGTTCTCGAGCAGCAGAGTCCATTGCTGATATTTTTGTATTCTCTACAATTAAACCTTGGTATCTTTGCAAGCTACCTCTTGGCCTATTTCCCTAGAGGGTTGTATTCATTCTGGCGTGAGTGTAAACAGGGACTTGCCTTTAAAAGTCACCAGATAAGTTGTATTGAAAGCCATAGTAAACCCGATCGAGGGAGGCGAACAGCCGAGTCAGATCTGAGCCCGGAAGAGGGGGATCCAAGGGTGAACAGCCAACACCCACTGACCCGTTAGTGCAACAAATCAAAATACAAGACAGAAAGCCTTTTGAATGAATGATATGCCAGAGGGGACCCGACAAAGAAAAGGGACGTCATTTCACCAAAATGCCTGGGGTAGCAGAAGTGACATCATACGACCTTTGACCTCTGATGACATAACAGGAAGTGATGTAATTTGACCCCACCCTGAAGTGACATCACAGGAAGTGATGGGACACAGCCTTTCACCCCTTGAAAAAACCGGAAGTGGCATCACATTGCATTGTTTCTAAGTACATTTCGAAAAATATGGTTACAATATCACTGTAAAGTGATATATATTTATACAAGAATTGATCACCACATGTATCATTAATATCAGCGCGTATAGGCCCATATTACTAAATTAATGTGAATGCAAGCAGGTGTCCAAAGCCAAACGATAATGATGTGTTATTATGTAGCACTTGCGCTTAAGCGCTTCATATAGAACAAATATGCATACAATATCACCCAACCTGTGTTGGTACTCATTTATCAACCTCAGCAGGATGAAAGGCTGAGTTAAGCTTGCCGGTAGTCCGAACTGCAACCTGCTGATCACACACACACACACACATTGCAGCAGTGAGCGCTGAACCCACTGAGCTATCTTACCAGCTATAGCTATCAGAAAAACAGCCACTCCAGAAACAAAGACCCACATGCTGCTGGCCACAGCGTAGGAGCCTCAGTTGAATTTAAAACATTTTTTTTCTTAGGGGTAGCAAGGAAGACCTCAGGGGTCGCAGTTGCGGACCCTAAATGACATCCCTGGGTTTGAGCCCGGAAGAGGGGGAACCCAGGTGTGAAGAACTATCACCCAAATACAGAGAACTTTTTTGTTGAGCTTTTGTTTTGATACTGTGAATCTGACAGACCCTCGAAACCAGGAGGAATAACAATCAGAGGTTCTGGTATCATTAAATAACGTTTTAGGGATCTGCGCCCAGAAGAGGGGGATCCAGAGGTGAAAGACCACACCCCATGTATATGTAAAAAGGAACTCTTTGATCACTATTTGAATATATCAGGCTCACGGCGGCAAGACACCTTTTGATAAGAAAAGAGATTTAACCGCTGAATGCCCTGATTGCTGAAAGCGGAACTGTTAGCTCATGCTGGGAATGCTTGAGCGTGTGCTGTGCGCCAAAGTCCCACCTTGTCCCGTGCTGAAAACGTGGGGAAGGGAGATCTCAAGTACTGCATCCTGACTTATTATTTGTGAACACTTCCTTCTTGCTTAAGAACATTATCCCACACTTCTTTTTGTATTTAGCATAAGGATTGGCAATAGGTATTTCTTAGTATAGGCCCTTGTATTTGACACAAGGCCACTAGGACTGCCTTATTATTATTTGATGGCCGAAGCTTGCTCCCATCTTAGATTTAGGTTTAGATTAGGCGTTTTTTCAACCTACCTTTGCAGTTTAATAAACACCCTTTAACTGCTTTTACTGTTGCCACCATGAGTTCCTTACAGATGCTTCACACCCACTTCAGGGGGTAAAATGGTGTGTTCAATTTAAAGTGCTAGCAAGTTTCCATGTTTCCTGGACATGGTCAATGTTCCCTCTAAGCTGTGCGCATGTGCACTTGTCCAGCTTCCTTTTGGGTGCCGCTCAGAAGAATTTAAGCAGCGCACACAGCCAATTCCCAACTATTCCAAAAGATTTACAAAGATATGCCTGCACACATTACCCAAATGATCTACCCTCCCCACCATTGACTCCTATACTGGACTCTTCCACACTTGTACCTTATGACTCGAACCTCCGCCCTAGACCTCATTAAGATATTGTCAGACAACGTTGACTTTGCCTTGCTTGGCTCTACGAAAGGTTACCAGACTTGTACCTACATCCACTTATTTTATGTTTGTTATAATATGAATGACGTTCAAGCAAAAGAATTTCTGTTACTCATGGTGCCTCAGCAAAAGTGTCACCCAGACTATGTAACCCATCTGTCAACTCAAATATTGGATACAGACTGTAAGTAAGGCTACTTGGATGTGGAACCTCATCCCATGCTACCTATTCTTTGTATGTATGTCACACATGAACTTTGTAGCGGCCACTTTGCAAGTTAACACATTATAAAACTCAAATATTCATTTGCCCTCTAAGGCTTTTGAGTAGGCAAATGTCTGGCTCAGCATCTCCTACTTTAACATTGCTAACATTACCGTATAACTGGAGAGCAGCATTGCAATATCATTTACTTGGCCTGCAAGGGATAATGTTTATGGGCTATGCCTGACATTATTCATATATAGTATTAGGGCAAAGGATATTCAGATAACCAGAATGCTTTTAACCCAATCTGCAACTGTTCCAGGTTTTCAGAGTTCCATGGAGTATAGACCTTAACAAATTATAAGGTAATGCTGCTATACAAAAATGGGTTGACTGAGCATAATCCTACCCAGCAATGTAAAGGTGTGGGGTATGTTGCAAACAATCTTGTATGCACTTCATAATAATTGTGTACATGCAGATTCATGACATTTTCTTAAACTGCACATAATATGGTGAGGCTTTAAATATGTTTTGCCTGCAAAGTACTGTGGGTATGCAAAACTCCCAGTGAGTGTCTCACTGCTACAATCCCTTAGTTTTTATAGAGCCCTGTCAACTAGTTTTGGAGGCTAACACAGGAGTCAGGGAGGGGTACGGGTGAAAGGGCACAGGAGAAGACTCCTATGGGTTGAAGAACAAATCAACAACTTTCAAAAACCAAATCAAACGTTTTGGCAGTACAGTGAAGGACATGTTTTTATTTTTGCTGAAGGATAGGAATCTCTAGTAACAGTCTAGGAAACTTCATCTTCTGTCTCTTTCTATGCTCAGCTGCTTTGGGCTTTCCAATATAATCACGTGTTTGCATTTATTGCCTCTAGCATGCCCATGCATCTTGTTGAACTGATAATGGGAATTTCAGAAGAGGGGTCCCTAGTTAAAGAAGACGACACTTCATCTGTTGTACCTTTTCTGCTACTGACTTAAAAAGCAAATATATGTGATTTTCTTCAATGGGGCTCCAGAAGAAACCCGCTCTTTCTCTAGTTCAGCAGTAATACTATTAGAGTTCCTACCCATGCCACGGTTCTGCTAGTTACTGATTTGAAAACGTATCAGTGGAACTTTGTAGATGGAAGCAAGGGGTAGGCTCCTTTATGTTTATGGTTTCCCATTTTTGTTGGGCACATGTCCCTATTTTTAGAGAGGGCGTAAAAACAGATATCATATATATGCCTCTAAACTTTAAGACTCATTTTAAGTAACTGTTGGCACAACTCGCGGGACAATGTAATGTGAATAGTAAGCAGAGGCCAGGGAATTCTCATTCTCATCAAATTCTGTGGTGCATTTACTCTGATGCAATCCTTGCAAAAATTCAGAGGTGTATTCTCCTGGCCCTTGAATTACTTCACTAAAGTGGCACATGAACTCTGATTGGCATTATTTCTGGCACGTTCCTTTTAGTTGCCATTATTCCATTTGGAAAACTTGTATCCTGTCTGAATTCCCTGACAGACACATCAGTGATGAGCGATATTTGCTTTTTGTAATAAACAGGCGTGTTTTCTTCCAATGGCAATAAACATTTTCTGCATGGTCTCGGTGCATTGTCAGCAAATGAATGGCCACAAATAAAACTATTGTTTTTCCTTAGCATACAAAGCTTTTTATGTGCATATACGTTTTTTTCTCTGCTCAGGAGTACTTTCTGTAGGTATTATGGCATATCTTAAAGTCTTGGACTTGTTGATAAGCTCTTCTTATAAATTACATATAAAATATTAGTTTTTTAGCCAATGTGTTTGGAAAAAGTGTTGAATAATGCACCTTTTACACTGATTTGTAATGAATTGCAGTAGTTGGGAAGGGAAAATTATCTTCCAAACTCGTCAGAGATGGTAGCTCACAAAATACACACTCACAAAGTGCCTTACCTCGTTATTCAGTTGCGCACATGGAAAATCATGTGCACAAAAGCTAACCATGTCCGCACTTAAGGAAAAATAATAAGAGGGAACATTGGACATGGTTCACCCTCAGGATTGAGACAGTGATAAGGGAGATGGAAAAGGGGATAATGAAACAGTGCCTTACATGACAGGCTAAAAGTGTAGGAATTCTGCTTACCTAGAGTACTTGCTTCCTATCAAGGTTGCCATGCTCTACTTTTCTGCTCATACTTTAAGAGTATTGCAGGTTTGAACTTTATAATTTATACATACAGCCAAGACGTACTATGCAGAAGAGGCATGTTGAAAAGTCTGAGTTTTATTGTGATTTTATTCAACTGTAGAACAAAGTGCTTAAGAAAAAATATACCCAGTTAGTTGTTTGGAGAAAGGTGCGACAACAAAGACGGAAAGAAACACAATAATCAAAGAGCAACAATCTAAGAAATTGAGATGGTATTGATGAACCAAGAAACTGACCACAATGGATAAATAATATGTTTTAAAAGTGTTTTACAATCATGGCATGTTATCAAATAATAAAGCTGTGTGCACTTTTCCTACGGAAGGATGGAACCATCCAGCGGTGTTGAAGATCAGGAACCGCTTCCGGGCCTTTTAACATTTTCAGTTGAAATGGGCTCTGGGGACCCTGGGCCCGAGTTGGCAGTCCTATGACACAGAAACATAGTCCTTTAACTCGGGACATTAAACGTGCACAGCACACACGTTGTGGGCTGCCTTTTGCTGGCGCCGTTGTGCCATCACTTCACTTTTATCACCTACTTGCCTTTTTACTCTGGTTTCCCCACATTAGTACCCTGCAGTCAAAGAGCAAGTAATAGCTTTTCAGCAGACATTTAGTGCTTCAGCTCCCTGATCATACTGCTGATAATTACGGAATAATAGATTTCGCACAGGGACAGCGTCAGGGCCTTTCCATCTTTTCAAATGAAAGGGGCCTTTGGCCTCCTGGGTGCCCTGAGCAGCTGCCCCCATATTGCCAGTCAGCAGTCTTGTGACATGGCAATATATTCATTTATAGATTTTTGTTCAGGTGCTTAAAATGTGCGCTTTGCAGCGCCCAGATTACAAACTGCGTGTTCCCTTCCACATGATAGACAGAAGTGTTATGACATCATTGCCTTCTAGCACTGATTGCTCTACATTAGCCACTTGCTGACAAAGAAGGTTTAGAGCTCTTCAGTGGGCATTTAGTGTTTAAGCTCCCTGCTGACTGGCTGGCTCTGATAAGCGGTGGTTATTAAGCTCTTCTTTGTCGCTATTGTAATGTATGCACCCCATGGGTGCCTCAGACTGTTTTCGCTCTAATCAGGGTGCCCACCAAACATGTTGAAATGGACCTCCACCCATCTTCAAAAGGGCACAATTCTGCAGCTATTGTTCTTTTGACTTCCTTATAACGGAAGCACCCCACAAGTGCCTCTGTTTTTTCCAGTTGTACAGCGGGCCCTACAAACATAGTGTTCAAATGGGCGCCAGCCCCTGCACATGTTCTGCCGCACCACTGATGATGATTGGTAGAGGACAAGAAACTGAATTGCTCTAGCAGAACATCCTCTCAAATCGTGTGCAGAGAGGATGGGGCTTTGGCAGCTGCAATACCCTAAAGGGATACGTGAAGAACCAATGGAGCAGACCATGTGCAGGCAGAAAGCACCTGAACAGATGGAACGAGCTGGATCGCGTCACCCCCAGCGACATGAATGGACTTCATCACCACCTTGTTCACGTGACATAATAACCACGGCACACGCTCGAAACCGGCCACCGCCCACCGCCCACTCAGCGCGATGAACTGTCCCGATTGATCAGGTGCTGAAAGGCCATTCCCAAAAGGGAAGCAGGCTACTGTGGTGGTTGCGCAAACTGCACGGCGCACAATACTGTCGGTCCTTTCCCTCTCAGCGGCACTCGCTAAGGCGCTTTACAGGCGGTTAGCAATTAATTAACTTGACGGATCATGCGCAGCTGAGAGGGCTCTAGCCAAGAACGTATAGTTGGGAATCGGATCGCCAAGAAATTCCACTGCTATCAAGTCCTGAGTGGCATCTAGGATTGGCACCATTGTCTGAAGCAAAACAATAGCAACAGAGAGCACACCATGCTTGCAGTTAGATATTTTTAACGTGCCTAAAAGCAATCTGCATTATTGCAATTCAAAAATGTTTGACTGAAAAAGAAATGTCACCAAATTGTACACCATACTTTGTTTTACCTTGGAATGATGAAAATCTGTGCTGGTTCAGACAAAATTGGATAAAATGACCATCAAGCTATTCAGATTAACAATGTGTGCATTAACCCACTTGCCCATCTAATTTCTGGAAATGTAATTAGTTGTAAAAGCAGCTGCAGAAACATTCCTAAAAGCCTTATACTTAGCTGTGAAAGCCGGTGAATTCTTGGAATAGCTCAGTGGGTTCAGAACCTCTACAGTAGAAATCTAGCTGTGGGTTTCACACGAATCATTCCGAAAAAAAGGTCACGGGTAGAAAAGGTGGGAATGATCCTTTCACTATTTTATAAAACAAACACCGATAACAGAATGGTCCATTATCACCCAACCAAATTACTTTCATATGAGGAAGAAAGAGCAAAAGCTGGTTTAGGCACATCTAGCATTACATTGGATCTTCCCAATCTCTACGAACTTTTTAGAGGCATAGGCCAGTCATAAAATCTGATCATATAATATTGTCCACCAGACGCATATTCTGTTTGCCAGATGATATAAGCCGCTGAGCCGGGTATCCCGACACGCATCTGACGTGCCCCCGGTCTTCCTAGCAGGCACTGGCCCGTTATGAAATCTCCCCATTTCATCTTTGTTGGTGCACTAGTTAAGCATATTATGCAGCAACACTATAGCTGCGTGGGCATGGAGGCCTTATATGGGGTGACTCTCACTTGAAGTACAAAGCTTTAAGTATTGATAAGTGGTGCTATAAAATGTCTAACACCTTCTATTCAGCCCTGGCAGGTCATTCAAAAACAAATTGAATTCTGGGACTTGTAGCCACAAATGGCCTCAAGAACACACAAACTCTCAAAGACAGTTCAAGGGTTTTTATTTTGTGTGTGTAGTAAAGACGCTCTCTAAGGGACGTCCCTTTCTATCTCTTCTAGGGAAGGGCATCCCCTTTCGAAACCTGACCTCCCTCAACCCCAGGATTGTCACTAGAGATCGGAATCCCCTACTATCTAAGATCTTGCCTAACTAATGGTGATGGCCTAAAGGCAAACCCCATATCGAAGTCTCACTCTGAGAACAATCTAGGTGGGTCCCTGCTCGAAGTTCTTAACGTAAGTGTTTGTGTGTTCACGTAACGCACGCACAGGACCGGGCACGGGTGTAAGCCGACTCCAGCTGGGATCTATTCGCCCCACAATCACAGTATATATGGAAAAGCTGTACCTGGGTGTTTGACAAACGATGTAGAGCATTCGGCGTATGCACCTTTGCACTGCCCACGAGGCATCAATACAGAGGAGTAGCACTATGTATGTACTTTACATTGTGTGTGCACAATATAATGTACACACAACGTGGAACTCTTGCTTTAACTTAAATGAGTTACTGATGGTTCGTTAGGTTTGCCTTGACAAAGACCAGAGGGTTGAAACACGTGTTGGCACTTAAGGCTTTTCACAAATAGCTTTGCTAAAAAACAATAAACCATATTAAAAAGGGTGTACGACAAAGTATTCTTTTAGCCCCCGCTTGATGTTCAACTGGATTTAATATGTATTGGTGCAACAGCATATACTCCCTCAACTTAATTTGTGCATTTACTGCCTGAATTCAGTAGTGCTCTTGTGGAGATTCCCTGAACTTTTACAAGCAGGTGCCATTTTGGATCCGTCTCTCTGCTGATGTGAATGGTCCAAGGGGTGGAGTCGGGTCCCTGTTCTTCTGTAAAAAGATTGGAGAGATATTCTGGGTCAGTGGGTTTCGCCCCCAGTCCAGTAGGACCTCCACAAGGGTTGTTGATACTTCGGGGTTCATGAGCTCATTCCCCATAGGCTATTCCTTGGGTCACTCTGGATATGTGCTCGGGCTTTCCACAGGCATTAGTGTCACTATCTCTGTGTGTAGTACCGAACTGGGTTTCCACCACTCAGTTGGGACAGGGATCTCGACTTTGACTCAGGTGTTGAAGGGGTGGTGCCTAGTTTCCTTATGGCTGGGTTTTCTCCTTTTCCATACACCCCAGGTTTGGCGTTGCTGGGTTCTTTGGTCCCTCAAATGGCTCCTTCAAATACAAGGCTCTCCGATCTGCCTTGGCCGTTTGTATCGCTTCCTCCGTGGGTTTATTTAATTGCCAGACGTTTCGCCTGTGGGGGCGGGGGCGGGCAAGCAATCCACAAACTGCTCCAAACAGGGGTGTTGCTAGATCTGGAAAAGATCTGGGGCTACGCCAATGTCAGCACTGGTGGGGCTCAGGCCTAGCTAACATTTGGTTTTAGCACTCAAGCTTCTATCCGGGGCTACAACTAAAAGACCCGGGGCTATAGCCCCCTGAGCCTCCTCCAACCCCCATAGCAACACTTCTGGCTCCAAAACCAACATTTCTTGGACTTTGAAGATTTTGGTGGTCAACCATTTATTTAGCAAGTCTCTTAATTGGTATGACATCTAGTGGGGTGTTCCTCCTCGTCCCAACCATAGATCTCTCAGGCATATCCTGTGTCGTTCACGCTCTTGCCCCAGTCATTCGGGAACTGGGGACCACGGACAATACCAGATATGCAAACTGCAAATGTATACAGAGGTTCCTCATAGGGCCTCCACGTGCCATTCATTGTTAGGTTTCAATAGGCCAGGCCGCTGTGCAGGAAGAGGGAGATTGGTGCCTTGTGAAAAGGGTAGGATTTCGATGCAGAGGGAGGCCGGTTCCCAGCTGAAATGTCAGTCCTTCTGGCAGAGGTGGCCTGCTGAGAATGACTGCTGGGCTTGGCAGGTTCCCAGAGGCCCTCACCCCAGACTGGATAGAGAGGGGTGAAATGCAGCATTAATACAGCACAGAGTAAACATGTGTCTTAAGAGTATCAACATTTTTTAATAGTACAAAAATTTGTAACTGGTACATGAAAAAACAAAAAAACTATGTTTTATGAAAGTGAGAATGTTCGTGCCATTAATGTACAGAAAAACAAACCAACACTCCAGGAGTATACTAGATATCCTGGATCTACTCCACAGTAGTATCAAGCCTACCTTATAGGAGTACAAATGATTGTTTGATTTAGGTCTCTGTGTTTTTCTGGTTTTCTTTTTGTGCTTTTTTCTCTTTGAATTTTCTTCAAAAATGTGTGTTAATTTAAAAACATTCTCACTTTCATAAAACATTTGTTTTTAGTTTTTTATGTTTTGTTAATAAATATGTACCAGTTACTAATTTTTGTACTATTAAAAAATGTTGATACTCTTAAGACACATTTTTACTTTTTTCTTGTGACCTCTGGGCATACAAGTATGCGAGAAGAATTCAAATGAATAATGACAACAAACTGTGCTGTCTCTAGTGTGGTTTCCTACTTTCTGTTTAACATTAAAGGTCAACAGACATGCAGGCACCCCCTAAGCAGAAGTCCAGATCTGGTGAGCAATTGCACGGTGGACAATGCATCAGGTCATTATACAAGATACAGATGGTGACGCGACAGCACTAGAAGTGGAAGCGACAGATACGGGGAATCAGGGAAAGGTGCCCAGGACTACATACCACAATGCATCTATTAATTTACAATTCTGTAAATGGAGGAATAACTGCTTATATAGCTGTGGCCATGGGCTGAGTGGCCGTTTGGCGATGTACAATTGGGATACCATACATTTAAAGTGAATATTGCGCCTAGTAAATTGTTTATTTTGGTGTGCAAATCACTGTATGTTTGTAAAATTGGGTGTCACACCGTTGGTGTGCACTAGCTAGGAAAATAACTCCTAAAGTAATTTAGCATGGGGTGGTTTTGAAGCTGGGTCTGCAATATGGTGGGTCAAGTTAGGGGGTTTTACGTTCCATGTTAATTTACAGTATCAGTCAGGAGTTTGATTTGATCCTCACAGAAATTGTATTTTGTGGGGACTTTGGGTGATGTACATTAACTGAGCTGGAAGGTAAGGGGACCGAACAACAATTTGAATCCTTTCAAATTAACTATTTTTGTTACATAGGAATACATTTAATTAGCTTTGCTGCAAGAGACACATTCATTTGTAAATGGACATAAGCTAGAAAAGAAATTTGGTGGGAATATGTACGGCACTTAATTTGCCATTTAATAATTGTATAAAAAGATGTTCTATATGCAGCACCCTTTGGCGAAATTCATTACTTTTCTTATTATGCAAAAGGTTTCTTTGATTTGGAGGGCAAAAGATGTCCCCTTCAAGCTTTCATTATTAGAGAGCAACCAAATGATGGATCTGGGTTGTTTGACCGAAGTGTAATTATTTGCGGCGGAATTGACTGTAGTCCATTTTGCCACAAATCGATTTGCACTTCAACCAAACAACCCAAAATCTACCTTTCACCACCCTGCACCCCTCCCTTACTTACCTTCTTGGTCGCCGCCACTTCCCCTTCGGCATCAGATATGTCCCTCTAGTACGGGTGGGATCTGACGCCGCAGGGTCCTTTTCTTTTTTTTTTCCAGGACCCCGCCTCCAATTTTGTGGAAGCGGGGGACACCCCAGCCAACCCTGCTCTACATGTTTAGTATTTTTAAAAATCGATCAAGTGGTACTGGCCGAAATCTGTCAAATTCGATCGATTTTTGTCAGTCAAAATAGGTAGTATCCAGGGGGCGCTGTTGAGCCGAAGCAAGATGGCCACCTGAGTGCAGGGCTCCGGACCTCGAGGACGCTAATCCTCCCTTAACATCTCGCATCTGCAGCGGATCGCCTACCTAAAGCTGTGGCAGCCGACTGAACATGCACGCGACGTGCACGCCAACTCCCGGGCCGAGTGACCCCCTGGGAGCCCCACCGCGGCCACTGAAAGCTTAGGCGGCGGACACCTGACCCGCCCCCTGCCGCGGCTCCAGCGAGTGCGGCACCTCCTTGATACTTGACTCCCCGGCGCAGACGGCATGGTGGGGGAGGGGCGTCTCAGCCCTGTGGCATGCCTGTGTTCCCCTACGCTTCCCCTCTTTCACGAGCACAGGCCTCCTGAGCGCCGCTCCCAGGGTATGCCCCGGTCCGCCCCGCCTGGAAACAGAAGCCTTTTTGATCCTGGTGCCCCTGCAGTCTGAGCTGTATGCCGCCGTTGGTCTTCACTGCTGCGGCGTTCTCCGCGTGCACGGCGACTTGCCTGCCCTACTCCACCTGCTCCCTCCCCCAATGAGCATCAACAAAGACCTGCGACAGGTAGGGGGGCCGGAGGTGGAGGTGTGAGCCTGCGGCTCCTTCCGGGATACAGCGGCCTTGGACCTGCCCCGGTCCGCCTGGTGGGAGCCGCGGCGGGCGCCTTTAGAACTTGGTGCCCGGATTGCTGGAGCTGCCGCATTCTCAGGCGCGCTGTGTTTGACGGCTCGGCCTGGACACCGCGCCCCCCCCCACTGCACTCCCTGTAGCTGCTCCAGACCCCCATAAGGAGCACCAATAGCACTCACCTCCACGTGCTGCCCGCCGCCCAGCGGACCCAGGCCTTTGGGTGCACTTTAACTTTCTAACAGCCCGGTGAGGCAGACCCCTGGTGCATCTCCACTGCTGTGGCGGCTGGTTGCCGTCCCCCCGGATCATAGCCACTGGTCACAGGTGGCCTATTGTACCTGGAATTCAACCCTGTGGTGCTGAGATTGATGTTGGCGGGAACGGTGCCCAAAGGCTGGAGAGTGACCACATTTAGCGCTGCATTGAACCCTCTTATCTGGCTCGGTGAGCCCCGAGTGATGCAGTAACTGGGGGCTCCATGTGCACCGGCTGAGGATGTGCCCCTACCCTGATTACTGACTGCTACCACAGACTCCACCCTAGGGGATATATCACCCCGGCGGTCGTGACCGCTGAGCAATTCCACTGGTGAATCCCCCCCGCCTGCTCCGTCCCCGTGAAGGGCCCATCCTTAAGGACTACTACTACGCCACGCGCATGAAGGTTGAAGGAGGCCTGTAAATGTGACTTGAGTGGGTAACAGACTCAACAACCCGAAAGCCTACGCCGCCACTGGTCCTGATATCCCTGGTCCTACTGCCGTTGCTCTGCCGCTGATCACCCTGCACTCTCCCTACTTCCAGGAACCCCGCACCAGTCCTCACCATGACTAAGGGATCCAGCGCTGGGAAAAAGCAAAGCTCTCTAAACATGTTCACTAAAACGCCATCCAGGTCGGCGCTGATACCCCCGAGGAGGTGGCCTCCACTTTGGCCCCCTTGCCCTCGGACGACTCACAGAAGATGCTGGAGTACATTCGAGATGGGTTTACTACACTCCATACCAAATTGGACGATATGAACGGGACCATCTCTTCTATAAAAGCCCACATCAAAAAAACAGACGGTCGAGTCGCCGAAATTGAAACTAGAGTGGGTGCCGCCGAGGATGACCTAGGCTCTCTCCGTGCTGCGGTCTCCATACTTACCAACCGGGTGTCTGCGGTCGAGAAGAAGAATGATGATCTCAAATCCTGTTTGAGACGAAACAACCTACGCATCGTTGGAGTACCCGAGGACAATATTACGGAGCCCGTGGAGAACTATGTGGAGCGCATCCTCATGTTACTCTTGGATAACCCTAAACTCTCCCCGCAATTTGCAATAGAAAGAGCACACCGATCCTTGTCCGCAAAACCCAGACCTGGTGCCCCACCACGGCCCATTATAGCCAGGATCTTAAACTTCCGGGACCGTGATGCCCTGTCACGCGCGGCCAGGATCAAGGGAGATCTCCTTCTGGGGTCGGCAAGGATCCACCTTTACCTTGACTACTCAGTGGCGGTACAGCGGGAGCGGCAAACCTTCGTAGCCATGAAGAAGAGGCTCCGAGACTTAGGGGTCAAATACTCCATGCTGTTCCCCGCGAAATTAAGGATCGAACACTCTAACAAAACTTTCTTTTTCACGATCCCTGAGGAGGCCTCCAAGTTTCTCGATGAACATTTCCCTGGCTGATCTCTTGATACCACAGTGGAAGTTCAGCCTGTTGCTAATATGCATTAAGTCGGCCTGTGCCAGCGATGACCCGAAATTAGCCTTGCTCGTAATACTGACTGTGCCGTCTAGAGCGGCTTTGGTTCTTTACAGTTTGTTGCTCCTTGTTGAACTGATCCTTTATTTACTGGTCCTCCTATGTTAAATGTTTCTATTGTGTTTAACAACTTCCGCCACCTCAATGCTGCCCCAGCTCCTTGTGCACACGGTATTGTTTCATCAGATCCTGAACGGGATACCGGGGTCCTGGCTGGAGCCTCATCCATGCGGGATCCCCGCTAGTCCCTACGGGAATGCATTCCCCGGTTGTTTCAACCATTTTTGACTCGCCCACCAATCCTTGAGGCGTACCTATGATATACACACTGAGCAATCCAGCTGCAGTGGTGATCGTCTTATATGCTCTCCAGTCCGCTGTGCCTCTGCTAGGCAAGCTAACAGACCCCCAGGCGCAGATGCCAAAAAGTTTGTGGTTGTTTTGGTTAGGTTTGGTTTTCATTCCTCAGGTTGGGGGAGGGATGTGGGTGGAGGGGGGGGTGGGTGATTATGTTAAAAAAGACTTGACAACCACCAGAGAGACCACACATGACACACTGACAACACAGAATTAGCAAAAAGAGAACTTGCGTACCCTGTCCGAGAGAGCATGGGCCAACTCGCACACATACGATAACACGCAAACATTCCTTCCAGACTAATGGCGGATAGCTGTGTAGCCTTCATGAGCTGGAATGTGAGGGGTCTGGGCAACTACAGAAAGATGCGCCAGATACAACTCTATGCTGAACGCCATGGCGTTCAAGTCTTGTGCCTCCAGCAAACCCATGCCCGCTCTGAACAATGTGAGAGATTTGCTAAACAATGGGGACCCCAGAGGTACTACATAAATTACTCCACCCAAAGTCGGGGTACTCTCACCCTAATCCACAGGAGCCTTAAGTTCTGCTGTTCCCATTCACAAATAGACCCCCTCGGGAGATATATACTTTTCATCGGCAAACTGCAAAACCAAGAGGTAGCTATTCCGAATATTTATGGCCCTAATATTGACGACCCCAAATTCTACCTTCATTTGGCCTCTGTCCTAGAGAGCTACCCCCAGATCCCGATTATATGGGGGGGGGGGGTGATTTCAACACGCTCTTGGACGTTGACCTAGACAGATCTGGCTCCAGACCTCGCCAGCTCTCAAAAGCAGCTTACACGATTCTTACAACTCTCCCCCGACTGGCAGTGGTTGACCCCTGGCGCTTAATATACCCTGATTCACGCACATATTCCTTCTACTCTTCTGTCCATGACTCACATTCGAGGATAGGCAGATGGCTCCTATCAGACATTCTGATTAGGTGCCTGTCCCACTTGGCCATCCTCCCCAGGACACTTTCGGATCACTCCTCGGTGGTCGTATCGTTGAATTGGGGAGCCGACCTCGAAAAAACGAGACAGTGGAGAATGAACCCCCATGCTTTCCTTGACCATGCCTTTGCTTCCGAACTTGAATCCTCCATTGAGGAGTTCTTTGAGCTCAATAAAGGCTTGGTACCCTCACATGCTACCGTCTGGGAATCATTCAAGGCCTTCACTAGGGGTATGGCTATAGCTAGAGGGTGTGGTATCTTGAAAAACATTCGGAGGGATATTGCAGAATGTGAATTGTCCCGCGCTAGCTTGGAATCCCAATATGCCCAAGACCACTCCCCCGACATACTTGCTTCATTGGGCTCAGAGCTCGATAAATTCCACAGTCTTGCGGAGCGAGAAGTAAAATTCCTGGATAGCCCTCACACCGCTAGACGATACAGGGAGGGTGAGCGACCGGGTCGCATGCTGGCCAGGTTGATACGCCACAAGTGTGGTGCCCCCAATATCCCATCAATAGAAAGAACTGACGGCACACTTGCTACCTCACCTCAAGACATCAATACTGAGTTCCTAACATTTTATACCTCCCTATACTCTAAAGCCATTGGCCCCCATGTTTCAGAGATCGACTCTTACCTGGATAACCTCCCTCTCTCGGTTCTGTCTGTGGCCGCGGCCGCTTCCCTAGAGAGCCCCTTCACCAATGAGGAGCTTACAGAGGCCATCGAGTCACTAGCGGCTGGGAAGGCCCCTGGCCCTGATGGCCTCCCCATGGACTTCTACAAACGTTACAAATCTATCCTGGCCCCACAATTGTTGGCTCTCTGGGAGGAGGCATGCGACACAGGTATACTTCCCCCATCCCTCCGTGAGGCTATGGTGACAGTCCTCCTGAAACCAGGTAAACCCCCCACCCAGTGTGGCTCCTACCGCCCCCTCTCGTTAATAAACTGTGACGTTAAAATATACGCTAAACTACTGGCTAATCGTCTAGCTCCACTTATGCCGCATATTGTTCACCCTGATCAGGCAGGTTTTGTCCCTGGTAGGTCCACGTCCCTAAACCTTAGAAGATTTTTTAACGTGATTAGTAGGATAAACCCCGGTACGCAAGCAGTGGCAGACACCTTGGAAATGCAGAAGGCCTTTGACTCAGTGTCTTGGGAGTATTTGTGGAGAGTCCTTGAAAAATGTAAATTTGGCCCCAACTTCCACACCTGGATCAGGCTCCTCTACACCGACCCAGCGGCTAGGGTCCGCACCGAGGACAGATGCTCCACCATCTTTCAGATAGCCAGAGGGACACGCCAGGGATGCCCATTTTCACCGCTAATTTTTGCAATAGCTATGGAACCCTTTGCAGACATGATGCGCCAGTCACACTCACACAGAGGCTTACGCACGACAGGTCAGGCCGATATAATCTCCTTATACGCCTACGATGCCCTCCTGTACATCTGTTCCCCCGAAACCAACCTGGCTCCAATCCTGCAAGATGTAGCCCGATTTGGGCACATATCTGGGCTGAGAGTTAACTGTTCAAAATCGGCCCTATTCCCACTGACCGACGCCACGCTGGCCCCATCTGACCTATTGGTTTTCACTTGGGCTCAAAGCAACTTCACTTACCTGGGGGTGCTGGTCTCCCGACACACTGAGAAGTTGCGTATTAACAACTACAAAAATTACCTGACTAACCTAGCCATCAAAACCGCTAGTTGGACTAGACTTCCCATTTCACTCGCCGGCAGAATTGGACTACTTGAAATGGTGGTGCTGCCGCAACTCTTATACCGATTTACCAATCTCCCGCTATGGCCGGGCAATGAATTTTTTTAAGACACTACGCAGCATTACAAATACCTTTCTTTGGCATTCCGGTGCAGTCCGCCTCAAACTGGCTACACTTACCGCCCCTAAGGAGCTCGGTGAGTTCGGCGCCCCCAACTTTCTCAGGTACTGGGCGGTTTCCCAATCCCAATTTGCATCCTATTGGTTCATCACCACGGACCCCCCCCCTACGTCCGACTTGAGAAGTTGAAGGTCAGCGAACGTATGATTGGATCCATCATTCTTAAGCCCGTTCCCCCTGATCTTGACTCAGCGGACCCCGTTGTTAGCACATCCCTAGCACTCACCAAAGTATGGACAATGGTCACCACGCCTCACCCATTTCACGGGGACCTCCCGCTCTGGAACTTCTTCCCTGAAGTTCCTTATATTCCTCAGTCCATTGTGTCCCGTTGGGCGGAGGCAGGTCTTTTGACGCTACGAGATGCCTTTGTACAGGGCAACTTCCTTGAGTGGTCTGACCTCCCTAGCTCCCTCAAGCGTAAACCTTCAGCCTGGCTACAATACTCCTCACTTCGCAAGAATCTTAAGGCCAGATACCCCGACTTCCCTACAATTCCACCAGACGATCCCATAATTGCAGAACTATGCTCTGTCGATTCCTTCAGGGGTAAGGTATCAAGGCTCTATAACCTACTACAGACCAGAGCCGCCCTCCCTTTCACTAAACTTAGACTTAAATGGGAGGAGGATCTCGGAGTCGAGATCACTGACGAGCGCTGGTCCCGAATGTGTTCCCGCACCCAGGAGGTGTCCTATAATTCTAGGTTTAAATTACTGCAATTTAAGGTTCTGCACAGATTCCACCACACACCCACTAAACTACATCACATGTTTCATGAAAATTCACCTAATTGCCCCAGATGTGGTGCTGACCAAACTACCTACATTCACATGGTCTGGCACTGCTGAAGCCTGACGCAATACTGGCGCGAAATATGCTCCACAATATCTGACATACTAGACCATACCATTGACCCTTCTCCCATGCGCTGCCTCTTCCACAATCTACCTGGGCTGAATCGGGACTCTAGGAAATTGGCAGGTCTATGTTTGGCGCTGGCAGTGCTCTGTATACTACTGTGCTGGCTTCGCTGCAATCCTCCCACGACTGTGCAGTGGCTCAGGGCAGTCACCTGGGCAAATGACACTGAGGAAAACTGGGGGGCTTTACAACATTCACATTCAAGGCCCAGGAACATTTGGCGTCCCTTTCGCAACTACTTGTCTGCCCTGTCCCCTAACTCAGGCTCTGAGTCTTCTCCTCCCTCCCAATCCCCTCGGTAGCCCCTCCTCCGAGTTGACCCCTCTCTCTAGCCTTGATCGCAATGCTTCCTGAACCATCTACCCCATGTGATCTGTACTGTAACCCCGAATACTACTGTAAATGACTCTTGGTATAACTGTAAATTGATGCCTTGTTGTGCCTCTCTCTGATTTGTTGTTCTGTGTGTTGTCAAGTTGAATAAATAACGTTTTTTTAAAAAAATAGGTAGTATCCAATGGTAGATATTTATTAGTTGCATGGGCTCTATATGGGCAATCGATCAGGAGCATATGTGTTCCTAATGTGTATAACTGTCCCCTTTATGAGGACATTTCTTTTACATATATGTGACACTTGGGACCTATATTGTTATGGGCCGATGATGGACCTACTGGAAATATCCAAGCCAATTAGTGGTACTCATGGTGCCTGCCTTATCGGCCATAACACTCAGTGATGCATAAAATTATCCAATGGGATAAAGTATGCATAAAATAATCCAGTTTGCTTTGTCTCTGCAAGACTCAATTTGTGTCCAGTATATCCAACAAACAACTGGTCATCTTGCCTCACCTTTGCCATACAAGAAATATAAAAGCTTAAAGCCCTTTTTGGACCAATTCTATTAAGTCTCTCCTCTTCTTTACCAGGGTGAGGCAGAGGGTAAAAGGTCAGCAATCCAATTTTCTGGGAAAGATGGAATTCCGAAACCACCTTCGGTAGAAAAGTGGGTCAGACTCGGTACATTTTCCTTATAAAATTTTGTGAATGGCGGTTTGCACGACAAAGTCTCCAACTCGCTCACCCTGCGTGCAGATGTTATGGCCGTTAAAAAGATTGTCTTCAGTGTTAACAACCTTAATGGACAAGAATGAACCGGCTCAAAAGGGGCACACATAAGAAACTTTCAAAATTTAAATCCCAAACGGGAACCACAACAGGGACCGGGAGGAGCACATTTGTGAGCCCTTTCAAGAATTCCTTCATAGTGCCGATCTGGAGGCCCAGATTGGCCAGATGCAGGATGAAGATAACACTATAGGTGTGTCGCATAGAAAAGGATCCACATTCCTATCTCTCCACAACCTGCAGAACTTGTTCCAACGGCAGCCATAGAGATTTCTTTGCTGGCCTTCTGGCTGAAAGCAAAATCTCCATTACATCTTCTGGGAGATCCAAATCCTTATACATCAACCTCTCAGAAACCAGCCGTGAAGGTTGAGAGTATTGACCTCTGGATGTAGAACCTGACCCCACCCCCTTGCGAGAGAAGGACCTCTCTTTGCAAACGACGTATTGAAGGGTAGATACACATGTCCCAATGGTCCGGGTGTCATGTCCTCCTAGCCCAATCCGGAGCAATCAGAATAATGGATTTCCCAAACTTCCTCAACCTCCTGATCACATGAGGAATGACAGGGACTAGAGGAAACACGTATAGGAGTGGAAACTCCCAGTCCACTACGAAAAGTGTCCCCTAGAACTACTCTCGGTGCTAATTCCCTGAATAACTTGTTGTCTGGTTGACACTGGATGTGAACAGATCCACTTGAGGGGTTCCCCAAAGTGTGAAGATCACTTGAAGGTCTTCCTGAGCTAGTTCCCGCTCATGGGATACTTTGCTCTGCCTGTTCGGAGTGTCTGCCGCTGTGTTCTTCTCTCCGGGAAGGTGAATTGCTGATAGGGAGATTCCTTATCGATTACCCATAACCACAGCTGCATTGCCTCTCTGCACAGTGGTAGTGACCCTACACCTCTTCTCTTGTTGAGGTAGGTCATGGCCACTGTGTTGTCCATCATGATCAGGACATTCTTTCCCCATACAGAGGGCAGAAAGGCCTTCAGCGCTAGCCTGATTGCCCTCAGCTCCAAAAGGTTGATGGGTAGTTTGGACTCCAATGGAGACCAGCGACCGCTGACAATCAGATCGTTGGCGTGGGCTCCCTAGCCCTTGAGTAAGGTGTCCGTAACTACTGTTATCTCCAGTCATAGCTGCCAAAAAGGTTCCGACTTCAGAATGTTATCCTCGCAGGCCCACCATAGGAGATCCTGTGGTACCCTGTTCGGGACCTGAAGTAGATCAGACATCTTGCCTGAAAACAGACGACTGGGACTCGAGGGCCCACTGGAGGGATCTCATCCTCAGAAGAACCTCTGCCACCAAAAAATTGCGGGATGCCATGAGGCTCAGCAATTTTAGGAAATCAAAGGCTGCAAGATACTGGGCATTCTGAATTTTGGTGACCATCTGCTGAATGTGTTGAGCCCTCACCTTGGGTGGCGAGGCTTTACCCGAGGAACAGTCCAAGACCAGTCCAATGAAATTGAGCTTTTGGAAAGGTATCATGTGGGACTTCTTGAACTTGCGGGAGAAGCCCAGTCTGTGGAGAGAGTGGCAAGTGATGCCGAGATGTTCCAGGTAGGAGTAGACATGAATCCCTCTCCTCCCAAGACTTGCTGTCACCACTGCCATCAACTTGGTGAACACACTCAGGTCAGTCTGATTGGCAGAACTCGAACTGATAGTGCGAACCACCAACGGCGAACCTCAGGTACTTCCTGTGCCGCTGATGAGCAGGCACATGGAAGTAAGCATCCTAAGGGTCCAATGATACCATCCAATCCTGCAGCTGGAAGCCCTGAGGGATCTGAAAAAGGGTAACCATTTTGAACTTGTCCTTCCCAAGGAACTTGTTCATGTATCTCAAGTCCAAAATGGATTTCAATCCTCCGTCCTTTTTGGGGATCAAAAAGTAAGGGGAGTACCACCCCCTGTTCCTTTTCATCACACGCACTGGTTCTATAGCACTTTACTCTAGCAGACTGGAGAGCTCCTGCAAGAGAAACAGATCTAGAATTTTGCTGGAGTAACTCCCCGGTACATGATCCGGAGGCCTTCTTAAAAAGGGACGGCAGGGGGCGATTGAGAGCCTGAAGAAGATGGCCGCCTCTCTGTGCAGCTCCGGACTTAGCGAGAGGTTTACCCATGCGGGTGCCACCTCTGCTTGGCGGGGGAAGTAGCTGAAGCGGTCTGGGGGCGCCGGAAACCCCCGGGAAGCGACAGTGAGGTCCTGGGTATGACCCGACACCTGGAAACCTGGTGATCCGCCTCATGTCTGTGGCACTCCGGGAGTGCACGTTCGGTGGGTGTGAGTGGTGCTCAGGCTGACAGTGATAGGGAGATGGTGTGTTTGGTGGCAGTGGTGATTAGCTGTGGCCTCCCTGTGATGCTGTTGCCCAGATCCCCAGGCTCATTCACTGGAGCGCGGTAGGGACCGTAGAGTGAGGCCCGCTCCATACATGACTGTCCTGCCATTGGAGGCTGGTGTGTCAAGGAGAGAAATAGCTGATGAGAGGGCACCTTTGGAGTGGCAGTGAGGCTCATCAAACTGCCTGCACAAGTGAGAGGCGTTGAAGGCCCGGTGCTGGTCAGTTGTGAGACACCCACCCCTCATACTCTAATCCTTCTGTCTGGAGTGGACAATAGAAAAAGAGGGCAAAATGGCTTCAGGGAAGTCTAGTAAAATGGCTAAGGAAGCTAAAGCTGGTAAACAGCTAAAGCTCACCACGTGGTAAACAGCACAGCCAAGAGAAGGTAGCAGCCCAGGATCCTGTGATGGCGCACTTGGCAGGATAGAGACATTGATGTCCCGTCTTGAAAATAAATTTGACAAAATTAGTGGAAAGGTAGTCCAGCTGGAAATGAGGACTGCGATGCTAGAACAGAGAGTAAATGAAATGGATCAGCAATGTGCTGGAACGTTTCCCATGGTGCAGCATTCTGGGCGTGATACGTAGGCTGTGATTAAAGGGACCTGAGCGATGGGGTCCAGAATGAAACACTTAGAAAATGAGGCACGTGCAGTTGCAGATCATTGGTCTTCCATCTGGTGCTGAAGGCGACGACCCTACTGGGGTTATTGCCAATTGGCTCCCAGAGGTGCTGGGATTGGAGGGAGAGGAGGACCCCATATACGTGGATAAATGTTACCGCATTAAGTGTCCCACATCCAGTCTGGCCTCAAGTCCATCTGCGGCATGACATTCATAGTGAAATCTGTTGAAGCTTGCGACAGGGAAAGAGTTTTGAAGGCGGCGGCATTCCAGGAGCACATGGTCCATATCTTCTCCGACCTCGCGCCAGTGACCGAAAAGAGAAGGAAGAGGCTAAATGCCATAAAGAAGTCTTTCTTGGTGCAAGGGGTTAAGGCAGCACTGCTTAGACCAGCTAAACTGAGGGTTTCAAGGAACAAAAAGGAATATCTGTTTTGGGACATTGAGAGTGTTAAGAAACTGCTCGCAACTGTGCCAGTGAAATCACCTTTCAGCCAGGACAAGGGATTTGACAAACTGGTGCTACGGGATTCTTCCTTACTTGTGTTGTCATATAGACTCCCAGTGCATGATTCTCAATTATTCTTCATAGCGATGTGTGCCTTTCACATAGTACCTGCGGCCCAAGTTGGTATCTGATTTGCCCCATAGAAAACAGTGGGTAAGTTATTCATGCAAGTTGTGTTCTACATAGTTTCCCATATGCTGGTTGTTATGGTTCAGGGCTGGTGGGAGTCGTGGGGGTGGGTGAGGGCAGCAGGTATTACAGAGGGCATTAAGTGAGCATTTAACACAGACATCTACATCACTAGATTGAACTCCCCTGCCCCATTAAGAAGAGGACTTGCAGGATGTCCCATTAGAGCAAAGTGTTGTGGTATTATGTTGTTCTGGTGATATGGGCCCCTCACATCATGCAGTGACACAGGGTTGTCTTTTAGACTTCCCACTGACTACTGCCCCCAGAAACATGTAAAGTTGCCATTAACTTTATGTAGACACTTTAAAACTACAGACCCAGTACACCCCATCTTACATGGAGTATTGGAAAGGGTTAACTCCTACCCCTTTTTGTCTGTGCCTCTCTGAGCTTTGTTTTGCTCTTTTAACATTTAAGTGGTATCTACCCTAACTAGCCTCAAACTTAAACCCGCGTGCCCAAATACGTTTTATTTCAGCTCCGGTTGGGTTTAGTCACCATTTCCTTTTGTTAAAGTCCTTCTTGTGTTTTACTTTGCGCGGCAAACCAGGTTTGCCTTCTTTGTTCACCGTCTTTTGGCGGGCTTCTGCAGAGAAGCCCTCCTCTTGGTGCCTGGGTGTCAAGGTGGGCTGAATGTGAGGGAGGGGTGTAGTCACCCCCTGCACAGGGTCTCCATCGAGACCCAAGTCTCACTTGTCATGATTGGCTGAGGTGGTTGTCCGGGCCGGAACCGAAGAGAAGCGGAGAAGAAGACGGCTGCTGCAACCCCGAGTCCCGGTGAAGCCCTGCTGCAATCCTGAGCTATCTACCCTTCAACGACCAGAGAAGATCCAGTCTGGAGTCTTCTTCCCTTGAGGATAGTGGGGTCAACCAGCTCATCTTCCACAGCCAGAGGATCACATTCGTGGTCGAAATCCCTGCACTCTGCTGTAGTGGTCCGGATATCCACCTGAAGAGCCTCTCCTGTTTTAAAGGAGCGCACCTTTTAGTCACCGTTGCTGCTGCTGGCCTCACCCCTGGGTAGTGCAGATCGCTCCAAGCGTCGTCCTTCTTGTCACCACGACTGAAGCTCCAGGAACCCTGAGTCTGAAGGAAACTACCAGGAACAACTGCCGTGGCACCAGCTTCTTCAAGGAATAAGGTACTGTGTTCGACTTTGTCGAACAAGGGTGAACCCTTTTCTCCTCACTAAAGACTTGTCCTTTTCTTCCTTCCCTCTGATAACTTTTGCCTCCTCTTCTGACAGTATCTAAGAACTCATGGCAACCTTGAATCGTGAACTATCTGACTGTGTGATCCTCGACAACAGGAACCCTGTTCCACCTAACACTGGCACAGGTTTATTGACGTTTATCTTTGGGTTAGAAAGTGTTCTCTGATTCTGTCTGCCTTGACAAAAGTATTGCCTATGATTTTTGCTCCCAACTCTCTTGTGGTAACTCAGGTGCTAAGTGAGTTTTTACCCCGGTAACATTTCTTCCCGCAGATATGCGTATCTTTAGTAAGACCGAACTGTTATTACTGTCAAAAAGTGATCACATATGTATTCCCGGTAACGTCTTTTGTTTCAGAACACCGGTCTGTCAAATCATAAGATACTTACCTTGAGTTGCTCTGCACAAGGGGAATTGGTTGTGTATAGTTTATTTGAAGTGTGGTTTTATTTTACTAGAAGTGAAGTGTTTTGTGAACAGATGGTTTAAAAATAAATGTACTTATATTTTTTAACCAGAAACCTTGAGTCAGTGTTTGCTTGAGTCACAGTAATTTTAGTCCTTTGTGTAATCTCTACTACTGCTCATTTGCTCTTGAGATAAGTCTGGCTGCTCAATCACTGATACCACTCTTTCTGTGTAGTACAGGCTTGTACCAAAGGTGAACTTGTATTACCACTTGTAGTCTTAACTCTGTGCAGTGGTCCCTAAGGGCACTGCATAGGATTCTGCCTAACAGTGAGTAACTTTGTCATATCATACTCCTACGTCCCATCCCCTTTCCTCCATACTTGTGGGAGATTCCCAAGCACTGACCATAGGTATTACGTGTGGATGGAAATTAACCTTATTGGAACAAATTCTTAAGAACTGCCTGGCCAAATTGGGCATCGGCCCGGGAGCTCAGGTCAAGACAGTAATGTCTGCAAAAAGCTGATGGGGAGGCCCACGGAGCCGCTTTGGCAACGGACTCCCAAGGGAGTGTTAGGCAGAATTGCCTGCAGTACCCTATGGGACCACCACATACAGTTAGGACTACAGGTGTAAGCAAGACCAACCTTTGGTATAAGTCTGTACCACACAGTTTGTTGGTAGCGAGCTGAGCAGCCAGGCTTATCTCAAGAGTGAATGTGAGCAGTACAAGTAGTTACACAGAGGACTTTCATCACAGTGGTTCAAGTAGACACTTCTACTCAAGGTTTCTTGGTAACACACCTATTAATTTATTACACAATCATTTAGAAAACATTTCACTAAAGAAGACAACTTAATATTATATACCAATACACTTCAATACAAGTTTTTGAGACAGTTTGAGCTCCGCTGAAATAGGAGCAAAATGGCAGTTCAAATACTTAGCAGTGAGCAAAAAGGACAAACGTAAGTAGAATAGATTACATATACTTTCTAGGCAGTGCAAATAGTTTCAGTTCACCAGAAGAGTTCAATTCAAGTCAATAGGCCAGGCCAAAGTCAATGGGCTAATGTTCTGGATAGAAGAGAGCAGTTCTGGTATCAAAAGGTAAACTCTTTCCAAAAGTTCTCAGAAGTAGTTTAGGCGAAAAAGAATAATTTGTGGGGTCACAAGTTGATTAGGCCTGCAAGTTGGGAAAGTTTCACAAACTTTCAGCGCGAGAGTGGCGTTCCTTCAATCGGTTTGACACAGTACCTGTATATGAAGAAACAAATGTTGCTGAAGTCGTGGTTCCTGGCAGTTCCTGCAGATCTCGCTGTTCCTGAGCCTCAGTAGTGGGGACAAGAGGGAGGATATCGGGGAACGCCTGCACTGCATGGGAGCGTTGAAGAAAGAAAACAAAATGGAGTCACTTCAGTTCCACTAGCTGTAGATTCAAGAGCACAAACTGGTTTCCCTCTCCTTGGTTAATCCTAACCAGCCTTGGATATGGTGTCCAAGTGTCTTATGAGTTGATTGGTCCCACCAACTCAAAGTAAGAAGCCGTTCTTGAATAGCTTCTCTGTCGAATGGAGTTTGCCAATTCGGACCTGCAGCAGGGCTTCACCGGGCAAACCAATTGTCCAGGAGTTGTAGCAGCTGTCCTCTTCCAGCTCATCTTCGGTGCTTTCGTTCCAGTGGTCGACTCTGCCTTCCAGTCCACTAGACTCGACTTTTAAACATTTCTCTCCCTTTCGTGCCAGCCTAGCTGTGACTCACCCAGCAGGCTGTCTGTCTTTGCCGGACAGTCAGCCAGCCAATCATACCAGAGTGGATTTGGGTCTCCTAGGAGAATAATCAAAGGGAGTTTTGGGCACCTTCCTCACTTCCTGCCCACCCCAGACACTCAGACGCCAAGGGCGGACTTCAGTCCTGAAGCCCGCGATAGGCACACAAACAAAGGGACCAAACTTGGTTTGGCGTGCAGAGACAAACACTAGAAGGACCTTTCAAAAAACAAATGGTGAAACAAGAGGACCGCAACCCGTTTAAACAAAGGGGCTTAAGGCGCCATCTTGAAAAACATTGCTCTCATGATTTTTAGCTACCGGTTCGCGGTTGGGAAAAATCATGGTAGTTTGTTGTAAAACCACTGCCACCAGCCTTTTCACTAGGAAAGGGTAGCATTTGACTGCTACATGAGTATTTAGACACAGGGGATACTATGAACCCCTACAGCACTCCATTGTAAGATGGTGTGGGCTGGGTCTAGGAATTTGGAAAAGACTAGTAAAATCAATTTCACTTTACATTCTCTGGGAAACAGTAGTTGATCCCAGAGAAGGTATTTAAACCTTGGGGAAGTTTGTTTGTTTGTTTATTTGATATAGCGCAAGTCCAAAACCCTCAGGTAGCTGGGCGCAGGCAATACAAGAATACTTAGGAACTTGGTTACAGAATAATTCAAGGATACTTAGGAACTTGGTTACAGAGCATAGCATTGAGTACTTAGGAGCAGGGGTGTGGAGCAATACAAGAATACTTGGGAAGAAAAGGTTACAGAGAATGTATGCATGGTATGCTTAGTTGCAGAGCAGTAGGAAAAGACTTAGAGACTTCATTTAGGAGGAAGGTCATTAGACAAAGGGGGGCAGGGGAATGCGGGTCATAGCAGAGGTAAAAGTCATAAGGGGGGAAGTCATGTTTCAATGTCATTAGCTCGTAGCCAGGTAGTGACTCTCCATCTAAAGCTCGAGTAAGGCTGGTCAGTTCTAAGGTCTACAGGGAGTTCATTCCATGTTTGGGCAGCTATAAACAGGAAGCTAGAACCGCCAGCAGAACTCTTTTTATATCTGTGAACCATAAGCTTGTAGGCATTGGTTAGTCTCGTAGGTCTGTCAGAGGTTCTTTTAGTAACTCTGTCAGCAAGGTAAGGAGGAGCTAAATTAAGACATTTGGATGTTAGAGAGAGGGCTTTAAGAGTTATCCTGTCTTTAATTTTGAGCCAGTGTGTTTTTCTTCGAAATGCCATAATGTGTTCTCTAATCGGGATGTTTAGAGCTGCTCTAAGAGCGTTATTTTGGAGCCTTTGTAGTTTATCAAGGATGTATTTATGGGAACCTGCATATAGAGCATTGCAATAATCCAGTCTGGATAGAATAAGTGCATTAGCAAGGGTAATGCAACTAGTCTCGGATAGGAACGGTCGGCACGCTCGGATCAGTTTGCAGGTGTAAGCTGTAGAGGATGCTAGAACATTAATTTGTTTCTTGAATGTGAGTGCTTAGTCGAGATAGACACCAAAAGTTTTGACTGCAAGCATCACTTTAATGATATTATTGTCAATGTTGAATGAGTCATAGCTAGGATTAAGTTTTTTGATAGCCGACTCTGAGCCTAGGATCGGGAGCTCCGTTTTGTCGTCATTCCGGCAGGGGCCATGGTAGGCCATCCATGCCTGAATGAGGAGATATATCTTGTTTACTAAGGCCGAATCTTCCAGGTAGTTGCCCGAAAGGTGGATGAGGATCATCTGCATAGTTAGTGTAGATGACACCCAATCTGTCCAACCTGTCAAATAGGGACTTAGGAAAGATGTTATACATAGGAGATACACAAGATCCTTACGGGACACCACAGGTGACTTGAATAGGGTTGGCAGCTGCTACGGGGAAGAAGACTCTCATTGTGCGGTTGGCAATGAAGGATTGAATTCATGTTATGGCATCACTTGAGAAGTGGGCGGCAGATCTAAGGTGATTGCATAAAACTGCATGGTCTACCAGGTTGAAAGCCGCTGACAGGTCAAGGAGGAGTAGCATAGCTGATTTGTCAGTGTCCTTCAACTCGTCAATTTGGGTCTTGAGGTCAATCAAGGCTGTTTCTGTGCCATGAAGGGGACGGAAGCCAGATTGTCTTGTGCCTAGTAAATTGTTAACTTTCAAGTAGTCCTGAATTTGTAGATAAGCTACTCTGTCAATGATTTTGAGTAAGAATGGCACTGTGGTGATGGGTCTATAGTTTGTTGGAATAGTTGGGGCCAAGGTTTGTTTTTTAAGTAAGGAGGCACCCAAGATTGTTTAAGATGATTGGGCACAAGGTTTGACCTAAAGGATGCATTGATAAGTTTTGAGATAAAGGGGGCTGGATCTCTAGCTGCGTCCTTTATAATTTGGGCTCGGCAGTTGTCACCTTTACAGTTAGATGGTTTTAATGAGAGTATAATGTTTTCTGTCTCATCTATAGATATTTTTTTAAGCTAAATGGGTGAGGGGTGCTGTTAGGGGAATTGGGAAGTGGCTGCTGCTGTGGTACAGGTTCTGTTGGGAGGAGCAGGGATGCTTTTTTGTTGGCGATTTTGGGTTGGAGGGAACTGATTTTATCCGCTAGGGCATTTTAGATTTTAGTGCACCAAGTCTTGTCTTTGGGGGTATTGTCGACTTGAGGTATAGGTGATTCCATTTCTCTGAGGATGGAGAATAATTCCTTGGTATCTGAATTAGCTTTAGATATTCTAACATTAAACATGTTTTTTTTTGTGTTGATGATTTCCTTTTTCTACAGGTTAGAGTGGTTGGTTAGCTTAATTTTGTTCTCTTCAGTGGGAGGGTGACGTCATGTTGATTGCAGCTTTCTTTTTTGAATCCTAAGCTCGTTCAAGTGAGGTGTAAACCAGTTATTCAGGTGGGATATTGGTCTACTTTTACGAGTTTTAAGAGGGGCTGTAGTGTCAAGAGCTTTATTCATGGTACTATTGAAGACTTCTACCAGCAGGGTATGGTCTGAGGTATTGGTAAAATTATCAAGAGTGAAGGTGAGGTAGGAGATTTTCTGCCGTGATCTCTTTTTTACACCTAGTAGGGAGAGGCGGTGCCTTGAGTATCGGTTTAGGGCGGACAAGGTCAAGTAAGGTGGAGAAAGAGATTAAATAGTGGTCTGTTCAAGGTTGCGGTATTATGTTCGTAATGCTAACGTTACAGTTCAAATCGGCCACCCAGTCTAACGTCCTACCTTTGGCATGTGTGGATGTGGAGATTTTTTGGGTTAAGGCATAGTCATTAATTAGTGAGGCTACTGATAAGGCATGTTTGTCATTACTCTCATTGAATCCGAGATTGAAATCTCCCAATAGCAAAATGTGTGCAGGATCCTTAGTATTTTTGTTTAGGATACTGTTAAGTCCTCCTCAAAGGAGCCTAGTGGTCCTGGTGGTCTGTATAATACAAAAATGGTGTGGGTACGGTTGCCTGATAGGTGGAGTTTGGCTGTGAGTATTTCACAAGATTGGAGTGGGAGATTGGAGGTAAGCCTAATCGGTAGGTTGGATTTATGGATGATAGGTAGGCCACCACCTCAAGCGTTTGGTCTGTCGGCTCTTAGTACTTGGTAGCCATCTGGTACTGCTAGCATGATAGAGGGGCCTGCAGCCTCATGGAGCCAGGTCTCGGTTATGACCAAGAAGTCCAGGTTCTCACTTACTATAATGTCGGAGATGTCGGCAGCATGAGCTACCATCGACCTGGCGTTGATAAGGGACCCAGTTAGTGATAGGGTGCTAGTTGCCTTAGTGACAGGGGAGACTTTGGTAGCGAGGAGACCTTTTTTGAAGTTAGTTTGGATGGCAACAGAGAGGGCAGTCGACCTAGGGTTGTGTCTTTGGTAGTATAGTTGTTTAGTGGCTAGTCGAGTAGGTTGGGCGGTCTTACGGGGAACACCTCTGATGGTGTAGTTAGATAGGGGATCATAGATGCGGGGCAGTCTTGCTCTCAGACTCAGGTTTCTGTCCTTAGGTGGGCATGAGGCTAGGGATACGGCCGCCATTATAGTAAGGAGGCCTAAGGCAGGAAGTAATGTCTGAACCTTGGTAATTTTCAACATAATTAGTGGCAGGGACAGCAAATTAGTTATCAAATATGAGTTAGGGTTGTGGACATTAAGTTAAAACTAAATTCAGTAGTCATACAATGTAGGCTAAATACAAGTCATGCAAGCGTAAGCCTTATGTGATGATCAGATCATTAGCAGCATTTGTTATAACAATAGGCAAATATCAGGTATTGTGTAAAAATTAAGCTAATACATAAGTAGGCATAAGCAAAGTGTAATACCTAATGATCATGTGGTAGACAGAGTATGCTATTCGGTAGTAGGCAACGGCAGGCTATTGCAAAAGGTTCTCTGGCGAAGGCAAGGGTACGGTGTCAGCAGTTTAGATTATTACATAGATAGGCAAGAACCGTACTATATTCGAATTAGTTGCAGACTACATGCAAGATTTCAAATACGCATGTGAGACCAGAGGCAGCGCTTTGGCGGACAAGCAAGTACAGGTACATTTGAGTGCCAGTTGGCAAAGGCGAGGGTCAAATAGTGGTTGGTGAGTCAGCACAAAATCGTTACAAGGGTGCAATATAAGTATATGCCGGCAATGTGCATTGCAGGTGTCACAGTCAAGAAGCCAGCGCGGTGCAAGGTAGGTTTACACATGTATGGTACAGTGCGGTTACCATGCTGATAGCATTAGGGGTTACCAGGACATTGTCACAGTCTTTAGGCAGCAGTGGTAGAATGGCGGCATAGGACAGTTCGAATCAGCGGTGAAGGTTGTGCTAGACGTAGGGAGGCACACGAGGCAAGGTCACGGTACCTTAAATGGGCGGGTTCCGATACAGAGAATCGGGCGGACGGCAAGGCACAGGCACGTTTAATCAGTGGAGCGTAGTTGCTAGTTATGCTAGGATGTTTGCACGTCAATAATGGGACACAGGCTCAGTGTCAGCACTTTCGAGCGTGACTCAATTTCATAGATGAGAAAGGTTGGGTAGGGCCACGGGCCTACCTCAGTATGAGGGGGGCTCCAGCTGCCCTCCTGCGACACTGCTCTGCTCCAGCAGTGATTAGAGGGACTTCTACTCCTCCGTTGCTGTGGGGGTCTGGCAGGGCACAGATGAGGGGACGTGGGGGCATAGAGAATAAGTGAGCCAATTACCATATGTGGCCGTGTTTCCGTGGCGTCCTGGGGCTCACTGGGGACGAACAGGGCCTTTTTCCTCTGGCCTTCTTCTGGAGCCGGCTTCTGCCTACCAGTGTAGGGGATTGGCTCAAATATGTAGCAGGTTGCTTAGCAACCCAAGGAAGCCTCGTTTTCGGGCCGCGTTGCGACCACCATTTTGGGGTCAGGCCGCATTATGGAGACAAAATGGAGGATCGTCGAGGCAGCAATGTGCAAATGCACAGGAGGGGCCCTGGTGGGAAACAGGGCTCAGAAGGCAGGCACAAAAAGGGTGAAGGAGGTTACTTAGCGATGCACTTGTCTCACCATTATTAATATGTCCGTGGATGCTGCTTCATGATGGTCAGGCAGCACACGTGGAGTATTCTGGCAGACGCTTCAGGTCGGATGTGCTCGTGAGGGGCAGGGAAGGGCTCCAGCCCTCTCACCCTTCAAGGAGAACAGATGCAGCTGAGTGGGGCTCACTGGGGAAGAACAGGGCCTTTTGTCTAAAAGACATCCCTGTGTCACTGCACTGAAGGTGCTACATGAAAAGATGATGCCTATGGAGTTATCTAAAACGCCATAATCAAAGAACACAAGTGAAAAACACACATCAAAATACATCAAAAAGTGGGAAAAAAAGGCTAACACTTTTTCCAGGAAAAAAATAAAGTCCTCAAAATCCAGCAAAGTTGCTGGGTGTCTCCTAGGTGAAGGGAATTAGCACATTTATGAGAATTCTCCCTAACAGGGAGGTATTTTTGAAAGGCAACAGCAGCTGCTTTGCCATGGACCAGATGTACATGAAGGCCCTTTGGTGGTTGAAGGCCTTGAACCTTGTAGGCCTCTGAAAAATATGAAGCTATCCAACGGGAGATGGAGGCTTTTGAGGTTGGTTCTGTTACGCTCACCTGGCTCCCACAGGGGCGTCAATCTGAACTGGACAGCTGTGGTCTCCACCCATGTGACGTGTAGTGCCGAGAAGACAGACTGGACTGGCCCACCTAGCTTGGTTTGCGTGGCCCGTAGGAGTATTCTTCTGTAAATGGAGAAAGGGAATTAACCACCTGTGGAGTTGAGAGTAACCCCCACCTCCCCCTGCTGTTCTCCCCACTGGTCGCCTCTAATATCCCTTCTTAAAGTCTCACCTGATGGTTTGGAAGGATGAGCTCTCCATCCTGCATCGAGCGCAGGGGCGCGTAGATAACCAGTTGCTTCACTGGTTGGAAGAAATTGGTGAGTTTCAGAACATTGTAGTTCGTAAGAGTTCAAATGTGTGACTTTCACTCTTGTCCGATTCCTTGCAGTTTGCGGCTTGACCCCAGCGAAGAGTTCCTTGTGGTAGCTGACGAAGTTCAGGTAAGGATTTGTCTTATCCAACACAGTTCAATAAAATAAGGCCAGAATGTAACATGTTGCTTTCTCCCTTATTCAGGTGCAGAGAGAAAATATGAAGTTCGGGGAATAATGCCTCCGGCGGTAAAATTAGGTAAGTCTATTGTGGTGAGAAGGATTCCCCTTGTTTGTCCCTTTGTCTCACCTTGTTGTCCTTTTGTTCCCCTTAGGGGCTGGGGTACGGCGAGGATGCTATGGGGACTACGCTGACCCGTGAAGAGGAATAGTACCCCGGGTGGTAAATCAGGTAAGTCTATGGGGGTAGTTACTATTGCCTCTGTTTATTCCCTTGGCTCACCTTTGCTGTTCTTGTGTTCCCCTTAGGTGCCGGAGTGCGGCGGGAACGTGCAGAAGGATGCAGTGGATCGTGAGAATGCTGCGAAGGCCGGTGAGTTCAGCGTGACGCTGCAGCAGACGAGGCGGCGCGCGTGAAATACTTCTTTCTTCCAGCTCGAAGGCGCGGTGGATCCGGAATTCAGGTAAGGATCGAAGGTACTGCTCTTATTCTAACCTTTTCTCCTTCTGTTTCCCCCTTTTTCTAAGAGCTGCAGACTCGAGGCGGGCGTGGCAGAAGACTGGATGCAGGCTTGCAGACACGGTGAGTGTTACGCTGCTGGATGCAGAATAACACGAAGCATGTTCTGCTCTTCGGGTGTGGTTTAAATAGCCTCCAAAGTAGTCCCAGGTAAGTATTCCTCCCCAGCCCCACCCGAGTAAAAAAAATAGTCCCAAGGTAAAATAGTCCCTTCCAAGCCTCATTTAGCTTGGAGCTCTTGCAGCATGGTCTGCATCAGGTAAGTTCTACTCTATGAGCCTGGCGCCTACGGCGCCAGAACTGACTCTCCATATGAGCCTGGCGCCATAGGCGCCAGGACCGCACCCAAACAGCCCCTAGCAGGGGTTTTTGGGCTTTGTCAAAATAACTTGATGCCTGCTTCTGGGGTTGCTGGACCTGGTCTGGGTCCCCGGGGGTAGGCATCAGGAAAGGTTTCCCCTTGGGGTCACCAAACGTAACAAAGAGTTGTGAAGAGCTTCTGAGTTCACTAGTTCTATCGAGGAAGAACTTCAGGGCTCGTCTGATGTCTAGGTTGTATGAAACCCTCTCAGCCTCAGAGACCGGTTCGGGAAGAAGACCGGTAAAGATATAGATTGGTTCAAATGGAATTCAGAAACCACTTTAGGAAGGAAGGAAGGAAGGGTGAGTGCAAAGCACAACCTTATCCTTATGGAAAGTTAGGAACGGATGTTCCACAGACAGATCTTGAAGCTCACTTATTCACCTTGCCGACGTTACCACAATCAAAAAAGGCCACCTTCCAAGAAAGGTACTTGAGTTCGATAGTAGCCATGGGTTCAAAAAGGCTTATGGCATAGAGCAGTGAGGACCACATTCAGATCCAATTTGGGGTTAGGGGCCCAAACCGGCGGAAAAAGATGGAGGAGACCTGCAAAGTGTCTCTTGATGACTGGATTAGCCAGTGAAAAAGAGCAACTGTCTGTAGACAGGTGAGCCGCAATGGCGGACAAATACGTCCTGCATTATAAGACATGTATGCCAGAGGCTGCAAGATCAGATACAAAAGACAATAAAAGCATGCCTGGGATCAAGCTCTTTTGATAGACACCAATGACAAAAACAGAGCCACTTGCTCCTGTTTTGAGCTCTCGCATAAGGCTTTCGTGCCACTTCAATTATAGGCATGTTATCCTTGGAGAGGTTGAACTGCGCTAACGATCGGAACTCGGGCACCAGGCCACCAAGCTGAAGATTGTGGGGATGGGTGCCACAACTAGTGATTGCTCTGGTGAAGGAGGTCGGGAATCTGCCGCAACTTGATCGGAGAGGACACTGACAGGTGCTGCAGTTCCAAAAACCAGAACCTGGCTGGCCATCAAAGTGACCGATGAATCAGTGGCAAAGGAAGAAAGGCGTAAGCTTTCATGTTGTTCCACAAGATCTTGAGGGTGTCCCCCAAGGAAGACACCCTGAGCCTGTCCCTGGAAGGATAAAGAGGAAGCTTCCTGTTCGATGATGTTGCAAAGAGGTCCACCTCTGGAGTACCCCATTGCTGGAAGATCTTGGTGAGAACATCATTGTTCATCTCCCACTCGTAACTCGCTGCAGATTGGCGGCTGAGGGAGTCTGCAGTCACATTGATGTGACCGAGAATGGGCACAGCTTGGAGCCAGACATTGTGTTGGATAGCTCGATTGCAAATTTGGATAGCAAGGTCCACCAGTAGGGGAGACTTGGTGCCCCTCGGTTGATATAGAACATTGCTACGGAATTGTCAGTGTAAACTTTAGCCACACTGTTGGTGATAGAGGGTTGAAAAGCCTTGAGCGCCAGAAAGACTGCCAGGAGCTCCAGGTAATAGATATGGAACCGCCTATCTTGCGGCGTCCACCTCGAGGTGACGCAGTGTCACACTCCACCCCAGAAGGGAGGAGTCTGTAGTAACCATTACTTGTGGGCAAGGCTCCTGGAAGGAGGTCCCCACTGAAAGTTTGCTGGCAGATGATCAGGTATCGAAGTTTCTGTACCTCAGCACTGAGGGAGGGCGACCCAGTCTGCTGAAGAGGAGGGTGATTGGGTGGGGTGGGGTAACGGGTGGGGTAAGGGGAGGGGTAAGAGGAAGCCCACCCGAGAGACTGACAAAACCAATCGACCTTCTGTGATGGTCTGCCACATGTCCATATGAGACGAAATTAGTCCTCCCACATGAGTCTTGTGCGACCGATGGAAATAGATGTATTATCAGCGGAGAGACCACACATTGCTGAAGAAGAAACTGTTGGCCGAGAGAAAAAACAGCCCCCTTGTCGTTGTTTATGGCGGGGACCGCCAGCTGTAGCTTCAGCGAAGTGTGCACGGCTGTATTGCAAGCCTCTGAAACCAGAGAAGGACCTCGTTTGAGACCCCGACCTCTGAGTATAAGGTGCCTTTGCTGGTGTTTTCGCAAGGACCAACAATGACTTGGCAGTTTGCGTACTTGCCTTGGTCTTTGTGAGTTCCTCATCCGTGGGGGAGTGGAACATTTCTTTACCCTCATAGGGGAGATCAAGCACCTTGTCCTGAACTTCCTTCGAAAACCTTGTATCATGCAGCCACGCTTGGCGGGAGATGTCTACTCTGACCATAAGGCCTCGAGCGTTAGTGTCTACATGATGGGCCGCAGCCTCATGTAGATCCTGTGCCAGAACCCTGGTGTCAGATAAGCCAGCCTTGAAGTCTTCCACTCTATCCGGAGGAATACATTCCTGCAACTCTGCTACCTCCTTCTACAGTTTGTCATTGGCAGCCGCCAGGATAAACTCAGTATTAGCCTGACGTAGCTAAAAAGCCGAATTGTAAAAAACCTTTTTCCCCAATGGCATCAAGAAGCATGTCCTCCTTGGAAAGGATCCGAGACCCTGCAGTGGAGGATGTAGAGGCCGGCTTTGACTCGAGCGTAACTGCTGCCACCACCGCCGAAGAAGGGGGCGGGCATGCCGACAAGGATATGTCCTCAGACGCGTGAAGCTTGTAGCGAGCGTCAATTTTCTTGTTTAGGTGCTGCCCGGAATGAGGTTTTTCCCAGACCTTTCAGGTCTTGGCCAGGACATCCTTCTGAAGGAACAGGCCTGTGCGCTCCTGTGTCGACAGAGTGACGACTCCAGAAAGTACCCCCTCTTGTGGAGCTGGTTCTCAGGTATTGGGATGTCTAGCAATGCCATCATATCTAGTGCCCAGTCGTGAAAAGCTCTAATAGAACGGGGCGGGTCATCGCCATCCTGGTCCGTCTGGTCCTCAACCAGTGAGGCGAAAGCACAAGTGTGATCCGCTGCACGTGGCACCTCAGGCCCCGAAGGTGAGCTGGACAGAGCAACCAGAGTCTTTTCCCCATGGGAAAGTGGAGGCAGTGGAGGAGGAGGTCCCACAGAGAGAGGTGGAGAAGGTGGCACTACCAGAACCTGCATAGGGATTGCCGGAAGAGGGGCCAGTTCAGGCGGCTTAGGATACATTTAGGAACCGGAGCAGGAATGAAGGACAAGGGAACATAAATCCTTAAAGTACACCTTCATAGGATCAGAATGCATAAGCGTCTGAAACTTGCCAAAAACGCATCCTCAGACGAAGGTCTAGGCGCTTGAGTGGGCAGAGGCCGCTGGGAAGGCGCATACGCCCAGGATCGCAAAGATGATGGTTGCCAGGATGGTCCCCCACCAACTGGATCCACGTAGATCAAAGGCGCGGATGCAGGAGTGAGCGAGACTGTATGCAGCAGCGGAGTCCAAGCACGCCAATCCATTGGAGGGCAGAACGGGTTCTTACTATCCACAAAACATGGAAAAGGCTGCTCTGCCCCAAAAACAGGCCCCTCAGCACCAGCTGTGGTGAACGTTGGTGTAAGAGAGGTAGTCAAAATGGCCGCCATGGACCGCATGGGTTGGACCGCCATATTGTCAACACCTGAGGCAAAATGCATCACAGGTGTAAGTAAAGCCGTGGTCACCACAGGGGAGTCAGGGGTCTTATGTTCCATTTTAGCCTTGTGACAAGGAACCTCGGCAGAGCCGGTGCTAGCAGATCTAAAGTGTTTCTTAGACACCTTAAGGACTGCTGATGAATTGGCCCCAAGTGAGGGAACCTCGACGGAGCCGGTACTAGAAGACTTATGGTGCTTGACCGGCTTTTTTTCCCCTCAGCAGGATTGGTTCCACCACAGGTCTGAGTGTTGGAAGGCTTAGAGTCACCCCCTGAAGCAGAACCCTCAAAGGGAGCTCCTCAATTTTGCCGGTTTAAGATATAGCCCCAAGAAGGGGAACCTCATGGATAACCTCAGTACTTTTAGTCACCTTGAGAGGGACCTCGATCCGAGACTCAGTGGACTTAGTTCCAGATGTGGAAACCTTGGGGCTGACCCCAGTGACAACAGCCCCAGAAGTACTGGGCCTAGTGTTAGCCCTTAAAAGGGGAACTTCGGAAGAAGAACCAGTTTTGGCAGCCCCTTTGCAAGGGTCCTCGGACGAAACTCTGGAGCGCCGGTTAGATCCCTTTTGGGACACCTTAAGGAAATCCCTGATAATAGGGCCGCTTAAGCCCCTCCCAGACCCAGAAGACCCCGGGAAGGAGTCCCCTAGCCAGGGTACTCTAAAAAGGAACAAACATACTGCCCGTTTCCTTTTCTCTTCAATGAACTGCTGCAAATATTGTGGAGAAACACCTCCTCCCACCTGGCAAGCCGACACTGGAGTGCCCCGACGGAGAGGGAGTCGCAGTAGAAGCACAAGTCCCAACGGTGTTCCGGTGCTAAGCACTCCAGGCAAAGAGAGTGGGGATCTGCCCTCATGAAACAACGTTCCCACGATGAACCGGACACAAATCCCAGACGCTCCGGCATAGATGGAGGAAAAGTTGACCGTGGAACCGGAGCAGGAATGAAGGACAAGGGAACAAAAAGAAAAATATTCCCTGTGATGCAGGTGCTTCCGACCGCACAGAAAAAAGGGCTGAAGGTCGATGTGCGGGACAGAGCTCAGGAAAGCGGGGCTTTGGTCACGTGCGGTGGCCCCACAAAAAAATAAAAGAAGGACAAAAAAGTGTTTGGATGCATTAAAGTGCTCCGGTCCCCACAAGTATGGAAGTAAAAGGGGACGGGACGTAGGAGAATGTTCTACTCATATTTCTAATGTCACAAGAAGTTATTTGTACCCAAGACATGAAATTAACATCAATACAGATTTTTGTGTACTGCTTAGGTAAGACATTAGTGAGAGTAGTCAGGCCTTGCAAATACTTTACAATTCTGCTAGACCTGCAGGTCAAGTTACTTAGTTTATGTACTCAACGTAAGAGAAATGCACTTGGCCCATGGCAACATATGTCAAAAAATGTAAATATGCTTTCTGTAAAATGGTGCATGTCACTACAAACTCACTATGGTTGGCACACTGGTGTCACCCTGAGGTGAGCCATGCACAGTCAAACTTGGATTTGATATTTTACTGCAAACAAAGTAAATGGTAAATAAAGGTTTCAAACATTCCCTGCAAAATGGTGCTTGCTCTTCATAAAATCTACTCAACTATGTGAGTTGGCGAGTAGACTTTATGAGTCCTTGATGAGTGGTTGTAAAATGTAAAAGCTTAGTTGCATGAATGGACACAAATAAATCGATATGATTACAGGTACAGGCTCCGACAACAGTTTGGCCAGCTCTTTCCCGCAGGTGGTAATATATAAGGCAATCATAATCATAGAGCAAAGAGAGCGCTGGCGGCCAACTATGTGTGGAGTATTGCAGTTGATCTATAGATGTACAGACTGGATGGAACTATTGATCACTACTTTGCGTAAACTTCTAGTTGGCTTTGTGTATTCAATATGTAAGAGGAAAGAAAGAGACCAAGTGGAGAGGATGAGGTAAGCGGTAGAGAACAGGGCAGACTAGGTGCAATATTGCAATCTGCAGGCATCTCACTTTCCTGATAGCTGGTATAAAGCAACAAGGTGAGAAGATAGAATGTCAAGGAGTATGGGATAAGCTCATGGGCTGAGCACCAGTAGCAGAGATGTACACAACCAGCAGATCACAGAAGTAGGTTTGCCATCAAAAGCATTTGGCCTATTGATCGCAGAAAAAGTCACAGCAGCCAAAGCAGGCCTCTTACATTGATTTGCTAACTTTTGTGTCCCATTCCTAGACTATGACCAGAATTTTCCAGCGATTACCCATAAAACCCATCTGGCAAGAGGGGCCCTGCATGTGGGTGGTGTGCTGCCTGCGATGGTGCCTGCCTGGCCGGAACAGGAGGAAAGCTGGAGGGCAGGAGAGGGGGGCACCCGGGACCTCTGAAGTAACTTTGTTTGAACATATTGTTCTGGAAAATAAGGGGGCGGTCATTGTATGCCTTTGTCATGCTTGTGTTGTTTTCGTTTGTGGTCCGGTTTAAAATAAACATGTTTAAAAAAAAAAAGAATTTGGCCGAGTGATCATGTACATTTTCAAAGGTGTTCACTCGTCAATGTGATGCATCGTCCCACAAAAAATGAAATGTATTTGTTGTATCGTGCCTCACTGGATGCATGAGTGAACGATGCCATTTAGAGAATCTTGTGAGAGTGATCAGAATGTTTGTGTGTGAAAGAGGTTCTACACCCAGGCAGTTGGAGATGTGAGCCTGGGTAGTGGGAGCCAGTGGGATCATGTCCTGTCCCTTCTCATCCTTTAAAGTACCTGTCCTGTTCCAGACCTGCTGTATCTTGTAACTTAATAAAGGAGTTTAAGAAGAACTCGCCCACTGTCTCCAGGAGTCTTCATTTGTAACAATAGTTGACACTATGAGATTTAAATACACTAACCTAAACTTTACTGTAAAGCTTTGAGACAATGCAGTTTTTTACAGTAGCAATACTATAATTATGCATTACTTAACTTACATTTTTAGGAATGGAATTGCATGACGTTTAAAAAAAAAATGTAACACATACAAGTCTTTGCCAGACAGGTTATAGTCTGCTTAATAAATGTATGATCCTGATAACGTCTGGATTTTTAAATAGAAAAGCAAATCCTTGTCTAGCACTCTCACACAGGCCTTTAGCCCTTAACAGTATAGGAGATGGTTATTGCTGCACTCTCTCTCCATTAGCCCCTTTGAATTTGCAGTGAACCGAGAAAAGAAGGTGGAGTGAGTCCCGAAGGCAAGATAGGAATGCAGGGCGGGCTGGTTTCTACAGGGGAACATACATAGCTGCCTTTGGTACACAAGTGTCAATTTAATTAGCAAACTTAAAGAATTGCGTAGCAAATTGATATGCAAGACTGCTTATTTTATGCCTTGCTGCTACCACTATGTGCTAATACCCTTATAAACCTCAGAACGGTCTTTATCGCTTTGTATAGTGGCCCTTCGCAACTTGGTGGCAGGTCATTATCCTGTGATAACGACTCCTCCCTCAGTGTATAAGGCTACATTAATGGCTCACAACTTACAATAAAACGCAATGAAGTACAATTTACTTATATGTTTTGCAACTATTATAAGGCCCTGTATTCACAATCTCTGGAAGTAAATGGGGATCAGGTGATGGAGGCCATTCTGCTTTGAATAGTTTAGCCGATGGCGATAGGGATGCTTTGGAATCCTCTGGTACTGAGCATGAAGTGTGAGCAGAAGTGCGATCGATAGGCAGGGGAAACTTATCCGGTTATGGTGGACTCCCTGTTTATGTGCAGCATGTAGATTTTCTGGCCCCAAAATTGGTTCTGCTTTATTAGCAAGCGCTATTGTTTGGGTTAAGAGTCTTATCACAAAGTTGTTGAAACCTGGCACTGACCCTAGAGAATGATCATATACACTGCTTTACCTTTTAAATGTAAGCTCAAACATTCTCAGTAAGGTCTTGGCACAATGTATCTGGGGTTCAACTACCAGGACAGGTTAAGCCGGATTAAGCAGGATTTGTGCTCAGATGAAGCACTGCAGGTAATCTTGGAATGGCAATGAGAGGTGCATGAGGATTCAAAACAGTATGTAATCTCGTGCTTGAATGCTGAAAAAGCGTTTGATTCCATTAGCTGGTCCTTCCTATTTTGCTCCCTTGAGTAAGATAAATTGTGGCCCCTTGTTCATCAACGTAGTGAGGGTGTTGTACAGAAAACGTATAGCCAAGAATAAGACCACAAATATATCAGATTGTTAGGAAGTGTGGAGTAAAACCAGATAGGGGTTCCCCTCTCTGGTATCTAGTCAATTCATCTAAACCCATTCCATCAAAATATTTCCATCTAATGCATGTTTTTGGGGGTAAAGTGTTAATTTTGTTTAGGTGCATTTTAAAGGGTAAAAAACAGGGGTTTGGGGGATTTCCCCGCCCCAAATAAAAGAAAAAAAAAGAAAAGAAAAAAATGCATTAGATGGAAATATGTTAGATGGAAAAATTTAGATGGAATGGCATTAGATGCAATGGTTTTAGATGAAATTACCATAAACCCCCTCTCCCCTCTGTTATTTGCATTGGTGATAGAACCCCTAGCAGGTCCTATGAGAGAGGGGTTAGCAGGTTCAGGGATAATCCTGTCGGGAGTAGAATATATTGGTAGCTTTATACACAGACTACTTACTGCTTTTACACAAGAATCCGGTCTGGTCAGTCCTGGAAATTGTCAGGATTGAGGATTAACTGGGATAAAACCTGTCTTTCCCCCTTTTCGTGGGTTGAGATTTGCTGCCATGGCCAACCTACCAGTGCTCCCACTTCCCTGGGCCCTAAGGAAATGCAGGGTTTTGGGAATCTAGCTGTTTCACGAAATATCTTGTTAGCTTAAATACAATGCTACATCTGCTCTGATGGGACAGTTTAATTTCATGTTTCCACTAAATTACATTGGTTACATTTGGACGTATGGCCCACATTACAATCATGATATTAGCCAGGTTACTGTATATTTTTGTAGAGGCATCAGTGTGTAATCCAACCACTAGAGTGATTGGCCATTTATTAACGAAATATTTGTGGTGGTAGAATAGAGGTAGGGTGACAAACGATACAAACGGTCATATGAGGATGCAGGCGAAGAGGTGCTGGATTTTATTTTGTAGTAGCCTCACTACAGTTTGAAGCACAATAGCTCTCACCAGACACCATTGAAGTGTCAGATGTTGGGCAAGGAGGCCTCCCGTTTGGATCAAAAGTTCTCGTTTATAGGCCCCGAACCTGGAGAGGGTTATTATAACGGTTAATTACTTTGGCTTAGCAAGCAGGTCTTGGGAAGAGTAGAATTCCATATGTCAAAAGGTGCCTGTAGGGATAATTCTCATAAATGTGCTAATTCCCTTCACCTAGCGACCCCCATCAACGTTGCTGGATTTTGAGGATTTGATTTTTTTTACCTGGAGAGTGTGTGAGGCTTTTTTCCCAACGCTCTCATGTATTTTGATGTGTGTTTTACTCGTGTTCTTTGATCATGGAGTTTTAGACAGCTCCATAGGCATCATCTTTTCATGTGTGTTACACAGCACCCTCAGTGCAGTGACACAGGGAAGCTTTTTAGGCTGTCCCGAGGTTTAAATACCTTCTCTGGGATAAACTACTGTTTCCCAGAGAATGTAAAGTTAAATTGACTTTACTAGTCTTTTTAAATTCCTAGACCCAGCACACACTATCTTACAATAGAGTGCTGGAGGGGTTACCTAGTATTCCCTATGTCTAGAAACTCATGTAGCAGTCAAATGCTACCCTTTTATATTGAAATGGCTGGTGGCAGTGGTTTTACAACGAACTACCATGATTTTTCCCAATCGTGAACACCGGTAGCTAAAAATCGCGGGAGCCATGTGTGATGCTGGAAATGCATTGGAGGGACAGGGCCTCCCTGTCCTTGTCCTGTAGTCCTTTTTCATATTGTGTTCTGTGTTGTTTTCTGCCCAGGAGTCCATGTGGGACTCCTGGCAGTGCAGCTCTACCTAGTTTTGGTTTGGTGTACAGACCCATGGGATACCCTTATGGCACCCATGGGTAGGGGTACAACCCTGTGCCCCTAGTGTATGTTTTTGGGCACCTGTGTGTGACCCACAGAGCAGGGTATAGGCTGGTGGCAGCACTATGCTGAATGTGACAGGTGCTCTGAGTGTCCTCCATTTTGGGATACCCAGGCCCTGCCATTGGGATCAGTTGATTCCTGATAGGAAACAAGATGGCCCCTGTGGCCTCTTGCTTTCTATTGCCTGTTACCTTGTTTTCCCAAAGTCCTGGGAAGCCCTGACTCTGTCCCTTCCCCCTGACTGGCTGTTGGGTGGAAATTCCATATATTGTGTTGTTGTGAAGGCCCAGCTAGACTGACTGGAGCCTTCCCAGTGACTGTATGTTGTGGGTACCTCCTGTGGGTGGCACCTTGGTGAATGGAGTGTGTGACCAATATACACTCCTTGTTGTGGTTGTCTGGTTTCTGGCATGAGAGACAAAGACTGAGACAGCCCTGCCCGAAACTGTCCTGAATGCAGTGTGTAGTGTTGAATGGCTGGGTACTTGTCCCAATCCACATTCCTTGTTGTGAGTGTCTGAAAGGGGGGAGTGTGGCCTGAATGCACTGTGTGCCTGATTGGCTGACTGACTACATGAATGCCCTTCTGTATGATTGGCTGCTGAGTGTGTGCCAGCAGTGTGGATGAGAGACAGAATAGTATATCTGGGGACCTCTCACCACTGGTAATTGTTCAGAAGCGTTCTGGAGCTGAGTCTCCACTCTAAGAGTAACTGGAACTGCTGATCCTCGACGTCCAGCTGGAAGAAGAAGACTTGCTGCTGCATTTGCTTCGACTGATCCGAAGGCTGCCGAAATCGTCGAAGACTGACCCGAGAGAGGACCTGGTAAGGCACCCTCTTCCCGTGCTCCGAGGGACCATCGAGCACCGCTCCATCTTCGCCGAAGCGCCCTGGAAGTCAGACCCTCGAAAGGCTGCCGACCCGAGACGGGACCGCCGAGGAGATCGAAGTGAAGCTTGACGCCGTGCCACCGACGACCCGAGCCGCCCGCTCCTTTGCCTAAGAACATTCGAATCGAAGGACTCCCTCGCCCGCATCGTCGACCGCTTTGTCCTGCAGGAGAAAGTCGAGGATGACCAACGCGCCGAGGAGAAACCTGCCGGTGGGTTTCCCACCACCCAAAGACCACAAAGACTCGAACGACTCAACGCCCTTGCTGGGCCCCCATCGCCACAATCTTTGCGGTCCAGAACTATTGTCACTGAGGTGCCCCGCACGCCTCTTCCTTGCAGGACTCCGACGCCGACGAGCACGGCTCGGACGAAGCTGCCGCCTCATCGACGCCGTTCACCCGTGTTCTCCGTAGGATATTCGACGACCTGTGTCTCCCGCTTTAAAGGGCAGGCACTCAAGAAGGGTCGTCGATTCCCCGACGCCGAACGCCGAGTTCCTCGATGGACGTTCGACGCCCCGTGTTTCCCGCTTGAAAGGGAAGGCATTCAAGAAGGGCCATCGATTCCCCGCCGCCGAACGCCGAGTTCCTCGACGCTTCTCGACGCCTCTCGACGATCTGTGACTCCCGCTTGAAAGGGGGTCGCTCAAGAAGGGTCCGTCGACGCCTCTTCGAAGAACTCGACTCCACCAGGTACATTGGGGGGGTAAAAACATTATAGGAGGGAATAAGACTTGCAGAACAATATATGGACTGGGCTTGTGCTATATCTTTATTTTACAGGTTGCCCAGGTGGGGGGGATCTCCACACAGAACTGTGTCTAGTGGTAGGGGCCAGTATTCTGCCTATTGCTCAACCATCTTATTTTCTCTCCTCTCTCTATTGCTGGTTTCACTCTATTGATCTGTGTGACATTGTTACAGTATTGTTGATGCACTTTAATGAGATCTAATACAAAGGGTGGTACCACTTTAGAATTGTATATATTTGCCATTGTTGATTTTCCTAAGTACAAAGTGAGTTATTATGATAAGTGTACATAACCTTGAATATTGATTATATAAAGACTGTGTTCTAACCAATACAGTGTGTGGACATTCCTTTGTGGGTGCTTGGGGACTACACTGTACTGAAGAACCAGCCTGCATCACCTCCTGAGAAGCTAGGCCTTGATTGCTCGACCATAGCTACCGAATAGAGAATCTAGGCTGGGGTCCTCTGTGCCTCCCCTCTACCATATAGAGAGCAGAAGTACAGACCACCCCCTACCGGTCCTTTACAGCTGGTGGCAGCGGTGGGATGCTTATGGTTTTAAGAATCAGTGTATAACTGTGCCACTTACAAAATATCTGCACTTTATTAAATTAAGGTTTAGTTGTGTACAAGATAACTGCATTACAAACAATGGAGTCTATTGCAAATGGCAAATTGACTCGGATGAGCTTGGAGGCTCTCCAGAGTGCTTGTGAAGCCAGGGAGTTAGACTTTGTGGATAAGTCTAGGGCTGAGCTGATAGCTGCCCTGGTGGACTACCAGACTGATGGTGAAACTCTTGATGAGGGGGGGAATGCAACCCATGAGGACTCTGCCCCTGGGGTTTCTGCTGAATCTGTTTCTGGGAATGCCGCCATTCCTGCTGCCTCTGTTCCAAACCCCAGCAATTCCTTGGAGCTTGAGTTATTAAGGATGAAATTGGCCTTTGAATACCGCAAGTTGGAAATAGATGCTGAACTTAAGAAAGAGGAGTTGGCTCAACAAGTGGAGCTCAAGAATAAGGACCTTGAACTCAAGAGCTAGGACACTGAATGTCAGAGAATCCAGCTAGAGAAAGCTAGAGTGGAGACTTCAGCTAAAACCAGTGAGAGTGTCAGGTCCCCAGCCACCAAGTTTATGAAAGATTTGGTTGGTGTATTTGTGGAGGGTTCAGATATCCTCCAATGGATTGAAGCGTTTGAAATGGCTTGTGCGATTCATGATGTTGATAAAGGAGATTGGGTTAAGTGTTTGTTAAGCAGAGTGCCTCAAACTGGATATGACTGTATTCTGAAGCTGAGTGTGGAAGAAAGGGGTCGGTATGAGTGTATGAAGTCTGCTTTGATTGCCAAGTTTGGCAAGACACCTACCCAATACCTTAAAAGGTTCAGGGATTTTAAGAAAAGAGAGAATGTGTCTTGGGTTGACTGGGTGAGTGCTGCGCACATGAACATGATGGGGTGGATTGATGGATACAAGGTTAAGACTTTTGTTGAATTGTCCCACCTCTTGTTTTTTGAGCATTTTTCTGAAGCCTGTTCACCAGAGCTACGTCAGTATGTGGCTGACCAGAACATTTTGGACCCCTTTAAACTGGCTAGGTTGGCTGACAAGTGGGTCTCCCACCGGGTGTCCCCTAAGGACTCCAGTGGGAAGGACAAGGACAAAGAAAAGGGGGCCTCTCAGAAAGCTGAGGAGTCCCACAAGCAGTCACAGTCGGGTAAACCTAAACCTTCCTCTCCCAAGACCCAAAAATCTAGGGGGGATAAGTCATCTGTGGGTGGGAATAAGAGTAGTGGTCCACCTGCTGCAAAGCAGGCTCCCAGTGGTTCCAGTACCGTACCCCGCACTCCTGGCACTTGTTGGGACTGTGGGGCTCTGGATCACAGAAGGGGTGACTCCAAGTGTAAAGGTAAGGCACTTGGAGTACAGGCTGTCAGCCTGACCTACCCTTACCCTGTGTCTGAGGTGGAGGCCACTGTCCTCCCCTCCTCTACCGGGATCACATTTGGTGCTCCGGTAGAGATTTCCTTAGTGTCCCTTGGGGCCTGGGACCAGTATGCAGAAGTACTGGCGACTATCCCACAGAACACCCATAGGTTTTTGAGAAGTGTCCTCTTGAATGGCCAGCCTTCTACTGGTTTGAGAGACACTGGGGCAAGCATGACAGTGGTGGACAGGACCCTGCTCAAGCCAGAGGACTATGTAGGTGCTCCTCTGAGAACCACCAGGTTAGCTGGTGGGCCTCCCAAATTATCGCCTGAAGCCTTAGTCACACTCATGATTGGAGACAAGACAGCAAAGCTTCCTGTCCTGGTTCAGGACAATGTCCCTGCTAACATTCTGTTAGGAAATGATCTAGTAGAGTTGGGGTTGATCTCGGATGGTCTTCCCATGACTGCTGCTGCAGTCACTAGGTCACAGGTGACACCTGGTCTGGCTGTGAGTCAGGTACCCGAGCCAAAGGTGAGGCCTAAGGCAAGAAGAAGTAAGACCAAGAAGGCCACCTCTGTGGAGGGAACACCTTCTCTTCCTGCTGTTCCGACAGCACCCATTGGGATCCATGCTCTGGACGGGCTGGGTCCAGTGGAAAACCCAAACTCAACTCCTGTGGGAGAAGAGACAGAAGACTCTCCTGTGGGAGAGGTTCTCAACCCGGAAGATCATCCCGACCTTCAATGCTTGCTAGCTGAAGGGGGACCCTCCCGGGCAGACTTCTGTAAGGGACAGAGAGAGTGCCACTCTCTCGAGGGACTGAGGAAACAGGCCCTGTCCCAGGCACAAGGAGAAGTGCCTAGGACATTCTGGATTTATTGGGAGGGTGAGCTCCTTGTTAGTGAGCCCACTAAGCCTGAACCTGGTGCCCTCAAGAGGTTGGTAGTACCCCAGGTTTACAGGCCCTTCCTACCACATGAGGTGCCCTTGGCCAGTGGTTGGCACACCATTTGAGAGGGTGGGCATCGACATCGTCGGTCCCCTTGATCCTCCCACTTCAGGTGGACATCGGTTCATCCTGGTCTTGGTAGATCATGCCACCAGGTACCCTGAGGCAATACCCCTTCGGACTGTTACTGCCAAGGTGGTTGCCAGGGCTCTCCTGGGCATTTTCACCCGTGTTGGATTCCCCAAGGAGGTTGTCTCTGACAGAGGATCCAACTTCATGTCTAGTTACATGAAAACCATGTGGCAAGAGTGCGGGGTAACCTATAAGTTCTCCACCTCTTACCACCCCCAGACCAATGGTCTGGTTGAGAGATTTAATAAAACTCTCAAGGGCATGCTAGGGGTTTTGGAAAAACCCCTAAGGAGGAAATGGGATCTCCTCCTGCCATGCCTGCTGTTTGCTTACAGAGAGGTACCTCAAGAGGGTGTTGGTTTCAGCCCCTTTGAGTTACTCTTTGGACATCCCGTGAGGGGGCCCCTCGCCTTGATCAGAGAAGGATTGGAAGCCACCCCTCCAGGTCCCGCCAAGCAAGTGGGGGACTATGTGTTAGGCCTCAGACGGAGGATGACACAGATGATGGGTCAGGCAACAGCAAATCTCAAGGCCAGCCAGGAATTGAATAAGTACTGGCATGACCTTAAAGCCTCGCAAGTGGATTGGACTCCGGGACAGGAAATCCTTGTGATGGAGCCAACCAAGCCTAGAGCTTTGGCAGACAAGTGGACAGGACCCTTCAGAATCATCTCCAAGATGGGCGAAGTCAATTATCTGGTTGACATGGGAGCCTCTGGGGTAGCCCCTCAGGTATTCCATGTCAACAGGCTCAAGCCTTTCCACCGGCGAGCAGAAGTCTCATGTCTCTTGCTAGCTTCAGGGCAAGAACAGGATGAGAGTGAGCCCCTTCCTGATTTGCTGCATAGCAACCCTCAGGATGGCTCAGTGGAGGGAGTACATCTCTCTCCGGATTTGACAACAGAGGGCCTGCAGGGCTTTGCTCCAACAGTATGCCTCTCTGTTTTCACTGACGCCAGGCCTTACACCGTGGTGTAGGCATGAAATTGACACTGGTGACAGTGTGCCTGTCAAAAGCAGGTGCTACCGTATGTCAGATACCGTCAAGAACCACATCCAGGCTGAGGTCGCCAAGATGTTGGATCTGGGTGTTATTGAACCATCAACCAGTCCCTGGTCCAGTCCAGTGGTCCTTGTCCCCAAGGCAAGTTCCCAGGCGGGTACCAAGGATTGGAGGTTCTGTGTGGACTACCGAGGAGTCAATGCCGTCACCAAAACTGACGCGCACCCATTGCCCAGGGCTGATGAGCTCGTGGACACCATAGGTGCTGCCAAATTTGTGAGCACCTTTGACCTTACCTCAGGCTATTGGCAAATAGCTCTGACGGACCATGCCAAGGAAAAGACGGCCTTCTCAACACCTGAGGGACTCTACCAGTTTAGGGTCATGCCTTTTGGGTTGAAGAATGCCCCCGCCACCTTCCAGAGATTGGTCAACCATGCGCTCAGTGGGCTGGAAGCCTTTTGTGTGGCTTACTTAGACGACATTGCCGTCTACAGTTCCACCTGGGAAGAGCATTTGACACATCTGGATAAGGTGTTGCAGGCCTTGAAAAGGGCTAACCTCACTATCAAGGCCACCAAGTGCCAGATAGCTCAGGGGAAAGTTACCTATCTTGGTCATGAGGTAGGAGGGGGTCAAATCCAACCTCTCTCCAGTAAAGTACAGGATGTACAGACTGGGAGACTGCCACTACTCAAAACCAGGTGAGAGCCTTTTTGGGCCTCACTGGGTACTATCGCAATTTCATGGCAGACTATGGAACCATAGCTGCACCCCTGACAGCTCTAACGTCACCCAAACAGCCTAGGAAGGTGAATTGGACCGAAGACTGTCAGAGGGCCTTTGATGGCTTGAAAGAAAGTCTGTAGGGCACCTGTCTTGTGTGCGCCTGACTACAGCCGACCCTTTATCGTCCAGACGGATGCCTGCGACACCGGAATTGGAGCTGTCTTGTCCCAGTTAGATGACAAAGGGAGAGAACATCCTATCATATTCATCAGTAGACAACTCAAGGGTAGAGAACTTAGGTGGGCTACTGTTGAAAAGGAGTGTTTTAGCATAGTTTGGAGCCTTAGGCGTTTTAGGCCCTACCTTACGGTGTCTACCTTCAAGGTCCAAACAGATCATAAGCCCCTGAAGTGGCTTATGCAAATGAAGGGTGAGAATCCGAAATTGCTCAGGTGGTCCATTAGCCTGCAAGGGCTAGACTTCACCATAGAGCACCGACCAGGGAAGAGTCACGATAATGCAGATGGCCTTTCCAGAAGGTATGTTGACCGTCTGGATGAGGGTGTCTATCCCGTGGGAGATTAGGCACCCTCCACCTCAGTCTGGGGGGGCGACTGTGATGCTGGAAATGCATTGGAGGGACAGGGCCTCCCTGTCCTTGTCCTGTAGTCCTTTTTCATATTGTGTTCTGTGTTGTTTTCTGCCCAGGAGTCCATGTGGGACTCCTGGCAGTGCAGCTCTACCTAGTTTTGGTTTGGTGTACAGACCCATGGGATACCCTTATGGCACCCATGGGTAGGGGTACAACCCTGTGCCCCTAGTGTATGTTTTTGGGCACCTGTGTGTGACCCACAGAGCAGGGTATAGGCTGGTGGCAGCACTATGCTGAATGTGACAGGTGCTCTGAGTGTCCGCCATTTTGGGATACCCAGGCCCTGCCATTGGGATCAGTTGATTCCTGATAGGAAACAAGATGGCCCCTGTGGCCTCTTGTTTTCTATTGCCTGTTACCTTGTTTTCCCAAAGTCCTGGGAAGCCCTGACTCTGTCCCTTCCCCCTGACTGGCTGTTGGGTGGATATTCCATATATGGTGTTGTTGTGAAGGCCCAGCTAGACTGACTGGAGCCTTCCCAGTGACTGTATGTTGTGGGTACCTCCTGTGGGTGGGACCTTGGTGAATGGAGTGTGTGACCAATATACACTCCTTGTTGTGGTTGTCTGGTTTCTGGCATGAGAGACAAAGACTGAGACAGCCCCGCCCGAAACTGTCCTGAATGCAGTGTGTAGTGTTGAATGGCTGGGTACTTGTCCCAATCCACATTCCTTGTTGTGAGTGTCTGAAAGGGGGGAGTGTGGCCTGAATGCACTGTGTGCCTGATTGGCTGACTGACTACATGAATGCCCTTCTGTATGATTGGCTGCTGAGTGTGTGCCAGCAGTGTGGATGAGAGACAGAATAGTATATCTGGGGACCTCTCACCACTGGTAATTGTTCAGAAGCGTTCTGGAGCTGAGTCTCCACTCTAAGAGTAACTGGAACTGCTGATCCTCGACGTCCAGCTGGAAGAAGAAGACTTGCTGCTGCATTTGCTTCGACCGATCCGAAGGCTGCCGAAATCGTCGAAGACTGACCCGAGAGAGGACCTGGTAAGGCACCCTCTTCCCGTGCTCCGAGGGACCATCGAGCACCGCTCCATCTTCGCCGAAGCGCCCTGGAAGTCAGACCCTCGAAAGGCTGCCGACCCGAGACGGGACCGCCGAGGAGATCGAAGTGAAGCACCCGGACATCGCCGCCGTCGAAGTCCTTTGCCGTCGACCAGGGTTCGCAGGTTTGTGTAACCGCTGGAGGCCCGTCGAAGTTGTGTTGCCCTTCCGTGGGGACCACTTGACGCCGTGCCGCCGACGACCCGAGCCGCCCGCTCCTTTGCCTAAGAACATTCGAATCGAAGGACTCCCTCGCCCGCATCGTTGACCGCTTTGTCCTGCCGGAGAAAGTTGAGGATGACCAACGCGCCGAGGAGAAACCTGCCGGTGGGTTTCCCACCACCCAAAGACCACAAAGACTCGAACGACTCAACGCCCTTGCTGGGCCCCCATCGCCACAATCTTTGCGGTCCAGAACTATTGTCACTGAGGTGCCCCGCACGCCTCTTCCTTGCAGGACTCCGACGCCGACGAGCACCGCTCGGACGAAGCTGCCGCCTCATCGACGCCGTTCACCCGTGTTCTCCGTAGGATATTCGACGACCTGTGTCTCCCGCTTTAAAGGGCAGGCACTCAAGAAGGGTCGTCGATTCCCCGACGCCGAACGCCGAGTTCCTCGATGGACGTTCGACGCCCCGTGTCTCCCGCTTGAAAGGGAAGGCATTCAAGAAGGGCCGTCGATTCCCCGCCGCCAAACGCCGAGTTCCTCGACGCTTCTCGACGCCTCTCGACGATCCGTGACTCCCGCTTGAAAGGGGGTCGCTCAAGAAGGGTCCGTCGACGCCTCTTCGAAGAACTCGACTCCACCAGGTACATTGGGGGGGTAAAAACATTATAGGAGGGAATAAGACTTGCAGAACAATATATGGACTGGGCTTGTGCTATATCTTTATTTTACAGGTTGCCCAGGTGGGGGGATCTCCACACAGAACTGTGTCTAGTGGTAGGGGCCAGTATTCTGCCTATTGCTCAACCATCTTATTTTCTCTCCTCTCTCTATTGCTGGTTTCACTCTATTGATCTGTGTGACATTGTTACAGTATTGTTGATGCACTTTAATGAGATCTAATACAAAGGGTGGTACCACTTTAGAATTGTATATATTTGCCATTGTTGATTTTCCTAAGTACAAAGTGAGTTATTATGGTAAGTGTACATAACCTTGAATATTGATTATATAAGGAGGGGTTACCTAGTATTCCCTATGTCTAGAAACTCATGTAGCAGTCAAATGCTACCCTTTTATATTGAAATGGCTGGTGGCAGTGGTTTTACAACGAACTACCATGATTTTTCCCAATCGTGAACACCGGTAGCTAAAAATCGCGGGAGCCATGTTTTTCAAAATGGTGCCTAAACCTCCTTTGTTTCAGCAGTTCCCGGTCTTCTGTTTTCACCATTTCATTTTGGAAAAGTCCTTCTAGAGATTGTCACTGCGTGCCAAACCAGGTTTGCTCCCTTTGTTTCTATGCCTTTTAGCGGGCTTCAGGACTGAAGACCGCCTCTGGCGCCTTAGTATCTGGGGTGGGCAGAAACTGAGGGAGGTGCCCGAAACTCCCTGTGCTTAGTCTCCTAGGAGACCCAAATGCACTCTGGCGTGATTGGCTGGCTGACTGTCCAGCAAAGGTGAGTGGTAGCTAGGCTGGAATGAATGGGAGAAAACTGTTTAAAAGGCGAGTCTCTTGGACTGAAAGGCAGAGTCGACCACTGGAACGAAAGAACTGAAGACTAGCTGGAAGAGGATGGCTGCTGCAACTACTGGACCGTTGGTTTGCCCAGTGGAGCCCTGCTGCAGGTCCGAATCGCCAAGTTCATATCGACAGAGAAGCCCTTCAAGGACGACTTCTTCCTTTGAATTGGTGGGACCAATCAACTCGTAAGCCATCTGGATACCATTCTCGGAGCTGGTTAGGATTAAACAGGGGGAAGGACACCAGCTTGTGTTCTTGAAGAACAGCAACCGGAATCAAAGATTTGCTGATTTGCCAGTTTGCCAGCTTTGTGACCCGTCCCTGTGCAGTGCAGGAGTCCCCAGAGGTCCTCCCTCTTGTCCTCACGAATGAGGCTCAGGAACAGTGAGATCTGCAGGAACTGCCAGGAACAGAAGTCTTCAGCAATATCTTTTTCTTCAATATAAGGTACTGTGTAAGGTACTGTGAAAACACGACTGAGAGAACTTACCTCTCACCACGAAAGTTTGTGGAACTTTTGGCAACTTACAGGCCTAGTCAGTTTATGACCCAACATACGAACCTTATTCCTGTAAACTACTTGTAAGAAACGTGGCAAAGACATTTCCGTCTTAAATACCAGAACCGTTTTTAATTCTACAAGACACTAGCCCATTGACTTTGGCCTAACTATTGAACTGAATCAATTTCTCTGGTGAACTCAAACTATTTGCACTGTTTTAGAGTAACTGTAATATTTGTTTAATTAACTTATACCTTTCCTTTTTGCACCTACTTCTATGCTATTTTGCTACTACTTCAAGGGAGCTCAACTGCTTAGTAACCAGTATTGTAGTATCATTTTTGTGTGATATTGGTTGCCTCATTTAGTGAATGCTTTATAAATGATTGTGTAATAAATTAATAAGTGTTTTTTTTACCAAGAAACCTTGAGTATAAGGGTCTATCTGAATACTTGTCATTGTAGACCATTGTGTAACACCCTTAAAAGCTTACATTCTCTCTTGAGATAAGCCTGGCTGCTCAGCTCGCTACCAAAAACTGTGTGGTACAGACGTATACCAAAGGTTGGTTTTGCTTACACCTGTAGTCCTAGTTGTGTGTGGTGGTCCCAGAGGGTACTGCATACAAACTCTGCCTAACAGTGCCATTTGAGCAAGTTGCAGCATTTCAAGGCAGCAGTAAAGGTAGTTGATTTTGGGCTCATGCTGAGAGGGGGTTACAAGGAGGAAGGGGACTTGTTCGGCCCAGGTGCGTTTTTTAACATTTGCCGAAATGACGACCGTTTGTATTTCCAACAGTCTGCCAGATCAAAGTCTCCAGAGTTTGGTGTGCAGGATTTCAACATGCGGTGTAAAGCTCTGTCATTAATGTTATTTGAGGCAACGTTTTCGCTGGGCGAGAGTAGAAGGCTATGTATGGTCTACACTTATGCGGACACTGAAAAGGAAAAGGGAATAAGAAAAGACGTCACTGATTCGGAAGAGCGTACGGTTGCATAGTTGTCAGACAAGCACCAAGCAAAAGTCAAGTTAAACGTAAACACCACAACATTCGACATAGAACAGGGAACCAGATTACACCGGCACTAAAACATAACCTTCGTAGGTCAACACACGTCAGCAACGTGCGAGCAGAGCCCTCTCTTTTTACCATATGATCTACTTATGTCCAAGAGTAGCTGAGTTTTGGAATAAGGTTGCAGCCTGTTGGGCCAGATATAGCGCAGCTGTTCAGCTTCGTACTGTGTCCGCTAGGTTTAATGCTGAGAAGAGAGAACATAACAGGTTGCTTGTGCTACACACAACATTTTAGCTGAGATTAACAGCTATGGCTGGCAGGCTGTCTTTTCTTCGCCCCTTCGAAAGGAGAATAATGCTGAATTTGGGTTTATTCTCGCCAGATACACACCCACCTTGAACCCTCAAACTGCTTGCCTTGCTGCAATGATACAGCTGTGTTACAATATGCTATTAGATCGCAGAATGCCTAGAGTCATTTCACAATCCATCATACTATGTATGCATTAACTTTGCTATGTTGTTTAACATTCTGGTTTCTTTTTGCTATATGACATAATTCGTTTTTGTGCATCAGATTGATAGTACATTTCTGAATGTTTGAAACCTGTACATCGCATGTGATAAATGTTAGGCGAAAGTATTCTCCCAAAATTGGATACAGCTTACAAAAGCTCTATGCAAGGGGGAAGAAGTACATGCTTGTAGGATAAGACCATAAATGTTAAACAAGGGGGAGGAAAATACTTGTTGGTAAGGGCATGTCCAAGGTATCATTGGTCCTGGAGGGTGACACATGACTAGAAGGTATTAATATCGGAGACCAACATGAACCATAAAGCAAGAGGGGAGAAGTACTTGCTGGTAGTAGAAACCAAGAGGATAGCTAGATGCCACGTACCAGGGACCGTAAAGCTAAGAAGTAGGCTAGCCATTATATGACATTGTCTCGAAAAGAAGTGAGCTGGATGCTGTAGCCCAAACACTGGAAAGCCAAGAAGTGAGCCGAGCTCTATATCGCAGAGACTGACTGTTAGATTATGGAACAAGTGATAAGGATACGAAGAGTTGGGCCCCTGATCTGCTTTCATTTATCCCATCCTGGCACTTTAATATAGTATTAGAGTCCCTGCTACTTAGAGCGCAGGCATCCACTTGTATATAACGACAACTGTTGAAACATACTGAAAACTGTGGTTTGCTTATCCCTTCATCACACAGCAATGAGATTGACTGAAAGATGTGGTCAGGTAATGCCAGAGGGCACTGATCGATGATCAGTAAGTCATCCAATCATGGAGAAGTACCACAACCAGACAAAGAACCTTCGAACGTCCAGGAAACAGAATAAAGATTGTAAGGAAGGCAAGCAAACTGCCACTACTTGTCAGCCTAAAGAAACTCCAGGTACCACCAGCAGAGATTCCAGATTGCATCTCCAAAGAACAAATTACTTATCTGTAATTTTCCTTCTGATGTTCCTACCACAGATTCCTCCTCTATGATATTCGATCTCGAGAGCGACTGACCACAAAAATGTTCTCCACCAGACGGAGCAGCGCAGCTCTGCATCAGCACTTTGAGACCTAAACTGGACATGATTCCCATATAGAGCCAGTATATATAGAGCCCCCACGCATCCCATGACCTCGGTTCTGCCTCCTCCCCATCACCCCAAAGCACTCATCCTCTGAGGGACTGCAGAACAGATAAGGCATATATAAAAGCTATCTGCCAGAGGGGCAGCTTGGGAGGGTGATGAGGAATCTTTGGGAGTATCATCGATCGGAATGAACATTGAGAGTAAGTTATTTGTTGTATTAACAGATTTGTTTCTCTCATGGAGTCCTCATCTAAGATGGACACCCTATAGCAATATGTAGTTCTGGAGGAGAGCGAGATGGAACCACCTAGACCAAAAAACTCTGGTGCACTGCTCTACCGAAGTGAACTTCCTGCCCAGACAGAGAGTCCAAGCACTAATGTCTGGCAAATGTGTGCAGCGTGGCAAATGTCCAAGACAGGGACTTTAATTGAATGGGCTCCGGGACCCTTGGTTACATCCTTCCCACCCATATCGTAGCATTCCAAGATGCAGAGGATGGTCCACCTTGTCATCGTCACTTTAGTCACTGCACTGCCAGCACAGGCACCAGCATAACCCCCCAAAAAAGCTGCTCATCTTCCCCAACATCCTCCGTCCGAGATATTTACTAGCTGAAAGCCCGCACCAGGTCCAGACAACGGACTCGCTCCACTGCTGCGGAAGAGTGAGGCAGAGGAAGAAACAAAAACACAGGATGATGGATCTTCTGAGAGAGCTGGAAGTCCGAGATCACCTAGGAAGAAAGGACAATCTAATTCACAAAGTCACCTTCTCCTTGGAAAACCAAGTGGGGTGTCAGAAGAAAGAACACCTGCCTGGAGCTCACCCATCCATCTCGAGGAAGTGACTGCTTCCAGGAAAATCACATTCAGCAAACAACAAACATGAAAGCAGGGCCTCAAACAGAGTACCCATCAGGAAAGGTGACAACATTCAAGTGCCACACAGGAACAACAAACTGGCGTGGTGGGAAATTGCTGCAACATCCCAGCAAAAATTGCATAACAGTGGAAATTGTGAAGAATGAGCCTTGTTCAGGGGTCCTCTTAAAGACTGAGATGGCAGCCAGATACCCCTACACAGTGCCAATTTGTAGGACTATCTTGGCCAATGAAAATAGAAAATCAAGGCGATGCGGTAGTACAAGTGAAAGGGTCCAGATCGCTCTCTCCCGACACCAATCCGAGAATGTATGTCAACTGCAGGCATCAATTACTTAGTGGCTTGCTTCCGAGCTGAAAGTAGAACCTCCAGTACTTCATCGGTCAAATGCCACTCCTTGTATCTCAGCCTCAGCAGCCACACATGAAGGTTCAGGCTGCTGAGGTTCAAGTGTAGGACCTACCCATCCAATTGGGAAAGTAGGTTAAATCTCGACAGGGGGTGAAAGGGAGGGCAGATAGATATGTCCAGAAGCTCCAGGTACCACATTGTCAGGGCCCAGTTTGTAATCAAACTCAGTGGCATAACACAAAATGTGGGGGCGCCCCGGTGAACCATGCTGAGCCCTCCCCCCCCAACTCGGCAACAAATCACAGGTCGTGCCACACTCTGGCCCGGCCTAGATTATCATGCTTGCACAATACGCACGAATGTGCTGCTGAAGGGTTATGACGCACACTGTACTAGGAGAAAGATATAAATGTGTTTTAATGCAAAATACAGCACACTTTCTGAAAAAAATTGGTTAAAAAGTCAGAGTGTTTGCAATTGTTTTGTAGGGTAATAACAATCCAATACATGCACGTCACCAACAGTGCACAGGAACATTAATGCTTTGCTATAATAATAATATTTTTTATTTGTGTTTGATTCCATTACAGAGTAACACAATATTTACAAAATAGATGTGATAAATATTCCTTACGATATAATTCATGCAGACATTTTTTTAAATCATCTTTCAATAAAAAGTAGAAAATTACATGATTAAAACATTGCATATATAGTTAATCAGGCTTGAGCATTGGCATAATTATCTAATTCCTTTTCTATTACTTTACAGAATCTTGTTGAAGCATATATTAAGGGTTTATAGTTGCCCTGCATCATTCTAGCCCAAAGAAATACTAAACAATCAGTATAGTTAATATTTACAAACTCCATCAGTAAAACAGTTCTTTGATGTTTAAAATAGGGACAATATAAAATCAGATGCTTTAAGGTTTCGGTAGTTTCAGTGCACATGGGGAATCTACAATTCTTTTTTCCAGCATACATATTATATCCAACCCAGTTCGAAATTCTTTCTTTGGTGTGCAGCAAATTGAATTTGAACCGTAAGAATGCTTTACGGGTATGGTTACAAGGGAACAACATAATATAGTCATTTCTAGGTATGCGCTTTTTTGTAAACAGGTAGTATTCCTTGTAAAGTTTGTGGAATCCTATTTGATCAATAGTCCTGCACCAATCACATGCAAACAGCTTTTTTTTTGCATAAGCGGGTTTAGTATGGATGTCATCAACTGTGATATTGACTTCGTTTAAAATGTCATGTATTCTACTCAAATATTGGGCCATTGCGGCCGTTGGCTTTGAATCAATTGTTTGCTTTATTTCATCGTATAGGGAATTCACCTTAGGATAAACGATTTTTGCATAATTAGTGAGCAGCCACCATTTCCAACGTGTAGATAACGCTACTAGGCCTAGCTCGTGTCTTAGGACTGCATTAGGTAGTGACATTGGAAGGGACATAGCACGTTTCAAGGATGTCCCCTGCAATTGATCCAAGATTGCACCCATTTCGCCCAGACATACATCAAGCGAGTAGAGAATGACAGTTTCAATTTTTAGCGTAAAAAACTTGATGAGGGGTTAGTGAAAATTTGCAATATTTGGCATATATTATTCTTAACTGCGATGTGAGTGGTCTGATCTTGTTGTTTAGTAGATCAGTCCACATTTTGATGGAATTCTTTTCTGATAAATGATACCCTAAGTAGATCGTTTCTACTATAGAGGGGATGGGAATTTGCATTGTATGCCATTGGAACTTTCCAGTTCTCTTGTGAATGCCAAATTTCATTACTGCTGTTTTGGCAGGATTAGGCGATGAGTTGTGTGCTGTTGCGAAATCTTCACATAATCGTAATTTGAATTGGAGGCCTGCCGGAGTGGGATCAAATATTATAATATCATCCGCAAAAGCAAGCCACTTTAGTGGAATAAGGCCAATTTTTACAGAAAACAAGTTTTCCGCATCCCAGCCTTTATCAAGATCTGCAAGATACAGGTTGAAAAAAGTGGCGGCTAGGTTGCAACCTTGCTTTAGGCCTATTTCAGTGCTAATGGGTTTGGTTGTTCGACCTTCCGAGGTAAGTTTGATTTTATAAGATGTATTAGTGTGGAGGGCTATGAACCAATATATTAGCACTGATGGAATTCCCATGTTAGTTAACTTAGCCCATAGAAGGTTCCGTATCACGGTATCGAAAGCCGATAACACATGTCAATGAGGGCGATATATACTGGGTTTGCCGATGTTTTTTTTGCTCCTGCAATGGCAAAGGCCATTAACATGGCATTGAGCAAAGTGCTCAATCCTTTCCTAAATCCCGTTTGATATTTAGAGTATAGTTTGTGTGTTTCGATGTATTTTTCCAGGTCATAAAGAAGGAGGATTGCGAATAGTTTTGCCACAGTATCAATTAAGGCAATAGGCCGGTAGTTCTGTGGTAAGGCAGCATCCCCCTTTTTAAATATCGCTATGATGCTGGCCGAAAGCCAAGAAGCCGGGACGATCCCCGATTTGAGGATGGCCTGGAATTTGATGTTTATGATCGTTGCCCATAAATCCGGATCTGCTTTGTACAGGCAAGGGGGAAAGCCAGCTGATTTGGAATAAGTAAGTTTGGTTATAGCCCACTTGATATCAGCAATGGACCAGTTTAATCGCGGGAGATCCTGATAAGGTAACAAAGGTGTGCGGATGTTCCGAAATTTATCTGGGGTCTGAAATTTGCTTGTGATATAAGTATGCCAAGTGGATTCAGGTATGGCATTAGACGGCGAAGGCGACACTTGAGCGTTAGTGTTTTTGATTGTTCGCCAGATAGTTTGTGTGTCATGGGCCGTTATAGCTCGAATAAGATTGCAGTTAAGTTCGTTATGCCTTGATAACCTTATGTGTTTTAAATTTTGCTTATATGCAGCCATAATACGGTTTCTATGTGTTTGTAACATTTCACGAGATAATTCATTGTTTTTTTCAGAGCTCGTAGGGCCTTATTTTTTTCCTTTTTCTGTATTTTGCATAAAGGATCAAATGGATGTCGATTTTTAATGGCAATAATTTTTTTTTTTACTAAAATGTAATAGTGCAGCATGGATTATTTCGACATAAAGTTGTTCCGTGGCATCCACAGAGGTTCCTTCAGTGATGCGGGAATTGTCAATGGCTGATGTTACATATTGGGTAAATTGCTTGCATAGAGTCCATCAAAGGGAGACCAGTGGGCGATCTATTTCACACAACGTTGTCGATGGGTCAACTACTGAAACAGAAAGCTTAAGGTTCAGAGTGCCTAGTATTTGTGCGTGGTCTCCATACGGCATCTGAGTAATTACTAGCGGTAAAGATATTGAGAGTAAATTGTAGGTGACAAATATAAAGTCAATTGTTGAGTTTTTTACATCTCTTGACCATGTAGACCAGTTGGATTTTTGGTCCGGTATAATAATGTTATCCCCGATTTGAGGATGGCCTGGAATTTGATGTTTATGATCGTTGCCCATAAATCCGGATCTGCTTTGTACAGGCAAAGGGGAAAGCCATCTGGGCCAGCTGATTTAGAATAAGTAAGTTTGCTTATAGCCCACTTGATATCAGCAATGGACCAGTTTAATCGCGGGTAAAGATATTGAGAGTAAATTGTAGGTGACAAATATAAAGTCAATTGTTGAGGTTTTTACATCTCTTGACCATGTAGACCAGTTGGATTTTTGGTCCGGTATAATAATGTTATCCCCGATTTGAGGATGGCCTGGAATTTGATGTTTATGATCGTTGCCCATAAATCCGGATCTGCTTTGTACAGGAAGGGGGAAAGCCATCTGGGCCAGCTGATTTAGAATAAGTAAGTTTGGTTATAGCCCACTTGATATCAGCAATGGACCGGTTTAATCACGGGTAAAGATATTGAGAGTAAATTGTAGGTGACAAATATAAAGTCAATTGTTGAGGTTTTTACATCTCTTGACCATGTAGACCAGTTGGATTTTTGGTCCGGTATAATAATGTTATCCCCGATTTGAGGATGGCCTGGAATTTGATGTTTGGTCCGGTATAATAATGTCTAAGTCCCAATCTTTTAGGAAAGTCCTCCATATTGCACCCCTGCGTTTCGATAGTGCATTGTTTGAGGAGCCTCTAAATTCATTATTAGTCCTACAATCACAGTTGAAGTCCCCACCTAATATTATTTTGATGTTTCCATATTCATGGGTCACAAATTCTAGGCAATTCTCAACAATGTCAATCATCTCATTTATTGGGGTGTGCGCCGGGTTCCAATAAATTGTGATTACAATTAGATGGGGATAGCTGTGGATGTTTGTCTCTACTAGTATCGCAAGCAAATTAGTGGCCGTCCAAACAATTTTAGAGGTGACAGTTAGAGCATTATCCACTGCTATCACGATACCTCCAGAGGGGCGACCAACGGAGGAACTTATAGCTGGAATACAATACGTTGTATAGTCGGGTAATAAGAAGGCGGTAGTTTTCATAGTTTCCTGAATCATTAATATTGATGGGCGATTGAGGCAATCAATCATTGAGTGCCATTTCATGAGGTTGAGATATCCACATGAATTCCAAGATTGGAAAGTTAAGGCAGTTTTTACAGGCAGCTATGATGAGGAGGGTAGATCTTTAGATTTGAGAAGAGAGTTAAGCATAGGGGCAAGCCACGGAAGGTCGTTAGAAATGCCCGCTTTGGTCAGAAATTCATTAATGGCTCTGTTTCCATTCACATTAGAATTAGAATTAGATGGTGAGATAGATTGTAGTTCATGATTGGGAGCCTGAGGACATTTATATTGAATGAATTTCATTGCTTCTTGTTCATTTTCTATTGAACTTAAAACAAGGCCTTCTTCTTTGATGCCGTCTCTGTTAAACCATAAGTATTTCTTAACAGTTTCAGAAGATAGATAACACACAGCACGGAAATTATTTTGTATAGATAAAGATACTCTCCGAATATCATCTGATTCAAACATCCGTAATTGAGGTATTCGGCTGAAAAGTGACAGAAGGAAGGCTCGGTTAATACGATTTGTCCCAAGTATGTCACATTTTCCTTCAAAGCCTATGAGATGATGTTTTTCCGTTATGGTGTATTAGGTTTTGTCAGGAGAGCGATCAAACGATTTCATATGAGGATCAGAAGTATTTTCAGAGGGAGGAGCATGGACAGTCAAACTAGTCGGGTTTACTCTTGATGGTTCGCTCTCAGGATTGACTTTCAGGGATCGCTCAAAGTTCCTTCCTCAGAATGTCCAAAATGTCGTGATGGGTTAACGTTGTGGAGGTTTGGGATTCATGGATAGATCTATGCAATGGAGGGCCATGCACCAGTGTGCAATTCTGCCTAGGAGATGGCAATGTGGTGTGCATGTCCCATTTATCTGTGTGCAAGAAAGGCGGATCCATTGCAGATAATGTTGTGAGCAAAGTTACTTTTCCTAATCCATTTCCTACTTTTTCGGGTCGCACTAGGCTAGATAAATCTATTTTATCAGCCGTGATGGTAGAGCCTTTGGGATCCGTAGGAGCCATGGGAGGAGTAGATGTTAAGACCTTAGTGCTGGTCGAATTTGAATTACTCAGATGTAAAGATCGTATTTGAGCCATTGATAGAGGTTTAATGCTTTGCTATTAAAAATGCCATGCCACATTGAAAACAGGTCCCACTGGCTGCACAATGTAGACCAGTTTAGACCCGTAATAACATTACAGTAAAGCATGTCTGGCCGCATTTAGACATACCTGCCAGTCGAAGTAATAACACTCATCAAGAAGAGAGCACACATTCAAGTCCGGGTCTCTGCGGGCTCTAACAACACAACCAAACTCTTTAAAATCTGCAAGGAACTGGTCCACCCTGTTGCGGTCTCTACCTCTCCTGTTCCCTCCCAGTCCCTCTGTATGGCTCTGGCCTCTCATTTCTCTGCTAAAACTTAGGACATCCTGTCTTCTTCTTCTCCCTCTTCCTCTCTCGGCCCCCATTTGGCCATCTCTACCTCTCCTCCTCCTTTCTCCTCTTTCTCTCTGACAACACCTGATGAGGTTTTTAGACAAGTCCGATCTATGAAAGTGTCATCCAAACAGGTGCTCCCCTGCTCCTCCAGAACCATGAAGGATGACACCCTCGCCCCAGCCTTGGCAGATTTCTGTAATCACTCTTTTGTCACTGGAACGTTCCCATCTCTCCCTAAGCACTCCCTTGTGCACCCACTCCTCAAGAAGCCATCAGCCGATCATACCTGCCTGCCAAACTATCACTCAATCTCCATCATCCCTTTCCTGGGCAAACTCTTGGAAAAACTGGCCATCTTCCAGCTTACTCTCCACACTGAATCTGTTGGTTGTCTCCATGACCATCAGTCTGGCTTCAGAGCTCTGAAGCCAGACTCAGCAGTCTGAGTCACAGACTCTGCTCTCCTGAACACCCGTGAAGATTTGCTCTCTAATCTTGATTCCATCATTCCTTCTGTCCTAATCATCCTTGATCTTTCCTCTACTTTCAACATAGTCAACTACACCGTCCAGATCAATTGACTACGTGAGAACCTGGGCATCATGGATTGGGTCCTGGAGTGGCTGACTGGCTTCCTCTTGGACTGCCCCTCCCAGGTCCAACTTGGTTCCTTTCTCTCCACCACCTCTTGCTCTCTCTACCTGTGGCGTTCCCCATAGCTCTATCCTCTCACCCTGGTTTTCAATCTCTACTTGGCCCCTTTGGCCCACCTGATCTCTACCTTCTCCTCTAACTTTCAGTGTTATGCAGATGACACTCTGCTTTCCTTCAAGCTTGTCTCCTCTCTCGCTCATTCCTGACTGTCTATCCGCGATTCAGGATTTGTGTGCCTTCAACAATATCTGCCTTAATGCCATCAAGACAGAAATCCTTCTCATTGGGACACCTGCCCCTGCTTTCCCCATCTCACTCTGGCCGCCCACCTTGGGCCCTCTTCCTTCACCTTCCTGCGAGGCAAAATACCTTGGTGTCATCTTCGACTCCACTCTCTCTTTCTCTCCTCACATCTCAGACATCGCCAAGTAGTTCCACTACCAGCTGCTACTCCTCGAAGGGACTCTTCCCTTTCTCACTTTCCCCCCAGAAGCTCACTGTCTGCAGACCCCTGTTTCTCTCTAGGCTGGACTATTGCAACAGCCTCTTTCTCAATCTTCCTTCCTCTACTCTCTGCCCTCTGCAACTAATCCAGAACAGGACTGCGAGACTCATCCTTGGCCCAGGGATCGTATCTCTCCAGCCCTGAAATCTCTCCACTGGCTCCCGGTGGCTGCAAGGATCAAGTGCAAGACCCTTTGCATTGTCCACAAGGCTTCTGGGGTCAGGCCCACACTACATCCAATACTCTCTTCCAAAATACCTTACTTCTTGAGCCCTTCCCCCATCTACCTACAACTCTCTAGGGTTTAGAAACTTCTCCAGGCAGAGAGTGTGTGGGGGAGGGGGTTAGTAGATCTCTCTCCTCTGCAGATGCCTCCCTCTGGAATGGCCATCCTGCCCCTCTCAAACTTAAGCGGAACACCTGAAGTTCCGGAAGCAGCTAAAAAACTTTCCTCTTCTACTCTGCTTTCTTTCTCTCCCTCACCCGATGACCTACCTGACCTACCTGTCTGCTGTACCGACTGGTTGTTTGGCTCCCCTCAGAGTCTCACTGAGTCCAGGCTCTTTCTTGATCAATTCCCCTTGCACTGCCTCTGGGCCTACAATGCACTTAGGGGCTGTAACTGTAATCCTACAGTCCCTTGATCTCCTTGCACCACCCAGAGCCATGCTGCCCTGGATGCACTTACTCGGAGCATTACTGCCCCGTTTTCCCCTCCCCTCTTCCTTGCACATCCCCCCCCCTCCCTTTCTCCCCTCCCTCTCCTCTTGCATTTCTCGTTCTGGCACTTGCACAATCTGAATGACACAAGGCCTAGTAAGATTGTTTGTCTTGCCCTCCCTCTATCTTCCCTCCATTGTCTTGTCGCGCCTAGAAACACTTGTGCACAGGCATGTTATACAAATGCCAGTCTAGCCTGGTAATTACACTTAGCAGAACTGCTTTATCAGAAATACGCAGTTAAACAAAAAGTCATACCAAACTGAGGAATGACTAGACTGGCTGCACCAAAATGCCTCTCTAGCCACTAATATCACATATCATGTCTGCTTAGCTTGGACATGGACAACCATTATGATTTATCTCACAATCCCGCCCCCCCCCACATTCCCTCTCTTTCCCACCCCCTACCCCAACCTCCAAAATCAGCTCCTTGGCCCAGAATTACCATCACGTCCCTCTTCCTTGTCCCAGAGCTTACGTATGAGGCTCCTTGCCTCATAGGTAAGTACTGGGATGAGGAAGAGTGGGATTAGTAGTAATGAAGATTACAGGTAGCCATTACCTCCGTGTACCTCTTCCTCATCCCAGTACTTGTGTATGAGGCATGCTGCCTAGTGGGGTTAGTGGGGTCATGCTCTCCATTTCAAGGCGGATGAGGGGGAGTGTGGGGTCAGCATGTATCCAGTCGTTTACCACCCCAATCTGGGCTGCAAGGTAATAGGTGCGAATGCATGGTAGACCGATGCCTCCCTCCCACACTGATCGCTGCAGCGTCTCCAGGGCGATCCTGGATTGTTTCCCTCCCCACAGCAGTGTGCGGAGGCGTCTGTCAATGAGTGCGAAGGTGTCCCGGGGGATTATATGGGGGGCGTTTTGAAGTACATATAGTAGTCTGGGGAGGGTCAGCATTTTGAATAGCGCCGCTCTGCCCAATAGTGATAGTGGGAGTGATTGCCAGTGGGAGGTGTCCCTAATGAATCGGTCAATTATTGGCTGTAGATTGAGTTGTAGGAACCCACCTAGTGACTGGTCGAGTCTTATGCCCAGGTATTTGAGTTCTCTAATGGAGACATGATATGGGCAGGTTTCAGGGATCGCAGACTCACCTCCCTGGATCGGGAAGTAAATGGTTTTGGTTTCGTTTATTTTGAGGCCTGCGAAGCGCTGGTATTCCCTGAGGATGCGGGAGACAATCGGGCAGGAAGTGCGTGGGTTACTTAGGTATATGAGGAGGTCGTCCGCGTAGAGGGATAGTCGGTCTTCTCCCCCCCCTGGCCAGGCGAACCCTGTCCAAGTAGTGTTAGTCCTAAGCTCAATTGCGAGAGGTTCTATGGCCAATAGAAAAAGCAGCGGGGAGAGGGGGCACCCCTGTCTCGTACCCCGACCCAAGGGAAATGATTGAGAAGACCTGCCGTTCACCCTTACCGTGGCCTCTGGGTGTGCATATAGGAGTTTAACCCACGATATGAACGTTTGCCCCAGGTTCATTCGAGACATGATTGCCCACAAGGCCTCCCAGTCCACAGAATCAAATGCTTTTTCAAAGTCCACTGCCAGGAGGGCCAGTGGGGCTGATATTTCCTTGGCTCTACTCAACGCCAACTGAACTCTGCGCAGGTTCATGCGGGTGGATTTGTTGGGCATGAATCCGCATTGGTCGGGGTGAATCAGGGTCTCAATAACCTGCAGCAGTCTATTGGCTAGTGTTCTTGCAAGGACCTTGGCTTCACCGTTGATCAAGGATATTGGGCGATAGGAGGCACATTCCTCCGGGGGTTTCCCGGGCTTATGTATGACGACTATGCATGCCTTCCTGAGGTCCGGGGGGAGTGCCCCCAGCTCCTTGCTGCGTAGAAACATACGGTGCATGTGGGCGGGCAGTGAACCGCCGAGGCATTTCCATGTTTCTGTGGGGAACCCGTTGGGACCCGGGGTCTTCCCAGGTTGGAGCTGTGCGAGCGCCTCTTGTACCTCAGTTACAGTGATTTCGGCGTTCAGGAGGTCTGTTTGGCGCTGAGAGAGCTTCGGGATGTCGAACCGGTCAAGGTAGCATGTGGGTTCGGGAGGCAAGTGCTCGGTTGGTGGAGTGTAGAGTTTCTCATAGTAGGCGGCGAATGCTGCAACAATGTCCGAGTCGTCTGTGAGGAGCGTTCCATCTGGAGATTCAATTGCCCGCACATGTCCCTTGGTCTGCTCGCGCCGTTCCAACCAGGCCAGTGTCTTATTCGCCTTGTCACCTCGTTCGTAGATTTGACTCCGGACTGACTGATGGGCTGTCCGTGCATTATCTAGAGCCAGGTTGCTAAGGGCCACTTGTGCGGTGATCAAATCCTCCTTAGCTTCTTGGGGGGAGACGTAGGTGGTATGTGTTCAGGCGCCAATTACGATCCGGACCACGGCAAGAGTTCTTCATAGACAGTAGGAGCGGAGAGTGGTCAGAAATACCTCTTGCGAGGAAGTCAGCGTCAAGGAGCCTGTGACTTACATTGCGGGGGATGAAGGCATAGTCGATTCGGGAGAATGACTTGTGGACACCTGAGAAGAAGGAGAACCCAGCCTCGTTGTTGTGGAGCGCGCGCCATGCATCTGTCATACCCAGAGCTTCGGTGAACATGGCGAGTGGTGTGGGGGCAAGACAGGAACCTGACCTCCTGTGAGATCTGTCGATTGTAGTGTTCATCACTTCATTAAAGTCCCCACCAATCACCCATACATCGGCCACATCCTCAAGCAACCGGCTCTGTAGCTCGGAGAGTAGCTCTTTCGTCTGTGATGGGGGGGCGTAGACTGCAGCGAGGCCCCATTTCTCGCCCCAGATGTCGGCCAGTATCATAACATATCGGCCCCGGGGGTCGATCTTGACCTTCCTGACCTGCAGGGGGACTCGCTTGTGAACCAGGATCATCGTGCCCCTAGCTCCTGTTGTGAATCCAGCCTGGTAGGTGTGAGAGTAGTTGGTTTTTTTGAAGAAGTTTGTGCTCGTGCCTAGCAAGTGCGTTTCATTTAGTAGGGCAATATCAGGTGAGTAACGGTTAAGGTACTGGAGCACCAGTCTTCGCTTTATACTGGAGCCGAGGCCGTTAACGTTCCAGGAGAGCACGGTCACCTTGTTGAAGTTCATTCTCTCTGCGTGGGGCGCTTATCTGGATATCTGGAAGGATCAATGGTAGTCCTGTACGCTCGAGATTTGTGCCACGTTATACTTTCGGGGGGGATGCCCGAAGGTCTTCTCGTGTTGGTATATCTCCTGCCTGGTTGATGATCGTGTCTGTGGTCTTGCCCATAGCCAATATCTGGCTCCCTTGCCAGTGCTTCTATGTGTCGTATCTTCTTGTTTCTTGTTTCGTTTTCTTTACGAACTTTGAACTCCCCCCCACCCTGTACTTCCCCTCCAACTGGGAGCACCTGTCGCCCAAACATTAAACCTATAACTTTATAAACTTCTTCGGGATAACCCGGGTGTGGTAACGCACGCTCAGCCTTAGGGGGCGGCGGCCGCTAAGTGAGCATTTCCACTCTACCAATCTGTAGTTTGGACCCTACAGTACCGGGTATTCATCCTTTTCCCGCCGGGGTCCTTGACACGTCGTCGTCTGTCCCAGACGGGGAACGAGGGGGCGAGGGTCTCCCAGGTCGGGGTCGCTGCGTGGGCCCGATGGCCCACGTCTCCCGTTGGGTTCCGTGAGGACGTGAGTTTCAAGCCAGTCCCATGCATCTTTGGGTGTTAAAATATGATTAAGAGGATAATGCATAAGCCTGAAAGAGAAGCAATTGTCCTTGCACAGGTACAAGTTCAAAAGCTTCAGATCCAACATGGGAAACAGACCACAGTCATCCTTTGGAGCCAGAAAATAAATAATACCTGTCATTGCCTCGTTTTGAGTGTGACACTGTCTCTATAGCGACTTTCACCAGAAGGTGACGAAACTCTTCCAACAGGAGTGCATGGAGGTAAAAAGGGTTTGGTAGTAGGATGCTCTGGAGGGCATTGAAGAGGGATTTACTACCTGCAAGGAGCAAGCGTCAAATGTCGTATGGTGCTACTCTTCAAACAACAGTGGGTGTCCCCCTCCCTCACTGGAGTGCAATGTTTGAAGTCCTCCATACGGGCTTGATACGTGGGCCTGCAGAGGGCAGTGCCACAGTGGCGATGCCCCCTCTTTCAACTTCTTCCCCTCTTTGTTGGTGAGGAAGAGGGGGTGATGGCAGACGGAATAACAGTTGCTTGCCAGAGGACACCTGTTACCTTCTGCAGTTGGCACAAGGAGGAAAGGGTCATACCCCCCTGCCTCCAGCAGCAAGATCCAAGGGCTGCTGGACAGCCAAGCTCAAGGAATTTGTAGTGGCTTTGGATGGCTGGATTTCTATTTTCTTAATAGAGCGTCATAAGCCCTGGGTCTGAACAGATTGTCCCTGTTGAAAGGCATGTCCTGGAGCTTGGCCTGAACGTCATCCATGAGTGCATCCCGAGGACAGTTCCAGTGGCACGTGCCACAGTCAGCTGTATCAAAACCTGACTGTAAAATCAGGTGTCCTGCCTCTATGCCAACCTTGGCTAGGACATTGAACCCTCCCTTATTTCTCCCAATCAGAGATTCTCAGCTGCCTCCGACAGTTCAGAGGCCAAAGGCAAATTTGGCCAAGGCACATTGGCCTCCCTTAAGGCGAGGCTGCTCTAGGCAAACTTCTCTCGCCCCCAGGCATCCCACACCTCTTGCACTCCCTGTCAGGGGGCACTAAGGGGGAAGGATGTAATCTTTAGACTCGCCTTACACAGCCTGAACCACCAAGCTCTCTGGGGAGGCATGGGTGGTGAGAAAAGCTAGATATGAAGGCGCAGGATGATGGTTCTTGGACAAGTCTCAGTACACCGCAGAGCCTAAGGCTGGCTTCACACAGGCCTCTAAAATCAGGGTGTTCACTGCTCTGCTAGATTAATGAGTAGTAAGGTATCTCTGCGTGCCCTCATCCAGAATTTCAGTCAACTCAAACTGAACTTTAATAGGTGCCAATACACTGAGTGTTTACACCACCTTGCCCATTCTCTACTGAAGGAAGCATGAGGTTTCCCCAGAGATGGCGCCAGAAAGATGTCCAGATCCGGGGAGGAATTAAGGCTGCTAGCCTCCTGGAGGTCAGTTAGATCAGATTATGTCTCTTGCCACAGAATTCTTCTCAGAAATCTCACATCTGTCTAGAGTATTGTGAATCCAACCCAAATGGGATGGGATGACCCTCCTCAAAGATTTCAGTCATCTTTGAGAAGCAGGGCATGTTCCAGAGGTGCTCTGGCATTGAGTGGAGCCAGAGCTAGGATCTTTACGCCTGAAGATGGAACAATGCTGTGCTGATCTAGATCCATGGAAGCCCATGCCGAGCCTGCAGGTGTGTGAGATCGCATTCTGCCGGCTCGTCCAGCTGTGGTGGGCCCCGTTGATGCCAAAGCAGTCAGTGAATGGGCCTTGGCAAAAATGTCAACCAGAGTTATACTAAATTGTTACCATTCCTCTAGTCTAGAAGATTGGGCGACAAAAGGCACCTGTGGGACCAAATCCTCAAAGGGGACCCTTGATCGGTAGATCCTCTTCTCCAAAGAATAATGGTGTTTTCAAGAGCCACTTGAAAAGTGAGACCTCATGCAGTGTTTCTTCTTTTTATGTTTCCGGGTTGGGGGTTGGTCTTTTCTGCTTTGCTCCACACCCGCCGACTTCAAATACATCCAAGCAGCCTGCAGACTAAGGAGACCAACCACACCTTTTATCACACAGAGGTCCTAAAAAAGATGAGCCCAGATATCTAAGTGCCCTGCAACCAGAAAATCATTAAAGGAAAGGCATAAGCCTGCCTAGGTTCACTGGGGCTTAAATTCTTCCAAAATTGAGGCTTACTCAGGAACCCGAAGGCAAGTCCCTTCACACTCCAGAGTAAATACACCCTACTAGGGAAATAGTCCAGGAGATAGCGTTGCAAGGATAACAAGGTTTAATAGTACAGACCACAAATATCAGCAAAGGACTCTGCTGCTCGAGAAAGTTCTGGTTAGTCAGAGAACAAACAGAAGCTTAAAAAGCTGTGTGGCATCATTATATACAGTAAAAACTGGTGCCACTAATTGGCAAGACCATACACATAAGCCTGATCCATAGGGGATGCCAGGCTACTATTGGTTAGTTTCTTCACTATCTATCAGGCTCCACGTGGGTCAGCTTGGCCCGTCCTGCTATGGTGAAGGTCGGGTCACTCGGAAAATACAATATTACTGTAGAGGAGCAGCCAAATGCCTCTACAGGAAGTCCTGCCCCTATTCTGCATATATGCTGGAAACCGGAAATTACGACAGATGCAACGCCAGTAATGGTACCTATACCATGAAGAATCTTTGAGGCAAGGTATCCACCTAGAAGGCCCTATGTGAAGTATCCCGGAAAGACTGATGGTCTCCTGAGAGGAGCGCTTGAAGAAGTGTAAAGAAGCTGGTGACTTCAGTGAGAGACGAGAGTGACGCACTGGGAAGGATAACCGAAGAAGAAAATGTATAGGTGATATAGAATCTGATGGCGATGTAAAGAATTATGAAGACTTTCATGAGTGGAATGAAGATTGCACGCGTGAAGAGCACTGCAGGAAACGTACGTCGTTTTACAATTGTACAGACGCTGCAAAACAAGTAGATTGAGTATTCATAAGGCTGGCTATACGTCGTATATAGACTGCAGACGGTGCCGCCAAACATATATGCATATGGAGTTCTGGACATTTGATGATACAATTTAGTAAGCAAGTCTCCAGGGAAGAAGACGGATTGAAAGTTATGTGTGTTGCAGCAAAGAATAGGCTTGAATTCGAAGCAGGACCAAAAGAGGCTGGCTGGCTTGGTGTCAAAGACTGGAAGCAGCCAAGAACTGGTTATCAGCTGCGAAGAACAGTAAAACGTGAAAAGCTGAAGCATCCCTTGTTAAGTTGCAAAGAGAGAACACCATGAGTGCCAAGTTTCTTCATTAAAGACTATTAAATGCTACACTACGAGCAAAATCACGGTCTCTGATCACGTGAGCTGAGGATGAATATAGACTAGGAGCACGGTGCACCAGGTTGACGATGGCAAGTGCCTACACTCCGTTATATTGCCAGAGATGAGAAGCAGCTACAAGGCCAAGTTCAAAGACAATGTGAATGGCAGATGGCATGAGTGATGAGAGATGGCAGGCTAATTGGGTGGGGAGATACGGTCAAGTTCACCCACCAACACCTAGGGTACCATCTTATGTGCTGCTAGAGCATCGAATGTTCCAGAAGGGTACAAGCATGCCAACCAATTGCAGAAGGCTGTACAACAAGGAGCCTTATAGTTTGAGAGCCAATGAAGTGTTGTGTTTCTAATCACTGTTGAGAATGATTTGCACTTTGACTCTCATTAAGGGAGGGCATGAGTGCCTACCTGACTGTAGAGACCCAATCATGATCCTATCCCATATAAAAAGTATACTTGGATGTCCCCTTAGAGCCAACTACAATCTCCCGTATGTTTTCTCAGTTTGCCACGAAGTAGGATGTCAAGTATGATGAACTTTTAGTATATAAATGATTTTTTACAAGATGTGTTGAGATTATGCTGTGCGACGTCCGTTGTACTCCCTGTTTTAGACAATTGATATTAAAATGGAGTTATTTGCCAACTTCCGGAGTCAGTCTTATTTAGTTTGAGAAGTTATTCTCCATTCCATCCATAGTACGACATGTTACCTTCAGTAAAAGGGCCTCTAAGGTTCACGTGGTAGTATGTCAGATGGTTGATGACAAGACCTATAGACTCCAGCGCTTCGGACGATCGAGTGCCCTTCACCATCTAGCCGGAAGATTGCAAGGTTTCCTGTGGAGAGCGGCCGATATAGAATTCTTGCAAGAAGATAGATACAGGTGGCATGGGCCCCTCTTTGACGAAATCCCTCCTGGTTGCCACAGGCGCTTTGCAGACAGAAGGCGAAAGTTGTCCGTTGGAGAGGGAAGTCCATACCGAAGGTCTTGAGCTGAAAGAACGAATGGTGAGTAGACTAAGGAGAATAGCACATTTTCAAAAAGTACTGGGAGGACTTAGAAAACAGTCTAAGAAAAGTAATGAGTGGCGTTTTTTGTGTATATAGAAAAGAGATAAGGCAATAAGCCTCAGAAGTCCTGGTTCAAGGGAAGTTCAGAAGAAGTCGTTTTACACTTCGGTCGAAGTAACCCTGTAAGATAACGACTTAAACCCTTATTGGGGTATATTTAGGGGCAGAAATAAGGAAAAAGCAGTGAGGATCAATGTAAAGAATCGACTTGTCTGTCTGTTTGGATTTATGTTGTGTTGAAAAGGCTCAGAAAATATACCATCTGTCCAGAGAAGAGGTCGGTACCGGCTTCAAGATAGATTGAGACTATTGTAAAATAAAGGGTTTGAGCAGCGATTTGCTGTAGCACGCTCATATTTGCTGTTTTTATAAATGTTCTTTTGTAAAGCACTGGTAAGTATTGACAGACAAATGAGACTTGTCACAATGGAAGATGTTACTCCTTTGATGCACTTGTGTAAAACTCTGCCAAAACACATGCCCAAGCTCAAACAGTTAGTGCAGAATGGGTGAAAGGCACGGCAGATAAGATGTTCAAGCCATGACCACAAGGGGGATCTTTGGCAAAAGCAGTATTGCAACACATGACCACATACTTGCACGCTGCGTACACGGGAAAGAAATTGGAGAAGAGGTTACCTATTTTAGAGCTTTGGAAAATGTACCAGGAAGAGAGAGAGAGACGCGCCCCTGCACAGAGACACACGACAGAGAGTTCAACGCACAAAAACCTAAGGTGAGCAAAACCCCAAGGGAGGGGATTTGGACCAGAGGGAGGTGGGAGTCCACCCATCACAGAACCAGTATCTTAACCCTCCATTCTCCTGTTATAGGCACTACCCAAAGTCTGGCACATAACCAAGCAGAGTATCTTGTGGCGCCCCTGTGGATACCAGATGAGCGTAACAGAACGTGAAGCCTCAATTAAAAAATCAACCTGGGCGTCATGGAAACATCAGAGACTGACCAACTAGCCCAGTTACTGGGAGAATTACGGGCCGAGGTGCACTACGCCCGGCAAGAAACCAACGCCCTTAGGAGGGAGTTGATTGGCACAAAGGACCGCACCGATGAATTAGCCAGACAATTACTCCAAACACAGGCTGGGCAGGCTCCGTTGCCAGGAAGTATTCCGTCGGTTCCAGCCACATCTGTTAATCAAGTGCAGGTGGTCATCCCTGAGGCAGTTCCTTTGGCCCCACCAGAACGTTTTACGGGGGACCCAAGAAAATATGCAGTATTCATGAACCAGTGCCGCCTCCATTTTCTTTGTAGACCCGGAGCCTTTCCCAACAATCAGTCGCAGGTTGCCTTCATTCTGTCATATCTGAGTGACAGTGCAGCGGATTGGTACATACGGTTAATAAGCCAGGATGACCCACTCCGGAGGGATTTCAGGGGGTTTCAACAGGAGATGGAGAAGCTGTTCGGCCGACATACCGAGGAGCAAGCTCTGGATAACAAACTTCTGTCCATTCGCCAAGGCAGCCAAGATTTGTTAACATATATTGCCACTTTTAACAGACTTGTCCTTGAAACTGGGTGGCCGGAGGAGAAACGAACAATGTTATTCCATCAAGGATTACGGGGGGAATTGAAAGACGTCCTAGGTCAGGTGGTAAACCTGCCAAAAGACTGTGCAGAGTTCATCAACCTAGTGGTGCAGCTAGACTACAGGCTGCAAGATCGAAGGATAGATCGAGCCAGAACAGAGAATCGGACTGTGTATTTACGCTCAAAGGAGAAAAGTCCACGTTCATCATGAAACACTTCGGAACCCATGCAAATTGGGGGGGTACGGAACCCATTAACAAAGGCCGAAAGAGACAAAAGGAGACAACAGCAAGTATGCCTGTACTGCAGGAAATCAGGTCACTTCCTCAGAATGTCCCGTAAAACCCCCTAGGAGAACAGTTGGAGCTACAGAGAAAGAAGGAGGAGAACAAGAGTCGGAAAACTTCAAAGCCCGGCAAGCGTAGAGGTCTGTTTGTCAAGCGAAGGAAAAGAGCCACAGACCTCACACCTTGCCCTGCCTGTGATTTTGATCAGTCACCAACAACCATCTCGGATGCATGCTGTGGAGGCATACATTGACAGCGGAGCCGTTGGTAACTACATAGACCAAGGCCTGACAAGGATGGGGCTTCCCCTCTGTCAGAAAACGACAACTAAGAAGGTCACCACTGTCGACGGCACAGAGATAGCTTCTGGTCCTGTAACTCAGCGCACAGCAGAATTGACCCTTCTGTGCCAAGACAGACATCGGGAAGCCATTGCCTTCGACCTTATCAAGGCTCTTCAGTTCCGGGTGATTCTAGGGATGCCGTGGTTGGTGGCTCACAATCCTAACATTGACTGGCGAGCCAAGAAATGAGACTTCTCCAATGAGTGTGCTCATGCCTGCTACCAAGTGGAAATGCCATTGTCTGACCCAGAGACACCTGTCCAAGATAAAGAGGCATTGGTACTAGGTGTAACAAGTACACTCCCAAGCGAATACCACGATTTCCAAGACGTTTGCCAAAAAGAACAGGCCATATGACTGTCAGATCGACCTCGTACCTGGTGCACAAATCCCATGCAGTCGAATTTATGCACTCACCAACCTAACAATCTCCACTTGAAATCATATCTGGACCAATACCTGGCAAACGGTTTTATCCACACGTTCAAATCCCTGGCAGCCTCGCCCCTATTCTTCATACCCAAGAAGGAGGGGGACTTGAGAATGTGCATCGACTACAGCGCACTAAACCAGGTAACAGTTAAAAACCGTTATCCTCTACCCCTTATCCCAGAACTGCTGGACCAAGTCAAGGACGCCCAAATTTACACCAAATTGGACCTCAGGGGGGCATACCATCTCGTGCGTGTAAAGAAAGGAGACGAATGGAAGACTGCCTTTCGTACTAAGTATGGGCTGTACGATTATCAGGTGATGCCCTTTGGGCTTTGCAACGCTCCCCCACATTCCAGTACTTCAGGAACGATGTACTACGGGAATTGATCGACGTATGCGCCCTAGTTTACATCGACGATATCTTGGTGTACTCCTCTTCTAAACAGGACCATGTCAGGCATGTTCGCTCCGTCCTTGAAAAACTCTGACAGCACCAGCTATACGCCAAACTTGAAAGATGCTCCTTCTATGTTACCGAAGTCGAGTTCCTTGGTTTTGTCCTCACTCCTAGAGGCGTCCGGATGGATATGCACAAAGTAGACACCATCCTTAGCTGGTCATCACCGTCTTCAATCAAAGGTGTCCAAAGTAAGCTTGGCTTTGCGAACTTTTATCGCTGATTCATTCCGGGTTTCTCCCAGATTGTGCACCCGATCACTCCTTTATTACGAAAAACCAACAAACTGTTCCAATGGACAAAAGAGGTGGAGAAGGCCTTCCAGTAACTCAAGAAACGATTTACCTCAGCCCCAGTGCTACGACACCCCCACCCAGATCTCCCATATCTAGTGGAAACAGATGCCTCCAGCATGGCAATAGGGGCTGTTCATTCCCAAAGGGATCCCGACGTGGCCTTTTCGTTGCAAAAATTTACTACACCTGAACTTAACTATGCAATAACAGACAAGGAACTCCTAGCGATCAAGGCAGCCTTTAAGGCTTGGCGGCATTACCTCCTAGGTGCCAGACATACCATCACAGTAATCACCGACCATCGCAACCTACAATACCTCAAGACGGCAAAGGCTCAATCATCCCATCAACTCCGATGGGCTTTATTCTTCGCAGAATATGATTACATAATCACGTACCACCTGGAGTCCAGAACGGAAAAGCCAACGCCCTATCCCTCATGGGTATTGATGAAAACGCATATTCAACCCCAGACCCGGTGGCCATTATTCCAGGTGACAAACTACTAGGACTTACAACGTTATCTCTGGACGAACTCCAAAAGGAAATTCGGCTCCTAATGAACACCAAGGCTCTACAAGACTGGACCACTCAAGGTGAACATTACATAACAAAGAACCAACTCCCCTATTTCAGAGGGTGTTTATATCCACCGAATAAGACACTACAAGAAAAAGTAATTTCTGGTGATCACGACCCCCTGATAGGACATCCAGGAATTGCCAAGACCCTAGCCAAGGTGAAAAGAAATTATTGGTGGCCGACCTGGCGAAAGGACATTACGCAGATTATTCTGCCATGTGGCATTTGTGCACAAAATAAATCCCAGAAACAAAGACCTCCGGGCCTTCTTCAACCCCTGGAAATTCCACCTGCACCTTGGCACACACTCTCCCTGGATTTCATCACAGATCTGCCTCCCTGTCAAGGGTTCAACACTATCTTAGTGGTTGTTGACCTATTCTCTTAAATGGCCCATTTAATTCCGCTTAAGGGTCTACCAAACGCATCCAGTCTGGCAAAGGTGTTTTTAGAGCAAATCGTACCATTACATGGTTTCACCTCCGTCCTGATTTCTGACCGAGGGAGTCAGTTTGTGTCTAACTTCTGGAGGAAGAGTTGTGCAATTGCCCAAATTGATATTCGTCTGTCCACTAGTCACCATCCCCAAATTGATGGCCAAACAGAGCGGACGAATCAGACACTAGAGCAGCACCGACGGTGCATGTTACATCAAGTGGAAGGATGTGCTGTGGATAGCCGAATATGCCTACAACAACTCGCTACACACCAGTACCGGACAGAGTCCATTCTATACCGTATATGGAAGGCACCCACGTACTTCCGAATTAGATACCCCCATGGCCTTGGAAATGCCCACGGTGAAGACTTTACATACAACCATCACTCAAGCCTTCAAAAAGGCAGCAGAACACTTGATCCAAGCCAAAGAAAGACAGAAAAGATTCTCTGATCAACACCGAAGAAAAGCCCCAGACTACCAAGTCGGAGATGAAGTCTGGTTGGAGTCTCGGCACGTGCCCATAAGAGGAACTCGAACATTTCGTCCCATATATCTACTGCCCTATACCATCAAGGCTATTATAAATCCCGTGGCAGTAAAACTAGCTTTACCACCAAATATGCAGATCCATCCCGTATTCCATGTGTCACTCTTAAAACCTGTTCAGCCTGGAACTCTGGTCAAAACACCACCAAATCCGGTACTGATTAACGAAGAACCCAAATTTGAAGTCAAGGACATCCTAGATTCTAAACTCACCAGGTCCAAGTTATATTACTTAGTGGACTGGAAGGGATACGGCCCTCAGGATAGGACATGGGAGCCTAGCGAGCATGTCTATGCGCTACGCCGGGTAAGACAATTTCATCAGAACCATCAGACCAAACCAGGGCCAGACGGAGGAAATAACTTGAGGGGCCTTAGTGGAGTGTGCTGTCACGATCCATGCCCCTGACCCCCTTGGGTATAACAGCCGCCTAGCAGCAGTGGGGCTAAAGCCCTTCACACTGGCCCTGAGGGCCTTAAAACTTCATCAGAAACATACATGGAGTCAGTCCTGGCGCCTTTGGTGCCAGGCTCATTATCAAGAATAAAGCAATACCAGTTTTGGACCTTAATCCAACATGGAGGCCTATTACACAGCTCAGTTCTTTAGAACCAAGCCATCTGGTCTAGTGTTTTGGGTGTGGCTGGGCCTGGAAATACTTGGCCTGGAACTACTTTACCTAGCCTATTTAAAACCACACCCAAAGAGCAGAACACGCTTTGTGTTATTCCGCACTCCTGCAGCGTAACGCTCACCGTGTCCGTCTCCTGCTTCTCCGGTCGCCCGATCCTGAAGCCCTAGATCCGGATTCCCTTAACCTGGAAGAACAAGAACAGCATTCGCGAGAAAGAACACTTACCTGTGAAGTAACCGGCCTTGAATCCATCCTGCACTTCGCTTACCTCGCCCATCTCCAGAGTTCACCGCAACCTGCAAAGGTAAAGAAACAAGGACAGCATTAATAACAATTCTTACCTGGGCAAGCAGCGAGTCCTGGCAGCACCCTGCGCTTCTCTTAGCTCGCCCATCTCCGGGTTTCACCGCAACCTGCAAGGGAGAAGAAACAAGGTCAGTATTAACAAAGCACTTACCTGGGCAAGCAGCGCTTCGATCGCTCATCACTCCGGAACATCACTGCAACCTGTACAAAGAGAACACAGGTTAGCAATTAACACCAACAAACAGTGCAGCGCTCCACGCATCAATAACTCACTGTGGTCTTCGCCAACGGTGCAGCAACTCCGAGATCCTAACCAATCCTGTGAAAACAAAAAGAGACATTGTTAGGGAACAGTGTAGTGGAGCAAGACGCCGAGAAGACAGAGAAAACAGAGGGAAAGAAAGAGACAGAATAAAGACGGAAAAGACATTATAACTCACCTGGAAGACAGCAAGCAGAGTCAGAGTCACAGCCGGTCTGGACCCGACATAAGGGCACACGGACCAGTGAAGCAACTAGGTCCACAGAACGCCCACACCAACCACACACTACTACACAGAGACGCAGGACAGAGTTCAACGCACAAAAACCTAAGGTGAGCAATAACCCCAAGGGAGGGGATTTGACCCAGAGGGAGGTGGGAGTCCACCCATCACAGAACCAGTATCCTAACTCTCTATTCTCCTATTATAGGCGCAACCCAAAGTCTGGCACATAACCAAGCAGGGAGGGGTCCGGGATAGCGCTTAGACCTCCATCCAATATCGTGTGGCACCCCCTTGGATACCAGGTGAGCATAACAGGAACCAGAAGTTTTTCTTTATGGGGTGAGCATTCTGCCAACATGGCTACGTAGCTTAGTGGGAAGGACTATGAGGATGCCTAATTAATTTTTGTTCAGACCACAGATACCTATGGACGAAGAAGGGGTACATACTATCGCCTTAGAATTAGATGCAGCCATAGTACGAGGGGAAATGGTGATGCTCAAAGGCACAGATGATGAGGGTAGTCCATGGAGAACAATAATTGCCATTGGGGAGGAGTGCAGATTAACTGATGAGGACATGTTTAAATATGGTCCAAAAGATGAAGTAATATTTGAAATGAGCATTAGATATTGGATCAGAATAGATAAAAGGGAGATCCCACAACGCATGGTAATAACGTGACAGCATCCAGCATTTTCTGATGAAGACTTGGAAACGGTGCCAAGTGTTTTAATGACTACAGGCCCTTATGATGTAGGCATATTAAAGGGAGTGGGAGAGGTTAAGATAAAGCTCAAACCAGGAGCAATTTTACCTCGAGTGAGGTAGTACCGATGTCCTGAGAGGCAGATGAGAGCACTTTTGAGACTATCTCAGCATTGATGAAGCAAGGTATTCTGGTACCGTCAGAGTCATTGTGTAATACTGCAGTGTATCCTGTGAAGAAATTAAAGCGAGGGTCGTGGAGATTCATACAAGATATGAGACCAATTAACCAGATTGTAGAGCCAGAGTTTCCTTTGGTTCCAAATCCGGCGACGATGCTATGTAGTATCCCAGTAGAAGCGCGATATTTCACAGTGATACCGTTGTACAAAGACTCACAAGACATAACTTCCTTTACTTTTCACCAAATTCAACTGAAACATACTAGGCTACCTCAAGAGTATTGCGAGTCTCCATCGGTCTTTAATAGAGTCCTGCAGATGGACTTTGGCAAAAAAATAGATTTAAAAAGTACAGTGATACAGTACGTGGATGACATTCTGATTTGCAGTATAACAGAAGATGAGTGTAGACAAGACTCGATTCAGTTAATGACTATCCTTGCATACAAGGTAGATAAGGAGAAGTTACAGTATTGTCAAGAAGTATTGTATATAGGCCTGTTAATCTCACTTTAGGGGAAGAAGGTGACACCTAAAAGAGCTGAAGCAATTATGAAAACTGCAAAACTGCACACGGTAAAGCAGATGCAGCGATTCTTGGGACTATGTAACTATGTGAGAGCATGGGTATTTGATTATAGCTCATATACAAGACCCTTGTTGAATACCTTAAAGAAAGCACAGGTAAATAAAGATAAAATAGCATTGACTGAGGAAGGAGAGGAAGGAGTTGAAGAGCTGAAGAAGGCAATTTGCGCGGCTCCAGCTTTAGGGATTCCCAATTATGCATACACATTCTTTTTATTTTCACACACTGATGGGCCAGTTATGACATCAGTGCTAGCCCAGAGAACTACATTAGGGTACAAACCTTTGGCAAATTACAGTGGGATGTTAGACCCAGTAATGAAAGGGCATTTCCCATGCAAATAGTCATTGGGAGCAGCTGTGTTTGCAATTGAGAAGTCTGCAAGTATTGTAATGGGTTGTTCCATGACACATTTTGTAGAGCATGCTTTATTTGTTTTTTTGGAGAAACCTAAGGATACATTGACATTTCAGAGGGCTTCCGTTATCATATCTAGTCCAGCAATTAAAATCATCAGATGTAAAATAGTGAACCCTGCCACATTTGTAGCTGAGCCAGTGGCAGAGGATGAGCATATGCATGATTGCGTGACCTGTGAGGAGTTCTACAACAGCGTACCATGCGTTAAAGAAAATACGCTGTCAGGAGGGGAAACTCTCTTTATTGATGGTTCTTCGAAAATTGATCAGACAAGTGGGAAAAGGCATTCTGGCACAGCTGTAGTGAGGCATAGAGAAAATGGTGAATTTGAGTTTGTGGCAAGTGCAAGACTGCTGTCTCACTTTTCAGCACAAGTGGCAGAATTGGTAGCACTTATTGCCGTGCTTGAAAAACACAAAGGACAGGAAGTGACGATCTACAGTGACTCTGCCTATGTGATGTCAACTGAGCAAGCAGGATTAGCTTGTTGGAAATGGTGGGGCTACCTCTGAACGGACGGCACTCCAGTGCAGCATGTATCATTATTGGATAGGCTTATTAAGGCACTACAACTCCCAGTAGCCATAGCGATAGTTAAATGAGCAGCACACACTAAGCAAACTCATTTTATTTCTTGCAGGAACAATGCCGCTAAAGCGGAAGCCAAAGGGGCTGCCTACGCACCAGATATTTCAAGTTTTGATTCCCCAGATGTTAAGGAAAAGGTGGTTAAGATTATGGTGGTTAAGAAAGGATCTAACCATTTGTCAAGAGCTCAGTTAATGGAGATTCAAGGCAGTGCACCACACGAAGAGCAAGAATTATGGAAACGAAGGGGATGTTCTTTCCCACAGTAGCATTTTGTGGTGACAGGACGATAATGGAAAGCCGGTGATGCCAACAGCATTATTAAGGGTAGCACTTGAACAGCTGCACTACCCTGCCCATATAACTAGGGAGTGTCTCACTGCAGCAATTGCAGAAGACTGGTTCATACCAAACCTGTTAGAACATGTTGCATTTTATGTAGTGAATTGCATCATATGTCAAAGGCTTACCGCTGAGCATACATTGCGAACAATTAGAGGAGTGATTCCTCGACCGAATGGTCCTTTTCAGCATTTACATATTGATTATGTTGACATGCTAGATGTAGTGGATATAGGTATTTCATAATGGTGTTGTGTCCCTTCTCCAGGTGGATCGAAGAAGGTCCTTGTATACTCCCCCGATACCACTTGCGCAGCAGGGTTTTTAGTACGTGAAGTGTTTCCAAGATGGGGAGTGTGTAAAGTGCGTATATTTTGTTAATGAAGAGTTTGAGCAAATAGATATTTTTTTTATTAGTGTTAGCTTCAAAAGAAGCTTTTTACCATTTACAGTTCAAATTCAACGTAGAAAAAAAGAAAAATGAGATTAAAAAAAGAAAATATATAAACAAAAAAAACTTCATAACTCTGAAAACATTCCATAGTTCTGAAGATATATGATACAATTATTTCAGTCAATTGCTGTGAAAAGGAAAAAGGAAAAGGGGGAAAAAATAAAAGGAAGGAGAAAAATGCGGGTAAAAAGGAGAAGAGGGAAGAACCAGTTCAGCCACAGTTGGCAGCTTCTATCAGTCTTGTTATGCAGAAATAAACTTTCTTTCTCACTTTTTAAATATGATTGATACCATCTCTAGCAGGGCAAAAGTTATAGATAACCTTGAGCCCTGTAGCAGCTGTAACCAAACGTCTTTCTTTGTTGAAGTTCGATTGTTTACAAAAAATCTCCCCAGTAGATTGCGACGAATGTCCATGATGCCCTGACAACTCATGATGAGATGGCGAAGTGTTTCCATTGGATGACCACAGAGTCGACATTTATAGTCTCTCGTACTTTTCAGTTTTCTTGCTTCAAGAATTTCTTTGGTCGGAAAGATATTGAAGCGAAGTCTGAGAAATTGCTGTCGCACTCGGCCGAAGGAAACGTACTCAGATTCAGCGGAGTTTGGCCTCGCTTGTTCAAAGGAACGCAGTATTTGCCATAGAGTTTAGATGACTGCGCCAGCACTGAGGACTCGATCCAATCATACTCATACAGCCGTTTCTTTACAAGATCTGGATTTTCAGTAAGTAGTTTCGCAGTAGAGTCTATTGAGTCCAACAGGCTCAAACATTTGGTGCTCCATTCAACAAGTGAAGGCTCTCTTTCTGACTTCAGTGCTTGGCCCAACAGTCCAAAACCGCTATCTGGTGGAGGCAGTAAGCATTTGCGATAGAAGAACAAGTTACTTACCAACTGTAACGTTCTTTCGATTGGATGTTCCTCCCACGTATTCCTCATCTTAGATCTTAGATATATCCTTACCTTCAGCTTTGCTGCTTCGGAAATTTTTTCTCTCTCCACCAGAGGGCGCTCCACTCGAGGCGACTGCGTCGATGTCCCTCGGCGGCATCCGTCGAGTGTCGACGTCATCCGTGGTATAAATGCCTCGAGTGCGCCCGTTGGCCTCAGTTCTGTTTTTTCGTATCAGAGTTCATGTATTATAAACAAAGGCGTGCCTCTTATTGACCCAAGCCTTGAAAGAATGTAGAGTGTAAACCACGTAAACTGTACTGTGGGGTAGGATGGGAGGGTCGATGAGGAATATGTGGGAGGAACATCCAATCGAAAGAACGTTACAGTTGGTAAGTAACTTGTTCTTCGAATGGATTGTATCCTCCCACGTATTCCTCATCTTAGATAGACTCCCAAAGCAGTTTTGTATTGGAGGCAGGAGTACAGAGGCCTTTTAGTCATGTACTGAATGTAGTACAGATTTGGCAAACAAACCTCCTTGAGATGCAGTTGAATCCAAAGCATAATGTTTGATGAAAGTATGCATGGATGACCATGTGGCTGCTGCACAAATATCTTGCACAGGGACACCCCTCTTAAGTGCTGTTGAAGTTGCTATGCCCCTAGTTGAATGGGCTCTTAAGCCCTCAGGGGGATCTTTTCCGGCTAGCCTATAACACTCTGTTATGGCTAAAATTATCCATCTTGATAATGTTTGTTTGGTTATGGCTAGTCTCAATTTAAGGCCAGTGTATCCCACAAAAAGTTGATCACACTGACGTATCTTTGACAATCTTGAGATGTAAAAGTTTAGAGCCCTTCTGGGATCTAGCCTATGCAGTCTTTCCTCTTCCTTACTTGTGTGAGGAGGAGGGTAGAACGTAGGTAGAATTATTTTCTGTGACAGGTGAAAGTCTGAAACTATTTTTGGCAGAAAAGAGGGCTTGACTCGAAGGACAACTTTATCTTTATGGAAGATAGTGTGAGGAGGAACACTCGAAAGTGCCTCCAACTCACTTACTCTGCGGGCTGATGTCAATGCAATTAAAAGTATAGTTTTTAATGTAAGAAGCCTTAACGGACAAAAATGTAAAGGCTCAAAGGGTGCACATGCCAGAAATTTTATTACCAAATTCAAATCCCATTCAGGAACTTGAAAAGGTACTGGTGGAAAAACATTGTTTAAACCTTTTAGAAATTGTATTATTAAGGGTATCTTAAAATAAGATCTTCCTTCTGATGAGCGCTTGAAGATAGATAGCGCTGCTACATATCCTTTTATTGTCTTAACCTGGATCCCCAGATTAGCTAAATGTAATAGAAAAGATAATACCATTGGAATGTCACATTCAAAAGGATCCACATTCTTATCCCTGCACCAGTTACTGAATTTATTCCAATGAGACCGGTACAAAGATTTTGTTGCTGGCCTTCTGGCCGAAAGCAACACCTCCATAACATCATCCGGAAGGTCACAATCCTTGTATCTCAACCTCTCAGAAGCCATGCGTCTTGGATGGAGAACGTGACCACCCTCTTGCAAGAGAAGATCCTCTCTTTTTGGAAGACGTATTGGAGGGCAGATGGACATGTCGAGAAGGTCCGGGTACCACGTTCTCCTGGCCCAATCCGGGGCAATAAGGATCATGGTTTTCCTGAACTTTCTCAACCTCCTGATTACCTGAGGGATTACAGGGACTGGAGGGAACGTTTATAGAAGAGGAAATTCCCACTCTACTACAAATGCATCTCCCAGAGCTCCTCTCGGGGGAAATTCCCTTGAGCAGTACAGTTCGCACTTCCTGTTGACAATGGTCGCAAACAGATCCACTTGAGGGGTTCCCCAAAGGGCGAAGATCTCCATAAGGACTTCCTGAGCTATCTCCCACTCGTGAGAGAGTGTGCTCTGCCTGCTCAGAGCGTCCGCCGCTGTGTTTTGCTCTCCTGCTAGGTGAACGGCAGATAGATGGATCCCTTCTTGTATTGCCCAGAACCAGAGCTGCATTGCCTCTCTGCACAGTGGCAGTGACCCTACTCCTCCTCTCTTGTTGAGGTAGTACATGGCCACTGTGTTGTCCGTCATGATCAGGACATTCTTTCCCCGTACAGAGGGCAGAAAGGCCTTCAGCGCTAGTCTGATCGCCCTCAGCTCCAAAAGGTTGATGTGTAGTCTGAACTCCGATGGAGACCAACGACCGCTGATTGTCAGATCGTTGGTGTGGGCACCCCACCCCGTGAGTGAGGCGTCCGTCACTACAGTGATCTCCGGCCATGGCTGCCAAAAAGATGGTCCCTTGAGGATGTGTTCTTTGCAAACCCACCATTGCAGGTCCTGAGCTACTCTGGTTGGAACTTGTAAGAGATCTGTCATTTCCCCTGAAAATTGGGACCATTGAGTCCTGAGGGCCCATTGAAGGGATCTCATCCTCAATCTGGCCTCTGGCACCAGAAAATTGCAGGATGCCCCGAGGCCGAGCAACCTGAGAAAATCTAAGGCCGGTAGATACTAGGCATTCTGGAATTTTGTCACCATTTGCAGAATGTGGTGAGCTCTCTTCGGGAGGCGAGAATTTGCCCGAACGAGTATCCAAGACTGCTCCTATAAACTGGAGCTTCTGTGATGGTATCAGGTTTGACTTTTTTAAATTCAGAGAAAACCCTAGTTTGTGAAGGAAGTGGCAAGTCTTGGATAGATGATCCTGGACTTGTTCTGGAGAACGTGCCCTGATCATCCAATCATCCAACTAGGGGTAGACATGAGTCCCCCTTCTTCTGAGACTCGCTGCCACTACCGCCATCAACTTGGTGAAAACTCTTGGGCGGAGGTCAACCCGAAAGGCAGAACTCGAAACTGATAGTGAGAGTTGCCAATCGCGAACCTCAGGTACTTTGTGCTTGAGATGGATTGGCACATGAAAGTAAGCATCCTGAAGGTCTAATGATACCAACCAGTCTTGAAGTTGGAGAGCCTGAAGGATCTGAGAAAGAATGACCATCTTGAACTTGTCCTTCCTGAGGAACTTGTACAAGTTTCTCAAGTCCAGGATGGGTCTCAGTCATCCGTCCTTCTTTGGAATGAGGAAATATGGGGAATACCAACCCTTGTTCCTCTCCACTACAGGTACATGTTCTATTGCACCTTTCTGTAGCAGGGTTAAAACTTCCTGCAACAGGAGCGGGTCTGGATCTTTAGTAGAGTTCTATTCCGGTGGGTGATTCTGAGGTTTCTTTAGAAAAGGAAGGCAGTAACCTTGGGATACTGTTTCCAGTGCCCAAACATCTGAAGTAATGCCCCACCATTCTTTCAGATGCTGTGAGATCCTGCCTCCCACTGGGGTCTTGTGAGTCAAAACCTCAGAGTGGTTTTGCGACAGCTCCAGCAGCGGCTGAAGGGACAGATGCTGCTGCTGGGGCAGATCTAGCGCCTCTTCCTCGCCCCCGAGGAAATTTTCTTTGCCCCCTTTGATTGGCCTGTCCCCTTCCTCTCCCAAATGAGGAGTAAAAACGAAAGGGACGACCTGTGTAGGGGCATTGCTGAGGTTTTCGTATAGCGGCACTAAGTGACTTTGCTGCTGCCTTGGAAGTCTGCAGCTTCTCCAAACTTTCATCCGCCTTGCTGCCAAACAACCTCGAGCCATCAAATGGCATGTTAAGGAGTCTAGATTGAACATCTGGTGCAAAACCTGACTTCTTTAGCCAAATCTGCGTAGCACTGCGCTAGACGCCATGGACCTGCTGATACTGTCAGCAGTGTCCAAACCTGCTTGAAGGCATTCTCCCGAAGTCTCCTTACCATCCTTAATTATGGATAGGAAACCATCACGTTCCTCTCCTTCCGGGATGTGTTGAGCTGCCGCTGACATGCAGTCCCACAGAGTATAATTAAATCTAGCCAATGTACAAGATACATTGGTAGACTTCAGAGCCATGCTCCCTGATGTAAAGATCTTTTTCGACCAAATATCTATTTTCTTGTCATCCCTATCAGGGGGTGTAGTGGGGTATGCAGCATTTTTTGTTGATGTGGCTGCCTGAACTACCAGACTCTCAGGAGAAGGACGTTTACTCAAATACTCTGGGTCAGAGTTACAAGGTCTGTATTTTGCCACATTTTTTATTCACTGCTGGAATAGATTCCGGTCTTTCCCAAGCAGCATTTACTCTCCTTTGCAGGGCAATATGAAAGGGAAGTATGGGAGCTGGTTGAGGACCTCCTGACAAAATATCTGTCATATCATCATCCTGATATACAGGTGAATTCCTACCCCATCCCATAAACTCTGTTACTTTATTCATAAGTTTTCTGTAACCTAAATCAGCATGTTCTGCTGGATCTGGTCTTTCAAATTTGTATTCAGGGGACATATCTAGTCCACTTGCAGACTGTAAACATTCATACAAGTCCTGCATTTTTGATTGAGGATTGATTAATTCCTCAGGAACTTCTCTTGTACCATATTTTACTCCTGCTGATGAAACTTCAGGTTCATCTTCTTCATCCTCCTCATTTTCTGAGGACATTTCTCCATATACAGCTGACATAGTTTGGAAAAAATCAAGTCTGCTTTCTGGTTGAAATACTTTCTCAGGAATAGGCTTCAACCCTGTAATTGGTGTCGACGTCGACAGAAGTGTCGATGTCGTCGAAGTCGTGGCCGTTATCTTCGATGTTTTCGAGGTATTCTTCGATGTTTTTGAAGGCACTACAAATGGCGTTGAAGGAATCTTCGAGGCAGTCGATGTTGTCGAAGTAGTCTTCAAAACACTTAACGCCGTCGAAGAAATCTTCGAGGTTGTCGATAAAATATTCAACGTGCCTTTTTTCTGTTGGGTCGTCGACCCTTTATACTCGACAGCCTTCGACAGAGGCTTCGAAGATGTTTTCGTCGAAGTCTTCAATGACTTATCGACGTCGAAAATCTTTTTCGTAGAGGCTGTCCTTTTAGGTGTCTGGGAAGAGTCCCTAGAAGACACCCTCGACAATTTCTTTTCGGACTTCTTAGTTTTAGACCTTCCTCTGTCACTTTTGTGACTAGAGGCATGACCTTCAACAGACATTTTTGAGGGGGTCTGGGCCGCGTTCTCAAAAATGTTCATCATGGACTCTCTAAATGCTTCCCACTTTCTAGGGGAGTCGTGTTTTGTTGGACAAGTAATAACTTCCTCCGAAGTCGAGGAAGAAGATGATGAGGGAGATCGGTGTCGTCTCTTTCGCCTTTTTGGACGAAGAAGAAGACTTCCTTGATCTACTCCTCGATCGTGATTTTTTATGATGTTTTGCCGAAGACTCAGCCGAGTCTTTCTTCCCTCTCGAAGAAAACTTCGAGGATTCCTCCTCCACCGCCAGTTTACCTCGTCTTTCTTTCAAGGCCTTGTGGGTCATGGTTTGGCACGAACTGCAGTCATCGATCCGATGTTCGGACCCGAGACACCAGAGGCAGTTACGGTGAGAGTCGGTCAGCGACATTTTTCTGCCGCACCTTAGACACTTCTTAAACCCCGTTTTCAGAGTAGATGGGTTCGAGGAAGACGACATAATCGCTTAAGACTGAAGCGCCGTTTTATTTCGATAAGAAGCGAAGCTAACGGAAAAACGAACTGAGGCCAACGGGCTAGCTCGAGGCATTTATACTACAGATGACGTCGACACTCGACGGATGCCGCCGAGGGACATCGTCGCCTCGAGTGGAGCGCCCTCTGGTGGAGAGAGAAAACATTTCCGAAGCAGCAAAGCTGAAGGTAAGGATATATCTAAGATCTAAGATGAGGAATACGTGGGAGGACACAATCCATTCGAAAGATAGAGTTTTCCAGCTGACGTAAGTGATGAGAGAAGTCAGTCCAAACTCTTTTCTTATTACAGCCACAGGTATACAGTTCGAGAGGTCAAGTACAGCTCTCCAAAATAGGCCCTCTAAGGTTTGCCATATCTTCCAGCTCATCTGAAGAGAGCACTCAGCCCCATAGGTCACAATGGGGACTACCTTCATGGTGTAAAAACAGAGCAAAGATATCAATGTAACTTTACAATATCTGCGTTTGATCAGTCTTGCCTGGGCTGTCAGCATCTTCAATTTGCGCCTTAGCGCTATTTCTCTTGGAGCTTCACTATAGCTTGCGTTGATTGGGATGCCTAAATAAAGCAATTCTGATGTCTCTCGGATCTGGTCACCATTTATGTGCCAACCCTTAAACTTCATGAGGTTGCATCGTGTCTTCCCCAAGGTAAGCACCATTGATTTGGTGGCGTTTACTCTTAGGTCATTGGAAGATAAAAAGAGAGCTAGGGCATTCAATTGGCGCTGGAACCCGATTGGAGTTTCATCTAGAAGAATGACATCATCTGCGTACAATAAACGATTCATTGGGGAGCCCGCAATACAAGGGGGGGAAGCATCTAATTTCCGTAAAGGCGTCACCTATGTCTGAAATGTATAGTTTAAAGATGGCTGGGGCTAGTCGACACCCTTGTTTGAGGCCCACTCCTGTTTTGATGGAGTTCGACAGGTCTCTCTTTTGGTTCAGCTTGATTTGAATGCTTGTGTTGTTATGAAGGGCCTCCATAGCCTCGCGTATGTCAGTGGGGCACCCCCAGTCTTTTAGCTTCTGCTAAAGTTTCTCTCGATTTACTGAATCAAAGGCTTGGGACAAGTCCACTGATGCGAGGTATACGTTTTTACTGTTCTTTTTTACCATTCTCAGTTTCAGGTAATTTATCAGAAAGAGGTTTAACTGTGTTCCGATTCCCTTTTCAAACCCTGCTTGCCAGTCATCCCGATGTTTTGATACCCAGCTCCAGGCTGTAAGGTGATTCAAGATCAGGGCCGCAAAAAGTTTGCCGATAACATCCAATAGGGCGATAGGTCTGTAATTTGTGGCCAGAGACCTATCACCCTTCTTGAAGATTGGTACAATGATGGATTTCGTCCAGGTGGCCCGGGATACAGTGTTTTATTTTCACCAGTAGAAAAAGTTGTTGTAAGAAAGTTGCCCATTCCTCAGGATATTGTTTTAATGACAGATTCGTGAGGCCATCAGGACCCGCCGCTCTGGAATTGTTGGACGATTTAATTAGGGCAAGAATATCTTCCCTTTCAGTTTCAAACTCCCAGTTTGAGCAAGAGTTTTCTACAGCCTTTGAGGCTTGCAGGGTAGGCTTTCTCGAAGAGCTAGGTAGAAATGGTCCATCCAGTCCTTCGTTGGAATAGGGTTGGAAAATGAGATTCTGTTGAGGGGCGTCTAGCATGTTAAAAATTTGCCACATTTCACTAGAGTGTTTAGATGCAACTAATTCCAGCATATATTCGGCATTCGATTGCAATAGAGATTGCCTATGCTGTCTTAACCAATTATTGTATGCAGTCCTCATTTTCTTGACGGCACAAGTGATGCCAGGGAAGGATTTTTCTTCAACGCTCTTTGCAACTTTTTTAGCTTCCTTTTTCTTGTGGCGACCTCATGGTTGAAAGTGTATTTGTGGCAAAAGCCCTTTGATCTTCCTGGGCCAGATTTTTCGCTAAAGATGGCCAAGGGCAGCGTATAATCTATGTCTTCCGGCCTGCCATTGTCTCTTAGATTTTTAGATAATGTTGATACATTTTCCCTCAGTAATCTTACTCTGTTTCTTCCAGGCTGTACTTCCAAGGCATCCCCATCTAGCGAGGACTTTGATGTCCTGCCCAGTTCAAGTGTTCATTTCATCATATTGTGGTCACTCTGTGGAGTTTCCATGATCGTCATGGCCACTACTCTACAATGAAGGCTGTCGGAGGCAAGAAAGCAGTCTAAGATATGAGAAACGGTCCCTTTCTTTCAGGTTGGATTTGATGGAATGTCCCCCGGTGTAATGCCATTTAGTAATGAGATATTTCTCAGCTGGAACTCCTTCCTAAATGACAGGCCTCGTTTTTCAGCTTCTTGTAGATTGCTTGCGTAGAAATTTATGAGAGCCCCACAGTTATTGAAACAGTGAATGTTTAGGTCCCCACATAAGATCACATTCAAGTTGGGGTAGTCAATCATTGCCGCGTCGACATCTTCCAGTAACTGGTCCATGAAATTCTTGGCTGCAAGGTTGTTGCAGTTCCAATACAAGTTACACAAAAGGATCCGCCTCATAGCCTCCTCTTCACCAATTTGATATACCAGTAGGGTGATCTGTATGAATGGTGAAATGTTCTTTGACCAGGCCACCCGCAAGCCACAGCTTTCGTTGATGGCGGTCAATAGGCCTGCCATTGGTCTACCCTTCGTGCCTTTTATTGCTGGGTTCATAAGGACGACAAAGTCCTTGATGATAGGTTGAACATACAGCCACGTCTCCTGCAAACAAATGACCTCAAAATCTTCCAGTCGAATACTACCAACACCCAGTAGATGTTTAAAACCACGCGTGTTCCAACAACCCAAGTGGATATAGGGTGGGGGATAATTGTCGCTTGGGCCCTGGCATTATGATCTTCTGGCCAATGAGCTGGCCAGCCAGTCCCAGTTGTCCCCATCCCTATCACCCCTGGTCCCTCGTGGTACAGTGGAAGTGTTCTTTGAGGTAGTATGGTTATTGATCGGGATTCTGAATTTGCCCTTATTTTTTTTACTCAATCCTTCGTCACATCTAAATTGGTTTATGTTCAAGGAGCAGTCGCTGTCCATGTTGTCTGTCTTCCCGCTCCCCGCATCAGGATTGTAGCTGTTAGGATGATGAGATTTAGTGGGCATCTGGTCATAGAATTTGGCCTCGTCTCTTCTTCCTAGGTTCGAGGTTGATCTAGCGGTTAGGGAAAACCCCATATTCTTCAGTGGTTCAGAGTTTTGCTGTAGTAGAGTTTTCACATCCATGGAAGCAAGATGTATTATGGCTTTATCATAATTTGATTTATCCGGAAACTCTACTAATGATAAATCCTTTGTGTTGAGTACAGAGAGTGCATCAATACTGCGGAAGAGCCTCAAGATGTTAGCTCTATTTAGAACTAGATTGTCTTTAATACAAAGGATTCTTCGTAGTTCCATGCAGTAGGAATCTGAAGTAGTCTCCTTTCCAGGGCTGTTCTCACGTTGTCTGTTGTCCGCGTTATGGTTCTTTGTCAGCCCCTTTGCATAGCTTTGGCCCTACTGTTTTGATCCTGCGTCATAAATCTCCTGCCCAACGGAAGCAGTGAATCCTCACTGGAGGATCTATTCATGTGAACTCTGGATACAATTCTAGTTCTGGATTGAGGTTTTATAGTCGAGGGCTGGAGCATTTTCTTTTAAATCCTCACAGTCAGAGTCACTAATGCCTTCGAAGTTGATCGCCTCCAATAAGATGCTGGGTGAAGATGCCCAAGCATTGTTTGTTTTTAATGCCTTAAGGCGGTCTTCCAAGGAGGCATCAATCTCAAGGACCTCGTCCCAATCAGCGGAATACACCAAAAGGTTCATTAGATCTTCCAAATCCTCTGAGTTTAGGATATTTTAGGCTTATTTATGGAATTTGGGGCAAAAGAGGACTTTCTGATTTCATCTATGTCTTCATCCGATTCCATGCTCGTAAAAGAGTCTTAATTTTCTATCAATTGTTGGTGTATTTGTTTTGGATCATGAATAATGGCCTGTTTAAGCGTCAAGTCCTTAAAGTTTTTTATTGCAACAGGTGAACGTGGTTGTTTGCTTTTAGCAAGTTTATTTGCAAAGTTCACATTTTTAGTTTGTTTCTTGGACTGCATAGGTTTCTTTCCAGAATTGGAACCAATCTTAGTGGCAAAACTGGGTCCCATATCACAATTTGTGAAAATGTCATATGTTTTAGGAAAAAGTGAAGGCGCAGATGCAGAAAGCCCAGGTGCCACAATAGATCCAAGTGGCAGGGGATTGGACAAGGCGGACCTAATCTCTTTTGGTTTTTTTGGCGTTTCTCCCCACGGTGTTACTACAGTCATAGTATGTCTTAGGGGGAGACTGCTTCGAGGTCCCCGGGATCTGATTGTCTTCAACTCCCACAAACTTCCATTGCCCTGGATGGAGCATTGGGTCGTCTGGGTATGACTCCTTGCAAGATCCATTGATGAGTTGTGTTGAGGGCTTCTTGGTTCCATCCAGAGAGGATGTAGCAGGGCCGCCAGTGTTGACCGTGCTGGTAGTCGATGAAATTGGTGTAACACCCAAATTTATAGAATTTCCCCCAGAGCTTGTCAGTGTAGTGTTTAGATCAACATCGAAGATAGGGCCATTTTGGTTAGTACTTGACAAGGATTGCCTTCTTTTTTCCTTGTCTCTAATTAGAGGTTCCAGGATAGTTTTCAAAAAGCTTGTAATGTGCTCCTCTTGCTTGTGTTTATTTTCGGGTAAAGCCGATATGAATCCTTCCAAGAAGATCATTTCGGTGTGTAGCATTGCGATCAGGGTGGATTGGTCTTTAAATTGGTCTGCGATGCTCTCGTACAATTTCATGAAAGGACTCATGGTGACAGAAAATGCTGCAATCATATTGGCATCTAAGAGTGCATTCGATGAAGACTTTTCCTCCACCTGAGCCGCAATCATGTCCAATAATAAATCTTCGTCAGATATTGAATCATTGTTCCTAAGGTCGATCTCCACTGATGAAGAAAGCCTGCGCCGTTTCCTAGAGGTCGAAGGATCTATAGGCCTTGGGGACTTGGCTTTAGTTGTGTTCTTCGTTCTCCCACTGTGCTCAATTTCGTCTTCTTCACTATTATTCGCTCTCTTGCCTGTTCGAGAAGGAGAGTTAAGCGCCCTGGAGTTTTCCCTCTAAGGAGTTGCTTCCTTCTCACAAGCGATTTCCAAACCAAGGCTGCCAGGATTTTTCTCTGGGTCGATTGTGGTTATGTGATGAATAATTGAGGTTTGCCTAGTTTTTCCAGGGCACCCCTCTTGGTTTTTCCGTGGGGAGGGGGGGCACCCCACCTTTTTACTTAGGTGGAGAGTCTCAGCAGTAGGCAGGATGGATGGGAGTCTTGAAGAGGAATCACTCTGTGAATAGCGTAGGTTCCCAAAATTGGAGCCAAAGCTTAGGCCACTAGGTTTCCATGCTTGTGGCCTAGGAACCCCTCTATTAGAGGTCTTATGGGGTTTGGGCTCCAAGGATTTGGGTGGACCGGTGGATGTAGCAGTATCACAGGATATAGCGGCTATAGGTAGGTAGACCTCATCAACTATAGTGACCACGGTCTCTTTATGAGGTTGAATTGAACCTGTGGCGATGTCCTTGTCCGTCATTGGACAATTTTCCTTAATCTCCTGTGGCTCTGTTGTAGTCGCCTCTAGGTCAGGTTCCACATAGACGCAGGAATCATTTAGCTGGTTTTGTAGTGTTGCCGAACTAGCCCCATCACCAAGGGTATTTTCAAGATCCATGGTATTTTTGGCAGACTCTGTTTTCTGCCCCACTACAACTAGAGCCTCTACCGGATAATTTGTGGTAGGCTCTAGGTCGAGGCTAGCGACTAACCCTCCGCCCATGGTTTTGTCTGAAGTAAGTGGGCCAACAGCTGTCATTGTACCAAGGATTTGGTCAGGCAAACGAAATTCACAGCCACTCATGCTAGGCTGGGGGATGGCTATAGTGTGTCAGTTGTCAGCTGCAACTATGCCAACTGCAGCTATAGGCTATGAAAGAGCACTGTAAAAGTGCAAAGATCTTTCCTAGCTTCTTTATCCTGTTCTTTTTTGACAATGGACAGTCAAAGGCGGGAACAAGAGCAACTTTATTTTAGGGCGTAATGGAGTAGCCGCAATGTGAATGAACAAGTAAGTGGAGAAGGAGGTGGAGGGAGCACTCTATGTGGCTTGGGTAGCTCAAGGACATATAGTCCACAGTCACTCCTTCTCGAACAATACTATGGGGCCGGGGGAGCGCAAGGATGTATTATTTACAATCACTCTATAATCACTCCTCCTCAGACAGGTGTCTGTGCTCTGTCCTTAACAATAGTACAGTATAGTGTTAATGTTGATATTGGTGCAAGGAGCTTTTATAATGCTGTAGTAAAATCAGCGCAAATACAGCATCTATGGCGGCATCAAGGGCTTCTTACTGTGGTCCTCGTTTTGTTTGTCTCCACAGCTGCCCACAGCCCACAGCTGCCTGCCCACTCAATGCGGCTCTCCTCCAGACCAGGTCCAGCTCTCCTCCAGAGCTCCATTACTGCGAGGGGCGAGTGGGGGTGGGGGTGGGGACCACAGCCGTAGTCGTGGTGCTTCCCAGGCTCCCAAGTATGACAAGGACAAAAAGTGCGGGACACGGACCTTGGGACTCGGCACTCTGTAGTTTTCGAGGAAAGGACCTCAGGACTCGGCACGCACGCAGAACTCAAGCCGCACCTCTCAGCTCGTCAACAACAGCAACAGAGGCCGCTTCCGAGTTCCGAGTTCTTCCGCAATAGAATTATAGAATAATAGAATTATTGAATATCAAGCATAAATTCTCTTCTGCTTATCACCCGCAAGCAAATGGCATATGTGAGAGACTCAGAGGCCTCCTAAAGGAGAGAGTCGCCCAGTTGAAATTGACACTGAAAAAGGGATGGCTATATTGTCTGCCCTTAGCACTAGATGCCCTGAGGAATCAGCCTGGTTTGGACCATCAACGCAAACCCCACGAATTAGTGACAGGGAGACGAATTAGCATGTCTTTGACTCCTCCATCGAGGAGCAGAAGTGATGCCCATAGTTCTGCAAAACTGTTAGGAAATGAATTAAATGAGTAGCTAACATGTTTGACCACTAGTGTCTCTGCCATTTCAGATCAACTCAAATGCCAGGGGGGGGGGTCGGTCTCAGAACACAGATGAAGACTATTCAGCAGCCAGAGTTTCAAAACTATTATCAGCACCTACATTTTTCATTGGTGATACAGTGTTGATTCAGAACTTTACCAGAAAGTGGTGTGAGCCTATATTCATTGGTTCATTTGTTGGGGAAGACATTACTCCCTGTGCAGTAAAAGTCCAAGGTATAAGAGCATGGATCCACCTCAGTGATTTTAAAATCTACGTTGGAGAGGCTGACGCACCCCAACGATCGATTCAGAAGCAAGACAACAAGAAGAATTTCAGCCTGTGCCGACTCGATCGATGATGAGGAAGAAGGATGATAAACCAACAGATTAATCAAAGGGAGCAGATTTGCACTTGGACTGTGGCTCTAGCGGACACTCTTTATAGATATTATAGCAGGAGCGCAAACTCTTTATTTGAGCCACAGAGTTCTTTGAAAATGAACTTTAGAAAGTTATTGACACATTGTGGATATGTTTAAGCGGCAACATCTGATAAGAAATTGGACGCGTGATCAATACGCCGATTCTTTTCGTCAACACAGTTATTTGTTTGAACCTATGCTTCCTAGAAATGGCTCTGCTATAAGGAGGCTGCTCACAGCAATAATTGAACAGATTCTGCAGTTACCCGATTTACCTGAATTGCCTGATTAAAAAGGTTTCATCCTTCCTTAAAATAGTACACAGGCACAATGAAGAATTTTGAAGATGGTACGATTTTAGAAAATGAGCAAGACCAAGAGAATCCAGAATGGCACAAGTGGTGGTGTTTCATATGTTGGTCTTGAGTGTTCTCTGCCCAGAACAGAGCTGCTTTGGAATTATTTCCATGAGTAGCAACCATTTTGTTGGGAAGACATAAAAGGCGTACCGAGGAAGATGATAATATTGACACATATTTAAACAGTACAGCACATTTGGGTAATAACATATGGTATCAGCACATGAAAAATATGGGTGAAAAAACCTCTAAGGAGAGCTGCTATGTTTGCACGCTCATGCACATACCTTATCCTGTGGAGACCTCAAAGATCTTCATAGCTACAGAAGTACCAGTACAAAAAGCTCATTGTCTCACGCATCTTGCACTCTGCCAGAGAAGAGGTCAGTTCCAGGGTCGAACAGCATCTTTGAGATGGGTGACTATGTACAAGATTTGAAAACAAAAGAAAAACCAGAGACACAAAATCCAGTGATAAGATATTAACAGTCTGGAATAAACGAAGCAGGTATCAGAAGAGAACAAAACAAGATGCTAGATTGTCAAGGCAAAAATCCAAAAGAGATATGTAGATGCAAAGAAAGAGGCCAGTTACAAATTAAGGGAACAGTGTTGACCCTGGAAGGATGTGCGGAAGGCCCGATTGTGTGCAGAGAGGCAACAATAATAGGATTTTATGAGCCAGTTATAAATACAGCAGATAATGAAGGCACCACTGGCCAAAGATTGTGAAGCTGTTGACATGGGTCAACGACAAAGAACGATCTTCGCATATAGTGCATCTGGCCAGTGCACCCTTATGCTTCAGAAAAAATGGTACAAGGAAAGTTGGAGTAAATCAACCGCGTGGCCGAATATTTGATGTACCAGCCATGAAGGATGGAACAGTAGTTCTAAGGGATCATTACTGGGCCTGTGGGCCCGGAGTCATATGAAGTTGCACAAGGATTGGGGAGGGATGTGTTCCCTAGTGCTTATTCATGTTCCAGCATTAGTAATCCCAAAAAGTGACCTGAATATTGAAGAATTTCCAAAAGCAAAGGAAGCTGTAGGAATGAAGATCATGATAGATGTTGAATCAGGGTTTTGACCCAAGGAATTAACAGATGAAGAAATCAGAGACTTCATACAGGCCAGTATCTTAACACCAGAGGGAACAAGTTCCTGCATCCAAGAAACCACAGGAAGTATGTGGGACGATGGATTTACTGTAACCCGAATGGCTGATGCAGCCATATGAGGTGGAGTATTGATGACCATGTGACATCAGCAGGATCCCTGAAGGGAGTAATGAAAATGTTGACTCCAAAGAAGCACTTTTTCAAGAAAGGATGGCGAGATGTGGAAACTAGTGAAGGCGTGGTTGATGACTCGACCAGGAGGGGTGGGGAGTGTAGAGGAGCAGTCGAATGCCTCTACAGGAAGTCCCACCCCTATTCTGCCTACATGCTGGAAACCGGAAATTGCAACATATGAAACGCCAGTAAAAGTATCTATACCATGAAGAATCTTTGAGGCAAGGTATCCACTAAAATGGCCCCATGTGAAGTATCCCCGAAAGACTGATGGTCTCCTGAAAGGAGCCCTTGAAGATGTGAAAAGAAGAAGCTGGTGATGTCACAGAAAGATGAGAGTGACGCACTGGCAAGGCTGACTGAAGAAAAAATACGGTCAAGTTCACCCACCAGCACCTCGGGTACCAGCTTATGTGCTGCTAGAGAATCGAAAGTTGCAGAAGGGTACAGGCGTGACAACCAATTGTAGAAGGCTGTATAACAAGGAGCCTTATAGATTGAGAGCCAATGAAGTGCTGCATTTCTAATCACTTCTGAGAATGACTTGCACTAAGGGAGGACATGAGTGACCACCTCACTGTAGAGACTCAATCATGATTTTATCCCATATAGAAAGTATACTTGGACGTCCCCTTAGAGCCAACCACAATCTCCCGCAGGTTTCCTCAGCTTGCCACCTAGTATGACATCATGTATGACGTACTTTTATTATATAAATGTGATTTTATTTTTACAAGATTTATTGAGATTATGCAGTGCGACGTCCGTTGATGTCCATTGTACTCCCTGTTTTAAACACTTGACATTAAAACAGAGTTATTTGCCAACTTCCTGAGTAGGTCTTACTATTTAGTTTGAGAAGTTATTCTCCGTCCCATTCCATAGTACGACATGTTAACTTGAGCAAAGGGCCTCTAGGGTTCTTTACATTTATACTAACACGCTAACCCTACTATTCCATCACTGTGGCATGCTCCTGGGCAGCTAGGAGGTTGGTGCCAGGGGGAAGGAGGATCAAATACAGTCACACATTCTGGGCTTCGTTGATAACATACCTCTCACACTCAAGGTCGTCACCCTGGGTTTTTGAGCTCCAATTTAACCCGCCCTGTACCTCGTGTTACCAAGGATGTGTTTTATGTTGGAGGTGAAACAGTTGCGGATGCTTAGATCTTTTATGGATGCTACCTTTGTTGAATTTATTTGTGCTGGGACAGGGGAGTTGCTTGCTTATCACAGAATGCAAGGGTGTGGGGGTCGGGTAAGTGGTGTGGGGTTGGCTTTTGGGCTGGCCAGGTGCAGGTGGGGTTTAAGAGCTCTGCTGGCAGCATAGTGGCGATGAATGGACGCAGCACAGTCTGGTGCTGTCTCACTCTTGCCGGGCGCATTGCTCTGAACAATACTAAATGTTTGCAACAGTGAAGGGACATGGGGGTTGGGTGTAGCGGACTTCCGTGAGAACTGGCGGCACGGGTTCATCCTGCCTTAAGGATGTTGGGCCTAGTGAAATCTTTCCATGGAGCTCTGCTGGTGCAGCGCGGTTATGCAAGCCTGTGCTTTCGTCATAAATAGAAAATGGAGTTTCTTTCCACTTGTCTCCTAATGCCATGCATCTACTGTTTGAGCTATATTGCTTTTCGCACTGAGTTTCAGAGTGCATTTTTCTCCCCCTTACACACTACACTGTCTCACATAAGAGATTCACCTTTGCCTGGAAGCGCTTAGGGGGTGGGATATACCCATTTTCCTCCCAATATTCCCCCCTTTCGTTACTTCTACAGCAACAAATTCTCCTCTCCCATATTTACGTGCGTTTGCCTGCCGTACTGCTTCCTCCCATGCGGATGTTCCTTTTATTGGCATCCAGGCTCTGCACACGTCTTAAACATTCCCCTTCTTGTGCGTATTGCTCAGTTGTACAGGTCATGTGAATGAATCCTCAACCCCCAGCCAAGTCAACCCATACATCATTGTAATTTTCGGTATCAGGGGGAGGAGCAATGGTTGTGTGTTATAGGGTATCTATTACATCTCCAACCGGAATCGGAACATGTGGTCAACGGGGCGGTCACTCTGATCAGTCTGTATTTCTGCTTCCTTTATATCATGAGGTACTTTAGTATTTAGTAATAGTAACCATCATCATTGGCCAAGGCACAGCTTTGTCACAACACCGGAGACCCAATTGGCACGTGCAGTAAATCACCAAGATGAACACGATGATGGGTACCAACATGTTCACCAATTTTCCAAGCCATGATGGGACCCAGCTGAAGGCCATGGTAAACCAATCTTCTTGAACCCCAGTTTCTTTCTTCCTCTTCACCCCCTACTCATGTACTACTGCAATGACGTGTGACGATGTCCTATTTTCAGCATCTTCAGAAGGTACAAATGTGCATCATGAACTCCTGATATTTTTGCAAACACGTTACACCCAGGGTAAAGGCTTTGAGGTACTGTGACTCAGGATGAAGAGGTACTGAGAAGAATACTTTCTTTAAATCCACCACAGTGAAATGGGTTACTTCCATGGGGATGCTGCACAAAATGGACAATGGGTTAGAGACAAGTGGAAACTCCTTCTATACTATGTCATTAAGGGGGCAGAGATCCAGGATCATCCTCCAACTGCCCCCTTTGCCTTTTTAATGGGGTATATGGCCATATTACATGGTGAGGTGGAGGGTACTATGATCCCTTGGTGCAAAAGGGCCTGCAGTCTTTCTCGAATCCCTTCCTATGCTTCTCTGGACAGCGGGTATTGTTTTACCCGTGGAAGTACCGCCCCTGGTTTAAGTGTGATTTTTACTGGAGTCACCTCTTCCAGCATCCCTACATCGTGTGGGTTTGTGCTCCATAAATGTGTCGGGACATATTGCAAATCGGCCTGGCTGGAATGGGGTGGTGTAGCAACTGCCATTAGGGGGCTCTGCACCTTCCTGCATTGCACCATGATTTCACAGAGTACACAAATGGAGGATAATTTCTCCATCAGTATTGTCTGTCATGATGCCCGCTCCCGGGGAGCCGGTTCAAGCCCGGCGACCCCAAAAGCGGACATCCAGTCCCCAAGGAAGGACCCAGCAACCCCATATAGGGGCCCTTTGGACAGTGTCCTGGCACCTACGGCGCAAGGCTCATAAAAGACATCAGTCCTGGCGCCATAGGCGCCAGGCTCATTATGGGAATGCTTGGGTGCCCTTACCTGATGCAGACCATGCTGCAGGATCCCGGCCTCCTTGAGGCCTGAAAGGAACTACTTTAACTGTGGGACTAATTTACCATCCGGGCGTGGTCGGGGAAGGATACATACCTGATTGGAGGAAGGATACACACCTGGAACTTCTTCCAAGGCTATTTAAACCCCACCTGAACAGCCACACATGCTTCGCGTTGTTCTGCATCTAGCAGCTGGACGCTCACTGTGTCTGCTCCTGCATCCTGACTTCTGCCACGCCTGCCAGCATCCTGGATCACCTGCAAAGGAAGAGAAGAAGAGAACAGAAGAAGGAAAAGTCCTTACCTGCTAAATCCGCATCCCGGAGACATCTCGCCGACAAAAAGCTCATCGCGTCGATCGCTGCAGCGCCGCATTCCACTCACCTTTACAGAGCGCCTCCATGTTCAGCAGCGATCATCCGGATTCGCAGTCACGCCCCAGCGCCTAGGGAGAAAAAGACCAGAACAAAAGGTGAGAGAGAGAAGGGAATAAGGAAAGCTAAATCTCCATGTTAAGATTTACCTCTTGATTCATTCCCTCTTCATTTCGGGTCCGTGCCGCATCCTGGCATTTCCGGACCCCAGCCCCTAAGGGGAAAAAGAGACATCAGCGTTAATGAGCGAATGAAAAGACATTACCAAAAAACGCTCATTAAAGACTTACCTGATTTCTACAAGGATTTCACCTCTCATCTCGGGTCGGTGCCTGTTCCCCGGCATTCCGTACCCCGGCCCCTATGGGGAAAAAGACACTAGCATTAGTACATTAATGCATGGACAAAGGGGAACCTCTTATCAAAAAACTTACCTGAAAGCCAAGCAAGTTTGGTTCTCACCAATCCGAAAATCCAGTGAAGTAACTGGATACCAACGCGCCCCTGCATCAGAAGCAGGATGGAGAGCTCGTCCTTCCAGACCCTAAGGTGAGACGCTACGAGAAATCACAGAAGGGTTTCAAGGAAGGTGAGAGGGGAAAGTGGGAGGCCGATTGCATTACCCTGCAGACAGTTAATCCCCTATTTTCGCCTACAGAAGGATACTTCTGCGAGCCAGACAAGCCAGATTTGGTGGCCCGGTCCAGTCCGTCTTCCGAACCCTGCGCATCACCTTAGAAGAGGTCACAGCAGCGCGAACCAGGCCAGCGCCTCCGTGGGAGTCAGGTGAGCGTAACAGAACGCAAAGCCTTCCTACAAATTCCCACCCAGGCGCTATGGAAACTTCTGAGACTGATTAGTTGGCCCAATTACTGGGGGAATTACGGGCCAAAGTACATGCCGCTCGTCAAGAGACTAATGCCCTCAGGAGGGAATTAATAATATCAAAGGAAAGAACTGTTGACCTGGCCAGACAGCTTTTGCAAGGTAAAGCTGGGCAAACTCCTCTACCCGGTTCCGGAGGGAACCCCGCTCCTGTGGTTTCCAGTAACCCTGTGCAGATTAATCTACCTGGAAACATGCCGCTGGCCCCACCCGAACGCTTTGCTGGGGACCCCAAACGATTCGCCATATTCATGAATCAGTGTCGTTTGCACTTCCTCTGCAGACCTGGGGCCTTCCCTAATGATCAGACCAAGGTAGCCTTTGTATTGTCATATCTCAGTGGCTGCGCTGCCGATTGGTCAGTTCCACTGGTTACTCAAGATGACCCGATTCTCCGTGATTTTCAAAGGTTTCAAGCAAGCATGGAAAGGTTATTTGCTCGACACTCTCAGGGGCAGGCTCTGGATGACGAACTTCTATCCCTGCGACAGGGCAATCAGGACCTCCTATCCTATATTGCAACCTTTAATAGACTAATTGTGGAAACGGGATGGCCAGAGGATAAAAGAGTCACGTTATTTTATCGAGGCCTTCGCGGAGAACTTAAAGATGTCTTGGCCCAAGTTGTAAATCTGCCCCAAGAATGCACAGAGTATATAGACTTAGTGGTCCAATTGGATCACAGACTTCAAAACAGAAAAGCAGATCGGTCCAGGTTTGAGACCCGGGTATTGGTCAAGACCCATGCTAATCCCAAGGGAGTTGATATCTCTGAGCCTATGCAAATTGGAGGGGTTAAAGGACCCTTAACTCAAAAGGAACGTGAAAGGAGGCGGCAGTTCAAATTATGTCTTTATTGTGGGAATTCTGGACACTTTCTACGAGATTGCCCGGCAAAACCACCCCGAAAGGCGGTAGGAGCCGCTGATAAAAAGCATGAAGACTCTGTTTCGGGAAACGACTCCGCCCGACAAGTGTAGGGGTCCACTTGCCGAGCTTGAAAACTAACTCTCAGACCTCCCATTTCATTGTGCCAATGGTTCTCGTAGATCCAGAACAGCCTAAGCGGTTGCATGCAATAAAGGCATACATCGATAGTGGGGCTATTGGAAACTATGTGGATCGTGAATTGGTCTCTAGGATTAACCTCCCTCTCCGTCCTAAAACCAGCAAAGATGTCATCACCACAGTCGATGGAACTGAAATTGCCTCTGGACCGGTAACACATTCCACTACTGAGGTGACTCTTATTGGTCCCGACGGCCATCGGGAGGGTGTTGTGTTTGATGTAATAAAGGCTCCACAGTTTCAGGTTATTCTTGGAATCCCTTGGTTAGAGACACATAATCCTCAAATTGATTGGCGAGCTAAGAGAATAACCTTCCCGGATTGTACACAAACCTGCTACCCAGAAAACCTGAAGATTAATCTAGCATCTGTAACCTCTGCCTCCATGCAACTACCTCCGGAATACCAAGACTTTCAGGACGTCTTCCAAAAGGAACAGGCCAACACGTTACCTCCTCACAGATCGTACGATTGCCAAATCGATCTGGTGCCCGGTGCACAACCCCCTTGTAGCAGGATTTATGCCCTTACCGAACCTGAGAATCTGCATTTGAGACAATATTTGGATCAATACCTAGCTAATGGTTTTATTCGTCCGTCAAAGTCCCCGGCATCCTCGGCTTTGTTCTTCGTGCCCAAAAAAGAAGGCGACCTTAGAACTTGTATCGATTACCGCGCATTGAACCAGATAACGGTTAAAAACCGTTATCCTCTGCCTCTGATCCCTGAACTCCTTGACCAGATGAAGGACGCTTGCATATACACCAAGTTAGATCTCCGGGGGGCTTATCATCTGGTACGAGTTAAAGAAGGCGACAAATGGAAAACTGCCTTCCGTACTAAATACGGATTATTCGAGTACCAGGTGATGCCTTCCGTATTGTGTAACGCGCCGGCTGCCTTCCAATACTTCATGAATGATGTCCTTCGGGAACTCATCGATGTTTGTGTTGTCGTATATATCAATGACATTCTGGTGTACTCCTCTTTGGAATCTGATCACAGAAAACACGACAGGGCAGTACTTGAAAAACTGCGCCAACACAAACTATTTGCTAAATTGGAGAAATGTGTTTTCCATACCACAGAAGTCGAGTTTCTAGGTTTCATCCTGACACCCAAAGGAGTCTGAATGGACTCAAGAAAAGTGGATGCCATCCTCAAATGGCCATCACCTAGCTCTGTAAAAGGGGTTCAAAGCATGCTCGGCTTTGCCAATTTCTATCGCAGGTTTATCCCGGAATTTTCACGCGTGGTACAACCCATTACTGCACTCTTGAGGAAAAATAAACTTTTTGAATGGTCTGAAGAAGCCGAGCAGGCCTTTCAGGATTTAAAAGTTAAGTTTACCCCCGCACCTATATTGAAACACCCACGTCCAGATCTCCCTTATGTCGTCGAGACTGACGCATCCAGCCTAGCCATGGGAGCTGTCCTGTCCCAAAGAGATCCCGAAACCAACCAACTCCATCCGGTAGCATTTTGGTCCAGAAAATTCTCGGCACCCGAGGTTAATTATGCAATCACGGACAAAGAACGGTTAGCCATTAAGTCTGCTTTTAAAGCCTGGCGGCATGATCTGCTTGGCGCTCGAAATACCATCACAGTGATCACTGATCACCAGAATTTACAGTATTTGAAAACCGCCAAGGCTCAGTCATCACGCCAGCTCCGATGGGCTTTGTTTTTCGCTGAATTTGATTTCGTGATTACCTATCGACCTGGCTGCAAGAATGGCAAAGCAGACGCCTTATCCCGAAATGGAATGGGAGAATCTGATACAAACTCAGAACCAGTACCAATAATTCCCGAACAGAGGATTCAAGGCATGACTTTGTTACAGACGCTTGAAGACATTCAAGCCAGAGTGAAACAACTCCTGGACCCTCCAACCTTACAGAAATGGATACAAAAGGGATCAGACTTTACCATAGATAATGGTTTACCTTATTTCCAAGGACGCTTATTCCTGCCACATAAGGAATTACACAAACTAGTTATTTCCGGTTATCATGATACATTAATAGAGGGACACCCCGGTATTGCCAAGACAGAGGAAAAGGTGAAACGACAATTTTGGTGGCCCTCTTAGCGAAAAGATATTAAATCTTTTGTGATGTCCTGTGGTGTTTGCGCCCAAAATAAAAGTCAAAAGAAAAGACCAGCCGGTCTCCTTCAACCTCTAGACATACCACCAGCACCCTGGCACACCCTATCAATGGATTTTATTACGGACCTGCCTCCTTCTTCGGGGTACAATACTATTCTGGTATTTGTGGATTTGTTTTCCAAAATGTCCCACTTTATTCCTTTGAAAGGTTTACCTTCAGCTTCTGTCCTACCCAAAGAATTCCTCGAAAATATTGTTCGGCTACATGGATTCCCATCTATACTAATCTCTGACCGGGGAAGCCAATTCATTTCCCACTTCTGGCGCAAATGTTGTCAAATGGCGCAGATCGACGTAAGATTATCGACCAGTCACCACCCTCAGACCGATGGTCAGACCGAGAGGACAAATCAGACCCTTGAACAGTACTTACGGTGTATGTTACAGCAATCTGAAAGCAACTGGAAAGACATTCTTTGGATAGCCGAATACGCATATAATAATTCGGTACACTCTGGAACTGGCCACAGTCCTTTTTATACTTTGTTTGGGCATCACCCTCGAACCTCAAACCTTGACTCACCTCAGAACCTCGGAATGCCTGCAGTAGAACATCTGCATTCTACAATTACCCAAGCCTTCAAAGAGGCAACTACGCATTTACAACAAGCCAAGAGAAAATACAAGGAGAATGCTGATCTACATCGGAGTGAAGCACCTCCGTATCAGATTGGGGATCAAGTGTGGTTAGCTACCAGACATTTACCACTCAAAGGGCCTCGAACCTTTAACCCAAAATATCTGGGACCTTATTCTATTACGGCAATAATTAACCCAGTGGCTGTTAAACTTGATTTACTAGCTAGTATGCAAATTCACCCTGTTTTTCATGTGTCACTTCTGAAACCAGTGGTACCCGGAACCCGACTACTCAAACCTCCAGAACCTATTCTAATAGATGGGGAGCCCGAATTCGAAGTGAAGAACATTTTAGACTCAAAAATGTTTAGGTCAAGACTGTTCTACCTAATTGATTGGAAGGGGTACGGACCTCAGGAGAGGTCGTGGGAACCCAGCGACCATGTGCATGCACCTCGATTAGTCAGGAAATTCCACCGACTCTTCCCAGACAAACCAAAACCCCCGGAGGGAACAACCTTGGAAGGGGCCTTGGGGGGAGTGCTGTCATGATGCCCGCTCCCGGGGAGCCGGTTCAAGCCCGGCGACCCCGAAAGCGGACATCCAGTCCCCAAGGAAGGACCCAGCAACCCCATATAGGGGCCCTTTGGACAGTGTCCTGGCACCCACGGCGCCAGGCTCATAAAAGACATCAGTCCTGGCGCCATAGGCGCCAGGCTCATTATGGGAATGCTTGGGTGCACTTACCTGATGCAGACCATGCTGCAGGATCCCGGCCTCCTTGAGGCCTGAAAGGAACTACTTTACCTGTGGGACTAATTTACCATCCGGGCGTGGTCGGGGAAGGATACATACCTGATTGGAGGAAGGATACACACCTGGAACTTCTTCCAAGGCTATTTAAACCCCACCCGAACAGCCACACATGCTTCGCGTTGTTCTGCATCTAGCAGCTGGACGCTCACCGTGTCTGCTCCTGCATCCTGACTTCTGCCACGCCTGCCAGCATCCTGGATAACCTGCAAAGGAAGAGAAGATGAGAACAGAAGAAGGAAAAGTCCTTACCTGCTAAATCCGCATCCCGGAGACATCTCGCCGACAATCCTGAAAAGGAAGACTTTAATTTAAAAGCTCATCGCGTCGATCGCTGCAGCGCCGCATTCCACTCACCTTTACAGGGCGCCTCCATGTTCAGCAGCGATCATCCGGATTCGCAGTCACGCCCCAGCGCCTAGGGAGAAAAAGACCAGAACAAAAGGTGAGAGAGAGAAGGGAATAAGGAAAGCTAAATCTCCATGTTAAGACTTACCTCTTGATTCATTCCCTCTTCATTTCGGGTCCGCGCCGCATCCTGGCATTTCCGGACCTCGGCCCCTAAGGGGAAAAAGAGACATCAGCGTTAATGAGCGAATGAAAAGACATTACCAAAAAACGCTCATTAAAGACTTACCTGCTTTCTACAAGGATTTCACCTCTCATCTCGGGTCAGTGCCTGTTCCCCGGCATTCCGTACCCCGGCCCCTATGGGGAAAAAGACACTAGCATTAGTACATTAATGCATGGACACAAGGGGAACCTCTTATCAAAAAACTTACCTGGAAGCCAAGCAAGTTTGGTTCTCACCAATCCGAAAATCCAGTGAAGTAACTGGATACCAACGCGCCCCTGCATCAGAAGCAGGATGGAGAGCTCGTCCTTCCAGACCCTAAGGTGAGACGCTACGAGAAATCACATAAGGGTTTCAAGGAGGGTGAGAGGGGAAAGTGGGAGGCCGATTGCATTACCCTGCAGACAGTTAATCCCCTATTTTCGCCTACAGAAGGATTCTTCTGCGAGCCAGACAAGCCAGATTTGGGGGCCCGATCCAGTCCGTCTTCCGAACCCTGCGCATCACCTTAGAAGAGGTCACAGCAGCGCGAACCAGGCCAGCGCCTCCGTGGGAGTCAGGTGAGCGTAACATTTTCATACTCAAAAAGTTCTTCATCGGACAATTCTCTTAGGGGCACATTGGGATCAATGCATAATACAGTGCGCCACTGGCACCCGTGGGGATCAGTACCCAGTCACTACAATCCTTTCCATAGACACCAATAGGCCTTCCATATTTAATGATAGGAGTGTGCCAGCAACCAGTTTGCGAAGTACTACAGGTCGAAAAATGAAGTCACTGGGGACCCTCCACTCTTTTCTGGTAATCTGGGGGACAGCTCGTGCGAGTACTTTGTTGCCACACAAGAACATGTCAAGGTTGACCAGAATACCTCTTACTGTCACATCACTCGTCACAGCATGTATCACCAGCATTGCTCTTAGAGAACACATGCCAGGCATGGCGCAGATGATAGCTGTGTCTGTAAATTAACTCATTATGTTCAATTTGCTAAGCAGATCCCTACCGAGCAAGTTGACAGGAGAGCTCTCAGGGGGGCTCATACAACCTTCCCTCCCACCTTGACGTCTAGATCTTTTGTGTAAGGAACCATTAAGAAAGCCCCAGAGAATCCCTGCGTGTCGAAAGTCTTTCCCGATAGCAGGAAGTCACCTTCGCTGATGCACGATTTCTCCGCTCCTGAGTCCACCATAAAGATGAATTATTTGTTTCCTATCTCTGCCACTACCAACGGTTCCTCCTCTGGATTTAGGGTCATTGACAGGACTGGACAAGCAAGTGCTCTCTGTGGGCTGTCGGGGTAGGTGTGTCCCAGGGAACGAAAAAGGGTTTCCCCCTACTACTGTAGCGCCTTGAAATGGGGCTGCTGCACCATTTGGTGCAGTGCCGAAAGTGTGCCTGTTCTCTGCTGGCTAGAGCATGGCGATATGGCTGCGCTACTTGTTGCTGGTGTGGTGGGTGGTAGGGGCCGGGGGTCTGTCGGGGCAACTGTGTGTAGGCCTGGTGAATCTCGTAGGGTATCAAAGTCATTCGGAGAGGGGGCCCTTGGGGGCTACCTGGGTGGGGTCACAAAATGTTGCTGCAGCATTCTCTCGAAAAATGTCCCCACCTCCCACATGGCCAGCACTGCCCAGGTCCCCCATCTCTGGGTCCTGGACCTCCAAATTCCCCTCCTCTAGGCCATCGGAACTCACTTCGTCCTTGTTGTTGTCCCCCTTGCCACTGGGATCCCGAAAATTGCTGGTTTCCTCCCCACTGCCCTCCTTCAGCCCAAACTGCTGCTATTCTTAGAGACGCACCCTTCTTCCGCTGTCTGCTCTGGGGACAGCCCTGTCGATACTGCAACTGCCTTCACCAGTTTATTTTGAACTAGTTTCACTTCCTCTTCCTATGGTTTCTTTTTCTCACTCTTTGATCCTCCTACAATGGTGAACTATAATGCTTTTGATCTCGAGCCACCCCTTTGCTTCCAAACCAGCTTTCTTGTCAGGTGCTTTCTGCACTTCTTTGGGGAGCCCCCTTTTTACTATCAAATAAAATAATGAGGTTGATTGATCCCAGGCGCTGCCTGCTTCTGCTCTCCAGATCTCTTGAACCCTAATACATACTGCGCAGCGTCTTCCTCATCGCCCATTGTGCACTGCACTACTGATTGTAAATCGGTGGTGTTTGGGAACGTGTGTCACAGCGCATCCCATACTCGTGCCCTAATCTTATTGAATGATGCTCCATTATGGGCATCGTTACTCCTGGGTACCCAGCTTTAATCCACACTGTCTCTGCTTGGTCTCCTACTGCTGCCACTAACAAACTCTTGATTTCCCCTATTGCTAAGGGTACCCCTGCTGTGTTTTTTTTCAAATGCATAGATCCATTTCCCCACCCCGGCTGTGAGCTGCGGAAGCGCCTTGTGGAGGTTATTTTTGTCCATTTGTGCCCACGGTACACCTGCGCCTTTGTGTATAAGCAGCATTTGCATTTTCAGTTTTCCTTTCTCGCCCTTAGTTGCACTTCCCTTTTTCTGTGCCAAAGCTATTCTATCAAATCTTTCTCTTAGCCTCCTTCCAACATTTTCCAGAGGTTTAATACTTCCCTCCTATTTTGTAACGTCTCCCCTTATACTATGCTGTCAGGGAGGTAGATATGTGTTTCAGTGCACATTTGTAAAAGGATCCCTGCTCCGATCAGGAATGGGACATTCAGTCCTCTTTAGTCTGAGTCACCCATTGGTTGTGGTACTTTTTAATTTTCTCACAATAAAAGGGCAAATCCTTACATTTATGGCCTAAGGGCATGTCTGCCCCCATAGTCGTGTCTGGTGTGTATTTTGTGTTGAGGCTATGACTCTTCTGTTGCGCCACAATCAAAACAGAAAATCGTTCAACACGTTAAAAGCAAATACAGTTCCGTCTTGACTCTTAGTACATGTCAATACGGTCATTGAACTCACTGAGAAATTATTAGTTCACTTTTCCCCCACCCACTATTTCCCAATAGAGCTTCTTCACACACCCACTACACGCTCTCCTGATGCGCCCACACACACATACCATACACGCCTCTCCTGGGCCTCCTCCTTACACTTTAAAGTACACCAACAAAAACTAAAAAAACAAGCTAAAACAATAACCAATACTTTTCCCGAGCTCTCTTAAATATACAGAGCTCCTATATTTCTCCTTATTTTTATTTTTCTCCCGTAGTGGTCGAGACGCATATGGCGCCACGTTCCCACCTCACTCGGGTGGCAGGGGGGGGGGTGAAGGGGCTCCCATATTCCTTTTTCCTTATCCTTAATATCCTTAAAAAGTGAATAAAAATGGTCAGACAAAATCAATACAATCCACCAATCAAAACACACTCAATTTCATTCACTGCATGTTCATCCTATTCATACTGCTCCACATACCCAACCCTACTTTGTTATACCTTGCAGGCTATACTCACGTGTTCACGTTCTCCCGAAAAAGCCTCCGCTACACCTCTCCTTGGAGCCGCACCCTGCTCGAACGAGCAGGTGGGATTCTGCAAAGACGGCACCCACAAGGCCCTTCAGCGCACGCGTTTTGGGACTGGTAACCGTAGGTGGGCACGGTCCTTTTGGAGACGCCGCATGGATACCTCTGCAGGTACGGGGGAGATGGAATCGCATCGCAAGGGTCATCAAATGAAGGCAAGTCCCTTTCTACGCACACTCCAGAGTGAATACACCACACTAGGGAAACAGGCCAGGAAATAACATTGCAAGGATAACAAGGTTTAATAATACAGAATACAAATATCAGCAAAGGACTCTGCTGCTCGAGAATGTTCTGGTTAGTTTGAGAACAAGCAGAAGCTTAAAAAGCCAGGTGGCGTCATTATATACAGTAAAAAGTGGTGCCACTGATTTTTCAAGATCATATACATGGGCCAGCTCGATAGGGGATGCCAGGTTACTATTGGTTTGTTTCTTTGCCGTCTATCAGGCTCCACGTGGGTCAGCTGGGCTTGTCCTGCTGATCTGGTGAATATACAATGTTACATTTATATTAACACGCCTAACCTACTATTCCAGTGTGGTATGCACCTGGGTGGCTCGGGGGTTGGTGCCAGGGGAAGGGAGGATGAAATACAGTCAAGCTGACCCACACATTCTGAGCTTCGTCAATACCGCACCCTCTGGCACTCAAGGTCGCCACCCTGGGTTTTTGATCTCTAATTTATCCCTCCCTGTACCTCCTGTTAAAGATCTTTTTTATGCTGGGGGGGTGAAACAGTTGCGTTAGATCTTTTATGGACGCTTGATTTGTGCTCTGGGAGGGGGTCGCTTGATTATCATAAAATGCAGGGGCGTGGGGGTCGGGTCAGTGGTGTGGGGTTGGCTTTTGGGCTTGCTGGGTGGGGGTGAGAGGCCTGCTGGCAGCTTAGTGGTGATGAATGGACGCAGCGCAGAGTCTAGTGCTGTCTCACGCTCTTGTAGGGCGCATTCCTCTGAACGATACTAAATGTTTGCAACAGTGAAGGGACATGGGGGGAAGTGGACTTCCGTGAGAACTGGCGGAGCGGATTCATCCTGCCTTAAGGATGTTGGGCCTAGTGAATCCTTTCCATGGAGCTCAGCTGGTGCAGTGTGGTTATGCAAGCCTGTGCTTTAGTCATAAATACAAAACTGTGTTTCTTTCTATGTGTCTCCTATGCCATGCATCTACTGTTTGCGCTATATTGCTTTTCGCATCGAGTTTGAGTGCGGTTCCCCCCCCTTACACAATGCCCTATCTCATAGGGGATTTGCCTCACCAGAAAGTGCTTAGGGGGTGGGATATATCCATTTCCATCCCAACAAACCTCCTCTGCCATCATGCAAAAAGAAAAAAGTGCCTAGGGCATAACCAGAGAAAAACTATTGGCCATGGTGAGCAAATGCTCAGTGAGCTTTCTACAAGCCAGAACAGATTGAAAGGCTCAAGTGCATTTTTATTTTTATTGTATTTTATATGGAGCCTTGATCCAAAGTGCTGAACAGAATTTAAAAACAAACGGTACAAAATAATGAACAATGGTACATGTCAAATATCATTTCTGGTGGCAAGCAATCAGGGGCAATAGAGGAAATGCATTTTCAGAGAGACACGAAAAAGTAGGCAGTGATAGATCGAAGTAAAAAAGTGAGAGCATTCCAATGAAGAGGGACAAGAAGCTGAAAAGATCGTAAGCGGGACTAGGCACTAGGGGGACGGGGAACGTTCAACCTAAAAAGAGATGAAGAGCGGAGAGGACGAGAGGGAGTACAGAAAGACAACAGTGCAGCGAGATAGTCAGGAGCAAGCCTGTACAGAGTTTTTAAGACTAAGAAAAGAAAATAAAATTTAAGTTGGGAATGAAAAGGTAGCCAGCCAAGCGAGACAAGTGATGGTGAAATAGGGTCACGATAGGACAGAAGACAAAGATTTTAGAGGAGCAGGGCGAGAGCAAGGGAGGCCAAAAAGCATATCTGAACAGTAGAAAAGTCGAGAAAAGATGAGAAGTAACACGTTTCGTAGCATGAAAGGTAAGAGGTACGAACCATATGAATATTATAGAGATGAAAGCAACAGGAACGAGACGTGAGAGATGTGGTAAGCAAAAGAGAGATTGGAGTCAAAGTAAAGACCAAGATTGCGTGCAGTAGGAGAAATAGAGAGACTAGATGGAGGAAAAGAAATAGACATTGGAGGAGGATGGGGGGGGAGGGAGAATGTTAGCAGGGAAGAATAAAGCCTCTGTCTTCCCAGCATTTAGAGTGAGGAAGTGAGAAGCCATCCAAGATTTAATGGCAGAAAGGCAAGTCGTAAGAGTGTGGTGTATTTCGGAAGTGAAAGATGAGAAGGATAGAAAAAGCTGTGTGTCATCGGAGTAACAGTGATGTGAAAGACGAAAGGAGGAGATTATAGGAGCGAGTAGTGAAGTGTTTAGTGAAAATAGAAAAGGACCCAGAACTGACCCTTGAGGGATTCTGTGTTCGAGGGGAAAAGGCGAGGAGGTCTTACAACCCCAGGAGACAGAGAAAGTTCTGTTAGACAGATAAGAAGGGAACCAGGAGAGAACAGAACCGCGAAGACCAAAGGAAGAAAGATATTTCAAGAGCAAAGAATGATCCACGGTGTCGAAAGCGGCAGATAGAACGCAAAGAATAAGAAAAGAGGAGTGTTTAGCATAACGAGCAGACAGAAGAGAGTTAAGCACACAGATCATAGCTGTCTCAGTGGAGTGACAGGGATGAAAACCAAACTGGAAGGGAGGAAGAAGAGACAAATCATTGACAAAGGATGAGATCTGAGAGTATACAAGGCACTCCAGAAGCTTGGATAGATCTGGCAGAAGAGAAATAGGACGGAAATTAGAGACAAGAGGATTGGCTGTGTTTTTTTTTTAGAATAGGATTAATGGTTGCATGTTTGAAAGCTGTGGGAAAGTAGAAAGGCAAATGTTAAAGAATGAAACAAGAAATGGTACAAGAGTTTAGACTTTGGGAATAAGTGTAAATGGAATTGGGTCCGTAGGACCTGCTGTAGGATGAGCTTTGGCTAACAGGAGCAGCACATCGGAATCCGAGACGGGAGCAAAGTTAGCGATAAGGGTAGAGGAAGAAGGAGGGGGAAGGTGCAGTGTTAGGAAAGGACAAGTTTACAATGTCCTGACATAAAGAATGAACTTTAAAAGAGAAAAAGTGCAAAATCGGATGCAAAAAGACTAGAGTGAATAGAGGGATCAGAAGAATGAGGGGAGAGGAGCCGTGTTAAAGTTTGAAAGAGACGCTTAGGGTGAGCAGATTGAGTGTGGAGAAAGTCTGAAAAGTAAGTGCGTTTTGGCAGAGTTTAGACAAGTGTCATAAAGAGTGTGATAGGAGAAATAAGCAGACTGATTAGATGAAGATCGGGTTTTAAGCCAGTGCCTTTCCAAGCGACGGAGAATACGCCACATAGAACAGAGATGAGAAGAGAGCCAAGGTTCGGCAGGTTTGCGAAGCAGAAAAGTTATAGAGTTGAACGAGGCCTGAAGAAAGAGATGAGGAAATGGTGGACGTGGCCTCATCAGCGGTAAGAGAAGAGAAATTTGTGAGAGAGGGAAGAATAGTAGTACAAATGTCATTAAAAAGCGAAGAGTTAAAGTTGCGCAAGTCACGTTGAAAAAATATTTTGGGAGTAAAAGGAATAGGGGAGATATAAGAAATATGAGGAAGAAGTGATACAGCGAGTAACAAATGGTCAGATAGGTAGACAGGTAAGGCTAATAGGTGTGCCCATTTGCCTTTGATAAAGTCATGCGGGATGAGAAAACCTTTAGTGCTGGGTCCAAGTTCCTTATCAGTCATGCCAAATGACTTCGAATTTGTGCACATCATCAAGGACCTGCTATTATCGTCAAGAAGCATGCTGTTAACGTTGATTTTCAGACAATTCTCAGAGCACCAAGCCCATTACCTTTCTCCAACAAGGCACCATTATCCCTTTAATCACTGCAAGGGGAGAGGCCAGAAGAGCTTTTATCCCCAACTGATAATCACTCTCTTCAGCCATTGCCAACACATGCTTTGCCTGATCACAAAAAGTCTGCTAAAGAGGTCTTACGTCTGTTTCTGCGCCCCACCTAGGGCAATTGACAGCCCATTTGCAATTGCCTACCTCCTTATGTAAACACCTTTTCACCTTTTTTTCATCCTCTCTGGTGAAGAGCCCTCAGAGGAGGGGGGAGCAAAGGTTTAACCTCATCATCCGGTGGGTTTATTCTAGCTGTTGTGACGTATCCTTGGATGCTGTCACTTCCCCCCGAAGAGTAGCCTCTTCCCGTGAGGCCAGGCCGCTATCAGAAAGTCACCATGCGGGTGGAACTCAACAGTTGGATCTCACGGGAAGAGACTCCCCCTCTAGGGACAAGGACGACCATCCACAGGAAACGTGGTATAATACCCCTCACCCAACACACTCCCAGGAAATCCCAACCGTACATCTGCCCAACGCATACACCTGTGTAGGGCCACAGACTTGACTTCTACTGAGACGAGGGAGAATATGGACTATCCAAGGAAGATTGATGCTAGAAGTACTAGGGCGAGGAGGAGACAAAGAGGAATAAAGATCTAAGGGCTAAGGACATTGAAGAAGGACTTGAATCCTAATGCCAACAATTGCCAACCAACCACTATAAAATTAGATAAAGGACTTGAAGAATTGAGAGAGTGCCAACCAGCAGGACACAGTCCAGCTCAGGAAAATCAAGGCGAGGAGGACAAGGAAGCCGCGAGCAGTCCACTCCCCAAGTCCAGAGGTCTGAGAGGGGATTCCTTGACCCGGCAGCATGGAAGAAGTCATAGGCAGAGCTGGAGGGTGAACGCTGATAGTGTGACCTGAAGCAGATTGACTGGTCAAAGAATGTGTGATCGCCAGCAAACAACCTGCAGCACAGCCGTACACAAGTGTACAGAGCAGAATGAAACCAACATAGACCCGCAATTCCTTCATGAACCATCAAAGAGCTCCTGGGAGACAGTTAATGGGGGAGAAAAAGTCCAGGTGGCGACTGGGTGTGACAGAAATAGCTAAAGAGTACCTCGAGAGTCATCTTTTTCAGCACAATGGTTGGTTGTAAACCGCTGCTGAGAATCACAGTGAGAGTACATTTTAAAGTAAATTCTCTCATGGCAGTACCTGGCCGGAGAGCACCAGGTCGGTCAAACCCTAGCCTTAGTGAAGTGCAGGTCTGGGACCCAGAAGAAAAGAAGCTTATGAACCATCTTCTGTGTTGCAGTATTTGGCAGGAGAGTACGCCAAGTACAGTACTCCTGTGAGAGGTAGAAAAACCGGGGTCTGGGCCCCTCATCACAATTGTATCTTTGCTTTGTGAGAAAGGCCAGGGGAAGGGAGTCATTCCCCCTGGTGGTGTGGACTATGGGAGCAACGCCGGAGAGGGCCAGGAGAAGGGAGTCATTCCCCTTCAATCTCTACAAGAGACACAACCTCCTCAATCATCCTCACTTCACAGCCCGGTCTCTAGTCCCTTAACTAGAAGTTTGACTTTGCTGGGATCTTAAGAATGCATCTACAATTCAATGCTTTTAACAAAATCCTTAATGTTGCTCCCCTCAGCTGATGTCTTTTCTTTCTGATACCATTTACCACATACCTCTATTTCCTGCATCCCAAGTGTCAATGTATCCATGCTGCACTCCACAAAACACCAAATAAATAACAAAAACAATTTAAAAGTATGTTCCATTTTAAATCCCCCTGCCCCACAAATTGTGTACCAACTCTTTTCCCATGTTCCCACTGCTGTTTACTCTTTGTCTTGCTGCCTAGTTGCATCCATCTTTTACTGACCTTTACCCATATGCTTGGAGACACTTGTGTGGCACAGAATCATGTTATAAAAGCATATTTTCCATTGAAACACAACTTTTTCAATCTGGATTCAAGATCTGACTTTTGGGTATCAACTCATTACTTGATGTTCAATTTAATGAAGGTCAATTTCAATTATAAAAGACATACACATGCCTATATAGCTGCAAGTATACAGTCAATTCAAATGACCTTACACAACCATTTGAACGGAATACTAATTTAAAGTACACAATGTTAACATACAAGTTACAAAAGCTACGTGAATGCAACAACTGATGTTTAGTCAAATTTCCTAAGAAATTTTGACTTGTGTTACTCAGACGCCTTCCGAAACTATGACCTCTAGGTAAGAGCAAAGGACATTTCACTACAGTGGTATGGAGCATGTTAACCTGCTGTGTGTCAAACATTTTCAACCACAAAAATGTTCTTTGCATTCAGTGTCTCAAAGGCTGCACCAATCACAACTGCAGAGAAAAAGCCATGCTAAACATTAACATCATAGTATTCTTTCCCATTAACTTCTTTAACATTGTGAAATGGTGTTACTTTTGCCCATAGCTTAAGGACTTATTATCCCAGTTCCTCCTGAGAAAAGAGGGCATTGGGCCAGTACCGTAGATTGAATTCAGAGGAAAGCCTCATGGCATCGTCACAAAGCAACTGTGTCCTTTCTGAGCAATTGGTTGTGACTCAAAAACCCTTCCATCTCTACATTTAATGCAAGGGCCTGTTACAGGTATTTTTGGTTGGTGGTATTTTTGGTATTTCGTGCTGTAGTGGCAAGCCTAACTTCAGAACACCACCTAATAACGTTTCTTGTACTGGGGTCACCAAGGGTAAGCAAAGACCGGACTTGGCACACTGTAAATGATGATTTTATGACCTAGCAGTATTTCTTTTCCAATATCACGTTATGCTCTTTTGGCAGTATATCAGAATACATTTACCATGTAAACCAAATATGAACATTCATCTAGAGCCACTTAGAAAAACACAATTTACAGTGACTATCTTTGCTTTGCACTTTACCATATGTTGTACAGTGAAAGAACACCTGCGGTAAAATGCAATGACCACTTACTTCACCTTTGCATGAGAACACAAGAAACCAGGGCACATAAATAAATACCATAGCAGACTTGTTTATTTTGCAAGCAATTTAGAAGTAATTGTGATTCATAAATGAAACAAAACAGAACATGCAATGCATTAAAAAGGTATGTGGCTTCGTTTACTTGTCCATGCTGAATTCACAATGTTAGAATAATACAATGTGTTTACAATTCCAGTAGAAATATTTACCTCACGTGTTGCTCTCTCACCCCAAGCGATGATCCCTACTGTAGCCCTCTCTCCCATCTCGAACTTGGCAGAGAACACTACGCAACAACCTTGAGAAAGTTAGCTCTGAAAGCATATTCTTTGCAATTATTTTTGGCAACGAATCCCACATTGGGAAATACACTTCTTTTCAGTATAATGGGGAGCAAATACACTTTGGGATGCCTGATATGTAAAACCCATGCCAAATCGACATCTACACTTGTGATTTTAAAGCTACACGCACCTTAATTAACAACTCACCAAGAATGAAGCTTAATTATGCGCCCACCCTCGTCCCCCAGGCTGCTCACGACCCAGTCTAGTTGCCGGAGAGAATAATTCTTTATCTGGTTCACTGCTTCTGCATTTGGAAAGAGCCCACAAAATATTTTCCTCTGCCTGCCTGTGACCACTTGTTGCACGCCCTCAAGGTCAGCCAAAGATTAAGAGTGCCTGAGACTGCCAGACTTTTCTGAGACGCCTGCACCAGCCCAAGAGAGCGAGCCTCTTGCTGCCAGACTTTTTAAGCTCTCTCCCCAAGGCTGGCCATGTATATAATTTGCACCTATATGAAATGAGAGTGCCAGCCTTTTTCTGTAATGTAACGGGTCAGTCAGAACCACCACCCTTGAAACTCAGCCAACCCTCTCGAAAGTTCTGACCGTATTCATCCCAACTGCTTAGAATGGTAGCAACGGATGCAAATAGCTACATCTCAGTTCTGTTTTCTGCTCTGAACGTCTTTTAAACAATAAACTAGTTTTGAGCAAAACAGATTTCACATTCCACAATTCTGACTTGTCACTTCTTCATTCAAACACAGCACAGGCTTAATTCTGCACGTTTTATTTATTGCATTTTCAAGCTTACCTTGCACAGCCCAAATTCCTTGCACATTCAGTTTATCAATCTGCACCAACTGTATATAAAAGTCATGAACTGACTTGCTCTGAATATTAGTAGGGGCTATTAGTGGTTAACGTATATGTTTTTTCTCAGTGCAACTGAGCCCACAACTGTGGTGTAGTGGTGCAAAGTGATAACATCATATGTTATGCAATTTCAAATCCAAAACCTTCATTTTTCTGGCATGTGTTCTATGCATTCCCAATACTGACATGTACTAGATTCAGCCTGAGTCTCACACTCTTGCTCACTACTGTGAACAATCTTTTATCCTTGATGAAATGTGGAACCCTAGCTAAAATGTGGCATCACCGTTAAAATTCAGAGTCGTCTCTCTCTACAGGCCTTGCAGTTTGATTGGATGCACTTGATGGGCACCATATAGGCCATCGTTTGGTTTCATGTCCCTGAATCCTGTCTCTGATACAGTGTGGCAATCCAAAGCGTTTCAATGCAGCAGTTCAGAACTAATGGATTGCCATACATATTTACAGGGATGGGTTGTTGCAAGATTTTGTGGTATTGGGTGTTCAAGCAGTCATCATGCATTTTGCTATTTCCTAAGCATAAAAGATGTCGGAACTATTCTCAGTGCCCTTTTCAGTTAGGAATCATCCAAAACAACTATATTTTTTGTTTTGTCGGCGCAGTGCACACATCAAGTTCAGGTGTTACAGCATGAAGTGTGCAACACAAAAGAGGCGATTGCTGGAAGGTTTGGAATGAATCCTAACCTCCGGCATTGCGATGAGCAACCCTAAAGACCATCGTTCGCCAGCCTGCCAAGCCATTACAGAAGGTAAAAAGACCATATGCAAATCAGGCTTCGTCTTTCCCCTTCTGTAATGGCTTAGCAGGCTGAAAAGCAATGGTCTGGAGGGTTGCCCAGAGCTGTGCCCGTGGTTATGATTTGTTCAAAACCTTGCAGCCATCAACTTTTGGTTTTGTTTGCGACAGCATGAAGACATTCAAAAAGACCAGGCAGCCGCTGAATTCTTTTCAAAATTAAAATTGGACTTTATTTTAAAATCGTTTTTTTTAATGCTTGGAATGAGCATAATAGGGGATACATTTCCATACAAAACAAGTGATCTTGAAGCAGAACTGGGGGCAGACATACAAGTATAAAAGAGGGGGAGGAGGGAATAGAAATGGTGCCAGAATTATTATTTTTTAAATCTAGGACTACACAAAAGAGTAAGAAAGTGTATACTTTATCATTAAAGTTCTGAAGCATGTAGTGGGTGGGAAATCGGGTCAACTTCACGGGCATTATCAGCTGCTGAGCCCTCCGTTTCCATATGAGCTGTTGAATGGTTTCCAAAGTTAATACTACGACAGGGAAATCCACCACTACTTCAGCTTTTTCCACATTGCACTATGGGGGTTCCGGAGAGGGGGGGCGGGGGGGGGGGGGGGGCATGAGTTTCTCCTGTTCGGCATTTCAAATGAAACCTGTCATGAAATCACAACTTTACAAAATCTTGCCAAAATTTCAGAATCTGCTGCACAAACATTCAATGGCTACATTTGTGAAGCACTAGGACTCTAGACCAATAAGCTTTTCAATCCTCCGATGCGCGGTATTCTTTTTTTGGGCATCTTTTGATAGAATTTAAAGGCTTCAGTTTATTTTCCTAGATTGGAAAAGTCCGGCCCCCCTTTGCTGTAATTTCCAGAAATGTCTGCCCCACTGAAGTCGAAGCCAGGTGTCTAGAAGAGAAAACAATGCTTTAGTCCCACAAATTAATACTATTTTAAAAAAACAATAATTTTCAAAATGTACTCCACAAAAGACATTGTATACAGTCAATCTATAAATATTTAAATAAATCAAAATGGCATAGTATCATATGGCATGACAATCATTCTGCTTAAGTAATTCATGTATCAGGTAATTTGCAACACAGTAACACTCTGTGGTCTTACCGAAGTAATAATTTAATCAAGCATTGTAAACTGGCACTATTCTTTTAGTCTTTAAAAGGCTCATTAAAAAAAGTGCCTTCCTTCAAAATACAGTGACCAAAAAAGCAACAAATGGAGTAATGTTTCTACTTCTCCTGACCCGCATTGGTCACATATTTCAGAAAAACACAGGCTGTCCCTCAAAGGAAGCACACCCTGACCTTTGAGGGAGAGCCAGTGTGTTTTTCTGACAGTAGTTTGGACGTGAATGCTACTGTGTTTTGAAATATGTGTTCCTTAGTCCATTCTGTTGTGTTATAAACTGTGGGAGATAATGGCGGGAATGCAAATCAAGGAACTAAAGTTCGAATCATTCCTCAGGTGTTTGTGTACTCACACATTTCAGAGACATTTTGTCTCACCCATCGACCTGCGATTGTTTTCACAAGAAACGTAAAACTGCATAGCATATTTCTGTGTTTCCCACTATTAAAAGACACTCAATGCCCCAAATACAGGTACCATCAGCGCCGTTTCGTTTGCAGCTTGTTTTTCACATTTGCGCCAGAATAATTTAATTATCAAATTATTTGCTACTAATCTGCCATTTTTAGTTATAGCTTCTGGATACAAGAACCAAAATAAATGACTTAGTACCAACCCATGGAATCTTATTGTCCAAGTATATCCCTTATAATTGCGTGCCAGGATAGCATTAGTGTTCTTCCAAATTGACATCCATAGGGCCACTGGTGGAGTGGCAATCTCTGAAAGGAATTGGATTCCTATTTCTATTTGCATTATAAATCGAAATACAACTCCGTAACCATTAGGTTAACTTTAACAATGTATTCTTGGTTACCTGCACTTAATTGTTCATCACAGGACCCCACATACGCCTCCCCATATGCAATCCGTGTTACATATTTCGCATTGTAGATACCAATATTTGTTTCAAGCAGAAGAAAAATGTAGCGACTGACCCATTTACTTGTGTCATTTCTAGCACTTCCTTAGTTACGTGATTATTCAAAAATAATGTAGAGGCAATTCTTGAACCAAAATATTCATTTTTGTGCAGGGTTCTAACCATCTATATTTCATTAATTTGGGCTATTTTTGATTTTCCTGCATTCACAGTGAAGCCTCTATTTGCCATCCGTATTGGTGTGTCCTGTGAGGGTGTATGAGCTGTCAGCACTTCATCAGCTTTATATGTTAATAAAGGAACACTTCTTTTAGTTAATCTTTGAACATCTGGGATAAATTAAAAAATTAATTTTCCAGTGAATTAGTGTAGGGATGCTAATACACACTCCCGTCAGACTCCTTTGGATAGTGAAACATCATCCATGATATGATATGATATGGTATGGCATTTGTAACGCGCCTATACACAGGTGTTTCAAGGCGCGACGAAGCAGGGAAGGGAGGAAACAAGGGGAGACAGACAACGATCCTACTAGGCCAGGTGTCATTCAGATCGCGCAAGTGCAGGGGTGGGGGAGGGGGAAAAGTGCAAGTGCAAGGGGAAGGGGAGGGGGGGGAAGTGCAGTACAAGGTAAGTGGTGTAAAGTAATAAATAAATAGGGGCAGCTGGTGGCAAGTGCAAGGTAAGTGCAGAACAAGTGCTGGAAAAAGGGGGGGGCTGTAGGGATACAGAGACAGTCCCGCAGTGCAGAGGGGTTCCAGGGCATCAGTGCAAGTGGAGAGTGGCTGGGCCCAGGACCGAGGCCGTTAAGAGTGGTCCAGTTGCAGAATCAGTGCAGTTTCAGTGAAGAATATTAGCTGTTCAGCAGGGGAGAGGGAGAGAGAAAGCAGAGGCAAAGAGGAAGGTTTTGAGGTGCTTCTGGAACCGGAGATCCATAGTTTCACACACTGTACCATATCTTACCTTTGCTTTGTTATCGAAATCCAATGCCACTATGCTAGCAAGAAGGTCTTAAGGTGCACACAGAGTGTCCGTCATAAAAGCTCTCTTCAAACATTGTCAAACACTGCACTAAAATCCATATATTCCCATTAAATTGGCATATTCATATCCAGAACACATTTAGAGCAAATTAAATCCAAATTTAAACTTGTAAGTTCCGTTTCCAGTTCCTCTTGAAAACCATATTGGGTCTTGCATAGAAAGTACCTTCTACATTGTGGCTCAAATTCAATACTAGTTTGGCTGATTTGCTGGAGGGTACAAACTCATCAGAAGGTACAGAAGATCACAATTCAACACAGACATGCTGAAAAGCAGCACACATGAAATACCCAGAAGACAGTGAAGATCCGAGAGATTGTCAGAAATGAAAACCGAACACAAAGTTGTCATATTTTTTGTTATAGACTTTTATTAAACTTAAAAGGGTTGGGCCAATGCCTCTCTGAACTTATTCTAAAGAGGAGTTTCCCCTACCCAAGAACCAAAAGTAAGGATCGGTCTTTGTCAGGATGTCATAAATCAAAAGCCGTCCAAATGTTCTATCCTTAACCTCACACTAAAACAAAATAATAAAGTGACAAAGGCAATGTCTAGAACCTGGAACATGCAAAAGTGTTCTTAAATAAAAGTATAATGGCTCCAACGTAAATGTTCTCCAAAAATGGAAAAATAGCTTATTTCCCTTCACCTGGATTCTTTACTGGCATACACAAATGTCTCCCGGTCTAACAGTTCTTGGTGTCTTTTGGTGGCCCACAACAATCCTGTTAGAAAAACAACTGTTCAGAATTGTAGATTCTTCAACAAACGTTACTTCTTTAAACACAAGTGCCTGCTTCGTTTAACAAACACTGTTTCTGCTGGATACTCCTTGTAGGTTTGCAATTTGCCTGGTATACTCCCCTGCCAGGGCTTTTCTTCTACTTCACAGCCGCCGGGCAAATGCCAAGGGACAAGGCCAAAAGATCTCTTGGCTGCTCTGCTGCGAGACACCATCCAGCGACTCCAGCAACGTGAAAACTGCAGCTACTACGCACCAAGGGACACTGGAGTGTCCCCCCGCCTCCAGATCTGCTGTGTCATGCAACACGTCACAAATCTGTCCCAAAATGGCGGACTGCATCGCCTTGGCATCTGGAATACACAAAAATTGCCCCAGACACTCTCCGTGCACAAAGCCCCTCCCACTGGCTCCTCTCTCCTGCCTTAAAGGGAGAGGGTGGAGAATGACAGGCAAAGCCGCCAGGCAAAGGCCAAGGGACAAGACCAGACCAGACCTCTCGGCAGCTCTCTGCTGCTCGAGGCTAGCACATGCTGCCCACGGACGGCAATAGACTTTGCATAAAGGTAAGCGGCTCCATTATGATAAGAGGGATTGTCCCTGAGTCACAATATATCCGTACGCTGCTCTACAGAACTTCCTCTGCCTCAGATTTAGCCGCCACAGAGCGTGCACACTTTGCTCCCCTCTTCCCTCTTATCCCATGCATACTTACATCAGAAATGCGCAGCTTGGCACCAGGAACTCCCCCATGGCCTCCAACAACCACCTAGGCTGAGCATATCTAACCATGCCGCTCCGACTGAGCCAAATCCCCTTTGGCCGTGACCCGATGTTGCACACTTTGTGCCACAGAGTCACACACACTGGTTTACTCCCAGGTGGTCACATACAGCCGCAGCCACCCTTCCACCTGTTTCTATGCCTCAGTTTTAGGATCTCATGTCTGTACCAATGATGCTACCTGTTAACTTCACTGTACCCCGTTCAGATGCCCCCATTCACCTGTTAAGTCCCAATGTACTACCTGCCCCTAGGCTACCTCTCCTTGTATCTACTGAAACTATGCCACAATCCTCTAAAGTAATGTTGGATTCCAAGTTGCAACCTACTGTTACTTCCATTGTGTTCCCGATTGCTGATGCCCAAAGTGCACCAGCAAGAGACTGACTTGTACGCCCTGTTGTTCCTGCCTAATGTTACTGCCACAGGGTTATCTGTTAACAATGTCCTTAACATACCTTTGCGTCTTAATTATCTACAGCCAAAAAGCATTGCCACCACCCCACCACATGTTGATGCACTGAATATGCCACTGTTTTACAATGCCATGTATGAGCAATTGCTGCAACCTACTGTTATCGCCAATGTGATGTTTGCCCCTTCACTGCCACCTAGTGGGACCACCACCATGCCACTCCTTGCTCGCAATACTACACCTAAACAGAACAACTTGCCAGCACCATTGCTACATCCTACTACTGCTCCTATGGATCTGCCAGTAGACACCTTCAGGGTACCACTAATGCAAAGTGTTGCCCATGCTAACCTAGATGCACCAAACCACCCGGGTTCACTTAGCTGTGCCCTAATTAACGCTCGGTCACTTCCAGTTCATTCTCTTGACATTCATGACCTCATCACAAACGGATGTATTTGTATATTTATAACGCGCAGACCATCAGGCCCAGGGGCATCAGGGTGCAATTTGTGCAGGGTTGCAAGAAAAGAACATACAAGGAGATAAATTACAAAAAAGTATAACAATACAGCATAATAAACAAACTTAATAATGACATATCTTACACATGGTACAGTGTCCCTGGGCTCTGCAGAGGAAGTATCCCTGAGGTAGATGGGAAAGGTAGCAGACCGGAAATCGTGCAGGTGAACAGGCGGGTTGGGTAAGTAGGACCGATGTCTGACACAGCTATTGCTGGTCAAAGAGCCAAGATTTGATTTTATTCTTGAAGGCGTTGAAGGAGTCTTCGGCTCTGATGGCAGCGAGGAGGGTGTTCCAAAGTTTGGAGGCTAGGACAGGGAAGCTAGTGCCTCCCGCTTTTTGGAGCTTAAACCTAGGGATAGTAAGGCAGTGAGTCTGGGCAGTTCTTAGTGGTCGGGCAGTGGAGTGGCGCGAAAGCCGAGTGCAGAGATAGATCGGAGCCTTGTTGGCTAGGCATTTGTGCGTGAGGGCAAGCGTTTTTAGGGAAATTCTCTGCTTCACGGGTAACCACTTAAGGCTAGCTCTGGCTTCTGAGATGTGGTGGTTACGAGGGATGCTCAGAGCCGCTCGAATTGCATTGTTCTGGGTGGTTTGGAGTTTGGACAGGTTTTCTTGGCTGGTGCCTAGATATAGGGCACTGCAGTAATCTATTTTTGCCATGATAAGTGTTCTCGCTAGTGTGACGCTATTGTGGGTGGTGAGGAAAGGTCTGCAGGCTGAAATGAGTTTGCACGTGTAGGCGGAGGTGGATCTGACTGCATTAGTTTGTCTTGACAAGGAAAAGGTGGAATCCAGGTGAAAGCCTAGTGTTTTGGTGTCTTTCGAGACTTGTATGGAGTTGCCGTCTATGATGAATGACTGATAGGATGGCTCCAGTTTGCTCAGGCGTTGTGAAGTACCCAGAATAAGTAGCTCCGTCTTATCGTCGTTCAGACATAGCTGGTGCTGGGCCATCCAGGCTTGGATGACCAAGTAGACGTCATTGAGGGCCTTGGTGTCAGCAAGATAATCACCCGAGATGGGAATGAGTATCTGGGTGTCGTCCGCATAGTTGGTGTGGGAGACACCCAGATAATCGAGCACATCGAAGAGTGGTTTCGTAAAGATATTGTAAAGGGTAGGAGACATGCAAGAGCCCTGAGGAACACCGCAATGAATAGGGGAGGGAGCTGCGGAAGCAGAGGGTGCAAAGACCCTCATAGATCTGTTGCTCAGGAAGGATTTGATCCAGGCCGCTGCGGAGGGAGAGAAGTTGGCAGCAGAGTGGAGGTGCCTGCAAAGGATCTGGTGGTTAACCAAATCAAATGCGGCGGAAAGGTCGAGGAGTAATAGCATTGCTAATTTGCCCTTGTCCTTCAGGACTTCGATCTGGGTTTTTAGGTCTAATAGAGCCGTTTCGGTCCCGTGTCTGGGCCGAAATCCGGATTGTCGTAGACCTAGCAGATTGTTTGATTCAAGGTAGTTTTGGATCTGCAGGTAAGCTGCACGGTCCAGTATCTTCAGCAGGAATGGTATTGTAGTAATAGGTCGGAAATTCGTAGGTATGCTTGGGTCAAGGGAAGGTTTTTTTAGTAGCGGGATCACCCAGGCGTCTTTAAGGTTGTCCGGGACAATACCTGTTTCAAAGGAAGAGTTAATGAAGGCTGTAATGAATGGGGCTAGGTAATGGGCGGAGTCCTTAATGATGGGAGCTGGGCACGGGTCACCTTGGCAGTTGGAAGGTTTCATCCTGAGGATATTTTCTACTTCGATGATAGTGAGAGGTGCGAAGGTGAAGGGTTTGATGTTGGCAGAGTTGGAGAGAGTGGGCCTAGTGGGGGAGGCTGAGCGGTTGTCACGCCTCAGGCAGTCCTGCTTATCTTTTATTTTAGATTGGAGCATAGAGATTTTGTTTAGGAGGGCTGCTTGAATGTTAGCACACCATTTGCTGTCTTTTGTGCAAGTGTCTGGCGGGGATACTGGGGTTTCGAGCTCTTTTAGGACTCTAAAGAGTTCCTTGGAATTAGAGTCGGCTTGTGTGATACGATTATTAAGCGATTCTTTTTTAGCAATGATGATGGCGTCTTTATAAATGAGGGAGGCGAGGAGGAAGCCGTCTTTATGCTCATCAGATGGGTGGCTTTTCCACCGGTTTTCCGCGCAGCGTTTGGCCTTGCGAAGGATTCTTAGCTGTGGCATGAACCATGAGTTGAGGTGTGCTCGTGGTTTAGCCTTTCTAAGTTTAATTGGTGCTAAGGTGTCAATGGCCGTGAGCATCGTTTGGTTGTAGATGTCTGCAAGGGAGGTGGGATCAGAGCAGGCGTTGGTCGCCGCATTAAGAGAGGGGAGTAACAGTGGGAGGAGATGTTCTCTTGTTATATTTTTATTGCGGGTGGGGAGGGCTGGGGCTATAGGTGTTGGGGCTCGCGGGGAAGCTTCAATGTTAAATGTTATGATGTGATGGTCAGACCATAAGCAAGGGGAGTTATTGAGGACCTGGATGTTGCAGTTGGAGCCGGCTAACCAATCAATGGTCCTGCCTTTAATATGGGTCGGTTCTTGTAAGTACAAGGTAAGGCCAGGTTAGTAAGAGCATACTCCAGATCAGTTGCTACAGGATCCTTAGGGTCGCCGCAACCAAGATTGAGGTCACCTAAGATTATTGTTTGGGAGTTGTTTTTTGTATTGTCAAGAAGAAGACTGGAAATTTCACTGACAAAGGTGGGTGCCGGCCTTGGGGCCTGTAGATAAGGTGAAGGGTGGCCGTTTGGTTAGGTGTTAGTAGTAATTTGATTGTCAGCAGTTCAGCTGATTCGAGTTTGGAGTCGGATACCACTCTTAGGTCAAGGGAGTTTTTGTGGATGAATGCCACGCCACCGCCTCTAGTATGGGCAGAGGGGCCTCACAGCGTGTAATGCCATATTCAGGCGGTAAGGCCAAGGATAGAGAAGGGCCAGAGGCGGCATGTAGCCAGGTTTCGGATATGGCAATGAAGTCAAGGTTGGCAGTAGTGATAAGGTCGGCTATGTCAAGAGCGTGTGCTGTGAGGGATCTAGCATTGATGAGGGCACCCTTGAACATAGGCAATTTAACCCCTGTGGTCTTAGTTTTGCAAGTGGCGGAGGGCGAAGGCGGGCTGGGTGGTGTGTGTGGGGCTTGCTTAGTGGTGTAGGTGCGGGAAGGACGAATACGGAATCTGGTGCCTAGTCTCTTGTTCCTGAGAGTAAGGGGGCAAGGTTGGTTAGGGGTTGGTTTTGTGGCAAAGTGTTTGAGCCAGAGAGCAGGGTCATTAAGGTATTGGTTAATCTGGTTGCAGGGGTGGTGAGCGTCAACGGAAGTTGCTGAAGGACTCGTTGAGGGTGTCAAAGTCATGGTGGGTGACGCTGGGTCACGTAGGTAGGGGCAGGCCAGGATATTGACCTCAAAGGTAGGAGTGGTTGACTTGGGTGGTTGAGTGAATGGGGCAAGGTATGTGGTTAGGAGGTGGTGCAAAAGAAGGCGCACGCTGATGTGCATGATGGTGGTGCTGGCTGCCAGAATAGGTTCCCTATGAGCTTGTTGAGATGGACAAGTTAGGGTCTGCTTGAGTGGGCCTGGTGAGATAATGGAAGGGGGTGAGGATGCTATGGTATGGCTGGAAGCCTCGGCACCTAGATAGGGATAACCCAATGGCTGGAATGCAAAGGTCAGGGCAGCCCTAGATTAGTGTAGTCGCAGGCAGTCACCCAGGGCAGTGGTAAACCTAGATTAGACGTGACCCAAGTCAGGTACGGCACAATACAATTTGATGCGCCCTAAGGCACAGCACCGTTGAAGTGGTCAGTGGGCTACCAAAGGGTATATTACAATTGAAAAGGTCTGTAAGCGACCATAAGGCACAACACAATTGAAATGGTCTGAAAGCGACCTTAAGGCACAACACAATTGAAATGGTCTGAAAGCGACCATAAGGCACAACACAATTGAAATGGTCTGAAAGCGACCTTAAGGCACAACACAATTGAAATGGTCTGAAAGCGACCATAAGGCACAACACAATTGAAATGGTCTGAAAGCGACCATAAGGCACAACACAATTGAAATGGTCTGAAAGCGACCTTAAGGCACAACACAATTGAAATGGTCTGAAAGCGACCATAAGGCACAACACAATTGAAATGGTCTGAAAGCGACCTTAGGCACAACACAATTGAAATGGTCTGAAAGCGACCATAAGGCACAACACAATTGAAATGGTCTGAAAGCGACCTTAAGGCACAACACAATTGAAATGGTCTGAAAGCGACCATAAGGCACAACACAATTGAAATGGTCTGAAAGCGACCTTAGGCACAACACAATTGAAATGGTCTGAAAGCGACCATAAGGCACAACACAATTGAAATGGTCTGAAAGCGACCATAAGGCACAACACAATTGAAATGGTCTGAAAGCGACCATAAGGCACAACACAATTGAAATGGTCTGAAAGCGACCTTAAGGCACAACACAATTGAAATGGTCTGAAAGCGACCATAAGGCACAACACAATTGAAATGGTCTGAAAGCGACCTTAGGCACAACACAATTGAAATGGTCTGAAAGCGACCATAAGGCACAACACAATTGAAATGGTCTGAAAGCGACCTTAAGGCACAACACAATTGAAATGGTCTGAAAGCGACCATAAGGCACAACACAATTGAAATGGTCTGAAAGCGACCTTAGGCACAACACAATTGAAATGGTCTGAAAGCGACCATAAGGCACAACACAATTGAAATGGTCTGAAAGCGACCTTAGGCACAATACAGTTATAAGGGGGTCTACTAGTGAACATAAGGCACAAAATACTTATGATATTCTAAGGTTCAAGAGTTTCAAGGGAGGCATGAAACACATTCAAATAATAGTGGCTCAGAGTACATGCCTACAGTAGTGACCCCGGTACTGGCATGCGTGATTATACTCCTTGAAATGACGGTCAATGTAGAAAATGGAGTACAGGTAAAGGCGACTGAGGGGGAGTCGTATCATTGCAATGTCAGAAAAGGAACAAGGACAGGGGCAAAGTACTTACAGTGGGTTCACCTAGTATGAATGGGGTATTTGGATACTTGCTTGCGATAGCTTGCCTCGGACTTTGCGGAAGGCGGTCGGGGAGGTTTAATTTGAGCAGGGGGGGTGGCCACGCCGCGCTCTCATGCGCGTAACAGGCGCAGGAACAGGCCTTTGTGTGGCCTTCGTGCTGGCCACCGGCAGTTCCGCCTACCGGTGGATGAATGCAGTTTTACACTGCTTCGAGCGAGGATCAGCCTCGCTTTCGTGCCACGCGGCGCCCGGCATGCGGGAGTCAGGCACCCTTGAAGACAGGGTCAGGCAGGCCCTTCGATGCTGCCGGCGAGGTTCTGCAATGCACTCCGTGTGCGTAGAGCAGCTTCAGGGATGGGAGGGGGGGCTCCTGCCCTCTACCCTCGGCGAGGATGGATGGAATGGGGGCACAGGCGCAGGAACAGGCCTTTGTGTGGCCTTTGTGCTGGCCACCGGCGGATGAATGCAGTTTTACACTGCTTCGAGCGAGGATCAGCCTCGCTTTCGTGCCGTGCGGCGCCCGGCATGCGGGAGTCAGGCACCCTTGAAGACAGGGTCAGGCAGGCCCTTCGATGCTGCCGGCGAGGTTCTGCGATGCACTCCGTGTGCGTAGAGCAGCTTTAGGGATGGGAGGGGGGGCTCCTGCCCTCTACCCTCGGCGAGGATGGATGGAATGGGGGCACAGGCGCAGGAACAGGCCTTTGTGTGGCCTTCGTGCTGGCCACCGGCGGTTCCGCCTACCGGCGGATGAATGCAGTTTTACACTGCTTCGAGCGAGGATCAGCCTCGCTTTCGTGCCGCGCGGCGCCCGGCATGCGGGAGTCAGGCACCCTTGAAGACAGGGTCAGGCAGGCCCTTCGATGCTGCCGGCGAGGTTCTGCGATGCACTCTGTGTGCGTAGAGCAGCTTCAGGGATGGGACGGGGGGCTCCTGCCCTCTACCCTCGGCGAGGATGGATGGAATGGGGGCACAGGCGCAGGAACAGGCCTTTGTGTGGCCTTCGTGCTGGCCACTGGCGGTTCTGCCTACCGGCGGATGAATGCAGTTTTACACTGCTTCGAGCGAGGATCAGCCTCGCTTTCGTGCCGCGCGGCGCCCGGCATGCGGGAGTCAGGCACCCTTGAAGACAGGGTCAGGCAGGCCCTTCGATGCTGCCGGCGAGGTTCTGCGATGCACTCCGTGTGCGTAGAGCAGCTTCAGGGATGGGAGGGGGGGGCTCCTCCCCTCTACCCTCGGCGAGGATGGATGGAATGGGGGATGTAACCAAGAAGATGTACCCTTCCTAGTGTACGAAGCTCAAGGCTATAATACTTTATTGGTACAGGAGTATACTCCTGTCCATAGATTAGTGTATAGGTTGGTCTATTAAGTGGTCGATCCAAACCTGAGGAAAAAGGTATATTAACCTCTCACTGAGCTAAGACAAACCAGAGGGTAGTAAACAAGGGTTTTATTTGCCAATCGTACAGGTAAATATTTCTAGCCCACGTGCTTTGTTACCACCAACCCTGTCCCACTTCTCACAGTGCTGGGACACACCATTCTCAAATCAATTTCTCTCCCTTTACTATGGACGCCTTTTTTCTTCCACAACGGCATCCAGTGCCCGCGCCTTCACTTGCAACGCGTACTCGCGGCCCCTGCCCAGCCAGACAGCATTCCTCTCCGTGCGCGACTGGACTGTAGAAGCCGCCGTGCTAGGTAAGCTAACGCTTAGAGGTTGTAGCATGTCTGCCCACCTATTAACACACCTCGGGTGCGGTATTTGGCCTGACCACAGATGAACTAGCTATTCTTTATACCCTGTAAATACCCTGTACACACGGCCACAAGGGGCTGACCTATAAGCACAATAAGGACACCTGAGGGAGGGATAAAACTACCTCTCCCTTTTGTACACCACGAAAACGAACGGAACTAACGTCCACTATTTGTGTATGTGCAAATGACTTTATCCCGCACCTTGCTCTTATGTCCTACACATGGACAGTGCAATGAAATCCATACGCCTAATATTTATGGACCAGTCAACTTTGGTTCCCCACCTCACCCTGGGCTTCTTTTCTTTCTCTGTCCAGGGATCCACCTAGGACTGTTTGCAGACATCTCACCTGATGCTGATGAAGATTTTCTGCGCACCCACCCCAGCTCTTTAACCATCCAGTGAACTTTCACTTGCGTTCTTGCAGGTACCTGTTTTATGTATTCACTGCACCCTGCATTTGGTATTTGCCTGCAAGCCACTGAAGCCTGTAGTGAGGTCCATACAACATCCTCAGTATATTTTTTCTTCCCCCAATTTTGTCTCTTGCGCAGAACAACGCTCAACACTACGACTACTCCCCTGGGCCTGCCCACCTTCCAGTAGGACCCAATTGAGTACTTTCTTTGCCCAGCCCTTTTGCCCTTTGGTGATTGAAGACCGAGACTTTGGGATTTCAGCACCGGCAGGTAAGCCGCCGCTTCGGTGCTTGAGAAAACAGACATATTGTCACATATGCCAAATGACTATTGGCATGCCTATAAATCACTCAGTGTAGCACTCTATCCACATTGCAGGGTCGCCCCTACGAATGGAGCCCTGAAGAAGGCGGACGCTACCTTAATGCACTTCCGCCACATGCATTTGTTCCCGCCTGAATCAGACTCTGTTCACTCAGTCTCTGCCACGTTGGCTATCAAGATATCTTATTCTCCATAGGACCCTGGAAACACATACTGTTGTAAAGCAATACCTGACTAATAGACTTTCCTTTAAAAAGGATACCCTTATGACAATTGGGCGATGGTATAGCCTCCCTCGCTTTTCACTTTTTTACCTTGGGATTTATTCACAAAGGACCTGAGTGTTCACATGAATTGATACACTGTTATGCAAAAAACGAAAGATAAAAACCTTTGCTCAAGATTTTGTTCACTTTGTTGTAAATACTGCACTTCTCTCCCTTTTTCGGAGTATTTATTGTTGGTATTATATGTTGTCTTTACCTTTTGTTCATCTATGTTGCATTTTTCAACACATTCTTTTAAGCTTTATGTACTGAATATTTACCTGTACGATTAGTAAATAAAACCCTTGTTTGCTACCCTCTGGTTTGTCTTAGCTCAGTGAGAGGTTAATATACCTTTTTCCTCAGGTTTGGATCTACCACTTAATAGATCAACCTATACACTAATCTATGGACAGGAGTATACTCCTGTACCAATAAAGTATTATAGCCTTGACCTTCGTACACTAGGAAGGGTACATCTTCTTGTTAACATGTTATGCCTGTGGCTCAGTACCCTTTCTGAACCGAGCCCAACCCTATCTCCCCTCGGGGCCTTTTATGTTACCCTCATCACAAACGGAAACTTGGATCTTTTGGTCATTACCGAGACCTGGCTCAATGAAGCTTCAGGTCCAGCTCTAGCCTTAGTCCAACCTCAGGGTTACACCATCTCTAAGCAAGACTGCCCCATTTTAAAAGGTGGTGGAGTAGCCCTTATCGCGAAACAGTCCATCGCTATCCAAAAGGTCCTAGACGAACCAGGCTTTACCAGTGACTATCTGATCGTGAAAGTTTCCCCTTCACCTAACCGAACCATCACCCTCCACATTGTGTACCGTCCCCCTGGACCTACTACAGACTTTCGGGACTCCCTTTCACATGCCATCTCGGGCAACCTTAAGAAATCTACCAAATCTGTCCTCCTGGGTGACCTTAATTTGGGCCTGAATGATCGCTCCGATTCACATGCAGCTACCATCAACAAAGCCCTCTCAACCTTGGGTTTTAAGCAAACAGTCACAAGGCCTACCCACATAAAAAAGGTTGCACCCTGCATTGGATTGCCCACCAGAACTGTAATCAGTCTATCACCTCCATCACCCCAATTCCCTGGTTGGACCACCATGCATCCATTTTGAACTGAAGCCTACCAAAGTGCCCATAACGCTGCTGCCCTCTCTCCCCCCTGCCCATGCTAGAAGCTCCTGCCTTCTCACCAAGGACCTAACCTACTTGTGCCGGCCCTTCAACCACTCTTCTCAACAAACCCGGATACTTTGGCTAGAGTGCAACAAATTACTGGGTCTCAGGCAGTCCGGCTTCAGGCCCGGCCATGGGCCCGAAACCACTCTTCTGGACTTAAAAAATAGACTGATGACCTGAGGGACGCGGGTAAACCAGCCATCCTCCTGCTCCTAGACCTGTCCTCAGCATTTGACCTGGTGAACCATGATACTCTCTGTCAATACCTTTCATCTGCTGCTAACTTCTCACCTACAGCCACAGCCTGGGTCACTTAATTTCTCCAAGAAAGAGTGATGAAAGTTTTTTCTGATGAAGCATGTGCTAACCCCAAATTTCATCAAGTGTAGTGTCCCTCGGGGCGTGGCCAGCAGACGCGGGATGAGGACGTGATTACCCACTGCTCCCGGACCGCCGGCTTAATCCTGCTAATATCCTGACTAAATATGTACCTGAAACCAAAGAAAATAACTCGAGCTGGCTGCGGAAACCCTCGGCCACGAATCACTCCAATATAAAACATAAATCGGAGAGCATTTCAAAAGATATGCGCAAGAGAGTACAGAGACGGTGGACCAGGCATCCTGAACAAAATGGCCGCCGTGACCCAAAGTATGGCCTGAACGGAGGGAACGCAGTATGGCAGCGGATCCACCACCCCAGACAGCCCGTGTGAAGAACTGGCGCACCAGCGCTGTGAGCGCGGTGCGCCTTCACCGACTCCGGCGTCAGAATGCACTGTGACCGGGTGTGTGTGTGGGCCCAAAACTAACGAGGGAACACAGACGCCCCTGGCCCCGCTCCACACCTACCTGGGGCGGAGCAGCTGGCGACGTGGGAACGGCCTGCCGGCGCAGGATCCCTGGCTGTTCCGGCCGCTGTGGGAGCCTGTGCCCCCCCTCACGAGGAAAGATACACAGTGCGAAAGGCCGGGTGCAACCTCCTACCTCAGTGTTTGGAGACATCTAGGAGCAACATGACCTGGGGCTTCGGGAAACGAAGGACTCCCCGCGCGTGAGATCCAGTGACCGGGGGCGCAGCGCCCGCAATACAGAGCACCTTGTAACTCCCACACATACACACGCATGAAACTGCTCCACCCGACGAGAGTGGCACGGAGGAACGGCCGCTCCCGAATTCCAGCGACCCACACCAATACCCAGTAAGCGAAATGCAGCCCGTACTCCATACAAACTGAAACAGAAGCTGGGACACCCATATTGGCTCAATGACCACAACACAGGAATGAGGCGAAACCCAGGGAACAATCACCCCACCTGCCACTGCAAGCAAAGACAGATGCTACCGACACGCCTCGAATTGCGAGAAAACAATAATTATCAATATAAGCGGCTCCCTGCTGAGAGACGATCCCTAGCAAACAAGACAGTATCAGCTCCAACCGCACTCCGGGTCAGAACTGAACACGCCTGTGGCACTGACCCGCTGGACTTTGAGACTGGAGGACTACAGTCCTGCAGTGTATAGACTTGGAACTTACAACTGAACCAGGTTTGGGTAGAAAGCCCCTCTTGGGTACAGTTAGAACTAAGCCTCAGTTGAATACGCCGACACAGAATGATGTCGGGGGTGCAATTTCAGTGACCTGTAGGGAGCAAGCGACACTGAAAGAACAGTAGCGAAGATACGGACTGCAACTATACCTCCCTGGTGTGGCAAAATCTGAGATTGGTGACCGTACCATCTTTTATAGAACCACAGTTGGGAACTTCTGGCCAGCTCCGACGGACATTAAACGACGACTAAAAGCCCCATATAAAGGCGAAATAAGACCTCCAAGGCTCTGCCAGACCAATTCACAAGGGATCTTGAATAAAACCGCGGCCACTGGAGGTCACTTAACCAAACGGTAGTAACCAGAGTATACAACTACTGACCGGCATGGCGGTGTAACCACCGACCAAGTGGGAAAGAGGCAACAACAAACAATCTTGACCCTGAACACCATGGGGAAAGACAGAGCAAAGAATGCGACAACGCAGAGTAAAATGGAGCAGTATACAACCCCTGCCCAAGCTCCCCAGGAGGAGCAAGCCAAATCTAGCGACACACAAGGAACAGAGCAAGAGGGTATATCTCTTAAGGATGTCATGAACGCCATTGCCAATTCAAGGACCTCGATGGATAAAGAAATGGACGGCATAAGCACAGAGGTATCCCTACTGCGTCACGACCTGCAGAAGCTGAAAGCCCGCAAAGGTGAGGCTGAGGGTCACATATCAGAAATGGAAGAGGGTCTGAGAAACGTAAATCACCAAATGACTGGAACGCTGGCACGACTCAAAGCACTGGAGGAACAAGTGGAAGAAGGGGAAGGAAGAGCGAGAAGAAACAACATCCAGATTCTCAGCCTGCCTGAAAAATCTGAGGGTCCAAGCATGGAGCTGTTCCTAGAACAATGGCTTTAAGATCTATTCACTCCCAAGTCCCTATCAAAATTCTTCTCAGTGGAACGTGCTCACCGCATGCCAACAGGCAGAAATATCTGCAGACCCCCCCACGCACAGTGATAGCAAAGCTCCAGAACTATAGAGATCGAGACGCCATACTGCAGATGGCCAGAACCAAAGGAACCATAACTTACAATGGCTCTAAAGTCGCCTTTTTCTCGGACTTCACTAGGGAGGTACAGAAGGCGAGGCAGTCCTTCAACCCACTTAAAAGACGTCTACAGGCTCTCAACATAAAATACAGACTCTTGTTCCCTGCACAACTAAAAATACTCCACAACGGTGTACTTCACGGACCCCAGAGAAGCATGGAACTGGGCAGAAAGAACCCTGGAAGGCGCTTGGGGGTCTGGCCGGAGGCGGGACATCAGCAGAAACAGACCACGACCTGAGAGAGTAGCACCCGAACGCTCTAGGCGAGAGATAGAACCACCACCAAATGGAGCCAATACCTAATGCGGGTGGGACTGCGCTTGCACGAGCAGAAATACACATTGGCATGGAACAAAGCAACGCCACTTGATGCCATCAGCGATGTTGCACAACTTGGGTTCAGAACAGCTGGCGGCCAGGACTGCACGAACCCCCAACACAGTCACTCCGTAAATACGATAAGTAACACCCCTGGCTACTCAGTGCACAGAGGTATTTGCAGGCTTGACTGTCTGGAATGTAGAGTACTAAATTGTTCAATTTTTCTTTTCCGTGATGTTAAGAGTTAATGTAAGAGTATTGAAGTTTAGCAGTTTTTAAGTTTGTAATGGGGCGACAGATGCTTCAGTTGAGAATGGAGTACAGGGAGGGAGTTGGGAACGAGTTTCTAATTCAATGGTTTGTGTGCGAAGGCACTGTGATCACACTAAACACAAACGACACAACGACAATACAAATGCTGGCACTTGCAGAACAGACATCTCCCATAGGGCACGAGCATGAACCACAAAGCCCACATACCCAATGGCGCTGCCTACCGCGATAACCAACAACCGCTTAACAATTATAACATGGAACGTTAAGAGATGTCTGGTGACAATACATAAATAGGCATGCACCAGACATAGTGCTCCTAACAGAAACACACTTAGCTGGGACGATATGTAATCTCTTTAAAAGGTCCACTATCGGACAGTGATACACGCAGGCTTCTCCACGGGAGAGAGAGGGGTGTTGATCCTAATTCATAGAAGTTACCACTAACGATATTGAAGGCGACTCATGACACTGGGGGAAGATATATACACAAACGCTACGCTATGGAACTAAACACTTGCGATCATGGCAGTATATGCCCCGCTGGCACTCCTACCTACACTACTAGCAGACATTACACCCATTCTCGCGGCGAACACTGCTAATATATGGGTAGTGGGCGGGGACTTCAATGAGGTCATGGATAACACACTGGATTGCACACACATATGGGGGAGGAATCCAACAACTAACACCAAGCTAGCTACCTTCCCCTCAGCACTAGGCTTGAGAGACGTATGGTGAGACTTGCACAGAGACACACGCGAATACTCCTTCCATTCAGGCGTGCACGTCTCACTATCTAGAATAGACTACTTCTTTCTACTAGCTCAGAATATTCACAAGGCATACAGCGTGTCACTACTCCCACGTGGCCTCTCCAACCACTCTCCATTGTTGATAGAACTCGAAACTGAATGGCCACGACCCCCCTCCCGCCTGGTGACTAAACAATTATTACCTGGGGTTCCCGGACCTGATAGAACAGATAAGCAACACTACCTCTACCTACTTTGAGCTGAACACAGGCTCCGTAGACAACCCTGGAACACAACGGGAAGCCTACAAGCCAGTACTGAGAGGAGAAATCCTTGCATGGACAGCGGCACACCAAAAAGCACACCGTAAGGAGGTTGTAGACGCTGAAAAGGAGGTGGCACATAGGGAAGCACAGCACATACAAAATTACACACCCGAGACAAATAGAGATTGAATACTAGCACAAAAAATACTGCATAACCTGTCATTGGATTGTGCCAAAAAGGCACACAGAGCCATGAGAGCACGACTATATGAAACGGGGGAGAAAGCAGGGAAGTTACTAGCCTGGCTAGAAAGACGCGATGAAGGGCATCAGCAAATAAGAAGTATTAAAGATGTGAATGCAGAGCTAGTCTCAACTGACGGTGCAATGGCAGAATGCTTTGCAACATACTATGAAGGGCTCTATAGTACCCCAATAGATAACACAGCACTAGATGAAGTTGATCTCCCCTCACTAGATGCAGAACAAACAGACTCGCTGGAGGGCGATATTACGGGGGAGGAAATATCGACAGTCATCTCCCAACTACAATCAGGCAAAGCCCCAGGTCCGAATGGTCTCCCGGTTGATGTTTGGAAGAAACTAAGCCATGAAGCCATCGCACCACACCTGCTCAATATGTTCGAACACTCCAAAAGGGTGGGTATACTCCCGATGGACCTGCGCAAGGCTACCATAATAGCATTGCCAAAAGAGGGTAAACCCCCAGACGAATGCAGCTCCTATAGGCCTATATCCCTGATAAACAGCAAGACTAAGATACTGGCAAAAATACTTGCCAACAGACTCCAAGAGGTAATAACGTTCCTGATCCACCCCGATCAATGTGGCTTCATGCCACAGAGATCCATGAGAATGAATATCCGTATACTGCATTTAGCGCTTGAAAGAGCACCAACCCTACAACAATCACTGGTGCTATTGATTTTGAGAAGGCTTTCGACTCTGTCCATTGGGAGGCACTATGGATAATCATGAAGAAAATGGGCTTTGGGGAACAATTCATAAAATGGGTTCAGCTCCTGTATAATGGCCCCATAGCAGAAGTGAGAGTAAACGGCTGGCCCTCCCGCAACATCCAACTGGGAAAAGGTACTAGACAAGGTTGCCCGCTATTAGCCATACTATTCGCGCTGATAATTGAGTCCCTGGCTATAATCCTAAAGAACACAATGTCATGGTCAGGTTTCCGATGGAACCCAATATGGGAAGACAGGATCTCGCTCTATGCCAATGACCTATTGATCTATTTGGGTAATCCGGCAGTCTCCTGTCCAGTAGTCACACAAATACTGATAAAATATGGCACTTTCAGTGGCTTAAGAGTGAATTGGAGCAAATCGATATTCCGGTTAAAGGAATAGACTGTTTACCTCCCGAGGGCTCCCCATACAAAGTCGAAAATGAACAATTCCATTACCTGGGCATCCTAATCTCGAATAAACTGTAAGACTATGTGACCCTTAACTTACACCCGATTATGAAACACTTTACAAAAGACGTAGGCCACTGGGTGACACTGCCACTGACACTACTAGGAAGAGCAGCACTCTTCAAAATGCTGGCTCTGCCTCGCTTTTTATATATATTACAAAATGCCCCTCTACACGTTCCCACAGATGAATTCCGCAAAATAGACAAGACACTGCGTACATTATTGTGGGGACGGGGTTGACACCCAAGGATAGCATTGAGTACACTTCAACGCTCAGTGTGGGAGGGAGGAATAGGGCTCCCACACATTCAAGCATATTACTGGGCGAGTCAAATGGCAACTGTAAACGACATACTACATGTTAACTCAGAACTACCGCACATACGAGCAGAAAAGGCGGCAAGGCATGACATACCCCCACTCGAGAGCCTGTATAGCACGGTGGGCCGCCCCCTCTCCCGCATGATAACAGCCCATGATACGACCGTAATTTGAGTGGAAACACACAAACGCATTGCTTGGGGAAACAAAATCACCCCCATACAGCCCCTCTGGAATACTGGAAGAACACCTTCCTTCCGGAGCTATGCAAACTACCTAAATGGCCAATTTGGGAAAAAGCGGGAATACTAACAATTCAACAAGTGTTTAAAGACGGCAAAATCATACCCTTTGCTGAATCATCAACCACTCATGGTCTCCCATCTACTGAACACTACCATCACACGCAGCTATCCATGCACTCACCAAACACATAACGCACCTTGCTGATCTACCAGAGTGCACACCTATAGAAAGGAACATCGTCTTAGATAGCGTGAATACTAAAACTACATCTGTCATGTATAATGTAATCTCTTCGTTTGCTACGATAGAAATGTGCAGCCTAAAGGAAAAATGGGAGAGGGATGTGGACTCTAACTCTAATGTACCACAGAGAGACAGCAATATCGGCTAGAATAAGACTCATACAATTGAAAGTGCTACACAGAATATACTATCCCAGAGTAGCACTGTATAGTTGGGGAAAGACCACAGATGCTAAATTCCTACGCTGTAAACACGAAGAGGGTACCTTTTATCACATCTTGTGGCAATGTACACGTATACAATACTTCTGTGGAAAATGTTGCGACAGGTTTTCAAGGGTTATGGGCCGGCCAATCCCAAACGAACCAAAACCCCTACTACTGGGGATAGAAGAAGAGAGAGAAATGACCCCATTTGAAAAAACTTTTGCTCTCAACGACCACAGGGCCGGTCAAAAGAAATATTGCACAATTGTGGGGCTCAGAGATCACCACGCAATATGACCAATGGGTAGCAGATGTAGACACCTGCATGGTAATGGAGTGTCGAATCTACAAAGCTTGGGGCTGTCCTGGCAAAGCAGGCAAAATATGGCAGAAATGGGAACAGACAACGTAATACACAAACATAAACTGTGCGACCTGGAGAGACAATGACTGCATAATACAGTGATGACCCAGCCGTGGACATATTGTGCTACGAACTATTGTGACATTGCGCTATTGTCTTTTAGTTATGAGAAAGAAATGATTACAGTGCCTTTGTAGTACGGATGTAAGTGTGTTAGTATATTGTATACTGTTGTTTGAAGTAACAAAATACAATAAAATGTGTTATAAAAAAAGTGTGGTGTCCCTCAAGGATCCTGCATCTCTCCTACCCTGTACAACCTACTCATGAGGCCTCTCTTTAGCTTCCTGTACGCAGGTGGCATCACATATACTAACTTTGCTGATGACACGCAGATCATTATCCCCCCTTAGAGAAGACTATGAAGCGGACAGCAAAACTCTCAATTCCATCTATGCAGAGATCCAAACCTGGATGGCGGAAAATTGGTTGTGCCTCAATGGCGAAAAAAAACCCAAGATTTTTCTCCTAGGCTCACCAGGAACTCTCAAGAAACTTGATTTAAAGTACAACTCATTTTCAGTTGACAACACTCCCATCAACGTCTCACATGCTGTGAAAACCTTGGCTCCAACCTCTCAATGAACAGACAAGTGAACGTCACCTCATCTGCCGCGTCCTACCACTCTTAACTGATCACGGCAGCTAGACCATTCCTAACAAAACAGAATTGCCTTACCAAAGCCAGAGCAATAATTGGGTCTCGGCTAGACTATTGCAATGCTCTTCTGGCTGGCACTTCTTCCAAAAATATTAGAAAACTTCAGATGGTACAGAACGATGCACTTCGAGCAGCCACTGGCATTGCCAAACGTGACCATATATCAGCAAATACAAAACCTGTGCACTGGCTCCTCGTTAGGGAACCCATCTTGTTCAAAACCCTAGCACTCGCCCACAAATGTCTGCATGACACCGCTCCCGTGTACCTCTCACAAAGGATTGACAAACCTTACTCAGATAGACGTACCAGAACGGCCTGCCTAAATAGGATCACCATCCCCAGAACCCTCAGAGTTAAAGCAGGAGGAGCGCGCTTTCCAGTCATTGCAGTAACCAACTGGGACTTGCTCACTCCACACATAAGAAACATGGACTCATACACAGCATTTAGGAAAGCTATCAAAATACTGTTTGTTTAACTGCATAATTGAAAGTTTATGTACAAACGTCCTGTATTTACAGGCCTGATTCTTTACCAAGCTAGGCCTCTGCTCATTGTAACCACGAGCTAAGCCTACAACTCTGTAACTAAGACATATTCTTGCAACAGCGCCTCGATGCCCTTGGGCTGCAGTGCGCTTTACAACGTCAAATAAATAAAAAAAAATCTTCTTGTACATTATAGTAGTACTGAAAAGGGGTTTCTTATTTTCTCTAGGGGAAGGGGTAGGAACAGATACATGGCAATAGGCCATTAGGGTACTGGGCCACAGGGGAATCTTCCTCATGGAAAAACGGGGTATATTGCACCTCATCCAATGAAGCCATAACAACTCCCTGGTGTCCGTCTCCTCCCATGTGAGCATCCCTCGTGTAATCGCCCCCAGGGTCTGGATCATGTAGTGGCTGCCGTCCCCTGTCCACATGGCAGGAGGTTATTAGTGGGGAATCTGTGGCGACTCCAATGGATTCATCACAGAGGGCAGTGGTAGTTAAGTAGGATTACAGGGGGCAGGGGTGGTAGGTCAGAGCACACTTGGGCCAGCAGTCAATCGAGGAGTGAGCACATTTAGAGGGCTGGCAGAAGAGGCGCGAGGGCTAATTTCAAATTAATGTTTGCAGAACCCATTGCGTACAGAAAATACCCATGCATATCTTTGCAACAGAAATGCATTGATCTGTTGTAGTGTAAGGTTCCCAAAAGCAAACGGCAAGTAGAAAAGGCTAAATCTGTTTAAAAGGCAAATGCATGTCAATTTATGATGCTTTGCATGGATCACCTATCAAAATCACACAATATATGATGAATGGGTAGAATGCGTTCAATACAATGTAGGCAAAGGACTTGGGTTTGAGATTGTGTGGGGGCAGTCATTTGGTGCATATTTTTTATATAAAATGTCGTCTCTTTATTGGTTGTATCAAAATTTCCACAACAAGCATCCAATCGTATTCACCAAAAGAAATGCACAAAAGTATCACATGTTCCCTGAACTCAAACACCCTCCAAACCAACATCAGACCACGTTTTACAAAAAAAGAACGCACAATGCTACAAAGGGTTTGCTTCTCAACCATTTCCCCTTCCTATCTCAGCAGTGTCATCCTACATGTAAAATAGAGGTTAGCTCTTCACAGGAGCATCTCACCGGAGGGGTAGAGCAATCCATTCAATAGCAACACCCATTCCATTCTATTTGTTGCTTCCACCAAAACGTATATAAAATTAAATCCTAATCAATGTTGCAAGATCAGCATTTGCCCATTTAAGCAGGTCTCTTGACCACTCAATTACTCTGGGGCCTATAGGGCTACACCATGTCACGGCTATCTGCAGTTTGGCCAACACAAGCGCCTGTCGACCATTTTGTTCAGTCGCTTCATTGACTTCCGCCTGGGGAATAGTGCCAGTAAACATACTAACGGAGATTCCACTATCCAAGTAGCCCTCATGTCACACATTTTTGCCATCACTTCCCCCTCCAGAATTGGCCAAGCTTCGGACATTGCCATATCAAATGAAGGAACTGGATCCCTGCACCCTTGCACAGAGGTCAGGCCTTACCAGATACATTTTGTGTAATCTTTGGGGTGCTAAATACTCCCTTTGCAAAACACTGTATTGTAAAACTCTCAGGGGGAGGGAGGCCAGGGGAATTGTTCAAGACAGCACTTTCGTGCAAGTACATATATTAAGATATTTTGCCATGGCTCGCTATCAAACGTCATTCCCAGGTCTTGCTCCCAGGTTTTTACCTTTTATAAGATCATGTCGTCTGCATGCATAGAGACTACATTTGTCGCACCGTTAACCCCGCTTCCATCAGATCTTGAAACATGCATGCAAGTGGCTCCAAGGCCAATGCAACAATGCAAACAAAACAGCTATCAGAGACCAGTTTCCCCCCCATCTTCAGGGATTGAAATTTGGATTTGTTGACCAGGAGCAAAAAGCAGCTCCTGGGTATCGGGCATAACTAGTTAGGCAGGAGCTACCTTTGGGAAACCAGGAGCTAGTACAGAGTGTGCAGCAAATCTAACTTTGTGCAAGATGCAAACACTAACATTTTGCTCATTTCATGTTATCCAATATGCTCCAATTGTCCCTTAAGTGTGTTATTTATTGTCCTTTTTATATACAATCCCAAACATAAATAGTAAAAATCACAGAGCTAGATTTGTATGGCACCCTTTGCCCCAGGAGTTAAAAGTAGCTCCAGTTAGATGTTAGTTTCAAGCTAACCAGGCTCCCCTTGGCTAGAACCAGGAGCTAAATAGCTCCCAGCTCCTGGCAATTTCGAGACCTGCAGCTTTACTCCAGATGAAACAGAGGTATACAGTAACCTAATCCAACACATCATTGAAGAGCCCGAGTTAAACTTCTGCAAGGTAGCCCATATCCACTTCCATAGTAGGGTTGAATGCTTTTTGAGCATCCAAAGACAAGATCGGACATTGGAGAGAGATATTCTGCATGTGTGCAATAACATGATGCAAGCACCTCAGGTTATGCAACGTGTTTCTACCAGGCATGTATCCTCCCAGAAATGGGAGAACCAAGTACTAAGGATCTTCATGTCTGGGTTCAGCATAGACAAAGAATGGTATGATCCCATTTCTTGTGGATCTTTGCCCTGTTTAGGGACTGTGAATGCTTCCTGCATTGATTGAGGTAAGATGCCAGGTTGAAAGGCATTTTGAAAAACAAACATTCAACAGACTGCTTATGAGCTTTGGCCTATACAATTTAAAGAATTCAGAAGTAAGAACATCTGGCCCTGGTGTTTTCCCCTGTGGGAGAGGTCAGAAATAAAAGCCAGACACAAAGTTGTCATGTTTTTGGTAAAGACTTTTACTAGCATAAACTGGTTGGGGAAATTCCTCTCTGACCCCGCTCTTAGAGGAACTTTCCTACCTATAACCAAAAACTAAGGTTCTGTCTTTGTCAGGATGTCAGAAATCAAAAGCCATCCTTGTGTCCAAATATGCTAACCTGACCCTCACACTATAAACAAAATAATAAAGTGATAAGGGAAAGGTCTTTAACCTGGTATTTGTAGAAAGTGTTCATAAATAAAGAATATATCAGCTCCAACACAAAAGTTCACCAAGGTAACAGAACCTTGGTTCCAGAGGGTGGTTTCCCTTACCCTGGATTCTTCAAATGGGATGACAATGTGTCTGGTACCAACAGTTCTTTGGGTCTATCCTTGGCCAGCAACATTCCTGTTATATACAACACTGTTTAACCTTGTTGTCTCCTTACAAGTTCCATCTTTATTCAATCACACACGGTCCTTTCTTGGGCCTTCCCTGTGGGTTTACAGGTTGCCTGGTATACTTCTCTACCAGGACTTGTTAAGCACTTCCAATTGTCTGGTATACTTCCTTGCCAGGACTTTTCATATGCTTGCACTTTGCCTGGTTTACTTGCCTGCCAAGACTTCTCGTTTCCTTATAGGTGTACCACTCTCTCTTTACTTTCACAATTAGGTTCTCTTCCTTGAGTCAATGTTACAAATGCTTTCAACTTTCACTTTTCCCCAGATTGGCATCTCATGCTGTTAGGGAGAATTCTCTGTTTAGGCTGAATTTCCTAACCTAGTGAGTCCCCCAGCAGCTTTGCTGGATTTTTGGGGTTTATTTTTTTCTCCTGCCAAGAGTGAGACTCTTTTACCCTCACTCTTGGACATGACGAGAGTGTTTCTGTGACTTGCTATGTGCTTATGGGCTAGGGGGTATTTTTTACCCATAGGCTATCATTGGTTTTTGAATGTGTGTTACACAGCACCCTCAGTGCAGTAACACAGGGGTGTCATAGAGACCCCCAAACATAGACTCCACACCCTGGGACTGACTACTGTCTCCTTGGGTCTGTAAAGTCACAATTGACTTTACTAGTCTTAACTTAGGAACTTAACCAGTAAAAACCATCTTACTGTGGAAGTACTGGTAGGGGCAATTAGATTGCCCCTGGGTCTGTTGTCGAGGGGGTACTGTCCCGTCCCCCCTCGCCGGTGTTCTGGCTGGTGGCAGTGGATACCACGGAAATATTCCACCGGAATATTTCCCAATGGGATTTCCCATTGTTTTTAATGCACCACTTTTTTGGTGCAATGTTAAAGATACCGCCGGTTTATTTATTTAATATAAATTCACCGGTTGCGATTTTTTGCCAGAACTCACCGCCAAAATGGCGTCTAGGTTCACTTCAGTAACCCTGAACCCGAGTCGAGCCTCTGTTCCACTTTTGGCGGGCTTCTGCACAGAAGCCCTCCACAGTGGTGCCATTCTGTCTGGGTACCACAGGGGATGTGGGAGGGGGTTTAGGCACCCTGGACTGAGTTGCCTTGCCAACTCATGTCGCACTCTGGTGTGATTGGCCCAAGTGGTGAGCCACCCCGCTCACCACTTAGCATGTTTGAGTGACAGCTAGGCTGTATGAATGGGGGTTTGCTGCATAAAAGCAGGGTTTTTGGGACTGGTTCTTCAGAAGTCGCCACAGGACCTATGAAGCCGAAGAGGGAGAAGCCGAGCCGACCTGCCAAGACGACACCACCGGTGGAGCCCTGCGGAACCGTCTCACCACTTTTTCCGACGACAGAGGAGATCTCCCGCCGGAGAGTCTCCTTCCCTTAACTGGTGGGGACAACCAGTTGCTGCCTTCTTTTCGCCGTCCCGAAGCATCTCGTGGCCGCCTTGCCTGTGCCAAGCACCCCGGCAACCGGGATACCACTTTTTACCTCAACCGCGAAAGAGGGGTAAAATCCTTTGTGACCGGAAAACTCCATGGCTGGTCTCATCCCTGGTAGTGCAACGACCTTCAGCTTTCCTCCACGTCGAGATCACCTCTTCCTCTGGACGACGCCGCGACTTGCACCCACTACCAGGAACAACTACCACCGCTGGAGGATCCTTCCCACTTTTAAAGGTACTGTGTTCCGCCCGGCTTCCCTTGCCACCGATTGTACGGGGTAGATTTAGCCCTCGGCTCTCGAACCTGGGTAAGCCTGGGACACCCTAACTAAACTTTTTCTAAATTCAGTAAAACCTTTTCTACTCACCTGCAAAGACTTGTGACATTGTGTGATCTTGGGCATATTTTCGCCTGGCTCTCTCTAAAGCGGGCCACGAACCAATTCTCCTTGTTCCACAATTGACTGCCTTTTCTAACCTTATGTGAAAAGTGTTTTACCTGGCTGCTTTCATTACTTCTGCTTTTTCCCTCCCTTTTCTAATAACTTGTTGGAGTGCCATCTGACGTTAAGCGCTCACCTCTGTTTGGAAATAAGTGGTGTTAACTTAGACGGGTCCAACAAATGACTAGGGATGTACATATAAGTAATAGTGACTGTGTTTTGACTTACTTACCTTTTTCTGTGCTAGTGTAATTTATGAGTGTGCCTTTAAAATAAATAAGTATATACTTTTACACCTAGCTCTGGTCAGTGTTTGCTTGTACTACTGTGTCTCTGTACCTATCCTGTATCCTCTATATACTGCCTAACTCTTCTTGAGGGAAGTCTGACTGCTCAGCCACAGCTACCACAGTGAATCTGTGTGGTGCAGACTGCTACCAAGTGGGTTTACTGCCAACACCTGTAGTCTTAAATCTTTTGCAGTGGTCCCAGAGGGAACTGCACAGGTTTCTGCTTAACACATGCTCTCATATATTCTAGGAATTGCACTGCTATTATGCCCATTCGATTTACAAAAGATCATCTTATCATTTCAGGCAAAGTTCAAATTGGCACGGTGGCCGAAATGCCCCGGGGTCCCCACATCGCTTGGGCTGACTCACCTGTTCTTCCCAGCGTCTTCGGTCTCAGTCGCACATATGTGGCACAGCTCTGCCACTTGTCTTCCACTCTGGATTGCTTTGACGTCCCTCCGCCTTCTCCCGCGACTCCACTCCTGCATGCCTTCAGGTTCCGGTAAGGGTAACGCTGTGTCCGCCAGCTGCCAAACACTCTTGTGGGGTTTCTGTGGCACTGCTTGCTCTAGCAACGATTCTAGCCCTCTTTGCTGGTGAGCCCCTCGGCTCTGCCACAGGCCACCAGCTTATACACAGGAGATGCAATGTCTTCTCCTGAGTCTCTTGGGCTTTCTGAGCTTCCATTTTTAAATATCCCACGTATAGGTGCTTTCACAAAACCACTAGCACGCGCATTGAGCTTGAGGTTCTTGTTGCTCTGCATCAATTTCTACATCCTACTCATCTCAGTACTTCAGTGGCACTTGGAGCACTCTCTCAATGATGCCATGAGAAGGATCAGTTCTATATGAATTGGAATTAGAACTGAAAAAGGAGATTTTGGAAAAGACTTTCTTGCAGCCTTTAGACAAAATCTACACCCATCAGCCTAGGAAGGCTGCACCGGGAGGTACACTACTGGAGCAGCCCCTGACCCCAACTACCTGCTTTGACCACCAAGGTAAGCTCTTTGGGCTATTGTGACGACGACGTGCTTCGCCGATGCTACTACCTGCTCAGAGTTTCGTTCCGGTTCTAATATTATTAACATTGCGCCCGACACACTCTCAATTGTGATAAAAGGTTTCTTTGTGAATAGGTAACCTATTATCAGTACATCTGCGTTATTGGTAACCCAGTAACACGTGGCAATCAACCTTCCAAGATGGCTGCATGATGCGATTTTGTTATGACCAGCCTTCTCCATTGCCGAATCACTGTGCCCGACTTGATTGGCTACTCAGTTGCCTAATAGCCAATCGGGAGGACCGGAAGGGGAACGCCGGCCCCCCAACAAAGGCACCAAGAAAAAGGTGCCTTTCTGAGCCTGTCCTAGATATTGTGTGCCTGGCCAAGAACCTTTCGCCTCTCCTTGCCTTTGTGCCTTGCCAGGAGTATCCAGCTCTCCGAAAGGAAACCATCATCACCTTGTAAGGGAATAGTTTCTTACCTGTAACTCCATTTCTCCAGCATTGGTATCTTTCATGGATTCACATGCTTTGGATTCACATGCTTTGAATATTCCCCGTCGTCAGGCTGGGAATCCCCGGTACATTATAAAGACCCTTTCCCGTAGGAAAAACTTTTTTGACGCGTATGCGTCCTATCCACTTCGTTTTGCATCATGCGTGCCCCTGCCGTCAGGACGTCATGACATAAATACAAGCCCCGCCCCCGCGCTCCCTCAGATTTCGGCCCCCAAAGTAGTGGGGAAACCGGTTTGCATGATCAGGGGAGGCAGGTGGGCGCATGTGAATCCATGAAAGATACCAATGCTGGAGAAATGGAGTTACAGGTAAGAAACTATTCCCTTCTCCAGCATTGGATCTTTCATGGATTCACATGCTTTGAATAGATTACATAGCAGTATTACCCCCAAGAGGAGGTGTGCATGCAAACCCATATACATACTCCGTAACAGGCCATTCCCTATGATCATTTATACATCAGTAATAGTTAACATAGGAAACAACTGACCACATACAGTTATAAATTCCACAGGATGCAACCTCGTCGCCGGGGCTTACCTTACTGGAATAGGTGTCGAAGCACCGCCTGTCCCATCCGGGTGTCTTCGGCATGTTGCTGCGACAGGCAGTAATGGCGGGTAAAGGTGTGCGTAGTCGCCCAGGTAGCCGCCATGCAGATGTCCCCCAGAGGGACTCCGGCCCACAGAGCCGTCGACGAAGCCGCCGCCCTAGTTGAATGAGCTCTTGGTCGTCGTAGAAGAGGCTTTCCTGCCCTTGAATGGCAGTATGAAATGATAGATGATACCCATCTTGATAGTCCTTGCTTTGAGATGGCTTTTCCTTTAGCACCCAAACCATAGGCCACAAATAGCTGTTTCGTTTCTCTGAACGGTTGCGTACGATGCAGGTAAAACTTGAGAGCCCTCTTTACATCCAAAGTGTGCAGCATGCGCTCCGCTCCCGAGCTTGGCTCCGGAAAAAACGTGGGCAACACAATAGAGGAGTGTTTATGAAACACCGAAGGAGCTTTCGGAATGAATTGTGGGTTAGTGGCTAGGACTACCTTGGTCTTGAAAAATCTCAAGTATGGAGGGTCTACCATCAGAGCCTGAATTTCTGTAATACGTCGGGCTGCGGTGATGGCCACCAGGAAGGCCAATTTCCACGACAGAAACTTTAGAGATGCTGATGACATCGGCTCAAAAGGAGGCTTCATAAGAGACGTTAAGATCAGATTGAGGCTCCAATCCGGAGGAAATTTCTTCTCTGGAGGGAAAACCCGAAAGAGGCCTTTAAGGAAGTGCTTAATTAGGCGGTCGCTGAACAGTGGTGCCGAGTGACGTCGACGAGTAAACCTTGAGATGGCTGCTAGGTGTACTTTTATTGACGACACCGACAGGTCCCTTTTTGCTAAGAGCAGCAAATATGGAAGGAGCTGTTCCGGCTTAATCGATTGCGGAACCAAACCTGGTTGATCCTCACACCATTGACAGAAACTTTTCCATTTGTACGCGTATGAGGCGTTTGTGGAAGGTGCTCTTGCTGCTTGTAGGATACGGCGACAGTCCTCCGGAATCGTTAGCCGACCGAATTCGGCGAAGTCAGGAGCCAGGCTGTCAGCTGTAGGCTGTCCGGGTCGTGATGCCAAACGACACCCTCCTGTCGAGACAGAAGGTCGGGGGCCTTCCGGAATCTCATTGGTTCCGCCGTTGCCAAGTGTAGTAGGTCTGAGAACCACACCTGTCTGGCCCAGTATGGGGCCACCAGAATTACCCGACATGGGTACCTGCGGATCCACTGCAACGTCCTCCTGACAAGGGGAAACGGAGGAAATGCATACAGGAATTTGTTCGTCCATGGGAATGAGAACGCATCCCCCAGTGAGCCCTGTTGAGGCCATCTGCTTGCATATTGGTGGCATTTTTTGTTGTTCCTCGTTGCAAACAGGTCTATGGAGGGATGTCCCCATTCCATGAACACTTGTTGAAGTTGATGGTCGTTCAGCACCCATTCGTGAACTTCGTTCATTTCCCTGCTGAGGGCATCGGCTTCCACGTTTTTCACTCCTGGTAGGTGGAACGCTAAGATTTTCATGTCGTGTTGTAGGGCCCAATGCCAGATTTTCTGTGCCTCCATCGACAGGGACCTGGAACGTGTCCCTCCTTGTTTTCTCAAGTAGAACATCGTAGTGGTGTTGTCCGTCATGACACGTACCACCGAGTCGAGTATCCAGCTCTCCGAAAGGAAACCATCATCACCTTGTAAGCACTCAAACTGCTGCACCCGTCTAACCTACACTAACGTGCGTGCCACTAGATTCTCCTTGATTTCCTAAAACACCTTCTTGAATTGCAAACTCTGCTTGGTGCGCGAGGCGTGATGGAAAGGTCTCCTTTGGCTGACTTATTCGCTTGCATTGTTACTGAAATGCCATAACTGTTACGCTACCTAAATTTACTTGACTACCATTCCTGCTTGACCTCTAAGGCACAGTCGTTTCTCGCAATTGTTAGCAATGCATTGTATTCCCTTGTTTATTACGCAAAATTGCTGCTTTCTCCTTATTTAACAAACAGCGCTGCCACAACTTTTGCTACATAACTCCCCTCTTGTGCACACAATCCTACTGTAGCAATCACCCTATCTAAGGTTGTCAAAATTGGATTGCCTATACAGTTTTATATGTCTACCTACTTACTTTTGGAACTCTGGTGGGGTGGGTGGGAGGGGTGGGCGGTAGTTGTGTCACTATGCACTACCTCATTTGGTAACATAACAATATAAGTTAACCCGCTAAATTGCCTAATGTCAATCGTTTCAGCATACATGCCTTTGGTAACTGGATAGTACCGGCTCTGCACACAGTCTAACTGCTTTATTTTGTTGTTCTCATCACAAAATCAACTACTAATCTGCTCAGTTTTAACGCTGCGAGTAAGTAACCAATGGTACGCTACGTCTAAAAGAAATAGCGCCAGCAGTGTAGTACTGACTTACCTGCTCCGAGATTACTACCCTGGTCCGCTAACCTGTTCCATTAACTTAAACCTAGTCATTCACCAACTCATGGTACTCACTATGTGCATACTACTCATATTGGTAGTATCAACTATAGGCATTATGGCAGCCCCTGGTACCATTGCTTCCGGCAATGATAATTACTCAGACTCTAATGAGGCCACCTTTCTCAAGCGACACAGTTTCGCCTTATCCATGGCCACTCCAACGAAGTTAAGCCTACTAACTTCCTACCGCAACTAAACCGAACAACCACCAAACTCAAGAACCCAAATCTAACCATGCCTATTATTGACCAATTACCCCACAACCAATGGATAAAATGATAAGCTTCCAGACCTACACCCAATCAACCTTGCCCAACTCTAGATTAGGATATAGATGCACTTCCGGCAGCGACTTCTCAACTAAAAGCTCTCATAAAACTGGTATCAAAAGCCTAACAGAGCAAAAACCAGCCAACGCAGCAAGCAACTAGACAAAACGGCTCACTTATGTAAGAAATCTCAGGTGAAAATATTAGCCGTAGAGGGCACAACCTCCTCTATCAAAGGGGGATTAATTAATGCCAGATCACTAACAGCCCATTCCTTAGACATTAATGACCTCATAACCATGAATGACCTAGACTTCCTGGCTATTACAGAGACATGGCTCCAGATTACATCCGGGCCATTGCTCTCATTAGCCATCCCAGATAATTATACCATTATCAGGCAGGATAGAACGTCCACAAAGGTTGGAGGTGTAGCCTTCATTGCTAAAATGTCACTAGGTCTCAGTCTTGCCCCTACCCAAACGTTCCCTTCTGGAGAACTCTTAACAATGAAACTACCTATGTCGCCTACGAGGAAGATATTACACTTCTCCTCACAGCCAACTCTAAGCCAGGATCACAAGTTATGCTCCTAGGAGACTTTAAATTAGGCCTACATGACCCTAAAGACATCAATGCATTGGCCGTCACCAATAGTATTGCAGAATTAGGTTTCTCACAACAAATTTCCCAACCTACCCATAATAAAGGCAGACTATTAGACTGGATCACTGACATTAACTGCAATGTTAATAGGCTATCCAGCCAGCCTTGTGCATGGTCTGACCATCACATTCTCTTCAAAGAACAGGACGCCAATCATTCCAACCATTCCAACTGGTGGCACCTCCCAAACTCTCTAAAAATATGCACCACTTAACAGTGCAAAAGATAATCCCGTTACTTCAACCCATTACAAACTCTTTTACCCCTAATGATGACCCAACCTCTCCAGTTGACCTTTACAACACAACTATACTCAGTGCCATTAACAAAATCGCCTCCCCCCCCAAAAAATGTGAAAAGTTAAACCTTGCTCATACCTGAAGACCTGGTTTCCCCCTCTCCTAGGAACCTTACGCAACAATAAAAGAGCTTCTGAAACCCTACGGAAAAACCTCCCCTCAACAGCTAACAAAAATAATTTCACAACAGCCTCATCCACCTATAAAACAGCAATCTTCTAAGCCAAATGCGAATCCTCCCACGTCAACCTCCCTCATATAGCCACCCCCGGGGTCAGGATCAGGTAGCGGCTACCGTCCCCTGGCCACATGGGAGGAGGTCACTGCTGGGGAATTCGTGATGACTCTATTGGATTCATCACAAGAGCTGGTATAATAATCTTGATTTCTAAGAGAGTAATAGGTTTATCCAGCCCAGTTGATTGTGCAGAGTTAAGGCTGGGCATATCCATCAATCCAAGTGTCGTCTTTACCTCATGGGGTGATGTTTGCATATAATTCTCAATAAAATTCAGCAAACACTGTATTAATATCTGGCTGAGTATTGACCACCAGCCCATCCCAGGTCCATACTGACATGATTGTTGTGTTCGTTCCCAATAAGCCACAACAAAAGCCTTCCTGATTGTGAGTAACCTACACAGGGAGTGCAATCAAACACTGTAATTGGGTTTCTCCAGAGTGTCCCAGTCCTCTGCATATTCTCCCTCCCTACAGGGCCTCTCTCTCCACTCTGTTTTATAGACTTTTGAGATTCCTCAAGGTGACCTTTACTAGGAGGTCCTCCCATCACACATAGCTGACACGCAAATCCCACATATGGCGGCTTTGAATGCTTCTCAGTCCACCCCTTACAATTCCAGCCTATTCTGTTAACCTCAAAATACCTATATTTCTATGCCCAACATATCCTTGTAAGCGCTGTTCGTTAACAGAAGCCTGAATTCTCCACAGTGGGACACTAGCGCAGTTATCATGATTCTGGACCCACATCACCACATGTGAATGGTCCGACAGCGTTCTCACTGTTTAAGTGCAGAGGCGCAGTTGGACTCCTTTTCCCCAACTCCTGCTCCCTCACCCCCGTCATACTAGAACAGCAGGAGAAGGGCCCTATGGGAGACTCCATGTGTTATGCCTGTACCGCATCGAGCGAGAGGCGACATGCACTCACAGCAGTTTTGAATGTACCCTTGCACTGAAAGTGTGGAATAATGCCATATGGAAGGATGTCAGCATACACCATTGGACATCATGGAGGGCAGAGTGATGTCATAAAGAAGCTATACTGAACCGATACGAAAATATCAAAGAGTGACGATGTAACGGAAGCAATAAGAGAAACGTGTATGAAACGATAAAGTAATCATTAATGCAAAAAAAGACAGTAAATTGCTGACCATTAAGTGCAAATACGCAGTAACGCAAAAGATACATAGAAGCTTGCTATAGAGGAATATATAACGTAGCAAGGACGGCCATAGTTGGAAAATAGACGCAAGCTTGTTTAAATATTCAATTCAACTACCTCAGAAACAGATCACGGTTGCAGAGTCAGGAGACTGTGGAAAAACAGCTTAGTGTGCAAAACAAAGAGGAGTCTATGGTGGCTTGGGATCAAGGATGCTATTTTTAAGCAATAGCTGCAAAGCACATAGGGGGGCAGATGGATAAACCATAGACAAGACTTTTCTTTAGATTAAAGAAGAAAACATCTGCAAAAGCCAAGTATTGGAAAATTAAAAGCGTACAAGGTCTGTACAAGGTAGAGTGAGCAAGTCTCTAGAGACCAAGAGGATCCGTGACACTCAGTATAATGCAATCAAGTAGCAGTAAATAAGAGGCTGAAATTAACACATTTGTGGTCTCTTCACGTGCGACTCAGAAGTAAAAAATAAGGGCCATTCACCAAGCCTTGGATGAAGATAGTGATGTGCTTATACTCCCTGGAATGTCCTAGGACAGAGAGCAAACTACAAGGTCAACCACAGACGGGAAACTTTGGCTCACGGCCAGACTGATGAGAGGTGATGGACTAGTTGGGAAAGTGGGAAGTAATCTGATGTGATTCAAGCACGTGGTTTTCAGTTTCCTTACATGCTGCTAGCCAAGCCAAACGTCCAAGGTTGGGTGAGAATGCCAACCAATCAGTGGGTCTATGGGGCAACCTGCTATACAGTGTTGCATAGACCAAACCGGTGCCATTTTGCTTGCTATAATCAGTGCGATATGTATTTTCCAGTTTACTCACCGTAGTGACCACCTTACTCCTAGTCCATAGTCCCCTTTCCTCCATACTTATGGGACATCTTTCCGTCCTGTGGGACGGGACCACTTTGTAAAAAGCATCTAATTTTTTTTCAAAAATGTGTCCCTCCATCGCCCATCAGTCCTTTTCTATCGCAGGGTCAAAGACCCATTAGCAATAACAGAGGAACCTTATTAGAGGGGACGGCGGGCGGGCGTATGGAGGAAAGGGGACTATGGACTAGGAGTAAGGTGGTCACTACGGTGAGTAACCTGGTAATACTCCTACGTCCCGTCCCCTTTCCTCCATACTTATGGGAGATTCCCAAGCACTCCTTACAGGAACTATGGGTGGATGGAAATACCCCTTACTGAAACAGGTTCTTCAGCACAGCCTGGCCAAACTGAGCGTCAGCTCTAGAGCTCATATTGAGGCAGTAATGCTTACAGAAAGCAGATAGGGAGGCCCAAGTAGCCGCTTTAGCGATGGACTCCCAGGGAACATACTTCTGAAAAGCAACTGCGGCTGCCTTGCCCTGCACCAGGTGTGCATGGATACCTTTAGGAGGTTTCAGCTTTTGGACGGTGAAAGATTCCGTGATACAGGCGGCAATCCATCTGGAAATAGATGCCTTAGACGCCGGCCTGCCCTGAGGGTTACCGAAGGTCACAAAAAGTTGGGAAGAACTCCGAAGCTCGGAAGTCCTGTCCAGGTAGAACGTAAGAGCTCTTCGGACATCCAGGCAGTGTAGAACCCTTTCCGTCTCCGAGGCAGGGTTCGGAAAAAAGACCAGAAGGGAAATCGACTGATTCAGATGGAATTCGGTCACTACCTTTGGTAGGAAAGCTGGGTTCGTCCGAAGGACTACCTTGTGAAAGACCAAGAAAGGATGCTCCACCGACAATGCCTGGAGCTCACTTACTCTCCTTGCTGACGTAACGGCGACCAGAAAGGACACTTTCCAGGACACGTACTTGAGGTCAACCGTAGCCATTTGCTCAAAGGGTTTATGGCACAGCGCCGTCAGGACTACATTTAGGTCCCAAGGTGGGTGCAGACTACAAACCGGAGGGTAGATGCGTGTCAAGCCAGCAAAATGTCTCTTCACCACCGGGTTAGTTCAAGAATAAGAACACCGGTCTGTAGAGAGGTAAGCGGAAACCGCTGAGAGATAAGTCCTGCAAGACAGAACATGAACCCATGACACTGCTAGGGAGGATGCAAAGGACAGTACCATGTCAATCGTTGCCACCCTCGGGTCCAATTTGTTCTCCAACCCTGAGCCATTTACTCTTGTATTGGGATCTGGTCGAGGGTTTCCTGGCTGCCTGGATAATGCGCATGTTATCCGCAGACAAACCCAAACGCTCTAGAGACATGAACTCAGGCACCATGCCGCCAAGTTGAGCGATTGTTAGGAGGGGTGGCACATCTGCTGTTCCCCTTGGTGAAGAAGATCGGGAGTTACTGGTAACCTGATCGGCGGACACACCGACAGGTGTTGAAGTTCTGAAAACCAAAACCTGGCCGGCCACCACGGAGCTATCAGTAGAAGAGAACAGTTGACAGAGCTCTTCAACTTCCAAATTGCTCGATGAACTAGGGGAAGAGGCGGGAAGGCGTAAGCTCTCATGTTGTGCCATGGAATCTCGAGAGCGTACCCCAGAGAGGAGGCTCCCAGCCCCCCTCTGGAGGCGTACTGAGGAAGCTTCTTGTTTAGCACCGTGGCGAAGAGGTCCACCTCTGGTGTGCCCCAACGTGAGAAAATCCATGAGAGGATCTCCGCCTTCAACTGCCACTCGTAGCTGACCACTGTCCGCCGGCTGAGGGCATCCGCAGTGACATTCAGCTGGCCTGGGATGTGCACTGCAAGCAGCCAGACCCCATGAAGCAAGGCCCACTGCCAAATCTGGATGGACAGGTCCACGAGAGGGGGAGACTTTGTTCCCCCTTGCTTGTTTATGTAATACATTGATACCATATTGTCCGTTCTTATGCGGACCACCTTGTTGACAATGAGCGGTCTGAACGCCTTGAGCGCCAGAATGATTGCCAGAAGCTCCAAATGATTTATGTGCAGGAGCTTGTCCTGAGGCGACCAGAGGTCCGAGACCTGAAGAAGATCTAACGTCGCACCCTAAAAGGGAGGAGTCTGTCGTCATCGTCACCATGGGGGCTGGGTCTTGAAACCCTGCGCCCACTGACAGGTTGCTGAGAGATGACCACCAGTCCAGGTCCACTCTCATGGAATCCGGAATCCTTATCCGCTTGGAATCCGGGCCCAAAGCCTGACGCCAGGAACTCCGAAGAGCCATCTGGGTACGTCTCATTTTGAGACGAGCAAGAGGAAGAGCCAATACACACGAGGCCATGAGGCCCAGAAGCCTTTGGAACCACCAGGCCGACATACTCTCTCCCCGGTCAGATACACTCGGCAGTCGATCGTGTTCCAACGAAAACCCAGGAAAGTCAGGTCCTGTGAGACCGTCATGGAGGATTTCCGCCAGTTCACCGACAGCCCAAGATGGAACAGGAGCTGACTGGAGGTTGCCCGCTGCTGCCAACGGTCAAGGGCTGCGTAGGAGCCAGTCGTCCAAATAGGGATACACATGAATACCCTGGAGACGAAGATATGCCGTAATCACCAACATCATCTTCGTGAAGACACGCAGCGCCAAACTGAGGCCAAAAGGAAGCACCCGAAACTGGAAGTACTCCTCTCCCAAAGAGAAGCGGAGGTATCTCCTGTGTGGATTCCAAATCAGGATATGCATGTACGCCTCCTGAAGATCCACCACGCTGAGCCAATCGCCCATCTGCAAAGAGGAGCAAATCTGGCCGGGCGTGATCATCTTGAAATTCTCTTGGGGTAGGAAAAGATTGAACTGGGAAAGGTCTAGGATGGTGCGCAGGCCAGCCTGGCTGGGTTTGGGCACCGTAAACAGCTGGGAGTAAACCCCCCCCCCTCGCTCCCCAAGGGGAACAGGTTCCACAGCTCTGAGGTGCAGAAGTTTCTGAACCTCGGCCTTGAGAGAGGGTGAGCCCGACAGCTGAAAAGCCTCATTTGGCAGGCTCGGTGGCGGTGCCACCTGAAAATGATGAGGAGGCTGAGGAGCGGGAGAAAAACTGCGTACGCTGTTGTCTATGGCGGTTATTCCCCGCAGGAGTATCCACTCTGCGAGATTTGCGGTCAAGGAAGCCCCTAAAACCAGAGGAAGGTCGACTTTGCGACAACGGTCTTTGAGACTTGAAGGGAGCTTTAACCAGAACAGACAATGATTTATCCGTCTGAGTGCTATCTTTGGTTCTGGTGAGCTCTACATCAGTAGAAGAGTGAAAAAGCTCCTTACCATCGAATGGAAGGTCTAGAACCTTGTCTTGCACTTCCTTCGAAAACTTAGTGGCATGCAGCCACGCTTGCTGCGAGGTATCAACCCCAAGCATCAGACCCCTAGCCGAGGTGTCTACTTGATGAGCCGCAGCCTCCAGGACATCCTGGGCCAAGACCCTGGCATCGGAAAGGCCCCCTCTGAAATCTTCCAACTTCTCGACCGGAATGTGCTCCTCAAACTCCGACAGACCTCTCCACATCCGCATGTTAGCTCCTGCCAAAATCAATTCTGCATTGGCCTGCCTGAGCTGTAAGGCCGAATTGGCAAAGATTTTCCTCCCTAGGCAGTTCAGGAGCTTGTCCTCCTTTCCCAAGACCTGAGTAGCCGTCGCGGAGGAGGATGCTGCAGGCCTGGATTGCAACATAGCTGCAGCCACCAATGTGGAGGAGGGAGGCGGACAAGATGACAAGGCCACTTCTTCTGAAGAATGCAGCCTGTACCTTGCGTCAATCTTTTTATTGACTAAAAGTCCCGAGTGTGGCTTTTCCCAAACTCTTCGGACCTCGGCCAGAACGTCCTTCTGCAAGAACAGGCCGGTACGCTCCAAAGGAGACAAGGTGAACGCCCCAGAAAGCATGCCCTCCTGCGGAGCGGGTGCCTCAGGCACCGGAACATCTAAGAAACTCATCATGTCCAGCACCCGGTCATGGAAAGCTCTGATAAAGCGGGGAAGGTCCTCGTTGTCCTGATCGCCTTGAGGGTCATCTGACAGGTCAGGAGCCTGCTGAGCCGTGTCAGGCACTGCCTTGTCCACTGGGGACAATAGTAGCAAAGACGGAAGCGCAGGGGAAGGCACCATGGGCAAGGGAGGCACCGGCGGGACCACCGGCGGAACGGGTGGAGCCGGAGGCGCAGATGGACATATCTCCTTGAAAAGCCCTTTGAAATATTCCCTCATGGGGTCGGTGCGCATAAGCGCTTGAAATTTACCGAAAAAGGCGTCCTCAGGAGATTGTTTCGGAACCTGAGGAGGCCTCTCATGAGGTGGACAAATCCAGGGACGTAACGGGGAAGGGTGCCACACCGGCCCCTCCACCGACGTATCCACATAAATCAAGGGAGCCGCCCCCGCGGGCAACGAAACATTGTGCGGAAGAGGCATCCGGGCGTTCCAATCATAAACCGGCCGGTAAGGATGCGCACAAGGGACCTTAGGTTCACCCGAAGGACCGAACCCTACACCAGGGGCCGAGGGTGTAGTTGTAGGGCTAGTACCTAAAATGGCCACCGTGGCCATGGCGGGAACAGCCGCCATTTTGTCCTCATCTGAGGGGAACTGCGGCACGTGAGGAAGTGAGGCAGGGGTCCCCGTCGATGGGTCAGGGGTCTTAACTTTAGCCCTAACGTAAGGAACCTCGGCAGAGCCGGTACTATGAGACCTGGAATGTTTCTGCGACATACCAACTGCCAACTGAGCCTTCGAAGGAAGGGCCTCGGCACTGCCGGTTAAAGAAGAAACTTTCTTCTTTGCCCCCTCAACAGATCCAGTGTCACCACAAGAGCGGGAACAGTGAGCAACCGCTTTCACCGACAGGGCCTTGCCCGGCCCCTCAGAACTGTTGGTATCCTTAGCCTCTGTACGAGGGACCTCGGACCTAGGCCCGGTAGAAGCCTTATCGGCACGGGCCTCGAACATCCATTCGGTAACCTCAAGCCCAGCTAAGACCTCGGGGCGCACCCCGGTTTTGTTTTTGAGGGAAGTCGAAAGAGCAGCCTCAGAGCAAGCTCCGGTACCCCATGACTCAGTAGAACTGGGTCAACTAACAGCCCCCACAGGAGGGGCCTCGGAGCGTACTCTAGTGAACACAGGCCCCTTACGGAGACCCTCGGAGAAAACTCTGGTAGAATTATTAGGCCCGACAGGCACCTCAGGGCGAACCCCGGTAACAGAGTGATCAACGCCCCTCCCAGCCTGAGAGGAACCCAGAAAGGTATCCCCCGGCCGGGGTGCTCTGAAAAGTAAAGAACTTACCGGGCGTTTTCTCTTCTCGTCGATGAACGCCTGAAAATGCGAAGGAGGAGTTTGTCCAAACACCTCCTCCCACCGCTCCAACCAACGTTGAAGTGCCCGGACCGAAAAGGAGTCACAGTAAAAACAGGAGTCCCAACGGTGTTCCGGACCCAAACACTCGAAACAAAGAGGATGGGGATCCGCCCTCGCGAAGCGACGGTGACACAATGAACAGTCTGGAAAATCTAGTTTAAAAGACATAGACAGACTAGTAAACGAACGCTAGCGAGAGCCAGAGAGGAAAATGGGGAAGAAAGTCTTCCGAGGATGCAAGTGCGTCCGGCCCTGATCGTGCGGAGTAAAGGACTGATGGGCGATGTGGAGCCAAGGTGGGCGGGGTTACGGTCTCGTGCCAGGTCCCGCGCAGGAAAGGGGAGGGACACATTTCTGAAAAAAATTTGGATGCTTTTTACAAAGTGCTCCGGTCCCGTCCCACAGGACGGAGAGATGTCCCACAAGTATGGAGGAAAGGGGACGGGACGTGGGAGTGTTAAGGTAATTCTAGGTGTGTTTTACAGAGAAGAGACAGCAAATGAAGTAATAACCCCTATACAGTCTATAAGTAGATATGTTGCCCTAACTAATCCCTCCCATTAATAGGTTTTATGGTTTGCCACATAGGATGATGTCATAGATGAAGCATATTGTGGTATAAGACCTCTGTGTAATCAAGTTTGTGTGTGATTGTGCAAGCATCCGTCTGATGTCTGTCAGTTGACCCTGCTTTATGACCATATTCTTTAAGGCTGTCTGGTTATTTGGTCCGAGATCTTTATTGGTAATTCTATCTAGCACTAGAGACACGTCAAGCTGCTAGAGCACATGTGTGATTCCCCTGCACATGTGCAAATGTTCCATATTCATAAAGAAGTGATCTATTCTCATATACACTTCATGAGGGCTCGAGTAAAAGGAATATTTTTGCATATTTGGATTTCTCGTTCTCCATACATCAATGAGACCAAAGTTACCCAGGCTGTCTCACAGTGACTGAGGCCTTGGTCTTAACCCTAGACCCAGACCTATCCAGATCCGGGTCCGGTGTGCAGTTAGAGTCACTCCCGAGAACCAAATAGCTTGCCTACATTTACACAGGAGATTGGGAAAGAATTCACCAGTATCCACATTGGGTGCATAAGTATTAATGAGACACTTCCTTGACCTCCAAAGAACCCTGTATAACAAAATATCTCCCATCTGTATCAAGATGCACCAGATTGACTGAAAGTGGGACCCTATTTGCTATCCAAATCAGCACTCTCGTAGCATAAGCGGAGTAAAGAGGATCCATATCCCTGTCCACCCCACTCCCTAAGCAAATTACTAAGTCTATCACAGAGAAGTTGTCTCTTGTATAAAACGCTATGCCAATCCTGGATTTCCTCAAGTAAGCTCAGACCCTACATCTCTTAGCAAAACCGTTCAAGCCACATACATTCCATGAAATACATTTTGCCGTCTGCAACTAGAGTGCATTAACAAGAGACTGACCCACCCCAGTGGGGTTACAGTTTTCAGGTTCATCAAACAATTGGTTCAGATTAAAGAGCAATCTCCTTGCGCCATTAAAACATGCTTCTGTGAATCAGCCCCTGAGTATTTGTGGCTTTCAATCCCTCCTTCCTCTTTCCCCATCCCACCCCTGCAACCAGATGTCAAACCAGAACCAAAATTGTATAATCATAACTAAACAGTGTTCTCCACAGCTGAAAGCCACCAGAGAGGCCCTGGGCTACAAAACACCCAAAAGCACGCCAAGTGCTGTACAGAGGGTTTGTTTGTTTATTATTTGTAATGCGCAATCCATACCCTAGGGTACCGGCGCGCAGCATTTACAAGAGATTGTGAGACTTAGTTACGACAAAAGGACTGTCAGGATACAACAAAATATGCAATATACAATAACAGCAGGAACATGGTACAACCAACCGGGACACCGTCCAACAGACAGGCATGCAGTGTTTGTGGTGAACACCACTAATGTGAAATCGCAAGTGGAACTTATGGCATCCCACAAGTATATGTCCCATCAAACTCCAGTCTACTCCGAGTGTCTGATACGGTCTCTGCTGGTTGCACTGTATATGGGGAACATCAGCCGTTGCATGAAACAATCCTACCATCGGCGAATGCCGGAGGACAAGGCCACACAAGCTCTCTGTAGCTCTGCTGCGAGAGAGACGCTCGAGGACCCCATGCTGCATCCATGAAGAAGGACAAGCCTCCGCAGCCCCTGCCGGCATTGTTCCCCACGCGGCCCCCTCTTCAATACACACTGCCCGGCAGTTGTGTCTGGGCACCATGGCAACGGCCAACATCCACACCAGAGCGGAGTCACGCGACCCGCGCGCCGGAGCCTGCAGCCCCTCCTCTCCCGCTTTAAAGGGAGAGGAGGACGGCCGCCAGGCGAAGTTGCACATCGGCGAAGGCCAGAGGACAAGGCCACACAAGCTCCCTGCAGCTCGCTGCGAAAGAGACACTCGAGGACCCCATGCTGCATCCATGAAGGACAAGCCTCCGCAGCCCCTGCCGCCATTGTTCCCCACACGGCCCCCTCTTCAATACACACTGCCCGGCAATTGTGTCTGGGCACCATGGCAACGGCCAACATCCACACTTGAGCGGAGTCACGCGACCCGCGCGCCGGAGCCTGCAGCCCCTCCTCTCCCGCTTTAAAGGGAGGACGACGGCCGCCAGGCGAAGTTGCACATCGGCGAAGGCCAGAGGAAAAGGCCACACAAGCTCCCTGCAGCTCGCTGCGAAAGAGACACTCGAGGACCCCATGCTGCATCCATGAAGGACAAGCCTCCGCAGCCCCTGCCGCCATTGTTCCCCACACGGCCCCCTCTTCAATACACACTGCCCGGCAATTGTGTCTGGGCACCATGGCAACGGCCAACATCCACACCAGAGCGGAGTCACGTGACCCGCGCGCCGGAGCCTGCAGCCCCTCCTCTCCTGCTTTAATGGGAGAGGACGGCGGCCGCCAGGCGAAGCCGCACATCGGCAAAGGCCAGAGGACAAGGTCACACAAGCTCTCTGCAGCTCTCCGTGCTCGAGGGCGCAGATGGCGCCCCTACGCTCTGCTAAACCTGCACAAGGTAAGGCCAACAGCATCAATGCCCCCATCCTATACCTCTCATGTGCGCCTACCCTGCTAGCAATCGCACGCCCTCTGCTGTACAACAGCAGGAATGCACGACTACGGTCTCGCACCCAGCCCACCAACCCTATCAGCCTTACCCCTACCCTGGGTTACCGAAATGCTAGGATGGGCATCAGAAGCCAGCCGGCAGCACACACGTGCGCTGCCACCAAATGCGCCCTGAGCCCGTAGGGTTGCCCCGCACTCCTCTGCCACGACGACACGACAGATCATCAAGGGTCAAACCAACAAACATTACCTCACGATCAACAACCCTACCAATAACATTAATTTTGCCCCTCAACCCTCGCCCCTCTGGCCTACTGCACCCATGCACATAGCCCATACCGCTGGCACCCCCATGGCCAGACTTGATTTTGTGCAGCTCAATGATGTTTCTGTGCCTACTGATCCTATTGCTGGCACCCCCATTGATATTGTGCAGCTAAATGATGTTTCTGTGCCTATTGATCCTATTGTTGGCACCCCCATTGATATTGTGCAGCTAATTGATGTTTCTGTGCCTATTGATCCTATTGTTGGCGCCCCCATTGATATTGTGCAGCTCAATGATGTTTCTGTGCCTACTGATCCTATTGCTGGCGCCCCCATTGATATTGTACAGCTCAATGATGTTGCTGTGCCTATTATCCTATTGCTGGCACCCCCATTGATATTGTGCAGCTCAATGATGTTTCTGTGCCTATTGATCCTATTGTTGGTGCCCCAATGACCACACCACCTAGTACTTCTGACCCTCCATCATCACCCACTAGCCCACCCGTCCCCATGCCTCCCTCTACCTACACGCTAAGCTGCGCCCTGCTTAATGCCCGCTTCGTACCAGCTCACGCCCTCGACATCAACGACCTGCTCATAAACGACGAGCTCGACCTCCTCATCCTTACTGAAACCTGGCTGAATGAAAGCTCAGGCCTGGCCATATCACTGGCCATCCCACCTGGATATTCCATCTTTAGGAAAGACCACACCTCTCAGAGAGGTGGAGGCGTTGCCCTCATCGCCAGGGACACCCTTATCATCAGAGAAGTTGAAGGCATCCTTGACAGCAACAGCGACTAGCTCCCTCTAAAAATCAATGTATCACCCAACTGCACCATATCCATGCACATTGTCTACAGACCCCCAGGCCCGTGTACCGACTTCCATGATACCATTATCCCAGCACTGTCTCACAACATCAAAAAGACATCACAGGTTCTACTCCTCAGTGACCTCAACCTAGGGCTGAACGGCCTCAAAGACTCCCCTGCGAAACACCTCAAGAAGGCACTCTCCAACCTCGGCTTTGCGCACTCCATTTCTAACCCCACGCACATCAAAGGACGCACCCTTGACTGGATCAGCCATCACAACTGCTCCCTTCTCATCACGGCCAACACCTCTATCCCCTGGTCCGACCATCACTACATCCAATTCAACCTCAGAACCAAAAAAGTGGCTCTCTCTCCTCCACCACACCACCATGCCTCGCCACCTACGCCAGGAGCTTACGCCTTCTCACAGTCGAGAACCTAGCACCTTACCTCCTTAACGCAGCCCTTCAGGCCCCCTCATCGAATAACACTGATACCTTAACTGACACCTCCAAGGATGTCATCACGTCAGCCGTGGATGCCATTGCTCCCCTGACTCTCAAAAAAGCTAAAAAAGCCAAACATGCCAATTTATGGTTCTCCAAAGAACTCCTCGACCAACGTGCGCAAAAGAGGATTGCACTATCCACCTGGAAAGCAAACCCCTCTGAAGCCACTAAACAGAAGTTCAAAGACATTTCCAAATCATACAAGACTAACATCACTCTGGCAAAGGCTGCTTCCTTTAACGCCAGGATCGCTGATGCCAAGTCAGGATCTAAGGAACTATTCACCATCTTTAGGGAACTTGAAAAACCATCTGCCCCCCCCCCCCTCCCTCCTCAGTCATCAAAGATGACAAGTGGTGTAACAGCATTCAATCTGCCATGCTAGAGAAGCTCAACACCCTTCAAACAAAAATTTGTGGCCACCAAAAAGCCCTCTCCCTCTCCCACATTATAGCGAACATGCACACCAAGCCACCCACCAAGACCACGTCATCCCCGTTGTTCGAATTCAAAAATATCACTGAGCAAGAGGTCATCACCCTGCTCAACTCTATCAAACCTTCCAATTGCAAAGGTGACGCCTGCCCAGCCAGCCTCATCAAAGACTCCGCACCTACCCTAGCCCCCTTCCTTACAGCCTTTATCAACTCCTCCTTCCAATCAGGCCATGTCCCATCAGGACTTAAGGAAGCGTGGGTACGTCCACTCCTCAAGAAACCTTCACTCGACCCAACCGTCCTGGGGAATTACAGGCCCATCACGACTGTACCATTCCTGCTCAAAATTTTGGACAAAGCAGCCTACCTGCAAGTCCAAAGGTTCCTAGAGGACAACCGTCTCCTCGGCCTGCGGCAATCTGGGTTCCGCCCCCGACATGGCACTGAAACGGCCCTCCTAGACCTAAAGAACCAAATGGATGAACTCAGAGATGCAGGCAAACCTGCCCTCCTACTGCTCCTTGACCTATCTGCAGTGTTCGATCTGGTTGACCACAATACCTTGTGTCACCACCTAGCCACCCAAGCCAACTTCTCCCCTAAAGCCTGCCAGTGGATCACTTCCTTTCTCCAAGAAAGGGCCATGAAAGTCTTTTCTTTTTTTTTTAAAAACTCTTTTTTATTAGTGGTTCGGAAACACAAACACAGTACCAGTAGCGTCGTACAAATTAAAATCAACATGATACAGAAATAGAGAGGTAGCAGTACATATGACCTGAATCAACAAGGGGTATCGAGTCTAAACATCACTGTCATCATCAGGGATCATATCACAAAGAAACATTCTGAGGGGGCCCCAAATGTCCAAGGGGTCTGCTCACAGAGGGACATCTGAGGACAAACTGTTCTTCAGCCTCATTCACATAGATCAGCTCCCGGAGGAACTGTTTCATAGTGGGTGGTGCCGGGTTTTTCCATTGTTGCAGAATACATTTTTTGGCCACTGCACATGTGACATTACATGTGACATTAAATGTGACATTAAATAGTCTTCTGATCTTTTCGGAGCACTTTCCTATATCCCCAAATAAGTATTTCTGTGGAATCAACACCGGGGGGATTTGTGTGATTTCATTAAGAACATCTGCCACCTCCCTCCAGAACTCAGTCACCACCGGGCAGCTCCAATACATGTGGAACGAGCCCGCATACTCTGTTTTGCATTTGGGGCATTGACTCGGGGCATCGGGAGCGAACTTGGCTATTTTAGAAGGGGTGTAGTGCAACCTGTTAAGGATTTTAAACTGGATCACTCGTAGTCCGGCGTTTAGGGAAACCTTCTTGGTGAGAGAGCAGTACCTGTCCCAAGTTTCATCATCTAGAGGGATCTGGAGATCTCTCTCCCATTTATCTCTGCTCAGATTAGTTGTTGGTGAGTGTGTCTGTACTATGGCATATAGTCTTGACACCTTCAAGCGGTCCCCGGCCGTGATCATCTGAACGTAGGGGTGTGTAGGGGGTTCATCAGGGAAGGTTGCCCAGTGTTTTTGGAAAGCCGATCTCATACGGTAGTACTGCAGTACCCTTAGTGGGCCTCTGCCGATTGCACCAGTTATCGGCTGAAGGGTTGCGAATTTCCCCTCAATGAACATATCTCCCAGGCGCATTTCGTCCCCCGGGTCCCAGGCTGATCGCAGACAAACATCATGTGTCGGAGGGATACCAGGGTAGTTTCAGAGAGACCTCTGGGTTATACAGGGTCGACAATCCCAGTTTCCCAAATATTGCCCTCCAGGCCTTAACAGTACAACTAACCGGGTTGAAATCACATGTGTCCTTATAGTAGGCATCAAAGATTACGGACTGTATATTCGTGAGAGCGGTGGTGAGTTCCTCTACATCAACATGCGGCGGGCCGCCATCCCTGGAATGCCAATACTTAGAGAATTGGGCCTGGGACACATAATATAATTCAAAGTCCGGGGCCGCCAGGCCGCCCGACGAGTATGGTTCCGTTATTTTACCCCACCCAATTCTGGGAGTCTCCCCATGACAAAGGAAGGCTGTAGCCATTGACTTAAGTTTAGTGAAGAAGAGTCTTCCCGGCCAGATCGGTATGTTTACAAACAGGTATAGCAGTTTAGGCAGGACTACCATTTTAAGAACCGCTACCCTGCCATGTAATGATATCAGAAGGCGGTCCCATAATAGAAGCTCGGTCCTTAGGGCCTGTAATGTGGCGTTGTGGTTATCAGTGTATAACCTATCCTTACCGTGTGACACAAGTATTCCCAGGTATCTGATGGATTCACTAGACCATTTCAGCCCACTCCATGAGCTGGGGCAGCCGGTTGCCGGTGTGAGAGGGAAGACCTCCGATTTATCCTTGTTTATGGAGTAGCCAGAGTATGAAGTGAACTCTTGAATTTCCGCCATCACAGGCTCTAAGTTGTTATTCGGTTCACGGATATACAGTAGTGTGTCGTCCGCGTACAAAGAGATCAGCTGGGTCGCCCCCTTTAGGTTAATGCCCCTGTTGGAATGTCGGCGCCTGACCGCTATTGCCATTGGTTCTATTGTTAGGGCAAACAGTATAGGTGAAAACAGGTAGCCCTGCCTAGTGCCCCGTCCCAGAAGAAACATATCTGAAACTACCTTGTTGGTTAGGACCCGGGCCCCGGGCTTTGTGTAAAGCAACTTCACGTACCTGATGAAGTTCGGGCCTATCCCAAATGCCTCAAGTACTGCTAGTAAGTAGGCCCAGGACACAGAATCGAAGGCTTTTTCAGCATCCAATGAGACGGCCACAGCGTTTCTTCCCGGGTCAATCTGGGCCATTATGCCAAATAGCCTACGCAGGTTAAGCGCAGTAGATCTAGCGGGGACAAACCCATTCTGATCCGGGTGAACGAGGGTCGGAACCGCCGGCAAAAGCCTGTTGGCCAGCACCTTGGCGAATATTTTGGCATCCGTATTAATAAGAGATAAAGGTCTATAGGACGACATATCCTGTGGAGGGCGGCGCGGTTTAGGGAGAACAGTTATCAACGCCTCTCTCATGGATGCAGGCAATATATTACATTCAAGGGATTCTTCCCAGACCCGCAGCAACACTGGAACAAGCTCAGAATTCTGCACCCAGGCCATCTAACCCTGGAGCTTTATTAGAGGTTAAATCTTTAATCGCCTCAGAGATCTCATCTGCAGTGATAGGTTGGTCCAGTGTCAGGCGGGTCTCCTCTTGGAGTTTCGGCATCGACAGTGCCGCAAGGTATGCCCCTATCTCAGCAGCCGACTTAGTGTCTCTATTTTTGTACAGCATTAATTTCGTTCTCGTTAACCAAAACCGCACCGTTGGGTTTCTGTATGCTGGTAATTTGATTAGTGTGCCTGTCCTGTTTGAGTAGATTAGAGAGTGTCCTACCCGCCTTGTTGCCCTCGCCATATCTTCGGGCTCGGATTGGTGCAGCAATGAACTGCACTTCCCTGGAGGCTAGTTTGTTAAATTCTTGGAGATGTTGTTGTATGTCAGCTAACAAGGCTTTGTCATGGGTGCGGGCATAAGTGTCCTCCAGAACTTTCAGTTTGTCTTCAGTCAGGGCTAGTTCAGCCCGAACTCCCTTAAGTAGACCCACAGATTTGGAAAGTAGCGCACCCCTGACCCAAACCTTGAAGGATTCCCACAAAGTGGAGCATTTATCAACTGAGTCGATGTTAATCTCGAGGAACTCAGAGATCTCAGTGTGCAGTGTCTCCACCACCCCGGGGTACCTAAGCAAGCCCCCGGGCATCCTCCATCTCCTGGAGGGTCTAGGGCAGTTATGATAAGTGACCTTCAGTGTTATAGGGGCATGGTCAGACATCGTGCGAGCCAGTATTTCACATGCCTGCGTTGCTGCGATCAAGGAGGGGGAGACAAACCAGTAGTCGATTCTGGACTCGGAATCATGAACCGATGAATAGTACGTGTATCCCCTCGTAGTCGGGTGGAGGACCCGCCAGGCATCCTCTAGGGAGAGCTGCGAAAGGATACTTTGCATAGTGAGGGCAGCCCTGGTTGGCGCTCTAATAATCGTGCTGGATCTATCCAGTCCCGGGTTCATAGCAATATTAAAATCTCCTCCCCAGATTTTATTAGGAATATCTATTGCAGAGATCTGTTGGTATACATCTGTATAAAAGGCAGGGTCATCGATGTTCGGCCCATATGTGTTGGCCAACAATATCTGATGACCAGCGATCATGCCCCAGACCAGAACATACCTACCCTGAGGGTCCAGTTTATGGCCTTCGTGTCGAAGCCCAAGATTCGGGTGTATGAGCGTAGCGACCCCCCTGGACTGGGATGAGTAGTTGGTACAGAACCTGGACTTGCCCCAGCCAGGCAGCAGTAAATCATTATCAGAACCAACAGTATGGGTTTCCTGCAGCATAATAATCTGACCATGTAGTTTCCCACCTTCTTGGCCTTCAAACGATTATTTAGGCCCCTCACATTCCATGAGACAAGTTTAACCCTCAAAGCGTGAGCAGAACCTTGCAAAACGATTGTGAGGATAATAACCCCCGGATGTCAAGTCAGGCATAATGGACCATGCTGGTGCTCTCCAGACCACTTGTTTCAACCGTAACTTATAACCATTTCCCAACAAAACTTTCCAGCAACAAAGACCCATGCAGCTGGGTAACCATCCAACTACAAACCGTGGGGTTTGAAGAAAACAGTCCCCAACTTTCCCCATTCCACCCCACCCACCACCCTCACCGTCTACCCCACTCGACAGTGACCAATCCCAAACTTGTGGAATACTCCCGGGGTAGCCATGTTGCCTCACATGACCGCCATCCCCGGCCACCAGCGCCACCTCACACTAGGGATGTAACGGTATTACGGTATACCGTTAAAGATACCGTGAACCAATTGATTGAACAATAATAACCGTCACATTGTTTATACCGGTATACCGTTCATACCGTTAAGTGTGCTTTTCAATCTGATTTGGAAAGGCTGCAGTAAGCAAGTGCTGCGCAGTCTTGGTCTTGCACCGTTGGATGTGCCGTCTGCCAAGTAGCTTCAGTTGAAGCAGTTTTTAATGCCATTCCATAAACCACACGTGCCTGACACAAAATCAATATGTTAGCAATAGGAAGAATAAATACAGTGCCAAGAAGGAAAAGGGTTTACTTTGGGTTGGCGGCTTTGGGGTTTATATATTTATAATGGATAATGTTTTCTAAACATATGACAATGGGGGATTTCCCTGATTCTATCATTGAATTTACATATAATAAGTCACACTGAAAAGTTTACTCCTCTCTGAGGGTATTCCCTGCTGCCATACCAAAGGGTAACATGTCCGTGATTACTGAACACCTTTTGGCCCGCAAGTAAACTAAAGGCTGTAACGTAAAGAGAGTGCGTGTGTGTATGCGCACAAGCGTATACTACCATCAGGCTCCAATGATCTGTGGCATGCAGGTTATCAAGATGGCAACATGTTCATCTTCACCAGTAGCCAGTGGGGGAGCTAAAAGCCTAAAGGACCACTTAAGAAAAGCTCTTCAGTTTGCTTTGCCAGTCGCAGCAGGGCTGCCCCCCCACCCCCCTCCTCCTATCCACATGTGTGTTTGTGCTTGGTGGAAGCACGGGGTGGCATTACATTGGAAAGTATGTTGAAAAGCCCAATTCTGACCCTGGGTGGCTGGTTTTGTTTGTGATGATAAATCTGACAATTTATGACCTTTTAGAAAATATTTGTTAAGATTAGTTAACTCCACCTGCTATACCGCGATAACCATGATATACCGTCATTTGGCAATAAGGTTCTTGTACCATCATAAAACTAATACCGTGACACCCCTACCTCACACAGGAGATGGCTGACTGTTATCTCCCATCAAAAGGGCCGAAAAGCCACTGAATGCCAAATCATGAAAATATGTGATTCCTAGTCCGCCGGCCGGGGCCTAATGTTTGGGGCAGGTCGCTCCCCCCTCGGAGGGAGGGGGTATAGAAGATTCGATGTAGGATAGTGCTTCAGATGGGTTCTCAAAAAAGTGCGACCTTCCAGCATGTTGGATTCTCATTTTGGCCGGGAACATCAAGGTGTACTTGATCTGCCGTTCTCTAAGGAGTCTCTTTACCGGTTCATATGACCGCCTGCTGGCCTGGACAGAGGCGGAAAAGTCAGGATAGATATGTATACGGTTTCCCTCATAATGCAATGTGCCGGCCTCTCTAGCCAAACGGAGGATTGTGTCCCTGTCTCTGTAGTTCACCAGACGAGCAATTATGGTTCGTGGTGGTGCCCCCGGCTTGGGCGCCGGGGCAAGGGTACGGTGCGCCCTCTCAACAAGGAAGTGTTCAGACAGTGCCTCAGGCCCAAATAAGGATTTAAACAGTTCTTCCATGCGTTTCTCCATGTGGCCCTTGCCGAAGGATTCGGCCACACCTACAACGCGGACATTGTTTCTTCTGGACCTGGATTCGAGGTCCTCGCATTTGCTCTGGAGCTTGCTCATCGTGTCTTTAATATACGATATATCACGGCTGTGGTGCCCAATAGTATCCTCATTAGCACTTATCCTGCCTTCAGCCTCGGTGACCCGAGCACTCTCCTTATCGATCCTGGCCTTCAGTGAGCCTATAGTAGCTACTATCTCGTCCAGTTTAGTATTCACCGCCAAAAATCCGTTCTGAACTAGCGTGGCCAGTTTATCCTCCCTGTCCAACACATCCCTTTCGATCTGTTCTTCCTCATCTGGCTGCGTGCAAGTTGCCACAGTTTGGATAGCTGTATTGGTAAATGTATCCATGGGGCCCTTCTTCTTGCCCCCAGGGGTCTTGGTGGCTCTGTTTGACTTACCAGACTCCCCCATTGTTGCGTCTTCAATGTACGTGTATTGGACCTGGCAACGGATCTCAGCAGGGTCGCGGCCCACCCCACCGGGAGCAGACTCAGTGTCCCAAATGAAAAGAGAGGAGCGTGGGCTCAGCGGTCCGCGTATGTCGTGTAGCCGGCGCCAGCCGCGCAGACAAGCGGAGGGGCTCGGAGGGGCAGTTGGTGCAGCAAGGGGGCCCACGTCCGAAGGGGGGATTAAGAGCCCGGGGGGTTACGGACCCAGAGGCGCCGGCGTGGCTCCGCACCCGGCAACAGCTTACTTCGCTGGATTGGCAGCGTCAGGATCAAACACCAGCGAGAGTCGGATCATACCAGAATCAGGAGAGGCGGTCCAGGAGATAGCGTCGGGTCAAAGCCAGGACCTGAGAAGGGTGGGCCATCCAGCGCCGCGGCGAGTCTCCAGAGCGCCCTCACAGAAGGATACGGAATCCGGCGCCAAGGAGAAAGCCCCGCCCAGCAGCGGCCCTGCAGCCTCGACTGTCGAGTAAATTCACCTGGAACCAGGATTCGGCTCGGAAGCGCCGCTCGCGCCGGCGGAACTCCGCAGGGGCAGAGCTCGTAAACGCAGCGCCGCCGGGGGCTCAAATTTTCACAGATGACGCCCGAGCCCGGCCGCAACCGGTACACCAATCTACAGCGATTCAGCCAGCCCAAAGACGGATTTATCAGCGCAGGATGTGAAGGCGGCGCGGGAGCTTCGGGTCTAAGCGGCCATCTTCTCAGTGCGCAACAGCGCCCCCCTGAAAGTCTTTTCTGAAGTTGCCGCTGCCAACCCCAGCCTCCTCACCTGCGGTGTCCCTCAGGGATCCTGTATCGCACCCACACTCTACAACCTCTTTATTAGGCCCCCATTTAGCATCCTGGACTCCCTTGGTATTTCATATACCAACAATGCGGACGATACGCAGGTGCTCCTCCCACTCACGGGCGACTACCTAGCAGACACCAACACCCTCACTTCTATCTACTCTACCATCCAATCCGGTATGGCGGAGAATTAGCTTTGCCTCAATAGCGAAAAGACCGAACTCCTCCTCATTGGGTCACCCTTCACTCTCGGTAATCTCGGAGATCAGTACGCCTCCTTCACTATTGATAACATTCCAATTAAGGTCTCGAACCATGTTAAGACACTCCGAGTCTACCTTGACTCCGACCTGTCGATGGATAGACAGGTCAATGCTATCGCTGCATCCTCAGCCTACTATTCCAAAGTCCTCAACGCAGCCAGGCCTTTCTTGGCCCATCAAAGTTGCCTCACAATTGCCCGGGCAATCATCGGGTCAAGACTAGACTACTGTAATGCCCTTCTCGTGGGCGCATCCAACAAAAACCTGGCCAAACTCCAGCTAGCCCAAAACAATGCACTAAGGGCAGCCACCAGCACCGCAAGAAGAAACCATATCTCCAAAATCAGAAGGCAAGTACACTGGCTCCCTGTCAAAGAGAGAATTGTCTTTAAAACTCTTGCTCTCACCCACAAATGCCTTCACGAACTTGCCCCTCCTTACCTGACTAACAGAATTACCAGGCACACCGCCACGAGACCTCTCAGATCCCTTTATGCTAACTCAATTGTTACGTCTACTACACGTAAAGTGCGCGCTGGGGGCTCCAGCTTCCCCACCCAAGCAGCCACGCACTGGAACGCTCTGCCACCCTCACCTAAGACTCATTGAGTCCCACCTAGCCTTTCGTAAGGCTATCAAAACTAGACTTTTTGTCTAACTTGAATCTGTCTCGTCCACTGCATATATGCCTGTCAATCTGTAACTAAGAGCACTCCTGGCACCTTTCTGTAATCCTAAATCTGTGTATCCTCTGTAACAGCGCCTCGATTTCTTATGGGATGCAAGTGCGCTTAACAAATGCAAATAAATAAATACCAGATCGCAACAAATTATCTTCCAAGAGCGAGCATGGTCAAAGGTCCCGCACTAGGTAATTGCATTCAGGGAGGGTCCGAGTGGTCATTGGTCGAATAATGTGTACCATTGTCATCTGTAATACTCTGTCAAATGGTCTGATCCGCCTCACTCGCTTTCGGACTCCTCTTCAGCACTTTGTTTTAACCAGACAATGGCTTCTTCTGACACATCAAAAAACAAAGACTTGCCTTTAAACAGGCTCTTACGTTTGGAAGGGAACAAAAGCAAGTAGCGAATCTGTGCCAGTCTCGGAATAAACGGGACCTTCTCAAAGGCCCTGTGGTGAGACAACCAGTCCTGTGTAGCCTCAGAAAACTGGCATAGATCTATTGCCAAAACCAAAAGGTGATGGCTGGAAGGTTTACAATTAATCTTAACCACAGGGTTATGGAGGTTCTTGCAAAGAAGGGACGCACCCGTCCATAACGCCCCATCTTAGTTTCCAGTGATGATCTCAAAGCCGCAATCCCAGTCACCTACATTCCGCCTTATTGTATCAGTTGAGTTAGTGTTCGAAAACTCTGTGTGGGCGATTTTTTTTTTGTTGCGGCCGATTGTACTGCGGCATGGCTGTTTCCTCTATAAAAGGAAGGCTTCAACATTTCAAAGTACCTACCAGGTCTTCTGTGAAATGACGCCACGCCAAGGTCAACAGTGGTACCATTCTTGTATGGAATAGTATGAGAGTTCGAGTAGGGCCCCTACAGTCGTGAATGAAGGCAAGAGGCCACTTCCCAGAGCTACAGCGTATCCGCAATGGTAGTGCCCCAGTAGCTTCGGTACCATGCACAGCACAGACCGATACAGACAGTCATGTCAGGGCCAAACAGAATCGGTCTCACGGGTTTACCACATCTGCGATGACAGGACGCCGAGCATCACAGGGCCGTGTACAGGTAACGTCAGAATAGCAGCCCCTATACGGTCCTCGGGGGCTCCACTTCTGGGTGAAGCCCCGGTTCTCCGTGTACCGTCTACTCCAGCAGGGTATCACACTGACACCGAGTGCACTCGCGCATTCCATCAGCCTGGCACACCACGTTCAAGCAACGTAATACATCTCGGGCATCTTGGACGAGGCAACGCCGTCCTTCGTGGGGTGCGGGGAAGGAGCCACTGCTAACATTCCATTCTCCCCTGCCCCAGGGCCCAATCTCACCCCCAGGGGTGCCCCAAGAGTTTGCGCAACAAGCGACCGAGAGAGATCACAGAAAAAAGGCACCAGCACTGGATCGAGTGCCAGGAACATCAGGCCTGTGGGGGGAGCCGAGTGGTCTAACATCAGTTCAGCTCGGCCTCCAAGCCACGCCGCAGTGTGGTGCATAGATAATTACAGAGAAGGTTTCCTAATGCAAATTCCAATGGGTGGTTTCCCTACTTTAATCGACGAGGTTGCAGCTTCATGAAGACGCTCCAAGCACAATTACTACCCACACCAAAGGGCTAAAAGAGAGGAAGAAATGGGTCTGTGATAACTGCACACGTTTTGGAGAGAAGTAACCTGGCGAGAAAATGCACAGCTTTGAGTTTGTGAAGACTGATGCTTCCGTCCAGAATACGTGCATTAGCCTCACCTTGTGACATGAGTGTGGAAACATGGCAATGAAAGCAATGGAGGGAAGTGTGTTGGCTGCAGGTTATCGAAGGGTAAGTTCCGTGCTCGATGCAGAGCAGAACAAAGAACGTGATCTTGCGAGGAACCTGAAACCCTAAGTGAAAACCTAACGTATAAAGCTTTCTGTGGCAGTCAAACTCCCATAACCCCTGCAGCCGTACATTTGCTTTTACTGCCAATTATTCTTTGCGCATGCACCCCAATGCATTACTCCTTATCCCCACAAATTGGCATGACACAGAATTTCAAATGGCAATCTTGGCCGCAGTTTTATTTCCATGACAACAGAATTATTTGTACACATTTGTGAACTTCATTCTGTCCGTGTGGCGCTTGCTTGCCGGATTTCCTTTGCTTCCCCCTATACTTGGTATAGTAGGCCCCCAACTCCCCCGACCCATTGTACCTGTTCCAATCCTGCCCGTGCAGGTGTCCGTGGGTGGGGAGAGCGCCGTTTGTTTTTTGGGGGAAGCTGAGCCTTATTTGTCCCTACCAGACGCCCCCGCCGTTTAGGCCCCCAAGAGGCGCTGGTCCGGAAGAGCGAAGACCCATTCCGTTTCCTTCTGGCTCGTCCGGAGTCTATCATTTGTGCTTGGTTGCCCAAACACCGCCAACTTGTCACATCCTGGCCTGGGTGTCCTGCGACAGCAACACCCCAGGTCTCCTGCTCTTTTGCTTGTATTTCGTGGGTGGGTGGGTGGAAAACGAAATTTCTTCCATCTGCGAGGCGGCGACCGGGTCCCAGTGCAGGAGCGAGATGCCTGGCACCCCGGTCCCGCCTGCTTAAATCCTGATGCCCCCGCCCATTTTCTTTTGTTCTGCCCTTCGCGGGCTTTTGGGCCATTAGGCCTTTGGCGCCTTTCCGCCCCTCGCCTTTTGACCCCCAAGGGATGGTTCCAGGTCTTGGCGGCATGACACCGCAGGGGTTAAACTGCTGCCTCCTCCATTTTTAGCTGATTTTTCCGTCGTCAGCTCCATAACCCCTGCAGCCGTACATTTGCTTTTACTGCCAATTATTCTTTGCGCATGCACCCCAATGCATTACTCCTTATCCCCACAAATTGGCATGACACAGAATTTCAAATGGCAATCTTGGCCGCAGTTTTATTTCCATGACAACAGAATTATTTGTACACATTTGTGAACTTCATTCTGTCCGTGTGGCGCTTGCTTGCCGGATTTCCTTTGCTTCCCCCTATACTTGGTATAGTAGGCCCCCAACTCCCCCGACCCATTGTACCTGTTCCAATCCTGCCCGTGCAGGTGTCCGTGGGTGGGGAGAGCGCCGTTTGTTTTTTGGGGGAAGCTGAGCCTTATTTGTCCCTACCAGACGCCCCCGCCGTTTAGGCCCCCAAGAGGCGCTGGTCCGGAAGAGCGAAGACCCATTCCGTTTCCTTCTGGCTCGTCCGGAGTCTATCATTTGTGCTTGGTTGCCCAAACACCGCCACGCCACTGAGTGGGTTCTCGCCCACTGTGGCTCCCCTTCTTCCTGTCTCCTTCTCCCCTTCCAGTAACTTGCTAGAGATGTCCCCGAAAAAAGAGCTCCGTTTCGTTCGTGGACAAGTTTTCCACCGTCCGATAGGAAGTACTCGGGTGTTTCCCCATCACTCAAGCCATGCCTATTCTGATCGGGAACCCCTGCCCTTGTAATTTTGCAACACCCCCCCTCAGCTTCCTTCTTCCCTTCTCAACTACTGCCTGGCTCTCTGCCCCCTTCCCTTGCGCCGGGGGAATCCCTTCCGACCCTACCGTTTCGCCCAACTGTGTTGCTATTTCCTGCAATGATCTCGTAATGTCCCTCAGCCGGACACCCCTCCCCAGGCTGGTCAGGTCGTTCCCTCCCAAGAGTATTACCAACCCTCTGGTTTCTGCCGCCTACTCAGCAATTTCCATGGCTGCCCCTCTAGCTGCGCCCACTTCATCCCTGGCACCCCGTGCCACTCCCTCTTGCCTCGCCGGCCATCGCCGCCTCCCACCGCCGAGTCCAGCTCGCCCTAGCCTTTGAGATGCATGCGCGCCCCACTACCTACACGGTACGTTTCCTCCTTCCTAGTGCTGCTGTGAAATGACAAAAGGAGGGAACGGCATGGTTAACTTATATTTTGCGGGCCTGATATCGTTTGTAACATCCTGAAGACCATCTCCCCCACTTTTGATGTCTTCCGGCCATGCCTGCTCGGGGCACTTCTGCCCCTACCACCTTTCCATCTTGCTCCACCTTAGCCAGGGTGGGCCAGCTCTGGGACACCTCTGCCCCTGCCACCTTTCCACCTTGCTCCGCCTTAACCAGGGCGGGCCTGCTCTGGGACACTTCTGCCCCTACCACCTTTCCATCTTGCTCCACCTTAACCAGGGTGGGCCAGCTCTGGGACACTTCTGCCCCTACCGCCTTTCCATCTTGCTCCACCTTAACCAGGGTGGGTCAGCTCTGGGACACCTCTGCCCTTGCCACCTTTCCCCCTTGCTCCGCCTTAACCAGGGCGGGCCTGTTCTGGGACACTTCTGCCCCTACCACCTTTCCATCTTGCTCCACCTTAACCAGGGTGGGCCAGCTCTGGGACACTTCCGCCCTTACCACCTTTCCATCTTGCTCCACCTTAACCAGGGTGGGCCAGCTCTGGGACACTTCTGCCCCTACCACCTTTCCATCCTGCTCTGCTCCACCTTAACCAGGGTGGGCCTGCTCCGGGACACTCCTGCCCCTGCCACCTTTCCAACTTGCTCCTCACTCTGCACCCGTGATAGGTTCCTCACCACTTTTATTCAGCAAAAGCTCCCCAACCAATTTAACCTTGCTCTGCCTGCCCTTGCAAGAGTTACCCTGTTGGGAGAGCGCCATTGCTGGTAGGTGAGGTTGAGCTGAATTCCTTTTGCTTGATTTTCAGAACCACTTTGCCTCCTTTGCCCCTTCTCTCACTCTTATCCCTTCCTATACTTTAAAGTAAGGATCTACCTTTCCATATTCCTTATGTTGGCCCACTTCCCCTGGCCCTTACTCCTTAACGGGTGCTTGAGTTCTGATCTTGATATAGCCCACCGATACTTTAAATGGGAGGTTCCACATTCCCTTGTCATGTCCGGCACCACGGATGAAAATGATAACTAGACCCCCCTTTCCCATGCAGTTTTGGAAATGAATGTTGACCCCTGACCATCCATTCCTAACTTTGGCGATCTCATTAGCACCTGTGTCAACCGCCTGATGCTTCAATCCTGCTCACGTTCCCTTGTTCCCCACTTAACAAAACTGGCATAACCAATTTACCCACATTGCCCCTTCCCTAGTTCGTAGGGTTATTTGGCATCTGCAATGTTTGAGGTATTTATAACATATTTAATACCCAGCCGTTTCACTGAGCGGACCTGGTGCCCGAACCTGGTCTGCTTCGTGTCGTCTTGCCCTTCAAGCGAGATAATAATTCAGCACTTACCCAGTGCTATGAACCCTCAGGTATCTGAACGCTGCTGTTTATCACTGAGAGGCTGGGTTTGGCCCTGCCGAGATTCGAACTTGTGTGAGCAGGTTCCGTACTGGTGTCAGAGCGGGTGGTTACCCTGTTATGCAGTTCCAAAACGGTGCCGGCCTCCCATGGAAGCTCGGCCCCCGCACCGCAGTTCATAATGCAGAAAGCTTCTCCACCCGGGCCTTGCAATCCCTGCTCACATTCACCAGCCCATTCTGACCAACGTGCACCAAACCGCAATATTCCATGTACTTCCCCCTAGCCGTTCGCACATCGTATCCACCCTTTGCCACTATAGGTCAGTTCAACCCAAAATTATGTGCACTACAGATTGAATCAATTGTTTACTTGCCAAATGCGGCGCAGGGCCTGACTCCCCCACCAGAACCCTCCTGTACCATTGTAACTGCTGGCCGCTACCGTGCCCTAACCATATATAGTGTATGTCCCTACTAGCTTAATATTGACTCGGGGCAATTACAGGACTTCTGACTATTACCGTGAAGCCGTTCCATACTTCCACCTCAGCGCCCTAGGTGTAGCACTTCCTCCAGACCCCGGCCCTCCTAACTTGGTAGAGCCCTTCCCTTCCAACCTGTCTAGCTTCTGCCCACTTCTGCAATAAACCCGCAGTGGTAGGGGACGGCGGGTAATGACCTAAAACTAGTGAGATATTCCTTGGCCACGATCTCAGGTCTGCATCATACCCCTGTGTTCCCGCCTATCCATGGGTTGAAAACCCCCTGTACCATCCTACCGTTTCCACCCCAAGGCCCAGTTTCGCTTTGCCCCACTGTATTGTGGCCTTTGAAATCTGGGGGACAGATGGGGGTGGCACCCCCGGACTAACCCGCCTGGCAGCGAACGCAAGCCCCTCTGAATGCGTTCCCCTCTCTTCGCTTGTTCTCCTATCAATGCATAGATGGAACGGCGGCCGTACTTTCCAACCGCCCCTGCGGCCATGCGCGTCTCCCAAAGTGCGCGACATGTGTCCACACAACCCGTGCTTTAAATAACCCCCTTTTCCCCCAAGACTACCTGTGCCTTCAATTATCCCATTTAACATTAAATTAACCTTAAGATTCCATGTTCTTCCCACTAGCCGCTCGCACATCGTACCCTCCCCTTGCCACCATTGGTCAGTTCGACCCAACATTAAGCGCACTACAGACCGAAATTGTTTCCTTTCTTATTATCATACTATTGTGGTTGCAACGTTTAGTTTTGCTAGGCGGTTGGTTGCTCGATGACAACCATGCCTGCTACTTGGAGGTCCCTGCGACCACTCCTTTGCTGGGAGCCCGTTTAATTTGTGTTAATCCCCCCCCGCCGCTCTCGTGTGCAACTTTATGCACTTTCCCCTCCAAAACGGGCGGGCGGCCAACACACTGAACTATCTTCCCCGCCAAAGCCCCTGACGCACAAACTTATGCCGAATAAAATTGTCGTGCCTGTGCACCACATTGGATGGATCACTGAGCGACGCAGTTCACAAGCTATGCACGCCTTCTAAAGAAGCACATGGCCCCTTCTCATTCCAGTTCCTGGCAATACCCCCCTTGGTGTCCCTAGTGAGGCGTGTTGTCCGTCCCCATCTTGCCACGCTGGTGAGCTTCCCACCACCGCTTAGGCGTCCCCACCGGTTGGGGGAAACAGGCGTGTATAAACCAAGACATAGTAACGCCCATGGGGTCCTCTCCCTGCATCTCTGCCCGTGTGTGTTATCCGACCCACGAGGGGATCTTTAACCTTAAATAACCAATGGGCGCAGGCGCCAAGTCATTCTCATGAATCATACTTAATTACAAGTGTCCCATCACTGCAGTGGTTGTACTAACACACCCCTTGCCCATGCCTGCCAAGGAACTACTTCAGGGAACTACCAGCCGCCTTCCCTGCGCGTGGCAAGAGACGGGCCCAAATTGCGGTCTGGAGAAGACAAAACTTCTGCGTTTATATCACGCTACGCCTCTGGGTATCCAAGTGTTGCTTATTATTACCCACGGTGTGTGGAGCTCATTTGACGACCTCAAAAGGATGAAAGGCTGACTTTGTCCCTGCCGAGATTCGAACCTGCGTTAGCAGGATCTGCACCGATGTTAACGCGAGCGCTCTACTCGCTGTGCCACTAGACCGGTCTCATACCAGAGATATGGTCTGATGCTATACGGCGGCCGCCTGAACTCGAACATCCCCGCAACTCTTATCCTCACATTTAAATGCACCCGAATATGAATTTGCTAATATACCAGGCGCTTGGCGAAGGGAGACAGAGTACGATGCCAAAAATCCCTCCATGCCTTTCTAATCACGCACATCGCACGCCTTTCCTGTCCCCCCTATTTGCATTTCTTGACAACCGTCGCCCATACCGCTCCAAACTGTATGCAAAATTACCCTCTACGCCACCTCAACAAGCACAGCCATAAAGGCGACATCCCACCGTCATTGCACATTCCCCTGTTTTCCTCACGCCCCTGGCCTCGAAGCAAATATGAGCCCGACGTGATTGAACACGCAACCCTCTGAACTGGAGTTGGCCGCGCTACCATTGCGCCCCGAGTCCTTACTTTAACACAAAGCGCACTCCCGCGCTCCCGCCCCGACTGTTAACTTTAATAACATTATGGTGCACACCGCCGGTCCTCCAGTGCCAACCGTTGCCATGCTGAAACTGATCCCCCATTATTTCCAAGCCACCGGATCGCCTGTTAGCTGTTGAAACCAGCCCTCCCTTCATCCTGGTCCTGCCCTACCTGCAGCAGAATCCCACTTTCGGCAGAGTCCCACCCTGCTCTCTATTCGCCCTGCTCCTTACCCGACGCTCCTTCATTCCTGCCACGGCTTCATTACTGCTACGGCGATCCTCCTTCGCTGGAACCTGCCATCGCCGGAACCTTTCTACCTCTGCCACGGCCCACAGCAACACATCCTCACGAACCACGGCAACACCAACCGGTCCAACGAAATTTCTTCCATCTGCGAGGCGGCGACCGGGTCCCAGTGCAGGAGCGAGATGCCTGGCACCCCGGTCCCGCCTGCTTAAATCCTGATGCCCCCGCCCATTTTCTTTTGTTCTGCCCTTCGCGGGCTTTTGGGCCATTAGGCCTTTGGCGCCTTTCCGCCCCTCGCCTTTTGACCCCCAAGGGATGGTTCCAGGTCTTGGCGGCATGACACCGCAGGGGTTAAACTGCTGCCTCCTCCATTTTTAGCTGATTTTTCCGTCGTCAGCTCCAGAACCCCGAAGGTGGGGTTCCCTCGCTCTCGTGAAATCCAACAAGTGAAAGTCGGGGAGAATGAGGGGGAAAGTGCAGCAAAGTACTATTCAATTATGCCATCAAACTGTGGCCTTTAAACCCCCAAAACAAGCGGACTCCCCTCGACCCCTCCGCCCCCTTTGTCTGATTGGGCTGTCAAGTAACCTTCTTTGCCAGTCTCCTATGACAAATTCTGCGTACTCCCTTTCAAAGCCGGAGGAGAGGGGTTAAAATAAATAGCCCGGGACGCTACAGACACCTTCCCCTGCTCCCCGGCGGTCTCCTATGCTGTAGCAGGTTGCATGCAGTGACATTGACTTTCCTCTTTTGCCTAAGGTGCAATCCTTCAAAATAGCACACAGTGAAGTGGTTCACATTTCTAACAAAACGATTGGTGCATGCATACAAGCCCAAATCCGACAGCAGTCCGAGGCTCAAGGTTGTCCCGATGCACTTTCAACATGAATTCCACTTGTAGCTTTCGGAGGCGAATAGTGGTGCAGCAACAATGCCCTAAAGCTCACTTTTCTTTGAACGCTCCAATTGGTATTCCTGTGCACACAGCTTGAAGGTCAGGCAGTAATTCGATGAGGGATATGGTGCCAGTATTTTTTTGCCAGCTACCTTCTGCAAGCGAGGCACAGCTACGAGGTCTGACATATCTGAACTCCAGCAGGCTGGCAGTTCCTTCAGTTTTACAGCTATGTGCTGGCACACAGCCCACAGAACAGATGCGCAGAAAATGTAAGCTCACCCAGCAGAGGGCTATTCATATTTAGAGCATACCAAGGTCATATGTTCACGACTCTCCAACAGCTTTCCTAGGACATGCACACATTAAAGAAAAGATCTGAACTCAAGACTGCCAACAATTCAAGTTATGCACCACCCCGCCGGTTTAGTTAGGCAGAGATACTGATTTAAAAACGTGTGCAGTCAAAGGCAACCACTCATCGTATCTCGCTGAAAGGTTCCACTATTTAGAAACCAAGCCGACTTACTGCGAAAGAACAGCTTGCTGATGTGACATGGCCTACGGAACACACAGCTACAGACACCAGCATAAGTTTAAAGGATTTTTATTAAACAAAAGTAAAACACAGAACTATTTAAGGAAACTTGGTTGGGGGGTGGCTAAAACAAATATTTTTGGCAAAGTCCTTTAACTCAGGATTATAAATGAGGACAGTAGACAAAAAGACATTCGGAAAGTTCCAGGCAGGATGGTTGAGTGGAAGATGCCAGTCTTAAAAGAACAGTTTTGATAAAGAAGTAAAGTTTTAAATACAATGATTCTATCTATACATGTTTTTCCATGCATTTTCTTTGAGCGGGTGATTGGAATTTTTACAGAAATGTGTAATTTGTACAGTTCTTATTCCTTCGGGTATAAAAGGCGGTTTCAGGCAAACAGGCCTCAGTAATTTATATAATGGGCAGAGGAAATGAAAATGAACTATTTTTTTTTAATAACGTTCTTTATTATTTTCAATCGCAGAATTCCATACCATCAAATCAACAAGCCAACAAAAGTTCACATAGCATGATAAGTTCATTAAGATAAATAAAGCCTGATTTACAGGCACACACGTGATACCGGTCAGCTCTGATGGGTGTGGTGGGTCTAGGGGGGGAGGGCAATGTATTTGAGCATGAGTCAAGTAATGCATTATAGAGCAGTTCAGCTGTCCAGGTCTACCTCTTCACGTATTAAGTAGTTTCCTCCCATTTCCCCCAAAACGATCTGGAACTTTCCAGGACACTCCCTGGCATTATAGATTCGTTTTTCCAGGGACGTACATCTGTCCATTTCATTGGCCCAGTTGCATAGACTGTTTATCCTCGGCACCCCATGTTGCGACCGTTTGCCTCTTTCCCAATCCCAGTGCAACCGCCAGAAAGGACTTCACATGTTTGGTAAAGTCAACCTCCCCCATATACCTAGTAATCCCAGTTTTGGGGCTGGTGGAACAGGGGACCCCAGCAATTCAGAGATCCTACGAATGTATCTTCCCCAGAAATTCTGGATTACATCACAGTACCCTCCGCTCTTTTGCATCTCAGGCAGTCCACGTTGGAACATTAGTGATTCCACCCATTCCTACGATTCTAGTGAGCCCAGGTCTCTTTCCCATTTGCCTTTTACTCAGGACAGTTCTTGAGCTCAGAAAGCAGTGAGGCCCTGATATATCGAAGAAGTGACCTTGGTTTGAATTCGGTCCAGGAGAATGTTGGTCTCGAGGGGGGAGCATTTGGAAATCTCTATTGGGTCAGGGAACTGGGCGTTGAGGGCGTGAGTTAGTTGGAGATGCCTATAATAATCACTGGGTGGGATCCCATACTTCCCATGCAGAGCCTCAAAGTCTAGAAGGTGCCCAACTTGTACCACGTCTGCTAGCATGCATATCCTGTGTCTTTCCCAAGCCGTAAAGTGCCCCATTTTCCAGACTCCTGGAAGATGTCCATTGTTCCACAGGGGTTGAATTAGTGTTGGTCTCTGGCCCCACGCAATGCTCTGGTGGGCCTCCTCTGAGGCTCGGCGAATGTGGAGTGTCATTCCCAGTATTTCGACCGTCTTATCGTGTTCCACATTGAGTATCTGAAGGGGTGTGGTCGGGCCTAGTCTCTTAACCTCGGCCTCGATGTGTGGGAGCGCAGGGTCGTCGTGAAGCCATTTATTCACCACCCCTGTTTGTGTTGCCCAGTAGTAAGTACAGAGACATGGGAGAAAAATGCCCCCCTCACACACCAAGTGCTGCAGTGTTTTGAGGGCAATGCAAGGTTGTTTCCCTCCCCATAACAGCCCACGAAGGATGTTGTCTATAGCAATGAAGATTGTGTTGGAGATGGGAAGTGGGGCATTTTGAAGGACGTATAGAAATCTTGGAAGTATCAACATTTTAAATAGGGCAGCTTTACCCATCAGTGTAAGGGGAAGGGACTGCCAGTGGGCCACATCAGCAGAAAATCTGTCTATCACCGGTTGTAGGTTAGGCTGGAGGAAGTCATCTAGGTCCGGACTGATAGGTATACCAAGGTAGTCAAAGCCAAAGATTGAGACCGAGTATGGGCATTGTTCGGGGATTGCGCCGCCCCTCCCTTAAGTGGGAAGAAAACTATTTTCTGTTTGTTAACTTGGAGCCCCGCAAACTCTTGGTATTCCTCGAGGGCCCGGGACACCTTTGGGCAGGAAGTCAATGGATTGCTAAGATATACGAGAAGTCATCTATATAGAGTGAGATTCGGCCCTCCCTAACCCATGGCCATGAGAATCCAGTCCAGTACCCATCCGTCCTGGGTCGTATTGCTAATGGTTCGATAGCCAGGGTAAATAATAGGGGGAAAAGGATCAGCTTTGCCTGACCCCGTCTCAGTGTGAACGTCCTGGAGGACAGCCCATTCACTCGCAGCACCGCTTCAGGAGAGTCGTAGAGTAGTTTAACCCAGGACACGAAGCAGTTCACAAATCCCATCCGGCCCTTTATGTCGCACAGAGCATCCCAACCCACCGAATCGAATGCTTTTTCTAAGTCCACAGCCAAAATAGTGGTTCCGAAATTGCTGGGGCCATGTCTATGGCTAACTGTAGCCTACATAGATTCATTCTGGTGGAACTGCAGGGCATGAACCCGCATTGGTCCAGGTGGACAAGGGACCCTATTATGCCAAGCAGTCTGTTGGCTAGGATCCGAGCCAAAACCTTGGCTTCCCCATTAATTAATGATATTGGTCTATAGGAGGCACAACGTTCTGGAGGTTTCACAGGCTTGGGGATAACTACTATGAATGTCTTTCTGAGATGTGAGGGGAGTTGCCCCTGCTCCTTACTCTGTAGGAACATTTGGTGCAAGTGTCCCGTCACCTTTTCTCCCAGTCGCTTCCAGGTCTCTACCGGAAACCCGTTGGGTCCCTGGGTTTTCCCTGATTGGAGTTTGGACAGTGCGGTCGCCACCTCTTCCACCAAGATCTCGGTCTCAAGTTCCTTCATCTGCTGCTCAGAGAGACTGGGAATTTTGATCAAGTCTAGGAAGTTGGGGCCCCTCGTCTGTCGACCTCGCCTGGGGGAATAGAGTTTTTCATAGAACGTGGCGAATGCTTCGGCAATGTCGGAGTCTTCTGTTAGTAATTCCTGCTCCTCCGTCAAAATGGTCCGTCCTTGCCCCTTATTTCTGTCCCGCCTTTCCTGCCAATCTAGGGTCTTGCCGGATTTGTCCCCCGTCTCATATTTGGCTGTGGACGGACCAGTGGTCAGCCCTCGCGTTGTGTAGGGACACGTTTCTTAGGACCTCTTGTGCTGCGATGAGGGCTTCTTGTGAGGCTTGGGATCCTGATTCGAGGAACTGCTCCTCTTTCTTAGATGCCTGTTCCTCTACCTCCACAATTTCCCAGGTATGTTGTCGGCGGTAGGCCGACACCTGCGAAATGACCTCTCTGCCGAGTACTGTTTTGTAAGCCTCCCATAATTTAGTCGGTCTGTCCACCAATCCCTCATTCATGAAGTAGTATTCCTCTGTTTTTTTTAAGATAGGCCCTCCATTATCTCAGGCATTCCCATATAGTATGCGTTCATGTGCCAGGTTGTGTTGGGTTTAGTACGCCCGTTCTTTATTGCTATAAGTAGGGGGGAGTGGTCCGAGATGTCGCTTGCTAAAAACACAGCGAACACCAACTGGCGTGCCATGTTCTGAGGGAGGAAGTAGTATTCTAACCTTGAGAGTGACCTGTGTGCATTGGACTAGAATGAGAACCTCGATTCCGCTTCATGTAGCGTCCTCCATATGTCCACCAGCCCAAGTGCCTTAAAGGAGTGCAGTTTAGTTGAGGTGTCTGGGTTTCTGTTGCCCCTGCATGATCTGTCCCTGTCTATCTCCAGGACCTCATTAAAATCCCCACCCAGAAACCACAAATCTACCTGTCCGGTGAGCAGTGTTGCCTGGAGTTCGGCTAGGAGTTCCATTGTGAGTGGTGGCGGTGTGTATACTGCAATGATGCCCCAGCTGCTGCCCCATAGTTCCAAAGTTAATACAACATACAAGCCTTGTGGGTCAGCACGCACCTCCTTCAGGTGGAACGGTACCCTCTTGTGTATAAGGATCATTGCCCCCCTCGAGAATCCGGCGTGATACGTTAGCAAGTAGTGGGACCTCTTAAAGAACTTGCATTCAGTTCCAGCTAGGTGCATTTCTGCCAGGAGGGCGATATCGGGTGAGTGTCGGTTGAGGAATTGGAGTACCAGCCTCTGCTTAATACTGGAGCCTAGGGCATTGACATTCCACGTCAGAGATATTTCTCTGTCATGTGCCATGAGTATCCCAGTATTGTATAGCAGGGTTTGGAGGCAATGCTGGGTGTTTAGGACCCACCACCCGTTAGGTACCCTGCAGGTCCCTTGAGCCACTGTGTTTCCTCCCTTGTATGCCGTGCCTCTCACCTCACCCACCATTAAAGCTGTGTGACCATCAGACTTAATCGGTAGCATTGTGACCGTTAGAACTAAACAGTAAGAAAAAGAAACAACCCCAACTTCCTGGTCATCTATCCCCTTCGCAGACTGTAATTTATGTGTTTCAAATGCAACTTCGGGGTCTCCCTCATTGAGCAAAAGCACAATGCAGAGTAGGCCTGTGCCCCCATCCCAAAACTGCAACCAAACCTCCTCCCCCGCCCTGCACTTCCTCTTACCCCCCCCCCCCCACCCAACTAGAAGTACCTGTGACCCAAACTTATAGAAACGAAACCTTCTGAAAACCTGTTAGGGGTAACCCTTGAGAGCCAGTATTGTTCTTTGGTGTCACTGGCCGGGGGGCCGCTGCCTGGAGGATTGGAAAGGGCAGTCTGCTCGAATCCCAGAAGATTGACCTTGTGGGGTTTTGGTACGAATTTCGGACTTTGCCTTCTTCCTACATCCCTCAGTCTACATTCCCTTTTCCTGGGGATCCACTGTCTTCCTCTTCACTGCATGGTCTCGATGCCTCAGGCTGGGCTGGGGTAATTACCTTGGTATCACCTTTCTCTAAACGGTCCCTTATATTCCCGGGCGTGGGCTGGAGAGGATGTGTGTCTCCAACCAGTCCCAGACGTCCTTGGGTCTGTGGATCACACAGACTGTGTTGTTGTAGTATAACTTGAGTGTAGCAGGGAAGAAAAGTGCATATTTGATATTGAGGAACACCAGCATTTTCTTCACAGAGTCAAAGGATTGCCATGATCTCTGTACCTCCCTCGTGTCGTCGGGGAAGAAACCAATTTAGTTGCCATTATAAGTGATTGGGCCAGTCGCCCTTGACATATGCAGCGGTGTGTCTCGGTCTCTATAGTTCATGAGCCTGGTAATCACTGTGCGTTACCCAGTTATCGGTCTGCCTGTTGAAACTCTGTGTGCCCGCTCGATAGAGAAAAAGTTTGAGAGCTTTTTTTGTGCCATGAGATCTGAGAGTCATAGCTCTAGGAATAGTTCCATGGAGAGTCCTTCTTCCTCCGGGAGACAGAGTATGCAAAGGTTATTGCGGCAGGATCTACCTTCGCTATCTTCTGCTCGGTTCTCCAGGGTGGTCAGTGTTTGAGAAATTTTTTCCAGAGGTTCTTCCATTTTCCGTGTCCCCAACTCGTGAGGCCAAATTCCGCAAGTCTTGCCTCAGGAAGGAGACTTCAGAGGCTAAGCCGTCTACCTTTGTTTCGACCGATGACCTGGAATCCCCCAGGATATCCGTAAGCAAGACCGTCTGGCTCATCCACCCAGTTTCTCCTTCGTCCCTTGGTTTGTCCTTTGCCAAGGAGGGCGCTGCCGACCCACTTGTCGTACAGCGATCCATCTTGTTCTGACCGGACGGTTTGCAGGGCTCGTCTTTCACCATTGTTGCCCCGCACCCCTGCCGTCCCCCCGGGGTAGGGTCTTCAGGATTCTGCCCCACAGGTCCGCTGACCCTTGTCGCCACCTCCAACCACCCAGGGGAGTTGGAGGGGGCGAGAATTTGTATTTTATTGAATCTTATATAGCGCTTTTGTCCAAATCACTTAAAAACCAGCGGTACAAAATAATGATCAGTAAAGTAAATCAGACATCAATTCAGACAGCGTACAATCATGGACAGTGAAGATGATTTTTCAAAGAGGCCCGAAAGAGAGAGTAGACCGTGATAGACTAAAGAGATAGGGAAAGGATGTTCCAATGAAGAGGAGCAAGAAGCTGGAAGGGACAAAAACGGGTCTGGGTGCAAGGGGGACGGGGAACGGTCAACCTAAAAAGACAGGAGGAACTAAGACAACAAGGAGTATAAAAGGACAGAAGAGCAGCAAGATAATCAGGAGCTAGCCCATAAAGAGATTTAAAGACTAAGCACTGAAAATTTTATTTAAGTTGGGAATGAAATGGTAGCCATCCAAGAGATGCAAGTGATGCTGAGATAGAATTACGGTAGGAGAGAAGACAGAGTACACGAACAGAGGAATGGTAGATTGATTTCAAAGGAGAAAGGCAAGAGGATGGAAGACCAAAGAGCGTGACAGAACAATAGAAGAGCCGAGAGAAAATAAGAGAAGAGATAAGAAGTTTAGTTGCATGGAAAGTGAGGGAGGAGCGAAATTTACGAATATCATAAAGATGAAAACGGCATGAACGGGACCTGAGTGAAATATGAGTAAGATAGAGATTAGAGTCCAGGTAAAGACCAAGATTGCGTGCAGTAGGGGAGATAGAGTAGAAGGAGGTAAGGAGATATACGGTGGTGGTGGGTGAGGGGGAAGTGTGTTAGCCGGGAAGAATAGGACCTCAGTTTTCCCAGCATTTAGAGTAAGGAAGTGAGACGCTGTAAATACCGGAGGGGGGGGTCTGCACTTCCACTCTCTATATGGTAGAGGGGAGGCACAGAGACCCCTGCCAAGATTCTCTATTACGGTAGCAATGGACGAGCAATCAAGGCCTAGCTTCTCAGGAGGTGATGCGAGCTGGTTCTTAAGTACAGTGTAGTCCCCAAGCACCCACAAAGGAATGTCCACACACTGCATTGGTTACAACATAGTCTTTATGTAATTAATGTTCAAAGGTATATACAATATCACGATAACTGACTTTGTACTCCAAAAATCAACAATGGTAAATATATACAGTTTCTAAAGTGGTACCACTAACGTTATTAGATCTCATTAAAGTGCATACCGTCAGAACAACACACAGATCAGGATAAAGAGGAAACCAACAGTAGAGTGGAAAGAAAGCAATATGGTTGAACAATTGGCAGAATACTGGCCCCTACCACTAGACACAGTTCTGTGTGGAGATCTCCCCACCTCGGCAACCTGTAGAAGAAAGATACAAGCCCAGTCCATATATCTTTCACACTAGACTTTCGAATAGTTCTGCAACCCCAAAGTACCTGGCGTTGTAGCGTTCCTCGTCGGGGAAATCGACAACCCTTCTTGAGTGCCCTCCCTTTAAGACCGGAGTCACGGGCCGTCAAACGTCCGACAGAGAACAGGTCGAGCTAGGACGGTGAAGTGACCGCATCGTTCCTAGCGGTGCTCATTGACGGGGAAACTCCTGCAGGGAAGAGGCGTGCGGGGCACCTCAGTGTCAATAGTTCTGGACCGCAAAGAGTTGAAGAACTGTGGCCCAGAAAGGGCATTGAGTCGTCGGCATCTGTGGTCTTTGGGTGGCGGGAAACCCACCAGTGGATGCTCCTCGGCACGTCAACGGTCAGGCCTTCTCCGACAGGATACAGCGGCGACGATGCGGATGAGAGCGTCCTTGGATCAATGAAGTTCTTAGTCAACGGGAGCACAGCGGCTCCAGTTGGCAATGGCGGTCGGCGACAGTGGCAGACAACAGTCCGGGTGCTTCTCTTTGGAGTTCCGCAGCAATCCCTGTATCGGGTCGGCAGCCTGTCGAAAGTCTGCCTACCAGGGAGCTTAGGCAAAGATCGGCTGTGCACGATGGTCCCTCGTAGCTCGGGAAGAGGGCGCCTTACCAGGTCATCTCTGGGTCAGTTCTTGAGGCACAGCAGCTTACAGATTGCGAAGGAGAGCGACAGCAATTCTTCTCGTCCAGCAGGGCTCAAGGTTAAGCTTCAGTTACTCCAGTTACTCGTTGTAGTGGACTTCAGCTTCTGAACACGATTCCTAGCAGTGAGAGGTCCCCAAATATACTGTTGATCTCCCATTCATTCCGCTGGTTCACACTCAAGCATCCAATCACGATTTCGGGCATTCACGCAGGCAGGCAGCCAATCAGGCACACACGGTATTCAGGCCATTCACTTCTCTCCAGACACTGACAAAAAGTTATGTGTATTGGGACAAGTACCGAGCCATTCAACACTCCAAGCTGCATTCATACCGGTTTCGGGCAGGGCTGTCTCAACCATTGTGTCAAACACCAGATACTAGACAGCCACAACATAGAATGCATATTCGTCACACACTCCATTCACCCAGGTCCCACCCACAGGCGTACCCACAACATACGGTTGTTGAGAAGGCTCCAGCCAGTCTTGCCGGCACTTCCCCATGCTACCATATATGGAACTTCCACCCAACAGCCAGTCAGGGGGAAGGGACAGAGGCAGGGCTTCCCGGGACTTCGGGAAGATCAAGGTAACAGGTGTTGGAAGGCAAGAGGCCATGGGGCCATTTTGTCGCCATCAGGAATCTACCGATTCCAATGACAGGGCATCCCAAAATGGAGAACAGAGCACCAGCCATTTCAGCACGGAGCTGCCACCAGCCTGTACCCTGCTCTGTGGGTCACACACAGGTGACCAAAAACATACACTAGGGGCAAAGGGTTGTACCCCTACCCATGGGTGCCATAAGGGTATCCCACAGTTCTGTTCACCAAAACAAAAGAGAGCTACACAGCCAGGAGACCCACATGAACTCCTGTGCGGAAAACACAACAGAACACACGATAAAAAGCAGTAAAGGACAAGGACACAGAGGCCCTGTCCCTCCGATGCATTTCCAGCATCACAGACACCATCCATGATTTAATGGCAGAGAGACAATTGTTAAGAGTATGGTGAATTTCCGGCGTCAAAGACGAAAAGGATAGAAAAAGTTGTGCGTCGTCACTATAAAAGTGATGAGAAAGTCCAAAGGAAGAAATAATAGGAGCAAGTAATGAAGTATAGAGGGAAAATAAAAACAGGTCCAGGACTGAACCTTGGGGAACACCATGCTCAAGAGGGAAAGGTGAAGAAGTTTTTCCACCCCAAGAGACAGAGAAAGTTCTGTTAGATAAGAAGAGAAGCAGGAGATGACAGAGCCCTTAAAACCAAATGAGGAAAGAGAATCCAAAAGCAGAGTGGTCAACAGTGTCGAAAGCTGCTGATTGATCAAGAAGGATAAGAAGAGTGTTTAGAGTGACAAGCTGACAGAAGAGAGTTAAGCACACACGTTAAAAAATTCTTGTGGCGTGATGAGGACAAAACCCAGACTGAAAACATGGAAGATAGATCATTAACAGATGAGGAAATCTGGGAATAGACAAGACGTTGCAGAAGCTTACATAAGTAGGGTGGAAGAGATATGGAGAAAATTAGGGACGATGAAAGGATTGGCTGAGGGTTTTTTAGAATGGGAATGATTGTAGCATGCTTGAAGGCTGTGGGAAAAATAGATGTAGAGAAGCAAATGTTAAAGAATGAGACAAGAAATGGTACAAAAGATAGATTTTGGGAATAAGAGCAGATGTAATAGTCTCTGTAGGAGCTGCTGTAGGATGGACTTTAGCCAGCAAGAGCGTTACATCAGAGTTGGACACAGGAGCAAAGTCCGAGAGGAAAGTTGAGGGTTTAGGTGGGGGAGAAAATACAGTATTAGAGGAGGATGAGTTAACAATGTCCTGACGTAGAGAATGGACTTGAGGGGAAAAGAAATCAGAAGCAAAAAGGGTAGAGTTAATAGAAGGGTCAGGGGAAGGAAGAGAGAGATGCCGGGTTAAAGTTTGAAAGCGATGCCTAGGATGAGCAGATTGAGTATAAAGAATAACTGAGAAATAATTGCATTTAGCAGAATATAGGCAGTTGCCATAGAGGCTGTGATGAGAAAAATAGGCAGAATGATTAGAAGGAAATAGAGTTTTAAACCAGCGTCTTTCCAAGCAACGGAGGAGTCGCTGCATAGAACAGAGATGAGAAGAGTGCCAAGGTTGGACAGGTTTACGGGTGGGCTGAAAGGCAGAGAGAGGATACAGTTGATTGAGACCTAACGAAAGAGTCGAATAAAGAGTATGCAAAGCCTCATCAGCAGAGAGAGAACTAAAATGCGCGAGAGAAGGAAAAATATTAGTGCAAGTGACAAGATAAAGTGAAGACTTAAAGTTGCGTAGATCGCGTCAGTAGAATGTTTTAGGCAAGAGAGGAGTAGAAGTGGGCGGAGTAGGAGGAAGAAGTGATACAGAGAGTAACGAGTTGTCAGATAGATAAACAGGTAAGGCTTGTACAGAAGAGGCAGTAAAGGTTGAAAGAAAAATTAAGTCTAGTGAAGAACCAGAATTATGGGTGGAAGGAGTAGAAAGTGGGGACAGTAGGTGAGAAGCGAGAATAGAGAGAAAGTGAGAAGCAGAATGAGTAGAGGAAAGATGGAGATTGAAATCACCTAGTAGAACAAGCAGAGTTGGACTGGGAAGCAAGAGAAGCAAGTGGGATGTGGGCCTCCCAAGTCGGGGGCAGAATGTTCAAGCCTCCCTTGAGACCAAGGGGGTGGGGGAGGAGAAGGGGAGGGGGGAGAAAAGGGAGGGGGTGGGGGAGGTGAGGGGATGATGTCAGCCCACCGGGTCTCTGCGATCAGTGGGGAGCCGGAAAGTGTCAAGCGCTGTTTCACCATTCTATGTCAGTGTTTTGGGGGCTTTGGTGCTACTGATCCATGCTCATCACCCTCAGTCCGTTCTACCCGGAACCAGAAACCAGAGGTGGGGAGGGGAGGCGAGGGCTACAAAAACACTACCCCAGTAGGCTAATCCACCCCTTCAACGTGTGGGATTGGGGGTGGTGGCAGCTATGTGTTTGTTGTGAGCATGTCTGCCCTCCTGTGCCCGCTGGGTCTCCCAGTGCTTTATCCCGCTGCATGGCGCAGCCCCGGTGGCCCCCGCAGCAAACGCTCCATGTCCCGCTGTGTCTGGTGTTCCGTGTCTTGCAGCTGCCTAGTCGGGTCCGCCTCTTCAAATGTAGATGCTGGCTGTATCCTTCCCTTTGTGGTGGGGGCAGGCAGGGGCTCCCCCTCAGCAGAAGGGCAGAGCACACTGGTCCATGTTCTCTTTGCGTAGCACTGCGTCCCAATACGCGGCAGTAAAGGTTCGCCTCCCGCCTCTACCCAGGCCCGAGGCAGTGGATGGCGGGCTCTGCGTGGAATGAAGCTGGTATTACTTCACAGCTTTCCCCAGCACTGATTCGCTCCGGGTTTCTGAGCACACGGCCTGAAGGCTTTATTCACTCTGTTTGCTTCGGAGACGCGAGGAATTTCGAGCCGTAACCAGGATTTATTTCAGGATTTGCAGCAGTCTTGGGGGTGCAGCAGGCGTTCACATCCGCACGTGTCAGCTGCTTAACCGCGCCCCCGAAAAATTAACCATTGATTTTTCGATTGTTCTACAGTATTGACATTTCCAAGATAAATTCCCCCCCCCCATTTTATGTGAAAGCCTCAACTGGCCAACTGGAAGAATCCCCTAAGCAAAGCTTTAACAAAAGCAATCCTTGGGTTCCCCATCTATCAAGATATAGTAAAAAATTGAACTGAAAGTCCTTGATGCCCGAGAGGAGGTGGGGGGTTGGTTGGGGGATGGGGTAAGGGAGGCAATAGGAAGAAGAGAATTGATTGGCCAGCTGGGAATTGCAGGGAGGAGGGAGAAGGGGAGGGAGAAGGGGAGTTGGGGGGAGAATGGGGGTAAGGTGTAGTTAACTATTGTTCTCCAGCATGGGTCTGGCACGGATTCACATGCTCATGAATATTCCCAGTCATCAGGCTGGGAACCCTCAGTAAAAGAAAAACAGTCTCACTTTCACTTGAAAACTGTATTTCTCCTCTAAACCAATCACTGTCCCCCGGGACATACTTCCCCCATTCAATGACAGTCCTGTCCCTAAGCCCCTCCTCTGCAGCCATTTTCAGATTTGGTAAGCACGTAAAGTGACAGTATGACAAAGAAGAGCCGCAAAGGGGTCGGACCGAGGGCTCGCATGTGAATCCATGCCAGACCCATGCTGGAGAACAATAGTTACAGGTAAGTAACTTAAACCTTCTCCAGCATGGGGCCCGACATGGATTCACATGCTCATGAATAACGAATACATAGCAGTACAACATTACACAACCACGGGAGGTGGCAAGGCTCAACAGAAGAAATTACACTTACCCCTGGTACAGACTCACCTCAAGCAAACAGGTTGTGTAGAACTGCCTGGCCGACCCTGGATGCCTCCCTGGAATCCCTGTTGACGCAGAAGAATTTCGTGAAGGCGTGTGTGGACCTCCACATAGCAGCCCTGCCGATGTCGAGCAGGGGCACACCAGAAAGGAACGCTCTCGTCGCAGTGATTGCTCTGGTGGAGTGGGCTCTCGGACGGCCACTCAGCAGTCAGTTAGACAACTGATGACGATGCGTGATGCAGCCAGAGAGCCACCTTGAAATGGAAGCCTTGGACAAGGCCTTTCCATGATTCACAGGACCAAAGTTCATTAACAGCTGTGAAGTCTTCCAAAACTTTGTGCGTGCCACATAGAACTTCAAGGCACGAGCAACGTCCAGCAAGCGCAGGGCCCTTCTCGCCAGAGACAAAGGATCCGGGAAAAACATAGGTAACACCAAAGGCTCGTTGAGGTGGAATTCCGATGGAAACTTCGGCATGAAAGATGGGTGCGTACGCAGCACCACCTTTGATTCGTTGAAAGTCAAGTATGGTTGCTTGCAGGATAGGGCCCGGATCTAAGCTACTTTTCTGGCAGAGGTGATGGCACAAAAGGAAAGACATTTTACACGAGAGAAACTGGAGTGGGGCCTGATGCATAGGCTCGGAAGGGGCACCCATGAGCCTCATCAGAACCACGTTGAGTTCACCCACCTTTGGGACCAAAGTGAAGAGCTTCCTGGCGACCTGGTGTAGCGGGAGATTGCCACCAGATGTACCTTGATAGAGGCGTGTGCCAGTCTGACTTTGGCCAAGGATAGCAAGTATGGAAGGATCTGCGGGGCCGTGACACTCAGAGGGGTAATCTTCTGAGATCACCACCACGTAGCGAAACGCTTCGACGTGTGGCTGTAGCACTTCAAAGTCGACGAAGCACTGGTCTCGAAGAGAAGCTCGCTGCCGCAGGCAACTCATATCCTCCAAACTCTAGGGTTTTCAGAAGTCAAGCCCTCAGGTTCAGCGATCCTGGGTCGCGATGAAGGATTGCGCTGCCTCCTCTGGTGAGAAGATCCGGAAACACTGGCAGCTTGACCAGAGGCGACGCTGACAGGCTGAGAAGGTCCGGGTACCACATTTGCCTCAGCCACACTGGGGCGAGGAGTATCATCCTGCATGCACACTATCCGAGTTTGTTGAAGTCTCGTAGCGGGAACGGAGGGAACGCGTACAGGAACAGTCCTTCCCACGGAAAGCAGAACATGTCCCCCACGCTCCACAGCTGATGGAATCTGCTGGCAAACTACTGGCATTTGGATTTCGCCACCATCGCAAACAGACCAATCTGGGGGCTGCCCCATCTGACGAATAGGCGGTCCACCTGATCCAGCCGAAGCTCCCACTCATGGCAAGATCACAGTTCCCTGCTGAGGGAGTCTGCGATTGTGTTTTTGGCTCCTGCCAGGTGGTGAGGGATGAGGAACATCCCATGTCCGACGGCCCAGCGCCGCAAGTGCTGCGCTTCCTTGTAGAGCGCTGGGGATCGGGTGCCCCCTTGCTTCCCGATGTAGAACATGGTGGTGGTGTTCGTGAAGATACTCACCACCTTGCCTTTCAGAGACGGGAGGAACAACTTGAGGGCCCAGAACACTGCCCATAGCTTCAGGATGTGGATATGAAGATCCTTCTCCTCCGGCAGCTACGGGCCTCTGGTGTGCAGACGTCCGGTGTGCGCTCCCCATCCCTCCACAGAGGCATCCGTGGTGACCGTCTCCTGGTATGGGGGGGAGAGGGGTTTGAAAATCTGTGCCTTGGGCGATGTTGGAGCGGACGCCCCACCATCCTCTTGCCCGACGGAACTCTTCATTGAGAGAGATCTCGTCTGTGAAGCTTCCGGACACCTGTATCCAGCTGGCACCTAGGAATTCCTGAAGAGGTCGCATCTGCAACCTGCAGAGATGGACGAGTTAGATGCAGGATGACATCATGCCTAGTAACGACTTGATGGCTCGCACTTTGGCCAACTTCCGTCGACAACAGCTGTTGCACCTTTCCTAGAATGGCTGCTATCCTCTCCTCTGAGAGCGAAGCCAGGCAAGACACTGTATCATGTCTGGCGCCTAGAAACGGCGCGTTCTGAGATGGCGTTAAGCAGGACTTTGGCTATTTGACAGAGAATCCCTGATCCGTCAGTAGCCGGGTGGTTGTATCCGTGTGTCCGACGGGCAATTCCTGCGAGCGGGCATGAATCAGCTATTCGTTCAGGTACGGGTATACGTGTATGCCCTGCAGACGTAGATGGGCCTCAATTTGTGCCAGGCAACTCGTGAAGACCCTGCGGTTTGACTTCAAGCTGAAAGGTAGAACCTTGAATTGGTAGTGCTGTCCGTGCACCACAAAACGTAGACACTTCCGATGTTTCTTGTGAATGGAGACGTGGAAGTAGGTGTCCTCCAGGTCCAACGATGTCAAGAAGTCTCATTTTTCCAGTTGGCCGTGCACATGTTGAATCCTCAATTTTTGGGACTCTGGGTATTTGTTCAGACGTCATCGGTCTAGGATGGGCCTCCAGCCTCAGACCAGAAAGTATCTGGAATAGACTCCGTAGCCCCTGTGTCGCTGGGGAACTAGCTCTATCGCCCCTTTACACAGCACGGCCTGTACCTCTTCCAGGAGCTGAGGGTTGTGCTGCTCCTGATGGGGAACCGGACAGATCCGGGGACACCTGCATTTGAACTCCAGGGTGCGTCCTTGGGTGAGAGAGTCCAGCACCCATCTGTTGGTGGTGATCTTTCTCCACTCGCTGACGAACCTAGTCAGCCGGCCTCCCACTGGGGTGCACGAGTGGGGGCCCGACATCCCGGTCAGTTCAGGCTTGCTTTGGTGCCTGCGGCCTGCGTTGCGGGTGAGCGCTATGCTGTCCTCCACTAACGTAGCCCTGGGAACGGCACCTGCAGGCTTCCTGCGTTGAGGATCTGGAAGGCTGTCGGTACGATGTGGAGAAACCTTTTGAAGACCTGCTCGACTTTCCCCTGGAGGAGCGAAAAGACGAGCAGTGCTGCTGGAGAGTGCCCAGGGAACAGGCGGTCTCAGTATCCATTTTGATGGCCTCGAGGGACTCCTCAACAACCTTCCCAAACAGATTTTCTCAGTCGAAGGGCACATCCAGCACCTTCGCTTGGACCTCCTGACGGAAACTTGTGGCCTTCATCCAACCTTGGTCACGAAGGCAGACACCGTTCCCCATCTGCCGGAACCCTGTCTCTGCGATGTCCAATGCCACTGTGATGGCATGATCGAACACCACTTCCCCTTCCTGGAAGAGAGCGATTGCATCCATCTTCTTACCGTCTGGGAGGAACTCTAGAATCGCCCCAAGCTTGTAACAACTCCCTGTCGTACCTGGCAAGGTTTGATAGTGGACGCCACGGTGTAAATAGCCTTCTTTCCCGTGGTGTCCATCCTTCTCCGCTTGCTGTCCGGAGTGACCGAAGACCACGAGGACGGGTTGGCCGACCGTTTCCTCACGGCCGCTGATACCACTGAATCCGGCCATGGCTGGGAACTCAGGCACTTGGGTTCGGAGTCTAACATTCTATACTTCTTCTCCAGCCTATCCCGCTTGGCAGGAGCCATGCAAGGGTTCTTCATGAGGGCCAAGCCCTCTTCCCAAACATCGTACAGAAAAGGCAGAGCCATGATAATCTTTCTCTTGGCCTTGTGTCTTTGATACAATTTGCCCTCCTTCTTGGTTTCCTCGGGCGCTAGCTGGTATAGTTCGGAGGCCCTAGCGATCATGGAGTGGAATGATCCGACCTAATCCGGTGGGGACACCCTTTGTGGAGCATACAAATGTGGCTATTCACCGTCTGCTGCAACAAAGTCTTCGTCATCATCCGTCGACGTGGCTGTATCCGTTCCCGTATGCATGTCTGGGTCTGCTGGGGGAGAAGGGATCCGACGTGGAGGTTGAAACAGGGGTGTCGGATGACGCTTCCTCTTCTTCGCTGGAGGCTGAGGGGACCATAGATACCGAGGCATCCTCATCTGGATCTCTGACACCAGGGTGTGTAGAGTTGACAGAATATCCAAGGAAATATCCCTCGGTTGAGAAGGAAGAACAGGAAAATGAAGCCCTGCACCATCGTCACCATCTTCATCCTCTCTAATGTCCTTGTGGACCATATGCAAGGACTCCTGATAGTCATCCGGGGGCTGTTTCGGGGCCTCCTTACCCCCCCCCCCTATGCCCCTGGGCGTCTTGAACCAGGGTCTGAGCAGGATTCACCACTTCGGGCATGCCAACAGACTTTGCCAAAGTCACTGCGGCAGTGTCGCTCCTTGGGGGTGGGGACACCTGAGCTTTGGGAGTTACTCTTGCAGGATCAGAGCCCTTCGCTGTCGTGGCAGTAGCAGTCATCAACTGAGCCACCGAAGAGGCCTGTGCCAATTGAGCCTGCTTGGGCTGTTCAGCATTCTCCTCCATCCGCGGCTTCTCAGATTTCTCACGTAGTTTAGCCTGGGTAGATGACGTCCTCTGCAAAGTGGAACTTGACTGTCAGCTGGCAATGGAGGCGGAAGGTAATGCTGTTCACGCCCTATCCACTTTGGGACCGGCTTCAACAGTGAACGGATGAGGCGCCCTCAAAGGACTTCGAAGACTGCTCCTCAGACCAGTCAGTCCTGGGTGAGGCATGACCTTGCTCGGAGCACGGGTCAGAGGCCTTGGAGTTAATCCATGCCGCCAGCCTACTACGCCGGACCCTCGTTTTCTTGGAGAAACCGAGACATATCTCGCACTCCACCTCCTTGTTGTCTGGGTGCAGGCAGTAGATGCATTGAAGGTGCTTGTCCTCCACAAACACATTCCGTAGCCAACATTGGTGCAGGGCCTGAAGAGAGACCTTCCCTCCTTCTCTGTCATGGTCGCAGGGCACGAAGTAGGCTGAAAGGCCTTGTAGAATCTTCGACCTTGAGGGTGTGTGGAACTTCACCGACAACGGGTCCCTGCTTTCGGCAGACGAAGAAAAGAGAACACAGGCTTCTTTGAAACAAAAAGAGAACTTTTTCTGTCAAAAACATAAAAACGTACAAATAGCTCAGAGAGCAAACTTGGACTCCCAACACTGTAGCGTGCAGTAAAAATCTGAAGATGGCTGCCGGAGGCAGGGCTTAGGGAGAGGACTGCCATTGGATGGGGGCAATATGACCCATCGGACAATGATTGGTTTAGAGGTGAAATACAGTCTTTAAGTGAAAGTGAAACAGTTTTTTCTTTTACTGAGAATTCCCAGCCTGACGACAGGGAATATTCGTGAGCATGTGAATCCATGCCAGACCCCATGCCGGAGAAAGGAAGTTATTAAGGGGAGGATTTTGTTACAGTTCATGCTTTTCAATTTGTTGTATTGTGATATTGCCTGACCAAGTCATGTGCTGCTGTTAAAATGGGAAACAAAGAATAAGAAAGTTGTGTTATACATTTTTTTTAAAATTATCCCGTGAAAATTACCAATGCATTGGATGTACATGTAATCTATGGTCCTAATGCCAAACGCAAGCAAGTGACGAGGCTCCAAGTCAACCCAGTGTCAAAGGCTTTTATTAGACAGGTTTTGACATGTATATATAATACATCACCCTATTTAACGCAGGCTGTTGTGGTAACTATCTACGGTGCAGAGTTACAGGGCCACAGAGATATTACATAATTACAAATCTTAGAGAATAAAATCATAAAGAGGCTGCTCTCCCTGCCACATAGTGCGCCATCAATACCAACATTGCTAGAACTGGGCATAAGAGTAATATATAAGCAGAAAATAAAACCACTTCTGTATTGCATAAACATGTAGGCAAACGAGTGCCTCTCTGACTATCAGGAAATCTTAATCTTCTCGAGTCCACCGCAGGTGGAGATTTACCTTGGCTCAAATATATAAAAGTTCTGTTGTCCAAGATAGAACTTCCTGAACTTAGGTTTAATCTGCACTGTATCAGCTGTAAGGGTGCAGAAGGAGAGAGACGAGACACAGGTGGCATATTTGTTTTGCTAAATACTTATTTACATCAAAAGAAAGGAAAAGGGGTTAGGGAAAGGCCTAACTGTCCCCAACCACTATGAGGGGTTGCCCTGCCTCAACAAAAGGATATTATGGACCTGGTCAGGATGCCCATCAAACAAAAATGTCCACTGCCCTCTGTCTAAACCTATTTCCGTCCCTTACACTTTCAATTTAACTAAAATGAAAAGGTGTCTTAACTACAGAAGAGGTCTCCCCCCCCATTGGGGATGCTGACATGCCACCCAAATCACTGCTCTTCTGCAAAACAATATAGGTAGTTCAATGTTCGCCGTTCATAAATTCAGTGACCCAGTTCCCCACTCTCCTGAGTGGAACCTCTTCCTGGGTGCCTAGGTTTCACTTGCCCACAAAACAAAGTTCCTAAAAATCCTTTAGGAAATTACTCTTCCCTGCTCCGTAGCACAAAAACAATCCTTTCCAGTGTCTTGTTAGTTATGGTTCGCTAACCTGTCAAACCTCACCGTAGACCTTTACAATATTGTATCAAGTCTGGTTTACTCGCCAGCCAGACTTGATTTGCAGTGAATATAACGAAAAAGAAATTACAACTGAACAATTTCAACGAATGGAAAATAAGAAAAAAAATAGCTCGTTTTATTTTTAGAAAATATATGTGGGGGTGGGGCAAAGGGTTAAATCTTGTGGGGAGGGGTTTGGGATGGCTTTTCTGCAAGGGGGAATAGGGTTTTTTTTCATTATTTTGAATGTTAAAATTTCATTTGTTATTTAATTATTAGTTTATATCACATGGAACCGATTTCCACAACGTTCAATTCCCAAGATACTGGTGGTTTGGGCTTCCTCCAACTGGTTCAACCTCTTGCCTATGTGTGACCCTTGTCCCTTCGTTACCTAGCATCCACTTGAACAGACCAGGTATACTCCCCTGCCAGGTACTGTCCCACCTAGGTGTACTGTCAAAGTTTGCTTGTATGGCTCTTTTGATGTTCCCTTGTGTCCCTCTGGAAGTGTTTTTCTGCTTCACACAGTTTGTTTCTTTCACACCCCCTTGTGCTTTTCAGGATGTTCTTATTTGGTTTATAAAGTTCATATCTATTTGTATGCTTCCTTTTTCATCCCCTTGTAACCTTCGGGGTGCTTTTCTAAAGTTTGCAAAGTTTGTACAAAATTGTATGGGGGCCCTTCACCCACTTGGGCTCTTCAGGATGTTCTTATAAGGATTCTGAGCTCTGGCCCTTTCTCTACCTTAAGAAACTTAAGAACAAGGTTCAAATCCCAACCTGGCACCAGAAAAGGTGACGGAGGAAACCCATTAGTGAGCCCTTTCAAAAACTGCGAAATTAAAGGAATTTTCAAATAGGAACACTCTTCAGACAAGCGCTTAAATATGGACAGCGCCGCCAGGTAACCTTTAATGGTCCCCACTTGCAAGCCCCTGTGGGCCAAAGAAAGCAAAAAAGACAGAAACACGGGAATGTCACATTCAAAAGGGATCCACATTCTGAACTCTGCACTAGTCGCAGAACTTTCCGCAACGGCAACGGTGCAGATACTTAGTCGCCGGCCACCTGGCCGCGAGCAACACCTCCATCACGTCTTCAGGGAGGTCCCAATCCTTATACCTCAACCTTTCAGATTCCAAGCGTGAAGATTGAGGGATCTGACCTCTGGATGGAGAACCTGACTCCCCTCCCGTGCGAGCAGATCGTCTCGGTAGGGAAGACGACGTGGAGGGCAGATGGACAAGTCGAGAAGGTCCGGGTACCACGTCCTCCGGGCCCACGCCGGAGCAATGAGGATCATCCGGGAACCGAACCTCCGTAACCTCCGCAGCACTTGCGGGATGACAGGGACTGGAGGAAACGCGTACAGCAGTGGGAATGACCACTCCACCACGAACGCGTCTCCTAAGGCTCCTTTTGGAGGAAATTCCTGCAAGCAAAACCTTTCGCACTTCCGGTTGACACTGGAGACAAAGAGATCCACTTGAGGGGTCCCCCAAAGGGCGAAGATCTCCAGGAGAATCTCCTGAGCCAGCTCCCACTCGTGAGAGATCGAACTCTGCCTGCTCAGAGCGTCCGCCGTCTCGTTGTCGTCCCCGGCCAGATGAACAGCCGAGATCGAAACTTCCTGCTGGATGGCCCAGAATTCGAGCTGCATCGCCTCCTTGCACAGCGGAAGTGACCCTGCCCCCCCCCTTTTTGTTGAGGTAGTGCATGGCTACTGTGTTGTCCGTTAGAATCAGGACACTCTTTCCGCGCACAGTCGGCAGAAAAGCCTTCAGGGCTAGCCTGACGGCCCTCAGCTTCAACAGATTGAAATGGAGTCTGGACTCCGACGGAGACCAATGACCGCTGACTGTCAACTCGTTGGCATGAGCTCCCCATCCCGTGAGGGATGCGTCCGTCACAATCGTCACCTCCAGCCAGGGCAGCCAAAATGGGGCCCCCTTCATCAGATTGCCCTCGACGACCCACCACAGAAGGTCCCGGGCTACCGAGGGCAGCACCTGAACAGGGTCTGACAGCCTGCCGGAGGACTGAGACCACTGGAGCTTGAGTGCACACTGCAAAGATCTCATCTGCAGACGAGCCTCTGGCACCAGAAGAATGCAGGATGCCATGAGGCCGAGCAGTCTCAAAAATTCGGACGCGGGGAGATTCTGGGCAAGCTGAAACTTGTGCACCATCTGCTGAATGTGAAGAGCCCTCACCTGAGGAGGAAAACACAGCCCCAGGGACGTGTCGAGCACTGCTCCGATGTACTGGAGCCGCTGCGTTGGTGTCTTTAAATTGAGGGAGAAGCCCAGCCTGTGAAGGGAGTGGCAGGTGACGGACAGATGATCCAGGACTTGCTCGGGAGAACTCCCCCTGATCAACCAATCGTCCAGGTAGGGGTAGACGTGAATCCCCCCCCTTTCCTGAGATGCGCTGCCACCACCACCATGAGCTTGGTGAAAACCCTTGGGGCGGCGGTCAATCCGAATGGCAGGACCCGAAACTGAAAGTGCGAGTCGCCAACCGCGAACCTCAGGTACTTCTTGTGCTTGGGATGGATCGGCACATGGAAGTAAGCATCCTTGAGGTCGAGAGACACCAACCAGTCCTGAAGTTGAAGGGCCTGGAGGACTTGAGAAAGAGTTACCATCTTGAACTTGTCCTTCCTGAGGAGTTTGTTCAAACCGCGCAAGTCCATGATGGGTCTCAATCCCCCGTCTTTCTTCGAAATCAAAAAATAAGGGGAATACCATCCCTTGTTCCTCTCCGCTACAGGCACCAGTTCTATGCGCCTTTCTCCAGCAGGGCTTGAATTTCCTGCGCAAGGAGCAGATCCGGACTCTTCAAAGAGAGGTTCCCTGGTGGATTGTCGCGAGGCCTCTGCCGAAAAGGAAGACAGTAACCGTGGGTTATGATCTCCAGAACCCACACATCCGAAGTAATGGCTTGCCACTCTACAAGATGCTGCGCCAGCCTTCCCCCAACCGTCGAACCATGGGACCTGGCCTCATGACTGAGTGGTAGCGGCTGCAGCGTTGCCTGAGGGCAAAGAGGCAACTGCCCGAGCGGCCTTGGCACCTCGAGTACCTTTGTTTCCACCTCTGGCACTCTTACGATGGCCTCTTTGACTGCTAGCTCCCCTCGCTTTACTGAAGGACGAGTAATAGCGAAAGGAACTTCCCCTCCATTGCTGTCCCCTAGGACGAAAAGGCGGATGTTGGCGAACTGCAGCGCCCAACGACTTTGCTGCAGCTTTGGAGGTCTGCAACCTCTCAAGGCTCTCGTCAGCCTTGCTGCCAAAAAGGTGTTCACCGTCAAAAGGCATGTTGAGGAGCCGGGACTGCACATGAGGAGCGAACCCAGATTTCCGCAACCACGCAAAACTGCGCATTACGGTGCTCGCTGCCATGGACTGGCTGACACAATCTGCCAAGTCCAAACCCGACTGAACGGCCTCACACATAGCATCCTTGCCATCCTGAACCATAGCATGGAAACCATCCTGTTCGTCCCCTTCGGGAATACGATCAGCCGCTAATGCAACACAGTTCCACAGAGTGTGTGTGAAATGAGACAAGGCACATATGGAGTTGGCCGCCTGAAGCGCCATACCCCCCGAAGAAAACACTTTCTTCGCCCAGCCGTCAAAACGTTTGTCGTCCCTATCCAGAGGGATGGTAGGATATGACGCCTGCTTTGCTGGGGCCGTAGCCGCCTTCACCACCAAACTCTCCGGGGTGGGGTGTCTAGACAAGTAGCAGGGGTCGCTACTGGCTGGACGGTATTTTCGCGACAAAGACTTGCCCACTGCCGGGAGACTCTCCGGAGCAGTCCAAGCCGCCGCCACCCTTCTCTGCAGAGCCATATGAAAAGGCAAAACCGGGTCAGTGGGTGGACCGAGATCAAGGATGTCTGTGAGATCATCCTGAACGAACTCCCCTGGGGGAGCTGACCAACCCAAGTGCGCGGTAACCCGAGACATAAGGCGCCGATATGAAAAATCGGCATGAGTGCCAGGCTCCGGCCGACAAAACTCCACCTCCGGAGAGGTGTCCAGTCCACTGGCATCATGCAGCGACTGCCTCCAGTCATCAAACTGGCTATGGCCCGAGATAAGGTCATCTGGAACTGTAACCGGAACCAGGTCGCCATCAGAGCCTTCACCACCCTGTGAAATGTACTCCAGGCGGGGAGAGGAAGACCTCTGTGGACCAAAGCAGTGCCGGACCTTAGCCATAGAATTTCTAGGGGCAAACCCCGTGCCACGGGGCCCCTCCAACACCACCGCCTCGAAAGGCGCCGAGGGCACCGAACGAGTCGGCGTTGAGGGCACCGAACAAGTCGGCGCCGGCATCAACAGAAAAGGCGTCGACGTCAGCTGCAGCGCCGCCAGCGTCGACACAGTCCTCGAAGCCGGAGCTCCGAGCGTGTCTCTCGACAACCTAGGCGCCGACGGTGTCGACGACCCCCTCGGAGGCAGAGCCTCGAGAAAAACCGTTGACCTCAGTGCCACAGGCGTCAACGTCTTCTTCGAAGACGGCACAGGATCACACGGTCTCGAGCGCGTCGAGGACCGGGACCTGGCACAGGCATGGTGAGAACGGCTACCCTTGTCCGAGCGGGACCTCTCCCGCGAGCAGTGCCGACCACTCGAGCCCGAAGGCGTACGAGCGGTGTCTCTCGACCGGTGCCGACCGACCCCACTCGGAGGCGCGGACAGACCGGTGCCCTGCGATTCCAGAATCGCTAGCATCTGCTTCCCGAAGCGAGTCCGTGACCGACATCTTGGACCCACAGTCCCCGCAGTTCTTGAAGCCCGGACGCGGGGTTGAAGATGAGAAAGACATCGCCACGAACAGGTCTTCACAACAAACCGAACGGGTTCAACGAACGAGAATTGAAAACAGCAAACTCCAACGAGTCGAGGCGTACCGAGGTTCACGAAGCGAACACGTTTGCGGAAAAAACGGAACTGAGGCTATGGGCGTCATGCGTCCTACTTATCACATCGGGTGACGTTGGCCGTCAGAGGAGGTCCTCGGGGACGGCGCATCGACGCAGGACGCAGACACCAAAGATTTTCCGAAGCAGCACAGCTGTGGACATTACCGGTCATTGACATGGAATACGTCGGAGGACCCAATCCCCTCGAAATACCATCCCTAGTGTGATGTCCACTGTACCCATGGTCCTTCACGCGTCAAGGTCCCTTAGATTTTTTGTTTCTGACAGGAGGTAGCATGAAGTGTAGCGAGAGTAGAGATGTAATAAAGCAGATAAAAAGCAATAAAGCCAGAAAACATCTATGCACCTTCTACTCCACAGGGGAGGAAGGATGGGCGCATGTGGATCTAAGCAGATACAAGCATCAGAAATACGATTACGGTGAGCAATGTTTATCTTCTGAGGCTTGTGGATCTGCTTAGATCACATGTTATGCATAGATTAGCGAACAGTGTCTGGGGAAGGTGGTGGGTTGTGAGAAGGTACAGCGGAAAATAGATGTTTTAGCACTACTTGTCCCACCTGCGAATCTGCTTTAGAGTGTGTGAATGCAGTAGTGGCGAGTAAATGTATGAATGGAGCTCAATTTAACGGCTTTGCAAATGACGTCCAACAGGGTGTTTGCAATGAAGGCCAAAGTAGCTCCTGTACCCTGGAAGAGTGAGCTCTTGGTGTGAAAGGCAGAGTCGTGTTTGATAGAGAGTAGCAGAGATGTATGCATTTCACTATCCATCTGCAGATGGCATTTTTTGAAATGGGATCCCCTTCTCTGCCAGAAGCTATGGAGACAAATAGTTGGTCTGTTTTTCATAGCAGTCTTGTTTTGTTTACATAGTAAAAAACTGCCCTTCTTACATCCAGTTTATGGAGGTTTTTCTCAGCTGAGCTTGAAGGGTTTTGAAAGAAAGCAGGTAGTTGAATAGACAGGTTGACATGGAATATAGATCTGAACTTGGGGTGAGAACCTAGGGTGTGTTCTTAGTACCAACTTGTCTTTGTGGAACACAAAGAACGGGTCCTGCACTGACAACGCTTGTAATTCACTGACTCTTCTTATGGAGGTGATGGCCACCAGAAAAGCCGTTTTGTACGTTAGGTGTTTAAGGCTGGATTTGTCCTTTAGCTCAAAAGGGGGGACCTATGAACTTTGTGAGTACCACATTTAGATGCCACCCTGGCTGGAGGTTTGAAATGGTGGGTAAAGTCTTTGTACTCCTTCCATGAATGCCTTAATGACAGGGACTTTCAACCAGGACACCTTTCTTTGAGAAGTGGTGTATGCGGATAGAGCCACTAGCTGAACCTTGATGGAGTTGAACACTAGACCGGAGTCTAGTAAGTGGAGCATGTAATGAAGAATGTGTGATGGAGTACATTCGATCGGGTTCACATTTTTTGACTGGCACCATATTTCAAATCTTTTCCGTTTGTTAAAAAAAAAATCAATGGCTGGTGTTTGGTATGCGTGCCTCCTTGAGGTAGTTTTAAATGTCCAAACTCCTGGACTTCAGGAGCCAAGCTACCAAGTTCATGGATTGAGGATGCGGGTGCAACGTTGACCCCCCGTGCTGAGCATGTTGAAGGGGCACAGGAGTTTGATTGAATCGCACATTGCCCGTTTGTACAGATGCAGAAACCAAGGTTGTCTTGCCCACATAGGAGCAACTAGGATTAGTGTCACTTGTTCCTGGTGTATCTTGTTCACTATCCTGCTTAGTAGCGGTGTTGGGGGAAAAGCGTAGGCAAATGTCCCCGACCAGTTCATCCACACAGGGCGTTCCCACTTGGATCCGGGTTGGCGAAACTGGATGCAACGTCTTGGCATTGTGTGTTTTGGCTTGTGGCGAACAAGTCTAAGGGAGAATAGCCCCAGAGGGAGATAATAACATCTATGATGTTTCTGCTGAGCTGCCACTAGTGCTCTTCAGGTAGAGGATCTCTGCTTAATGAGTCAGCCAAAGAATTGAGTTCCCCTGGAACATGTTGCGACGTTGGGAACATCTTCCGCGTGAGTGCCCACTTGCACATTTCTTGTGGTAGCCTGCACAGACTTGGAGAGTGTGTGCCCCCCCTGCTTGTTTATGTAAAGCATGGCAGTGGTGCTGTCCATGAGGATTTCGATTGTCCGACCTGACAGCTGCACTTGGAAAGCTTGAAGGGCCTTGAGCACTGCTAGTAGCTCTGATTCTGGGCTGTGATACTGGTCCACAGGCCGTGTGTTGTGTGGTGAAGGTATTGGGCTCCCCACCCAGTGAGAGATGCGTCTGTTGTGACAATCGCCTGCACTGTAGGGTTGTAAAATGGCATCCCCTTCAACAGTTTTTCCTTCGTCAATCAGCATAGTGCTTGAACTAGGGTTAGCGAAACAGCCACTAGATCGTCCCACTGACGCTTGCCTGAGACGACTTTTTAGCTAAACATCCTTGCATTGGACGCATGTGCAACCCTGCATGCGGGACCAGATAAATGCATGAAGCCATCATCCTGAGCAGACGCATTGCTTTTCGTACAGTTATCTGGTGACTGGCTAGATACTGAGGTATTTGCAGAAGTATGCTTTGCACTCTTTCGTTTGACGGGAAGACTAGCCCCTCTTCGGTCTTCATGACAGCTCCCAGGAACCGTTTTGTTTTGCTTGGAACAGGACTTGATTTTTTCTTGTTGATTGAGAATCTCAATTGGAACAGAAGATTGATTTTTCTTTGGGTATTTTGTTTGCAAATTTAGGGGGACTCCCCTGTTATCAGCTAGTCGTTCAGATAAGGGTACTGTAAGTGATTTCAATCCGGCACACAACCAAGTCAACGCCTAGCATGTAGCACACCACTGAAATCCTTATTTATTTTTGTCTAAAGTTATTTATTCTGAATGATATACCACTCATATCCCGCCCTTCTCCTGGAACCCCCTGGCCACACTGAACCAGGAATCAGGCTGGTTTGCAAAAGTAAATATTTATGTATTTAAAATTTGAATCACAAGGGCCCTCATTAGGACTCCGGCGCTAAACCATGGTGCTATTAGCACCATGGTCCAATGCCGGAGTCCGCAATGGAGAAAGGGGGAATTACCTCCCCATTCTAAGGTTGGCAGGGCGGTAATTCCCCCTTTCTACATGGCCCTTCCCCCATTCCCATTTTTGCCCCATAGGGTTCAATGGGAATGGGGAAGGCGGCAATTACAGTACCGCAAATTGCGGTACCGTAATTGCCATCAAGGTCCCTTTGCGGGTCCCTACTTTAACGGCTGGTCCAGACCAGCCGTTAAGGCCGGGAGCCGCAAAGGGACCTCGTAGTAAGGCGTTAAGGGGTTAACGGCGCTGCAGCCTTTTACGGCGCCGTTAACCCCTTAACGCCTGGGTCATAATGAGGCCCAATATGTTTAATAGGTATATAACAATCACCAATGGGGTGATGTCACAATGAATAATCTCTTTAATGCACAAGGGGTAAGTAGTGAGCAAAACAATTCAGAACAGGAAATAATACTTTTGTGTTGGTTCAGAGCAGATAGCACTGTGGTTATAGGTTCCCCCTGCACATCCCTAAATCCCCAAAAGGCAGAGTAAAGGGATAGGAGGAGAGAGCAGGTATTCAGGTATGGCAGAATTCAACAGAATATCAATCCCACTTTCCCCCAGCAAACATAAGAGAAAAAGGGAATTGACTGTCAAGCTGTCAGAATTACTTTTAAGGTTATCCTTTGAATGCAATGGGCAAAAACACCAAATAATGGTCAAAATTGCTAAAATAATTATAAATGGGAGCCGCTTTGGATAGTTGCACACAAACACAAGCAATGATTCAATCCACAGAAAACCTTTGCAATCTTCAAATTCAAGTCGGAAGCAATCAAAAGCTGTTTTACACATGTAAACATTTTCCCAAATGAAAATTTGCAGCAAACTTTTCACTGCGCGATAATTATGATAACGGGAGAATCGCATTGATTTGGAGTGCAATGGAAAGCTGTGGATGTTTCTACCACAAAAACGGAGGAAGTTACAGATGTTTTAGTAGAGGTTGTTTTCTTTCAAGATAGGCGTAAGAATGGAAAACGGGAATGCGCCTTCAAAATGACAAATGGGTTTCTGACACTAGAGGATGTCTATGAACAAAACGAATACCCCACAGGAACACAGTCACTTGATCAGGGTGACTGCCTGCTAAGGAAATTCACCTTCTTCAGATGAGGAAAAGATCAGCGCAGAGATAGTTTTAACAATACTGGTTATGGAGAAAAGATGGGATGTTTTGGAGAGAGGTTCAGACAATGTAAAGATACTCCTACAATACAGGTTCTGAATACAAGATAGGATGGGTCCAAGATAGGGCTAAGACTATGCAAAGTACACATGTAGTGACACAATTCTTCCTATTTATACTCACTGGATAAACTTTCTAAATGGGACTGGTCAGGGGATGAGATCTGGCTTAGGAAAGACAGCTGGGCACATCGGACGGGCAACGTCAGCAAGGCGCTCTGGTCACAGCACGGCACAGGACTGGATCTGCAATGCACTCTGGTCACAGCACGGCACAGGACTGGATCTGCCCTTCTTGGTTCTGATGAGATTTATTTTCAGCAGGCAAGCAGCAACAGCACAGCCTGGCTGTATTATGATACTTCCCCTTTAGGCTTGTGGGGTTTCTGTTCTGGAATTTGAGGCCTAGCTGAGAATGGTTCAGCTATGCCATAGGTCTTTTGCTTTGCCAAGTTTCTGGAGTCTGGAGCAAGGAAGATGTAGAGTTCAGCAGCAGGGTGCTCCGCCAGCATCCGGATAGTGAGTGAATCTGTCTGTCCTTATGTGTGGTGAGCTGTCTACATTTATGCTATGATAAAGGGGGAGTTTGGGCCGGTTTAGCTTGCCCCTTTGAAAGGTGATTGGGTCTGAGTCTACTCTCTGCCTTGATAGGAGGAGAGAAACAGATCCATCTTTATGGTGCCATTTTATGAGGCTGAGAATCCACCCCTAGCCCCTGGAACACAAAATCTACTTTCGGCAAAATACATATTTCCACATGTGCAACCTCTTTAAAAATCACATATACAGATTACATATTTTACCTAGCAGCTACTCCTCAAAATCCCGTAGCTGTGGGATCTTGTCTCCGCTTTTCACAGAATTTTGCCCTTTTCACTCGGAACACAATGTCCAATTTTTAAGCAAATTTCTGCAAGTGTGCGTGTTTACCATGGGCATAAGTGTATAAAGTTTCACAGTTCTAGCGGAAATACATTTTGCGTAAAATCCTATTTCTTGCCATTTCTGTCCAGAACGTGTCACACAGTTCTGGCGCCTCTTCACCCGTGCATTCAGAAATTACATTAACAATGCTGTTATTTTTATATTTTTTACAATTTTACATAGTAAGTTATCCACCCCTTTGGTCTCTCCCTGGTAGCCCAGGAGCCATCACCCATGTTTGCTCCTGGCAGAGGCCATTTACGGCTGTCTTTGCACTTTGCATTTCCTGAGCTGGAGCTGGACATTGTTCCCTTTTGCCTCTGTAGAAAAGGTTCTTTCTTGCCCTGTAATTAACACCTTTCCGTGATTTCCTGCTGGGGGGAAAAACCTTCCTTCAGTGAGAAACCTGCTATTCCAGTTTGGCAGCTTCAGCCAGGTTTACTTTAATTGTTAAATTCTGTGGCCTTTTTCCTTAGCACGAAACAAACTTGTTGTATCAAATCACAGCTAGAATTCTCATTCAGGATTTTAAACCATGGGCTCAAATAAATTACAATAAGGGTTACTATCAGTAACAGGCCTCATAGATTGCAAACATTTGATTTCAGTCAATACATGTTAAAGTTTAATCAGGCAGGCCACTGACAGCTGTCATCCCAGCAGCCCTCTGCTGCACAAAGATATTTGACAGATCCACAGACAGACCGCTTTTTGCTGTGGACATCTCTTTATGTTCTCAGCTTTTCAGGGCCTTGTAATTTCACAATGATTTCTTAAACTAAGTCAATTGTAGCACCCAGCAAGAATTTGAAGGTGTTCTGTACCGGCATTCTGAAGTTTCAGCAACAAATAAAAAGGTGATTTAAATCAAGGTCTGGGGTTTCATTTAGCAAAGCACTGCTTTTTCCTTCTGCACTCCACTTTCAATTGTTTTGGGGCCCAGTGACACATTACGGTAGTGAGAGCTCTGTTCCACCACTGACAATATGCATGGCAGATTGGGCAGCCATCTTTTGTGCGTTGAGAAGCGCGATTTTCAGGGATTTTGGCGCGCACAAGGGTTTCGTGGCCATTTTGCTATTTCTGGCACCATCATAGCGGAGTGATGCGGTATAGCAGAGCAAAAGTGGGTCAAAACATCCCACAGTACAAAGGGATTTATTCTCAGCGTAGGTGCGCTGCCAGTACCGCTAGTACCTAGGTGAATAAACTTGGAGCGGAGGCTATTCCAAAGGCTAGCACCATGAATTGGTAGTGTTGGTTGGTTTGCTATTTTGAAGCGCAAAAATCTTTTGTGTGCTAGGAACATTGAAATATGAAAGTATGCATCTTTCATATCCAAGGTTGCCATGTAGTCTGCCCTGTTTCAGCAGTGGGATTACTTCCTGTAGGGTTGTCATGCAGAATTTTTGCGGCTTGATACATGTGTTTGCAGGGCGCAAGTCTAAGACAGGGCGAATTGTCAGGCAATTTAATTTTGGCACAAGTAAATACATACATTTGTTTACCTGGCACGCAGAGAGGATTTCTTTGGCGTCCTTTAGTAGCAGTGCTTTGACTTCTTCTAACAGGATGCGTTGTTCTTCCTGTGTAGTTTGTCTTTGCCTTGGCGGGTGGTTGGCTGGTGTTTGTATTAGCTCTATGCAAGTGCCCCACGCCACGCTGGAAAGTACCCACTTGTCTGACGTGATTTTCTCCCATGCGTGGGTAAAGAGAGAAATACGACCTCCTACTGGAGGTGCATGGAAGGGAACCTGTAGCGGGTGGTCATTGCTTAGGAGGGGTTGAGCCCCCTCTGGACCTTCTTTGGCCCCTTTGAAAACCCTGTTTGGAGGACTGCCCTTGTGAAGAACCCCAGGATGAACTCTGCCCACCCTGGTTGTAATTGGAGTACCGTTCAGTGTTGTCTTCTTAACCTGCATATATTTGAGCTCCCTCTCTGCCCAAAGGGCTTGTTAATGAGTTGACCCAGGGATTTGAGGGTGTCGTATTCCTCCTTTGTGCTTTTTAATGCATCTTAAACCGCTTTGCCAAATAAAGCGCTGGGCTCGATGGGCATGTTTAAAAGGGTAGCCTGGGTCTCCAATTTGAAACCCGAGTGATGTAGCCATGCATGGTGCTTGATTATTGTCCCTTCTGCCACAATCCGCCCCGCGTTGTCTGCTGCGTCTAAGTTGTTCTTAAGGATGTCGCTTGCTACTTGACTCCCTTCTGCAATGGTGTGTAAGAGCTGTGTTTTTAGGAGCTATGGAACCAAGTCTATTTGTTATGAGATCTCGTCCCACTTGTGGCAATTGTAGCTGGATAATAGAAATTAAAAAAAGACTAGAACAATGGTGCTGGATAAAGTCACTGGAAGTAGCATCGAAAAATAAATGAACCCTGAACCTTCCAACAAATGCACAAAAAGTAAACCATGTTATGGGATACCTGGCGAAATTCCCATTAGAATTTTGCAGGCTACCTAATTGCGAGTCAGTTTAAACCTCTTGAAAACCAACAAGATTTGGCTATTAGAGGTATAGCCAACACCAACAGCTGTCGATTTTGTAAAAAGGACCAGGTGGAAACAGCAAGACACTTACTGCTGTCTTGTTCAGGAACTAATTAACGGGAAACATCTATTTAAGTCGCCATCTACGACGAAAAGGTTGGGTGGGCAAGACTGATGAGCGGTGACAAAACTTCTCTGGTGGTCGCCGTAGCACTTTTCTTTCAGAACATTGGCTTGGAACAGGATACAAACAAGAAGCAAGGCAACTTCGTGGAGAGTGAAAAAGAGGAGTTTTAAAAAGTAAACGAGTTCATCTCTTTCTCTAGACTGGACTTGACACTCTTCTCTGCATGTTTCAAGGCTTACATTGTAATAGAAGACTGTTTTAAAGAGGATAATCTTGTGAAAATTAATCAAGTAAATAAAAAAAATAAAAAAATAAAAATAGCATGGTATTCTATGTCAAGACCGGAGGCTCACATTATGCTTCTCTTTCTTTATTTTAACATGTAAAGAAAGCTCAGCTGCAAGATATTTTTTTTCAGTGCACCTGGGTGCCATAGATCATATGTATAGAGAAAAGGTGCAATAGAATATATAAAATATATAACAAGTAGTAACATCTCATAATATGTCCATAAATCCTAGATAAAATAATAAACTCCATTTCCCAGAAGGCTTGCTGAAAGTTCATCTCGAGGCCACCAACATGTGACCTCGGTCCTCCAATGGGTGTCTGAGTCCCCTCATAAACAGTCAAACATGATGCAACTTCCTCTTTCCTTGCTGCTCACAGCAAGAGATAAGTGCATCATGTTCTAGAACTGTATTATAATCTGTTTGTTTATGCATTTCATATTTACTGCATTTATTATTAGTGTATGGCTGCACGCTTTCTGAATTGTTAATCACTTGTTTGATTCTTCTGAAGAACGCATTGCGCGTCCTCGGCTTCTGTGATTTCTCCCCCCTCTCCGATGCCAGCTGCTGCCTGCTGGCATCTGAGAGTACTGCGCGCATATAAAGTGTTTGTTTTGGCTTTATTAAGCCGCGTACAAGTGGAAAGCAAGGGTTCGCTTCTATGAACCCTCACGCGTGTCCCTCGTTCGCTTCCCCGACTCGGCTCGAGTTGCCAGAGCCCGGGGAAGCAACTCCAACATCCGAGTGACTGCCGCGCCGCCAGCGGTCATCAGACGGAGCTCCTGCTCTTCAGGTGCTTTATTCAGCATTCTGGCACTCGCGAGCGCATTTCCATTACGTTTTCATAACGGATTTTGCGATCGGGAGCGTCATAAACTGGAATGACAATACTTCATTTGGAGAATATTTCCTAAAAATATTTAAAAAAAATAAAAGGGGGAGAGACACAGTAAAGAGGACAGCATAGCCCATTGAGTCAAGGGCTATACTGAAGCTTTTCATACTTAAAACAGTGGGCTTGAGAGAAGGTGTTTCTGTGCCCACAGATTAAAAAAAAAGAAAAAAAGAGGAGATCAGAAAGGTGCAATACAACTGTAAAAAATGGCAGCCCAGTACTTCCCTCATGATGGCCAGGATTGGTCTGAATATGAGGAAGATAATTATCAAGTGGCAATGGCAAACAGCCTGGAAAAGGTGCTGGGTTCTACAGTGGAGACCGGTATCAAAAGAGCTGTATCAGAAATGCTCCTGCCTATTCAGCAGCGCCTGGACAACATGGAGGAGCACCTACAAGAGAACTCCCTACCAAGAAAAAAGAATCAAAAGAGAAAGCACCTTTCGTATGGGGGATGTATTCCGGCTCGCTTGAGTAAAAACTCTACGACCCACCCCGAGCTAGCCAGAACCAGCCACTGGTGCCCTTTCACACACCTTCTCCAGGCTGAAAAAGGCCTTTTTGGATAGGAAGGAAACCCCTTCCGCTGATGAATCCTTTTACCCAGAGGAAGAAAACAGGGGTACCAGACCCTCAAGCCCGGAGGGAAACCAACAGGGCACTGATCAAGAGGGATATGATTTTGGCAATCAATCTCCTGCCTCTTCAGACGAGGACACGCAAACAATAGGATCACGACCCTCAACTTCAGGGATTGGGGAGCGAGATGCTGCCCGGTGGCCAGAGGAGGAACATGGTCGCCTCAGGAACTCGAGATGCATATAAACTGCCTAGAGCTCCTTGAAGGCTCTTTCGCAGTACGCTCCTTTGCCAGAGGCAGAGCGAGTTGTTGTATCTTGTTGAAGATGGACAACATTTCAGCAGTAAGATACATCAATCATCTGGGTGGCACCAAATCTCGGCCCCTAGCGGAACTAGCCAAAGACTTTTGGCATTTCTGTCTAGAGCACTGCATTTCGGTTACGGCAGAGTATCTCCCAGGCCTCACAAATTTAGTTGTAGATTGGTACTCCCAGCATGCAGTCGATTACAGCGACTGGAGACTCGACAGAGAAATCTTCCTTCACCTTCAGCAGGCTTGGGGTCCCATGTCCAAAGACCTGTTTGCCTCACGCCTCAACACCCAGTTACCAGTGTTTTTCATCTGGAAACCAGATCTAGCAGCGATTGCGACAGACGCTTTCCTGCAACATTGGACCGAAGGGGTACACTATGCCTTTCCCCCCTTCAACATGATTGCGAGGACCCTGGCGAAGGCCCGTCAGGAACTAACAGAATTGGTCCTTATAGCCCCAGTCTCGACCTCTCAGACCTGGTATCCAGTTCTTCTGGAACTTTCTTCGGATTCTCCAATCCTTCTACCCCGATTTCCAGATGTCCTGTTGGATCCAGCGGGGCAGCGTCACCCCCTACTCCTCAACGGATCCCTGATCCCAGCAGCCTGGAGGATTTCAGGTCAAGATGGAGTCCCCGGCATGTCACACATGGCGGTCAGCCTCATTGAGGAGAGCTGGGCTCCCGCTACTCTTAAAAGATACTCCAAATCCTGCAACACCTGGAAGACCTGGTGCCGAGACAAAGGATTACATCCAGTTTCAGCACCTATAGAAGAAATTCTAAATTTCCTAGCATCCTCAGTTGAAAGAGGTCTTGCTTACAGGACAGTTAACGCCTACTGCTCTGCTATTTTGGCAGGCCACGACCTCATCCAAGGGATCCCAGCGGGAGAGCATCACCTCGTTTGCAGATTGCTCAAAGGTGTCAGACTTACAGTCCGCCTCTGTCCCGCTACAATAAGCTTTGGGACGTTAACAAAGTGCTAAATCTTTTCCTATCTTGGCCAGATAATGAGGAATTATCCCACACTGCTCTATCCGGCAAACTCACTTCACTGCTCTGCCTTGTCTCCTGCAGAAGAGTTTCTTACATCAGAGCCCTCGACCTAGCGGGCAGGACCTTTTCATCTGATGGCATCGTGTTCCGTATACATAGGAGAACGAAATGCAACTCAAGGGTGATTTCTTACCCCGCTTTTAGGGACCAGCCCAAGCTCTGCTTAGTCAGATGCTTGAAGGCCTACGAAGAGGTTACGGCTCCTCTTAGGACCTCTCCTAATGGGCAGATATTGATAGCTCTGCGCAAACCCCATAAAGCAGTTTCCGCTCCAACCTTAGCATGCTGGGTGCGGTGGACTTTAACCCAAGCAGGAAAAGTTACTTTGCACTTCGGAGCCCACTCCGTGAGAGGAGCCATTGCTTCCAAAGCCTTTCAGGTCAGAGTCCGACTGGAAGATATCATGAGGATGGTGGACTGGGCAGGTGAATCTATATTTAAGCAATTCTACTTGAAACCGGTAGACCAGCCGGCCACGATTGTGGTAAGTAAGCTTTAAACGAGCATAGTGTGAGCCTCCCGTCTTGACATAGAATAAATATTTTCCATAATAACTTACTAGAAAGTCTTAATTCTATTAAAGACACAGAGGCGAGCATTATCCAACCCGGCGAGAAATAAAGCATGAATCACGCTTGATAATTATTATATACATTACTAAGAATAATTGATCATTTTGAATGTATGTATGTTCCTCAAAATAACACAATGAATTTCTCTCCCACCCCTCTAAGGGAACTAGGGTTGTAATATACACGAGGTAATTTGAATTCTTTATCTCTCTCTTCACAGCGCCAACAGACAAGTCCACCTAATCCACAGCACGTTTCTATCTTCTGCTATGAGATGGCTTCAGTTGCAATTTTTCTACCAGCCAAGTTCACAGCCTCGAAAAAGGAAGTTGCATCATGTTCAAGACTGTTTATGAGGGGACTCAGACACCAATTGGAGGACCCAGGTCACATGTTGGTGGCCTCGAGATGAACTTTCAGCAAGCCTTCTGGGAAATGGAGTTTATTATTTTCTCTGGGACTTATGGACATATTATGAGATGTTACTACTGGTTATATATTCGTTATATTTTCTAGTGCACCTTTTCTCTATGCATATGATCTATGGCACCCCGGTGCACCGAAAAAAAATATCTTGCTGCTGAGCTTTCTTTACATGTTAAAATAAAGAAAGAGAAGCATAATGCTTGCCTCCGTGTCTTTAATAGAATTAAGACTTTCTAGTAAGTTATTATGGAAAATCTTTGTTAGCTATTCTTATTCGATAGGCAGCTGAGGAAGCTACTTTTCTGCACAGGTGTACATTCTCTTACTCTCCTTGTCAGGAGGGGCTTCGGGAGAGGCTAGGGGTGCTCCCGATCTCTTTCTGTTCACTAATGTGTAAAGGGACTGAAGGGGCTGGTCTAAACATCTTTTCGATGCGTGGGTTGACTGCCCTTGTCAGATTGGGGCTAAGCATTGAGGGCCGAATATGCCATTGGGCTGATTGGAGGCAAGGGATAAACTGTGCTGCAGAATTCTTTCCCCGAAGGATGTCCTCTACGAAGTCTTTTTCTACTTGAGCTTCCTGGGTATCTATCTTAAAGTCTTCTGCAGCCTTTAAGAGCAGGTCCATAGTACTGCAGCTGGTTGTCTACAGGGGAGTCAGCCACTGGTTGGTCGGTGTGGTATGGGGATTGGATGATGTATATATGTCATCATCATCATAGTAGTATTGGTCCAAGTCCCCTGTGTCCCATTGGTCCTCTGTGTCTGAATATGAGCCAGGGTCATGTGAGCCTCGAGTGTCATAATATGCGTTTTGACCTTCGTCTCGATATGACGAGGTAGTAGCTTGCGTGGCGTCTAGGTGGGCTCTCTTGGTGACGGGCTGTTTGCTTGCTGCCTCGCCCGGAGGGTGGCCCTGAACGCTATGGAGTTGATCTGGGTGTTCATCAAAGAAATTTATGAAACTGGACATTCTCCTCATGACCCTATTAAATTGTTCTGGGTCCATTGGGAGGAGCATGGCAACACGGAGGGTGCTGGTGTAGGTGGGGGTTCTGGGACAGAGGTCTCTATGATGCATTGTCCTCGAAAGGCTGCCCTCTGGGGTAGAAAAATCCCTACTCTTTGTACCTTGTGACTTTGAGGCGTCAAAGATTTTGAGTTTTTCGATGTTCTGACCTTCAGTAGGGTGCCAGGCACGTGTTTAACCAAGTTGCTCAATTTAGAGCTTTTTCCCGGGGCCGTTGACGTGTCTCTCATCACCCTATCGCCGGGATGCAAGCACTTCTCAGATTTGCAAGCAGTGTCAGAAACTGACATAGGCGTCTGTTTTGGTGGCCGGTCATGTGGTGATTGCGACCGCGACGGCCTAGGGAACAGGGAATGTTTAGACCTTCCCTTTGACACCGCATATGGCCTATCGGTCCACAACGAGGTCGACTTTGAGCCATGGGGTATGTGCTTGGTGTGGTGAGAACTGGGGGGCCTGAGCTGCCGGGTGTCGTCTCTGGAGGAGAACCGCTGTCCTGCCTGTTGGAGTCAGGGGCTCACACGCAGGAATCCGTCAGATCTCGATTGCCCTCAGCGTCACTTAGGATGCCGACAGTGCCATCGCGGAAGGCCCCCTCGAGGTCCGTGGCGGCCTCGGCCTGCATGATGTGGTGGGCCCAGCGATGAGTCTTGCGGTCCTTTAGAGTTTTCGGCCTAAAGAGTTTGCAAGACTTGCACTGTTTTTTGGCATGGTCCCTAGGAAGGCAAAGGTTACACACTCGGTGTGAATCCTTCCAGGGAAACTTCCTGTTATAGGACGGACAGAATTTAAAAGGAGTGTTCTCCATAGTGTATAAAGATGGCAGCCTGCCGAAATATATGGGAGTACAGGGGAATATACATTCTGGCCCGAGGCCCGTTGGGTCCCGGAAGGCCACAGACCAAGTTTGTTGAGACGGGAGTCGTTGTCAACGTATGGTCTTGTCCTCAAAAGCCGTTGCCGAGATCTTGTGGAATATGGTTGTCGAAAGGACAGAAAAAAACTATGTTTAAACTTTACTAAGTAATGGCATCAGCCAAGAAGGAACTCCGCAATATGCGTACGACTACGATGGTGGAAAAAAAAACAATCTGAGGGACCTCGATGCATGAAGGACCGTGGGTACAGTGGACGTCACACTAGGGATAGTATTACTAGCACACCTTGTCGACGTCCCTTTACGAGTTTAGAAAACAAAAAAATGTAATCCTCTGCGGCTACCACTAGATGTCGGCCTATGCAAAGCATGTGATCTAAGCAGATCCACAAGCCTTAGAAATATATATATTTATATATATTAAATCCTCTATGCGAACAATTGCAAAGCAAGGGCTTTCACTTTACCAACTATGCCGATGATTTCAAATCGATAATGGACTTGTGTGGCGACTACACTACAGAGTTGGACACTCTTAATTCCATCTATGCATCCATCAGGGAATGGATGGTAAATAATTGCATGTGCCTCAACTGCTCAAAAACAGAGCTCAGTATTTTGGCACCAAACAAGCAAGAGACCAGCTTAACCAGGCATACTCAAGTTTAAAGTAGACAATTGTCTCATTCCAGTGGTTGAAAGCAGATTCTCCCCTGCTCATCCACAATCATCAAGGACCACATCGACACCATTGCTCCAGTCTTGGCAGATTTCTGCAATCACTCCTTTGCCACTGGAACTTTCCACTCCCCCTCTTAAGCACTCTCTTGTGCACCCCCTTCTAAAGAAGTCCTCAGCCAATCCTTCCTCTCAGGCTAACTGTGGCCCGATCTCCACCACTCCTTACCTGGCCAAACTCTTGGAAAAGCTGGCCATCTCCCAGCTTAATCTGCCATCATGACCACCAGTCTGGCTTCAGAGCTGCCAGAAGCACAGGAACTGCTCTCCTGAACACCTGTGAAGAATTGCTCTCCAATCTGGACTCTAATCTCCCTTCTGTTCTCATTCTCCTTGATCTATCCTCTGCTTTTGACACAGTCAACCATTCCATTCTGTCTCTGCGACAACCTTGGTATTAGTGATCAGGACCTGGCCTGGTTGACCTCCTTTCTCACCGACATACCCTCTCAGGTCCAACTGTTGTCTTTCCTCTCTTCTATCTCTCTCTCTCTCTGTCTCTCTACTTGTGGTGTTCCCCAGGGGTCTAACCTTTCTCCCTGGCTCTTCAACCACTACCTGGCACCTCTTTCCCGCTGCATTGCTACTTTCTGCTCCAATTTTCAATGTTATACGAATGACACTCAACTCTCTTTCCGGCTCCCCTCAGCCACCTCTGCTTCTTCTCTCATACCAGACTGTCTGGCCGCAATTCAGGAATGGTGTGCCACCAATGATCTCTGCCCTAATGCCAGTAAGAAGGAGATCCTCCTCATTGGGACACCCGCTCCCTCCTTTCCTCTCGCTCTCTCTCTGGTCGCCCACTCTGGGCCCTCTTCCTGCTCCTTCCTGTGAAGCTAAGAACCTTGGTGTCATCTTCGAGTCAACCCACTCCTTATCTCCTCACATCTCGGACGCCTCTAAGAAGTCAAACTATCAGCTGCACCTCCTCAGGTATTCTTCCTTTTCTCACTTCCCCCAGAACTCAAAGTCTCCAGAGCTATGGTCCGCTCCAAGCTGGACTATTGCAACAGTCTGTTTCTAAATCTTCCTGCCTCTACTTTTCGACCTCTTTACAACTTACCCAGAACAGGACTGCAAGACTTTTCCTTGGCGTCAAGCCCAGGGATCGTATCTCTACAGCTCTGAAATCTCTTCACTGGCTCCCCGTGGCTGCAAGGATCAACTTCAAGACCCTCATCCAACAGGCATTCTGGGGCCTTGGACTGCTCTACCTCCAACTTGCTCTTCCAAAACCTCTTCCTTCTCGAGCTCTCAGCTCATCCACCTCTTACTCTGAGGGTCAGATGCTTCTCCAAGCAGAGAGTTGGGGGCAGATCTATCTCCTCGGCTGGGGCCTCCCTCTGGAACAGCCTCCCTGCCTCTCTTAAACTTGAGCAGAACCACCTCCAGTTCCGGAAGCAACTCATGACCTTCCTTTTCGCTTCCGCTTTCCTGCTTTCTCTCCTTCTCTCGCCTGCTGATGCACCCGACTGCTCTGCGCACTGGTCACTCTCTGAACTCGGGCCAACGCTCCTGCATATGCAGTTGCCTTCGCACTGCCTCAACGCTCGCCAGCACTTAAGGGTCTGTATCTGCAACCCTACAGTCTCCTCACTCTGCACTTATGAACCACCCGCTGGCTTCACTTGTGAGTTAACTGAACCCCCCACCCCTCGTTCCCCCACCCCTCTGGCACTTCTCCCCTTGCCTCTTCCCAGCATATGCGCAACCTGAATGACACAAGGCTTAGTAAGATTGTTGATCTGTCCTCCCTTTGTTTTACCTTCCTTGTCTTGTTGCGCCTAGAAACACTTGTATACAGGCGCGTTATAAATGCAATATCACATCATACATCATAAGACACTCTGCTGGATTCATCGCTCAATCCGGATGCACATATTAATAATGTTGTAACCAATACTCATTACCATCCTAAAGTCCAGTGCCAAATCAATCCTCTGGTTGTACGTATGAATTGTTAGCTTAGTTAGAGCGTTCATAATGCCCCGCCTGGACTATTGCGATGCTCTGCTCAACGGAGCCCGTAAGAAAAATGAACATAAACTCCAGATTATTTATTCACATTTTTAAAGCGCACAGCAGCCCTCTGGCATCGTGGCACTGTTACAGTAAGTCATGCTGGGTACATAGGAAAAAAAATCTTATGGTTACATGGCAGGCATTGTTTTTTGCAGACATAGTAGAGCTTTGGAGTTACATCACAAGCAACAGTTACACTGTAATGTTTACATGGGAAGGTGCTAACATGATCTTCCTAGGAGACATTACGGGTAGGAGGAAGCAGGGAAAGCAGGTTGCATGGGAGCTCTGGATGTCTTAATGGGAGTGGAGGGTTAAACAGTGTGGTCTTGAGGGATTTGCGAAAGATGGATGGGGAGGGTTCAGCTCTGAGCGCATTGGGAAGGGTGTTCCATAGTTTGGGTGAAATGTGTAGAAATCCAATGCCGTCGGCATTTGCTCTTTTGACAGAGGGAACTTAGAGTTTGTTGGCATGTTGACTTCTTTTGGCGTGTGAAGAGTTGTTCCCCAATATGGTTTCTGATAGGTAGGAGGGGGCAGAGAGGTTGATACATTTGTGTGTTATGGTGAGGATCTTGAAGTTGATCCTTTCCTTTACTGGGAGCCAGTGAGCACCTTGCCTGGTCTGCGAGATGTGGTCTCTTTTGGGGAAGGAGAGAGAGCCGCGCAGAGCGTGTTCTTTTGAACTGTTTGAAGTTCCTTGAGGCTTTTTGAAGAGGTAGCTGCCAGGAGGGCATTGCAATAGTCAAGTTTAGCTCCTATTGTGGCGCAGGCGATGGAGTCCGTTTTGGGTGGTGAGAAAGGGTTTTGTGGCATTTATTAGTTTGCTGGTGTGTGCTGAGGCCGAGGCAATGGCGTTACCTTGGTGCGTCATTTAGAGGGTGAGTCAATGTGGACTCCAAGAGTCTTGACCGAGTAGGATACTGTCATGAGCACTACTCCCGAGGAGCCAGGACTGGCCCAGCGCCCCCGGAAGCAGACCCTTCTTCCACATCTCCGGACCCAGCAGACCCCTACAGGGGCCCTTTGGACCGTGTCCTGGCGCCTTTGGCGCCAGGCTCATAAAGGACTTCAGTCCAGGCGCCATAGGCGCCGGGCTCATATTGATAAACTGTGTAATAATGCTTGGGTGGACTTACCTGAGGCAGACCATGCTGCATACTTACCCAGAACAATCCAGTCTGGCTGAAGTCCCCAGCCATCAGGGCTGGGAGGAACTATTTCCTCTATTCAGAAACTCTTTTCTTACCTGGGTGGGGCCGGTGGAAGAACACACACCTGAAGCACTTCTCTGCTATTTAAACCACGCCCGATGGAATACACGTGCTTCGCGTTATTCTGCATCAGCAGCAGGACGCTCACCGAGTCGGCTCCTGCATCCTGGCTCCTGACACGCCCGCCAGCACCCGGAACACCTGCAAACAGACAAGAAAAGAGAAGGCGAGCATTAGAAATTATACTTACCGGACTCCGGCCTCAGCAATCCTACCTCCGACGATCCTGCAAAGGAAAGGTACAAGATTAGCAGCGCTCTCAAACGCTGGCAGCCGCGCTGCCTTGCCTGGCCTCGCCGAACTCCACCGCGGCCAAGACGCCGGCAGCATCTCGGCACCTGAAAGACAGAAAAAGACAGTCATTAGAGGTGCCCGCTCTAAGGCGGCCACATTTCTTCCACTTATTTACGTGCTTCATCACGCGCGACAGCGGCTGTGTCGCCGGCAGCATCTCGGCACCTGTAAGCAGAAAAAGACAATCATTAGAAGTAAGCAGTCGCTTTTCTTTCACTTACCTTCCTCCACCGCGGCCACGACGCCAGCTACATCCCAGCACCTGCATAAGAGGAATACATGGTGAGCACTAACTAAGCACGGAGAACAAATACTCACCTAGAGCCTTACCTGCTTTAGGTTTCTGCGCCCCGGCTCCTGTGGAGAAAAGACACTCATACTTACGGCTACCGCAGGAGAGACGAAAGGACACAGTGTCCGCAACTATTTCCCATCCAGTGACGTAACTGGATCCTACGCACCCCTGCACCTGAAGCAGGATGGAGAGCTCATCTTTACAATACCTAAGGTGAGAGCTCGCAGAAACCAAGTTGGGGGTCAAGAAGAGTGAGAAACGGGAGATTGGTGGGAACACATACTCACCCCAGCTGGTAATCAATCCCTTTTCTTCCACCTGCAGAAAACTTACTCTACAAACCAGGCAATCCAAATTCGGAGGTCCCGTCCAGAGCATCTTCCGGGCCCTGCGCCTCACGATAGAAGAAAAGGTAGCAGTCCAGTTCGGGTCAGCGTCTCTGTGGGAATCAGGTGAGCGTTACAGATACAGGTATGTTTGAGTTTTCAATGTTGAAGTGGTCGTATTTCGAATTGAGTTTGGGTAATATTTCCCTGAGACCAAGGAGAATGATTTCAGTTTTGTTCCCGTTTAAGCAGAGGCCAATGACCGCCATCCACGTTTGAATGGTGGTGTAAATTTGATGGAGGGCAGCTGCGTCTTGTCGTAAGAGCCAGATAGAGGGAGGAGGACTTGCGTGTCGTCAGCATAGTTTGTGTAGGCTATACAGGAGCCTTGTGGTACACCAAAATGGATGGTGGTGGGAGGTGCATTGGCCTGATCAGAGTAGACTTTCATAACTCTTCCTTCTAAGAAGGAGGTAATCCATGATGTGGCTTTATTGGAGAAGTGGGCTGCGTTGGTGAGATGGGAGGTGAGGATGTCATGGTCAACAAGATCAAACGCAGCAGGGAGATCTAAGAGAAGCACGAGGGCAGGTTTTCCCTTTGTCCATTATTTTGGTGATTTGGTTCTTAAGGTCTAGGAGGGCGGTTTCAGTGTCGTGTCCTTTGCGGAAGCCCGATTGCCTCTTGCCTAGAATGGCGTTGGCTTTGATGTAATGTTGGATTTGGTTGTGGGCAGCCTTGTCTAGGATTTTGAGGAGGAAAGGGACGGTGCTCATGGGGCGGTAGTTGTTAGGGCATGAGGGGTCCAGGGAGTGTTTCTTTACGAGGGGTTGGACGCATGCTTCTGTTAAGCTTACTGGAACAGTTCCCGAGGAGAATGACGCAATAATAAATGCAATGATGATGGGGGTCAGTGCGTCAGCACATTCTTTGATGATAGTAGGTGGGCAGACGTCCCCTTTACAGGTGGAGGGTTTGATATGATGGAGGGGGTCCGCAACTTCCTTTTCTGTGACATCTCTGAAGGAGAAGAGAGGGGTTTCTGATAGGGGAATGGGTGGGATAGGTTGCTGATGTGTGCTGGCCTGTTTGGAGAGTGATTTGCGCTGTGTTTGGATGTTTTCTTGGAGGAGCTTGACTTTGTTTATGAGGGCTGACTGGATCCTTGAGCACCAGGCTTCGTCTTTGACGATTCCGTCAGGACTGATGGCAGGGGTGATGAGCTCTTTGAAGATTGAGAAGATTTCTCGTGATTTGGAGCTGGCTCAGGAGATTCTGCGGCTAAATGATTCTGATTTGGCATTGAATATAGCCTTTTTGTAAGTAGCAGACATTTTTTTGAAGTCTGCTAGTGTGGATTGCTTGGGCATTGATTGCCATTTGGCTAGGGCCTGGCATTTGGATATGCATAGTGCTTATAGTTCTTCCGCAAACCAAGAGTTGGTGTGCAGGGATTTCTTTTCTTTTTTTTTCTTCTAGTGGGGCTATGGAATCAATGGCTTGTGAGAGGGTGTGGGCATAGATGTTGGTCAGAGCTGTGGGATTGTTGACAAAAGGTGGTTTGAGCTCAGGGATGTCGAGAAGGGGAAGGAGGTTGCAGTAAGTGTAATAGTAAGGGTAATATGCAACATCTTCAGAAAAGAACATATTACCAACCACCAAAAGAAGCTCCACTGGCTGCCTGTGGAAAAGAGGATCCAATTTAAAACTCTTTCATTGACACAAATGTTTATAAGGCAACGCCCCCGAGAACCTAAAGCAATCACTGATGTAACAAAAGCCATGCCGAAGCCTGCAATTTAGCACAGCACAACTGCTTGAATTAGAGGAAAGGGTATATAATTCCCCCCTCAGAGCCACCACGGCATGGAATGCTCTTTCAGTGATCCTTTGCACAGAAGAAAAATGCATGATTGTTGAACTAATCCTTTCCCGATCACTGATCCTTGTGATCTTGTTTGTTTCCAAAATGTCTATGTGTTAATGTGCTCCCTGATGCCTGCGGGCTCTGGCGTGTTAGAAATAAACAAATTAAAAAAATAAGATAATAAAGTATTGCTAACCAAATCTACACAGGAGTTACTGCTGACTAATTTTCATAATTGCAAATTAAGACAGATGTTCAAAGGAGAAAGAAAGCCATGTTGCATCTTTTTGCAGAACAAAGACAAATATCCTACAGACTACAGGTCAAAGCCACAAACTCAGTGGGGGCAGCCAGTCCCATGTTAGATCAAGGAAGATGCCAGCAACTGGGATGTGCAAAAAACACAACATATACAAAGTTGGACTATTTGCAGTTGGATGTCCCTTAAAACTGTATGGTTTGCTTCTGTGGGGTTGTTCTAGCAGATTCATTGCAGATGTGTGGACAGGTTTTTCATATACTTGTATTGCATGGGTATGTGCCAGGTCTAATTTCTTCTTGTTCTATTGGAAATGCGCTTCTGGTCAGGTACATTTTTTGGCTGCTGGGACAGGGTAACAGGCTAGACCCGGTCAGGGGGAGGGGGAACATGGACCACTCTCTACCAAAAGTAGGTGGCCTACCAGGGCATATGCCAGAGCCAGACTTATCTCAGCGTTTGGGTGAGGGAGATGGGCTGTCCCTGTACAAACACCCCCACCCCGAGAATGCATTATATAAGACCACTGGTGCCAGTATCCCTTGCACAATGGCAGTCAGCCTCTTAAGAGCAGAGTTCTTGTGTCATTTTCATAAACACAACTCCCAGAATGCACCTGGGTGCAACCAAGAAGTCCTTCACTGGAACCAGGAGAGTGGAATCGAAACCAGGCATGAACTAACTTGGCTGTTTCCTGCTAAAATGGGATGGGACACCAAACACACGACCCGCCATCCCCAGATGGACCCCATGGGCACAGTGAGGCAACAGAGGAAAATTAATAGTGTGAGAAGGGACTTCAGGGGAGCAGGAGAGACACAGAATTCCTCCCTACCAGGGCAACCAATGGGACCCGTAAGGAGTTGTTAGGCAAAGTTTGAATGCAGTACCCTCTGGGAACACTACAAACAACTATGACTATAGCTATAGGCAACCCAACCTTTGGTATAAGCTTGTACTACACAGTTTTGAAGAGTGTTGAGCAGCCAGGCTAATCTCAAGAGGGGAAATGTGAGCTGTAGTGGAGTTACACAAAGATTCACAATTACAGGTATTCAAATAAACTCTTACACTCGAGGTTTCTTGCATAAACAATTAATCATTTATTTATCAGTCAGTTATAAAGCCTTCTTCAGAAGGGAGCAATAGAATAGTAACACAAATATACTTCAATACTGTACACTTTGAGTTTCTGAATCAGACAAGGCCCTTTTTGGATGGCCCACAGACACAACCTACACCCACAGGTGACTTCAGTAACAAGGGTGATGGGGACATTAATACCTTACTGTAGGCATTCAGAATTCTCTTTAAAAGTTGGTAGAGTGCAAAGGTTACTAGAACACAAGAGGCCACAAATATGCCTAAGCAGTGCAGATACTTTTAGAGTTTACTATAACTAAGCCAAAGTCAATGGGCAAAAGTCTTGGATATGATGAAGCACTTCTGGTAAGTAATGGAAACGTCTTTGCACAAGTTCTTAGGAGTCTGATGAAAAGAAGAATCAAATGTAGGGCCACAAGCTGATTAGACTTGTGAGCTGTGGAAGTTACAAGAACTTCTACAGTAAGAAGTAAGTTCTCTTAGACTTGTTTTACAGTACCTTGGTAAAGAAGAAAAGATGCAGCTGATGACTTTTGTTCCTGTGCAGCTCTGCTGATCTAGCTGTTCCTAGGCCTCAGTCATGGGGACACGAGGGAGGATGTCGGGGGACTCCTGCACCGGCACTGTCAAAACTGGCAACCGGCAAACTTTACTTTCAGTGGCTGTTGTGCGTTTCAGCTCCTTGCAAAAAGCAATAAGCGTGGTTCCTAGCTGTCAAGGCGGACTTGTCCTTGCTTCTGTCCGCACGCTGCTGAGGGGGCTCAGGCTTGGTCAGTCCTGCTTCGTGGGAGTCCGGACGATCTTCCAAAAGCTTTAGGCAAGCTTAAAAGTAACGCACACAATCTGGTGTCCCTCTCCCTGGCTATACGGTTTCCTGCAGCACTCTAAGAGCAAATTCAACTAGCTCAGAGATGGGTGTTCAGGCGGCTTACTTTAGAGTTGATTGGTCCAGCCAAATCAAAGGGAGAAGTCGTCCTTGCAGGGGCTTCTCTGTCGAGGCGAACTTGGCAAGCAGTCACTGCAGCCGGGCTTCACCAGGCCAACCAATGGTCCATGAGTTGCAGCAGGCATCCTCTTCAAGCTCTTATTCCGTTCCTTCGTCCAGTGGTCAACTCTGCCTTCGAAGCCAAAAGACTCGCCTTTTATTCAGTTCTCTCCCATTCATTCCAGCCTAGCTGTCACTCATCCAGCAGGGTGGCTGTCCTTGACAGACAGGTCAGCCAGCTATTCACCACAGAGTGCCTTTGGGTCTCCCATGAGACTAAGCACAGGGAGTTTCGGGCACCTCCCTCACTTCCTGCCTACCCCAGACACTCTGGAGCCAGAGGCAGGTTTCACTCCTGAAACCCCGCCAAAGGCGAAATGAACAAAGAGACCAAACCTGGTTTGGCACGCAGAGAAACTCTAGAAGGACCTTTCCACAAAGACCTGGTGAAAAAAGAAGACCGGGCACCATTTTAGCAAAGATGGCTGGACGCCATTTTGAAAAAGATGGCTCCCGCGGTTACTTTACCGGAGCCGCTAACGGTAGCAGTAAATGCAAACCAAGGTAGTTAAAAAACGAAACCACTCCACCCGCCAGTCAATTGAAGAAAGGGTAACATAAAAAATGTTACATGAGCATTTAGACACAGGGGATACTAGGTAACCCCTCCAGCACTCTATTGTAAGATAGTATTGTACTTGCTAGACCCAGCCCACCCTAAGTAAAGTCAATTTCACTTTACTGCTCTGAGAAACAGTATTTGATCCGAGAGAAGGTATTTAAACCTTGGGAAATCTGGAAGACTTCCCTGTGGCACTGCACTGAAGGTGCTTTGTGACAATTGTCAAGGATGATGCCTATGGAGTTGGTTAGACTCCATAACCAAAAAGAAACAGTGTATAAAATCACATTAAAATACGAGTGTGGGAAAAAGGGTCTCACTCTCTCAAAGTAAAAAAATCAAGTCCTCAAAAGTTGCTGGGGGTCTCTAAGGTGGAGGGAATTAGCACTTTTCTTGAGAATTCTCCTTAACAGGTGTGCTGGAAGGGAGTAGGCTGGACTTAAAAGCCCAGCCAGCACAAAGGAGATTGAGAGGTGTTTGGTGGAGGTCAGCTGTAGAGAAGTGGCAGGGGAGCGGAGGGAGAGAAGAGAGGAGTATCGGTTGTGAGTGAGGAGACGAGACAAGTGGAGGAACTCCAGTGAAATCCGTCTGCTCACTAAAGAAAGAGGATCATTTTGAAATTCCCTGAGGGAGCAAGGTAGAGAAGGATACAGCCTTTAGGCTTTCCTCCCAGATTTAGAAAAGACCTAGACAGTAGGGGTTCCCATGCTTTAGAAAGGTTGGTGACATTTGGAGGTATGGGGGGAGGTTGGAGGTGGAAGGGGCACCTGGGCTATCGTGGAGGGAGTCCCATGGAGGTAAAGAGAATCACAGGGACCCCCTTAGTTTCTACCAGCCAGTTTTATAAAAGTTTTTAAAAAGTACAAATCTATATTTTTTGTGGATTTATGGGGTCATCTGTGACAATGCTTACATGCATTCAAAGGGGGGAGGGGAGTTTGCTGAAATTGTTTCACTTCTTCAGTCCTGCTGAATATTGGTTTTATGTCCTTAACAATTATGTTCTGTTTTGTTAATGCTGCTTGACTGGAGCCAACTAAAGGTACTTTTATTATTCGGATTATTAGGGTATTAAGGGCCAAGCTTCGGGAAGCAATAGAGCACTTTACAAGCCATGAGGGTAGTGCACAGTGAGGGAAGCAGGTCACAAAGGATCAATAGAAGGAAGCATGGAGCAAACAGGTGAGGGTCTGGAACTAGGCAACAATGGGTCTACAAGCAATGAGGGAAGGAAGAGGGAAGAGCAGATCAACCAGTCTGTGATAAGGTGGGACATGGAGGCGTTATGGATCTAGGTGGCAGGGAGGAGCTATTCCTTGAAGAGGAAGGTCTTGAGCTCCTTTTTTCTGAGCTTTAAGTACGTATAACATACCACTTCGGTGGACATCTGCTGCAGGCACGGCTATCCATCCACTCACATTAGAATGCACCTAGCACTACGGTCTAGCTGGACACTTCGGTCTTTGCCTACTTACACTTGCCTCAACACGTCTGCCATTAGAATACAGCGGCCACCTACAACCATATTCAGTCTAGCTGGTCATATATCGAGTCTTTTGCACAAGCGCTCGGTCATGACCTCCCTCAGCAACCAGCCACATGCCTGACCTCTTTGGTTGCTTACTGGAGCCTACCTAGTCTGCCTAATTTCTAATCTTTGCCAAATGCCCAAATGCACACACACACTCCAAGCCTTTTCCAATGCCTGGACTTCAGTCCCCAAGGGTGTTCCTACCACAAGCGTGTTGGGGCCATACAAATGGGAAAAGGCACTATATAAATGCCAACTACTACTAAAATGAAGAAGACATGGGACGAGTCTGGTGGTGAGGGGGAGGAGGTTCCAGAATCGGGGGGGGGGGGGGTAGTCCGGGAAGGTCTGTCTTTTGGTTATTTGCTTTGGAACTGGAGGAGTTCTAGTATGCACATGTATTGGCTGCTGGGGGATTGTAGGCCTCCAGAGATGCTGAGCTTCTCAGAAAGGTAGCTTTGGAACTGGAGGACAATGGCCCTGTAGATGATGCAGAAGAATCGGGTGCCAGGGTGATCACAAGAAGGCATTCCTACATTTGCACTTTTTATTGTGACATATTTTACCTCTCTAATTGCATTTGTTGCATCATTTTACTATTGCAGCAGTACGCTTTAGTTAGTTTTGTACTAGCTTGATTCAGCGCGAATTGAATCAGGAAGAGAAGCTTCCTGCACGCACTGTTTTCTGGAAAAAAATGACATTACCCAGTAGCATTTGTGGTTCTTTGCCACATTTCCAGCCAAATCGGAGCGAACGCGCCGGCACGAAGGGGGCAAGCTGGTCTGTGCCGGTCCGTGGCAACATTGCGACCCTCACTGTTGAGATGAGTCTAGAGGAGGTTCTAGCAGCAATTAGTGCTGCAAGAAACATGTGTATTAAACAACCCTGAAAGATGCCAACGCCCGTAAATGTAAGTACATATATAACAACCACGACCGTGGAGTCTAACCCTTCGCACTTACATGATTTCTCTCTTACATCTTTAGTACACCCTCCTTCACAGGGTATTCTATTCGAAAACGATATTACCACTCCAGAGACCGATAAACTACACTTGGACGGGTATAAACAACAATGTTTAAATAAAGCAATTGAGGCTATACATACCATGACCAACAAGATAGGTAAACACCACAAGAAAGAAGAGGGATTAGCTATTAAGAGATATCCCCAAAAAATAAAAAAACTCGGCCGACAGAGAATCAGCCCCCAAAACTAGTTGGGAAAATTTAAACATACCGCAGAGCTTAAATTTAGTATACTTAATACACGTTCAATTAATAAACATGCCCAATGTATCCATGATAAGATCATTGAGGACAGCATAGACATCTTTTGTATTATTGAAACATGGCTTAAAGAACCTATAAGGCCCTACATGGGACATTGCAGTCCCAGAAGGATATGCAATTCACTTTGTCAGAGATTCCGGTCAAGGAGGAGGAGTGGCAGTAATTGCAAGAAGCTCCATTCCCGTTTGCAGGTAAATCTACATGCAAGGGCTGCAAACTTCTTCATCTAAAATACTCCCCAACTGAAAATAGCTGCATTAATCTGGCTGTAGTATAACCACTGTCTATCACACTTGATTTCAATCAAGAGCTCTCATCATCTTAACCTTCTTAAAGGTCCCAATTGTGCCATGCTGGTAGTAGGAGACTTCAATAGATGGTACGGTAACCCAGCAGACAAAGATGCCACCAACCTAGAAAAAGCACTCAAAAATATAGAATTTCATGTTACCAACAGAGAACTCACTATGGAAAATGAGCACCAATTAGATTGGGTAGTGACAAACAACTTGGATACACATGATTATAAGACAGAACCTTGTATTTGGTCTGACCATTTTAGCGTTACTTTCAAAATCGTCCTCCCATCTCCCAGAGCTAAAACTCAGAATCCTCCGACGAAAGTAGCCCAAAGGAATTTTAAAAACATCAATATGGAACAACTAGAATCCGGTTTACGGGACATTAATGCCAATATAAAAGAAGATGATTCCTGTGATGCCATGATGACCAACTTACAGAACTGGTAGATCAGAATGCTGCCCTTCAACTTAAAACACTCAGATCTAATGTTAAACCACATACTTGGTTTTCAAAAGACCTATTACTACTAAAAGGGGAAAGAAGAAAACTAGAAAATGTATGGAAAAAAAAACTCAGCAGAGAACAAAGAAAATTGGAAGAATACAGAGATAAGATACAAGAAGGAGATAACGGAGGCAAAACAAAAAGCTTTATTACAATAGTCACAAATCACACCAACAGGTAATAATACAGGCAAACTATTTAGCATTTTGAAATACATTGAGAAACCCAAGGCATTATTACCTCACTTCTCTCTATCTCAACAGGAGTGTGATAACACCCAAAAAGCTTTTTTTCAGAAAATCGAAAAAGCTAGAGATATAATCACTAAATCTCAACTAAATAAACCAAAAAATTCAAATCTGCCTCTGGAAGAATCTCTTGAGAATATCAAAACCTTCACATTTTCTAACATGACATCAGAGGACATGGAAAAAACACTCGCCTCCATGAAGCCAACCTCATGTGCGGAAAATATCTTACCAGCAAAAATGATATTAGAAAACACAGATATCTTTGCACCTCTACGGTCTAGAATTATTAACACCTCTTTCAGGGATCAGTCTGTCCCCAGGACATAAAAAGGGTCACTGTCACTCCATTGGTCAAGAAACCAGGCTTGGATCCCAGAGACCCTAGCAATCTTAGGCCAATTACTAATTGTAACTTCCTACTAAAAATCATGGATAGGATAGCTACCTCACAATTACAGGCGCACGTAGAAGCGTCGGAATCCCTTCACCCTCAACAGTCAGGTTTTAGACCGGCTCATAGTACTGGGACGGCCAGAATAGATCTTCAGACAAAGATGCTTAGCATCATAGATAAAGGGAAAGCAGGCCTTCTAATTTTACTAGATCTCAGTGCAGCATTCGACTTATTAGATCACAATTTACTCGAAGTTGCGCTGGGTAAAACTGCTAACTGCTCATTAGCAGCAACAAAGTGGCTAATGTCCTTCTTAAAAAAATAGGACATCACGGATTCACTGGGGGGATAAATTCTCGACGGAAAGAAATTCTCTGTGGGGTCCCTCAGGGAGCTAACATGTCCCCTCTACGGTTTAATCTTTATCTTAGATTTCTTTGCCACGTGTTAGATCATATGAACATCTTCTTTACCAACTATGCTGATGATACTCAGCTAGTGATGAAACTTTGAGGTGACCTAAAAAAAAATAATGATAATTTACTTAAGCTCTATTCCAGTATAGAACAGTGGATGGACACTAACTGGATGTGCTTAAACGGTAAGAAAACCAAATTGATGGTCTTCGGGTCCCATCAGGCTAGAAACTCCCTCACTCCGGAATATAGCTCATTTCTGATCGAAAACACAGAGATCAAAGTTCTCGACAAAGTTCAAACATTGGGCATGATGATGGAAGCAAGCATCATTAGGAGCTGAAGCACAGACAATATATAAAAAAGACTTGTAACTATTATCTTAGACTCCTTAAAGCCATCAGACCATACTTATCGGAGGACAATTGCGCCGCAGTGGCCAGGGCAACCATTTTATCCCGCTTGGATTATGGTAATGCCCTGATGGTCGGAGGAAACAACAAATGTCTCCACGTTTACCAGATCATACAGAACAACGCGGTTAGGATTATTAAGTATATACCCAAATCCGATCATATCAGTAACTCCACAAAAGAGCTGCACTGGCTTAAAGGTCGGAAACAGATTTCAATTCAAGGCCATCACCCTAGCCCATCACTGCATCTATGGGAAGGCACCAGGGTACTTGAAATCTAAAATGTACACCTATGTACCTACCCACACTCTAAGATCAGCTGATCAAAATATGATTGTGGTAGACAGCCACAAACGCAAGCTGGGATACACAAATCTTTTCTGATCATTACAGCAGGGCTGTGGAATAACCTGCCCATTAACGTAAGAAAAGAAGCAAATTATCTACGCTTCCGCAAGCAAATAAAGACTCACATCTTCAACTAATCTGCAAAAATACCCAGATACGTATTTTCAGCATCTGTTTTGTCTTGTTATCTGTGTTCGTCCCAGGTGTCCATGTATCTGCGCCCCAAGAGTTGAGAGTTACCGGCGCAATAGAAATGTTTAAATAAATACGTACATTCCAGGAAGGCATTGGCACCATCCAGGTAGGAGAGCATGTCTGAAGTGGTTTGCTGGGATGAAGGGCCCCATTTTCCATGGGAGATAAAGTTGATAGCAAACGATTTGTGCTTTCTTTGCTACGTGCTCCTTAAAGGAGAGGTGTACTTGTTTTGTAGTTCTGTCTTCTCTGTATTGGGTAGGTTCCCCTCTTGGAGTTTCCAATGTATGATAAAACTCCCTGTCAATTGGTCTAGCTAAGTGTCCCTTTTGTTTGGCTCTGATCAAAACCTGTTCTTTGATGGTACTTGTTCTAGTTTGCGGGTTTCTTGTATGCTGCTATTTCCAGCTGACCATTCCTTCCACAGGACTAGTGGTATCCAGGCATTTTTTGCCAGTCTTTGAATAGATTGTGCTGGTGGTCTAAGTTATTTATGGATTCATGGAATTTCTTTTTTTTTTTTTTTTTAAAGAGAATCTTTGCCTTCCGAACAAATTATAAAAATGTCATTGATGTATTGCGGGTATGTTAGCGGTTTCAGCTACTGTTTTTGAAGAGGCTCTTCCCAAACGTCTGCTACTTTGTTCTGTTACTCACAGAGATCTGTCCAATGGATGACATTTAGATGCACACAAATCCCTCCCAAACAACTTCCAAACTCAGGACGGCCAACTGTGAAGGAAAAAGAGGTGGTGGCCTAGCCGTTGCATACAAAGATTACCCAAGAATCACAATGGCACCATGGTTAAAGTTCTCAGACTGAATTGCTTGCCCCCCCCCCCAGCTCCAGACCATCAAATAAATGTATGCTTCCTACACATCTGCAGACACGCAAATACAACTTGACCTTCGCAGAGAAATTTGCAGACGCCATAACTAGCATAGGAATAGAATATGACCTTCTGATCATACTAGAAGATTAACATCTGGTTTGAAGAGATGAATACCAACTCAGCAAAAATCACTGACCTCACAACGATCCACCATGCACCTACAACAAATGGTGAAGGGGGCAACCCACACAGGCGGATACACTTTCTGCAAACAAATCCCAACTACAATTGTACCCCCAATACACATTCTGTTGAACAACCACCTTATGTCCCCTTTTGTGATTTACGCTCCAAGGAGAGTACACGCCACCCACATACATCGATCTGAGAAAAGAAAATGGAAATCCCTCAAAAACCAATCAAATGCTTTTCTGGACACACTTCCACAAGAGGAAACAATGTAGACACTCCTAAAATGGTCTACACACTGTAGGACAAAGACAATCTTTGCCCACGCCAAAAAGAAAATGGCTGCCAGATTGTGTATGCCTCGCCTCAGAGACCTGAAGAAAATAAATGGGTAATTCGAACAAGCTTGGAGGAAACATTACAACCAACAAGACAAAATTGCAACAGCTATGCTATAAAGCAGAAATGCTAAAAGCAAAGAAACTGCACTATGCCAAACACATCTCAAAAGCGAGCAATTTACAGAAAGAGGTTCAACATCTTTATATATAAAGCAGAATGTATGTATGTGTGTATGTTTGTCCGGCTGTACAAATCCACATAGTTGAAACCACGTCTACCAAATTTTGCACTGATTCCTCTTGTCTGGGGCAAGATTGTAGTCTATGTTTGGATGCAAAAAATCCACTCCGTGGACACCCTCATTTACTACAGTAGGTACTAGAAGGGGGCAACATTTGGAAAAGTGTCTGAAGCAAAATGTTCAATGTGTTGGTTATTGCTTTGAAATGTATTACTACTGTATACAGTTTGAAAGTGTTTATTAAAGCATTTTTAAAAGGAATTAAAATTAAAAAAAATGTTTCATCACGCCACTGTGGGAAATGGCAAGGTTACAGTTTACAGAAGTTCATTCACAAGAGAGCACTATCAATCAATCTTTCTTGGACGCTTTCTCAAATGTGCTGAAGCCATTGAGTGAGTGAAACATGCCACACACAGAAACAAACACTTGGAAAAGCTCCATCTAAAGCGAAAAGTCAATATCAAGAGCTTCTGAAACACACCAATAAACAGCAGCACGACTTCCCGACAAGAGCAACTTCCTCCAGGGCAAACGTGATACCAGAGCAAACTGAAGCAAGACTTGCTGACATGAGGACGAGCAACATCCTCCAGGGCACATGAGACACCACTAGATCAGGACACGGGCAACGCCGGGTACCCCAGCTAGTCATAAATGAGATACAATCCCTGCCATCTTACAATAACGTCCCCGCTCCCTCGCAAAACATTTTTTCAAGTGGTTTGCAAGGGCGTCAAAGTAATAAACATCCAACCACTCAACACTATTCCCAAAAACATAAGCAACAATATCCCCCTCAACTCAACCCCAGAGGCAACCATAATACTGAACTACTTCACACTGATCAATAGAAGCCCCTCTAAATTAGTGAAAGCAAGCAATGCTGGCTCACTAGTAGACATTTGCTGGGAGATACCTGCAAAATACTTTCACAACCTAATGAACCAATCACTGGGAACAGGAACAGTACCTAGGAGTTTGAAAGCTGCCTACATTAAACCACTTCTCGAAGATCCCTCAAGCAATGCAGATCACCTCACCAACTACCAGCCTATATCAAACATCCCTCACCCAGCCAAACTGCTAGATACATACGTATATGGAAAAATCCAGACACGTGGAAACACACTACATGCTGGACAATGAACAAGTTGGCTTCAGGCGTATGAGAGGTACCAAATCAGCTGGACTCTGCATCACCACTTCCACCCTGATTCTCTTAGACCTTTCAGTGGCTTTTAACACAGTTAACCATACCAACATCCTTAAAAGTATACAAGAAGCAGGGATAAGCAACACCTCACTACAGTGGATGACATTCTTCCTGATAAAAAATACAACCTAGTTACCATCCCTCAGCATACTCACCTGTGGGGTTCCGCAAGTCTCATCCCTCTCACCACTACTCCAAAATGTACATGAACCCACTGATGACTCACCAAGGGACACTGATTTGCATGCTACAACTATGCAGATAATACTCAAAGGATATGGACATTACCCTGGTCAACTGCCTCACTCAAATCAAAGCCTGACTAAGCAACAGCCTTAAACTCAACCTGGACAGAACTGAAATCATGATCATGCCCCAGAACCTCTGTATAAACCTGCTTCTACCATGGCCTATTGAAGTGGGAACCAGAGTTGAAGCAACACTAGTATCAAGCGTATATTACCCTTTCTCATTTCACACAGAATACTTGCCATCATTTCGCTCGACATGTCAGAAACAGACTACACCAACAGTATTTACCTTGGAATGCCTGACTACTTCCACAAACAACTGAACCAGATCAGAAAACAGCAGCAAGATTCCTCCAAAGACTCAGCAAGAGAACATATCAAGCACTAAAATCCCTACACTGGATACTAGTCTAAAAAAGGATTTTTTTTCAAAACACTTGGCATTGTTTACAGAGCAATTCTTGGCAAAGGAGAGGAATTCCTGCAAGAACAAATCTCGCCTACAGACCAAAAAACAAAGAGGTCTTGCCATGACAGATCTTGAACCGAAACAATATTTAATAATGAAACATGGTGGATCAGCCTTTTCAAACATCTTAACAAAACTATGCAACTCGCCCCCCAAAGGGGTTACCCACAACACAGGACACCTGACCTTCAGGAAAGCACTAACATGACCCTGATTTGCTGACCTATCTCCCCAAACCATGGCCCCAGATCAAAGAAAAGTACACATTTTTAATGCAAAGAGGTGCAGCACAAAGTACCAGGTCTTGGCTCAGGATTTTCAGGCCACGTGACACAAGCTGATTGACCTAGCAGCAAAAGAGATCCAACTTTGTTAACCACCACACAATGGGTTTCAGTTTACTCAAACTGATGCAACAATGTTTCACACCTATACCCTGGTACACGGACCACCCCTTTCTCCACCACTAGCCCTACTAACACTCTACATCCTCATGCAAACATTACACACACTGAGCAACTATACCACCCTCAAATGGCAACCACAACAAACCACACGGACACCAAACCGCACACCTCCTCCAATAACTCACACAATTGCAACAGTCAATGCACCCTACTCCACAGGTACACAAGGCCTCCCATACGGACTCAAGCACTTGCATGCCCATCCATACCACCTAGACGCAAACCAACACACAGACTGCTTTGTCCGAACTTAAACTACTAACACAACAGAAAAAGCACTTGTGCGCGCTCTCTCTCTCCTCCCACTAACACAGCCACCCATTTCCTCTTTATTTCATATCTGCATGAGCAACTGGAGACCAAGAAAATGGTAGTGGTGTGCTGTATAAATACCAGTTACATAACATAAGCAGATTTTCCTACTGAGGCGCTATTATTTTGTGCATTTGGTGGATTACACCCAATCTTTCAGATTTTCCTGGGGAAAAGTGTTGTGTATTGCACAAAAAATGTTGTCCATTGCCAAAGGTTTCAAGATAGATTCAATGTATTAAGACATCGCTTTAGTTAATGCATTAGTGCTAGAAATGGTCAGGCAGCCTGGATTATCCGGTTTGTGAATCTTTGACAGTAAAAAGAACGTCTCATATGTTGGTATGTTTGGTAAGAGACTTTGGGAACATTCCTCAATATTCACACCTTTCAAATTCTTAAAATTCCCACTAAACCTAAAGGGCGACTTCCTTAGTTTACATACTCGAACCAAGAGATATGCACTTGCCCAAAGAGACTGGTGACAATTACCAGTGCTTTTTGAAAAATTGTGCATGTCACCATAAACACACTTCATATTTGCTGCAATGTTTTCCGTGAAACCTATATTTGCCATTTACTGCAAACAAAGTGAGTAAAGGTCGAGGATCATGCAAATGGTACTCGCCCTTCATAAACACTACTCGCCATTGCCAGTGGGCTAGTACATTTGGCAATCCCTGACATTGTTGGGAATGGACTGGCCGATTTGTTCCAGAACATTTTCTTTTTTACTCCGCCATGTGGTCCAGCGCTATGTTCTTGAGGTTAGAAGGACTTGTTTTTTTTTTTCAAGTGCTCAAGCTCTGATACACCAGAATGCCTTGCACTCCCAACCTTCATTTTGTCATTTTCTTTACCAAATGTTTAGGTTTGAGGGAGTCCAGACTCTGCTTTGACATTTTTTTAGAGAAAACATTTTCTATACACATGCCTATCTGCAGATTGTTTCTAGCTACAGATCACCCAACCTGTCTAAGCTTGACTGTAAAACCTAAGGTTAGTAATACAACCTGCATCGGAGAGCATACTATGGCATGGAGTCTGGAGAGAGCTTGAGAGGGTACCACTTGCCCCATCCCCCCATAGGAGGTGAGACTGAACATAGATCATCTGGGGTACCAAGCAATGGATATCTGGATTTAATACAGAGGACACTGGCATACAAATGCTCACTGCCAAGGGTCATATGGATGATGCACACTCTAGTAGGACTGATGTCAGTTTATATTCCCCTAATGGCCCCTCCTGTGTAAACAGGACATCAGATTCATCAACTTCAGAAACATCAATGCCAGTGCAGATTTAAGATCTGGCATCAAAAAGCCCAAGAATACAATTAATGTGCAATGATCATAAATCTAACAAGGAAATATGTATATTGAAGTACAAAATAAATTAAGAAATGCTGTAGAAAGAAATTCTAGGTTGAGCTACAAAGAGGAAAAAACATTAACTATACTGGGGACTGACCCTACAAACAAATATTGGAAAATTAAATAAAGGGGTTCTTCTTCATATATACTTCTTAGTACATTTTAATTGATGAATTAATGAATGGCAAAGCCAACTTGTGTGCATAGTCCGTGACTATTCAACTAAGCAAGCAAACATATGAAAAAGTCAGTGATGGAGAACTTGTGCTTACTCTGAAGTCTCTTACACTTCTTACATACTAGCAAATAACATGCAAACATACAGGACCACCACCCCAATGGGTTATGAAGGCCCTTGTGACTGAAGCACCTGGATTATGCCTGATAAAGGAGTCTGACAATTCTGAAACAAACAAGAAACTTTGAAAGCCTTGATAACAGCTAGAACTTGTGCAACCTTTTCTGTAATGAGAGGGGTTTGTGGAATGCTGTCACAAAATTTAGAAGTGAGCAGTGGGTGCAGAGCAATAACTTATCTATTTGACAAATAAGAAAATATCATATGAACATAAACTCTAAAGAACACTCATCTCCTATGTGGAAGTGTGCCTAAAACAGTGTAATCACCTACTTCAATTCAACAGAGGATTTAGGCTCAAAAGGTTTGTGAGTCAATGCAATTGAAATAGAATTAAAAGTCCCATCTATACTGGAGTTACTTAACAGTTGGAAAGAGATGGGACAATACATTAAAATGTCATTGTATCAATGTTATAGAAAACATCCTCCTCAAGGGACACATTTTTATTAAATCACTAGCAAAAAAGTACCCATACTCCTCACAGGTTCTGCATAGAGGCCCTTAATAGTATCACTGTCTTTGATTTTAGATTCATTTGTGCAATATAATTTTGCTTTTGGGAGGCATCTGGAAAGAGAAAGGCATGGAAATAACATTAAAATGTATCCCGTGTGGTGCAGTGCTTTGCAGTGCAAATATCTTGCAAGTGTGTGTCCTAGGGCATAGAAACCTTGTTTTCGAGCCTTTGGGTTTTGTTCCTTGCTCTGAAACGCTTTAAATGACCTTTATCTGGTACTTCTACAACCACACAGATGTTTTGCCTATTTCAGGAAACCATCTCATGTGACAAGGGGCTGAAATACAGGGAAAGAGGTGTGGTGTCCAAATGTCATGTAGCCAGTAATGTCAAAATGGTGGTGGAACAGTGTGAATTGTATAAGGAACAAACTAACAGATTTTCTGTTTTATATATAGAGAGATTTTTTCAAAGGCATATTCTAAAACTGAATTAATCCTCAATTCCGCTATGGGTAACCTGAAACAAACATAGAAATAAAACAAGTAAAATAATCAAGACTTACAAATAACACTTGCGAACAAAACTCATAATAAAGCACAAATATACACAAACATTAATGAAGGAAAAGAGTTCAGAAAATCCACAAACATCAAAATAGTTCAAATATGTTTAATCCACTAAATCAACATGACCACAAATGAAGATTAGAGCTACTACACAAAAATAAAAAAGGTGTAAACTCAATTCTGTCTATTAAATACATAGATGTGTTTATATTGTTAAACAAATATTGGAAAATGATATAAAGGTGTTCTTTGTATATACTTCTTAGTACATTTTAATTGATGAATTAATGAATGGCAAAGCCAACTCGTATGCATGGAGAATAAAATTCAATCCATGTGCCCAAAGTTAAATGGGCTCGCTCGTCAGTATCATCAAGCGGTCCTCAGGGACATAGCTCTTTAGCATTCAGAAGTTTTAATTCATGATCCGAAAAGCGTTCACAAATACATGTGACTTTACTGTTCCGAAGTGTGTTATTAGTATGCATTGATTATTTAACTACTGTTTTTATTGTGCACGTTTGTTTATGGGGAGCCATATTGGAAATGAGGATTAACACAGTTATGGAATATATTTCTTTAAAGAAATACTTCTATAGTTTTCCCTAGAGAATATTAACTGTTAAACTGTGCTGCCTGCCACCTTCGGGCAATAGTTGTGCACTGCAAAATATTACCCATCACTGTATTCTGGAGGTCGAAGATAAGGAAAGGACATCATCAGTACAAAAGCGGAGAGTAAAAGATTCCCTCATCCAATGAGTAGTAGCAGAACATAGCCCATTGAGTATTACCAAGTGACATTCAAATACTTTGGAGTTGCCCGAAATATTGTGAGGTCCTTGGTGAGCGAAGGACAAGTCCTCAGTGATGAGGTGGCTAAACATACTGACTGAGTAGAGGTATGAAAAATAATCCCTGCTGGAAAAGGACAAACGAGATAGAAGAGACCAACGAGATCGATTTACATGATGAGGAAGGTCAGAGAACCCGAACGTATTACATCCAATCAAATACACCAGAAAAAGGTATTGGACAGGACAGAGTATAATCTTATATTGAGGTTTCACACCAGCAGTGGAACCATATGCAAGGCATAACAAAGCTGCTCCTCAAATGGGCGAATGAAGGCAGTTCTCAAAGAATGCTCTCCCAGACTAATCCACACATTTGTTGCTGTTGCAAGTGGCTAAATGACCCACTAAATGTTTGTCACAATTACTTAAACAATGTCATTTTCAGGGGAAGAGCCCATCAGTGAGGTGATCCAAGACAGTCTGCTTAGGAATCTGCACATGTGAAAGCACACTCAGATGTGCGGCAAAGGCAAACATCCTGTGAAAATTGTTCCGTTGCTGCAGAGCAATTTGCATAGGCATTAAGATCTAGAGCTTCTCTGCTTTTTCGTCCAGAATATCGCTATGGTGTTGTTGATAAGCACTAGATCTGGGAAGTTCTGAGGGGATAGTAGGAGGGAAAACCCAGGAATGTTTGTGCACACCACTTCTTTAAAACTCAATGTTTTTGAAAATTAAAGCAATGTTAGAAAAATCTTAAGGTGCAGGGGAGGAACTGTGGTCCTGGCACAGAACCACTACACAATGCAAAGGAGAAAAGAAGATCCAAACATCGGATCCTCCTGTCCCCTGCACACTCTCAGGTACTGTACAACACAGTCAAAATTTCAATGCGAATTATTGTACCAAAAAATATCTAATTTCATCATTAGTAGTAAAACACGGTAACCTCCAAACAATTTTCATAACAAAAAAATAGATGTAATAAAAATAGATTCTATAAAAAAACAATGCAGTGATCTAGTCCGCTTTTCTGGCTGAAAGCGTTTCGAGCTTGAACACCTCTTCTTGAGCCTTGCGGACTGCAGGAAAAAAATCATACAGCGGGACATATCAAGACTACTATACATTGAATGGAGGCTTGCAGAGTAAGAAAATATTCAAGTTTTGTACATTATATCCTGCATTGTCAAGACTTCTAGACATAGAGCCAGTTAGATGAAACCCTATGAATTTACTCAAAAACTACTCAATCAGAGCATATTCAATTGTCAATCTGCTAGGGTTTCTATAGGAGGGTCCGTTTGTGTGGAATTTCACAATTAAATAACCTGTTAACCAAATAGAGTAACAGAAAGTTGCTCACCAACACTTCCTTTATTCAAAGCCCAACATTAGTATAAGCGAGCAGTGCCGCCGAACAATACCTAAAGGCAAGATGGAACCAAAATGTTTCAATAGTGTGTCATAAGCACACGCCCCTTCAGTCTACCAACTGTGGTGATAATTACGTAACTGACCATCCTCAGTTTAAATTCAGCGTGTCCACGTTTCATACCCAGATCTGGGTTCCATCTACCACACTCGCCGCTCGACTAGTGAGAGGCCACCACATAGAGGCATGCCTTATGTGTAGTAATATCCAACTAATAGTCATCAAACAGTGGCTATTATAGCTTAATTCAGTCTGTAGTAAAAGCATGAATTCAGTGAAAATTTAACATGGTGATACAATTCAACAACATTGGCGGTGAAGACCTTTGAACACTACATCCACACTAACCTCTTAGGTACATTTCACTGATTTTCCATCAGTCCATGAGGCATAAGCAATGACTTCCCACCATCTACTCAATTATTGTGGAAATACTAATCCTGACGGATAAGAATCGTAGCAGTATGCTGGGCAATTGTGATGAGTGACCTGGTTTCGGCAGATGCTGTAACAAACACCAGCATAAGTTTTAACACTCATCTAGTCTGACTGAACTGGACAGTCAATCCACATGTTTTTCTAGAAAAGCCAATGCATCAATAATCAACTCACTCACTTATATCAATACAGCACGCTACTTCACCGAGTAGTGCGGTCAATGGCGTCCGTAACCACCACGGCAACAGCAGTAGCCGAATGCTCGTGTCGCCAGACCTTTCGCAATAGTGTATAGACACTGAACGTGTATGTTGATCGAAGAGGGACTAACTGTAGTGCCCTCTATCGCCCGGCCACCATCTTGGAATAGTTTTCCATACATGAACCTAAGGCTGAAAGTTACTAGTGCCTGTGTTGTTAAACACTACTTCCAACGCATTAAGGAAACCACCATCCCATAACCAATTTAAAATGTACATACATTTAGTAATTCAATTTAGTAAAAAGAAAACTATATGTAATGCATGCCAATCTCTGTACCGTATCACAATACTCGGATGTGGCTAGGCTACAACAGGTCTACATCTAAGAGGCTCTCGTGCATTTAGTCTGCGAACCTTACACTTTTTGACATGGAGTTCCATCGTGGGGTGGTCCGCTCTTCTACTCTGTTCACAATGATTCCCTTTGATCGCTCATCATAGCATAGTTCACATTAACAATATTAAGTCCTAGCCTCTGAACATAGACCACTCCAGCTCTGCTCCCATAACTCAAACATGTTAACAACTCCCTATCTGGGGTAGGTCGTATGTTAAACAGCATCATCATGGACAGGATGTCAAGCTATTTTGCACAGATGTTAAAACCAGTTTGTCATAAATATATCCTCAACGTATCAGACAGTTGAGTCCAGTTCATGTTTACCTAATCATGGCAAGCACAGTACATGGTTACAAGTGTCTACCAAAATGGGTAGACATACAGTTAACAAAGTTGTACAGTAATGGCAGAGGTTATACAAGCCAGCAATTCACAAAAATACATGGTGGTGACAATTAAGTAGTGTGGTAACAAATATCTTCCATGGTTGATTAACGGATACCAGATGTGTGAATCCCAGCCACACAGTTGCATGAATTTGCATAAAAATGACAGATGTTATATAAAGCAATTCAATGAGCAATCTTCATTTAGACCCTTGGGTTGGACAGTGTCCAGTAGGTGAACCCAGTACATCTCTCTCTGTAGCAGAAGGGACTGATCATTGCCCCCTTTCTGTGGGCATTTAACCACTATCAATACTTGGAGTTTCAGTTGCGCTATACTGTGATGTTGATCAGAGAAGTGTCTGGCTACCGGGATCTAGAGTTATTACATCTTATGTTCGATTTGTATTCCGTCCATCGCTCTCTCTGGCCTCATTGTCTGTCCAATATACAATTACACACAGGGGCATTTAATTGTGTAAATCACTCCTGGAGTGAGGCAGGTGCATAGTCCCTTAGTTTAATCTTCTTTCCAGTTTTTGGATGTGAAATCGCGTCTCCCTTTATAACATTGTTGCAATGAGTGCAACAGAGGCAGGGGAGCGTTCCCTTCTTTTTAGTTTTTGGAAGTAGCTGCTTTTCCTTGGTGGGTTTTTCTACCCATACCAGTTTGTCTCTCAAGTTCCCACCTCTTTTAAAGGCCATCATGTGGGGTTTTGGGAACAATATGTGTAGCATAGGATTGTTGTGTAAGATGTTCGGGTGTTTTTTGATAATCTTACTAATTTGAAAACTCTGTATTAAGCAGTTGGTCTTTGGACACAGGCAGTGTCCTTCAGGTAGTTAAGGAAGTCAGTGGTATCCTTAAGGTATATTGGAATAACCTGGATGAGCGGTCGAGGCAGTTTATCAACAGCGGGTCTAAGATACTGTGTGTTCCGGCAACTATGGATCTTAATGGAGGATTAATACAGTCCTTATGAATCTTAAAAGGGCCATAGAAGACGGGGGCAATGGGTGACGATTAATCAGGAATTGGCAAGTTTTGTTACTGATCCAGCCATTTTCAAGGGCACTCTCTACTGTACTCTCAATAAGAGTCTTACTCTCACAGATTCTGTCCCTGTCAAGTCTAATGTATGTAGATTCATTGTCTAATAATTCTAGGAACCTGTTGGTGTAGCGGATGGTGTCCATTACAATGATGATGGCTCCTCCCTTGTCTGCCGGTTTGATGGTTAGTTCTTCGTCATGTGCCAAGGTTTCAACATGTTCTAGTTGGCAATTCTTAATGTTCATGGCAGTGGATCTTTGGTAGTTGATCCTACTAAGATCTGCCACCACAATCCTTTCAAACAGACTTAGAATTGAATTTTGTACCTGGGGGTTGGACTCGCTCTTTGGGCGCATTTCAAATCTATCATCCATGGGTAGCGATGATTCCATGATTGGTCGAGTCTCAAAAAGATTTTGAATCTCACTTTCCTTAGAAGTCTGCGTAGGCAAACTTTTTAATCAAAGAGGGTATTGCAGGTCGGTACAAAGGACATTCCTCGGTTGAGGATGTCCAATTGGCCACTAGTGAGAACCTTGCTGGAGATGTTAATCACTAGATTCTCACTACTTATTTGTTCTTTCTTTTTGATGGCTTTCTTCCCTCTCCTTGTTTTTCTCTTAGACCTAAAAAAACACCAGAACCCCGTAGTAGATGGTGTAGCTACAGGTTCCAATGTTACACCTGCCCCACTGCCTGTATTCTCACCCAGGTTGTTGGAACTGTCGGTGGGCTGTTTGGTCTTATCTATTGGGATAGGGTTCCATATACTGCTGTTGCTGCTACTACCACCAGAGTTAGGTGAACCAGGTTGATGTGGCCTACACCTATTCTGATTTCTATGGTGATAAAATTCCTGCCATGTGTAAACTATATCGTTAAGGTAGTCAAAGTGTCTCTCTTGAGCTTTCTCAGTTTTCTCTGCTCAATGTCGGATTTATAATTGGCAAGTTTGGAGTTCACTTCCTCTAACAGAAGTGTAAGTTCCTGTTCAGATTTGAACTATATTTGGGTTATAAGGGTTAAGATGTCACTCAATGGTTGTTAAAGACTTAGATAATTCCTCTATTGTCAACAGGATAAGATCAAGCGAACATTTGTTCAATATCCAATCCCATTTAGTTACACATTCTTTATTCTCACTGCACAGGGTAGGTCTCAAGTACACCGTAAGTCCCTGAAATCTCATGTCTTATGAGTTTCTCGAGTTTGAACACAAGTTTATCGGGGTCCTCCTGACTCTGAAGAGCCGTGTTTGTATCCTTGATTATTGACAATATACAGTTCGCCTCATCTGCACTGAACGCTAAAGTGGTTGCTAGTTTATCCGTCAATTCATTAGTTCTGGAAAATGACATTTTATGTAGTTCAACGTATTGGGTGCTGCTAGGTTTATGTGCCCCACTAGCATGGCTAGTGAAAAAAGTACAAAACCCAGGAATGTTAGTGCACACCACTTATTCAAAACTGAACAATGTTTTTGAAAATTAAAGCAATGTTCGAAACATCCTAAGGTGCAGGGGAGGTACTGTGGTCCTGGCACAGAACCACTACACAATACATAGGAGAAAGGTAGATCCAAACATCGGATCCTCCCATCCCCCGCACACTCTCAATGCGAATTGTAGTACCAGATTGTAGCTAATTGATACAATTCTTAAGAAGAGGTGTTCAACCTCGAAACGCAACAGCCAGAAAAGCGGACACTGTCACTGCATTGCTTTTTTATAGAATCTATTTTGATTTAAAATTCTATTTTATGTTATGAAAATTGATTGGAGGTTTCCTTGTTGTACTACTCATTATGATGAAATTAGACACAATTTGGTACTAAAATCCGCATTGAAATTTTGACTGTTTTGTAGAGTACCCGAGTGTGTGCAGGGGAAGGGAGGATCAGATGTTTGGATCTTCTTTTCTCCTAGGGATGGTAGGAGGGCCCAGCACGCCCGCAAAAAGTCCTTCAGGTTCAGAATGCTGATATGCATTATTTGGTTATGAGAGTTTCACAGATTGTTTACATGTAACGATCTAATGGTAGACCACAACTAGGTATTGGCAACGTTTTTATTTTCACAGACGTAATTGTGCAAAGATCCTAACTTCATAAACATTTAAAGTTTCACATTTTTTTCAACTACACCAACACCAAAGTTTTTGCCTGCACCATTCAATTATCGGATCAAATTTCCAATCCACGTTTTTGAGTTCCCAAAAATACAATTGTTCAGAGGAGCATGCTCCCATTTGAGAAGATCACTATTTTTAAAAATGTTTTTATTATACTTGGTTCGACTATTTTACTAGTTTTTACAAGTTATGCAAGCCTTGATTGGTATTTTGATTGTTTCATCTATTAGTTTTTCTTTGATCTTCTTTGATAGTTTACAAAGTCTTTCGTTTCACAATATACAAAGCCTTTCGTGTTGCAATGTGTTCCTGGTTTCTTGACCGTTATATCCCCTAGTCCACTATCTACGGCCAGTTTGTTGTCCAGGTCAAGGCTCTCCAAAAAGTTTCCAACAGCAATCACCGGTTTGATGTTTTCTACATTCATCAGGTACGTCCACCATTATTCCTTGTCCAGGCTGCAAAAATGTGTGAAGAGGTGGGCGAGGAATGTTCTATTAACCCACAGACGCTTGCAGCTGAGGAGTAAGTGTTTTAGTGTTTCAACTGATTGGGATTCCTCACAATATCGGCATTTGTTTGACTTGGTTTTTTCTCCGATTGCCTGAATATCTTTAGTCTTCAAGACATTCAAAGGGCTCTCATGAAGATTGAATGTATTCTCTTGTTAGGGAATTTTACTAGATAGTTCACAGGCTCGTTCAGTTTCTGGGCGGTTGTAGGAAGGTGTGTAGTTAGCTTGTTTCTCCTAGCCAACTGTATTGTTTTGCACCAATCTGTATCTAAGTTTGTTTACTGTTTTCACAGGATTCCTCTCCAACTCTTCCCTTGAGCTTCCGAATTCTTCGAGGAGTAGGAGGTTTTTGCGGGGCCATGAAGCCAACATTTTGTTGTCACCTTTGTTCATTTCTTTCCGAATTATCTCGTAAATTTTCTGATTTGATGAACACATTTTCCTGAACAGCATTAGACCATTAAGGTCTACAGTTGCTTTCAATGATGTTAAACCTAGTTCTCTCCTAATGGATGCTATAGGAGGTCGGCAAACAAAGTATTTTCATCCAAAACATTCCCTCTAGTTTGTTCCAAAGTTGTGAGGGTATGGCCGGCATGGCTTCCACTCCATAAACTATTGCTGGAACTACTTTTGTTTTGTAAAAAGTCTGGGAAGCCTTGAGGGAAAAGCGGCCGAACTTTGTCCATTAACTGTTGGAGGATTACATTTTTGATTTTGTGACAGATGGTTTCCGGCATTGGTTTCTCTTGTAGGTTTTTGCCAATAGTGATTCCTAGGTATCTGAAGGCTTGGACTATTTCTAGTCGTTCTTTGACTAAGTGCCAAGATGGAATTTTCTTCTTTTTTCTTTTTTTAGGCACTTTCTTCAGAATCATCACCTTGGTCTTGCTTGTGTTAATCTCAAGGTCGTTCAATGAGAGGTAGGCCAACAGGTAATCAGGTTTTCTTTGAAGGCCCACTGCGGTCTGATTGATTAAGATGATTTCATCCGCATATAACAATCTAGGAATCTTTTCATTACCCACAGATGGCGGGAAGGTTCTGATGTTTCACTCAGCAGATTGAACATCTCCTGTATAGGCATTGTAAAGCGCAGGCACCAGGGGCAATCTTGTTTGACTCCTCTATGTGTATGTATATTTTGAGAGAGGTAACCCGCTTTGTTGAGCCGTACCCTCATAGAAGCGTTTGTATGGAGCTCTTTAATTGGAGCTAATATTGATGTTGGACAGCCCCAGGTGCTGAGTTTATCCCAAAGATTTCCTCTATTCACCTTATTAAAGGCTTGAGAGAGGTTAATGAAGGTCAGTATTAGACGTGGAGAGCCTTCTAGTACTTTAGATTTTAAAATGCTAAGCATCATTATGTTGGCTGATGTTCCAAGGTTTTTTGTGAAGCCTGTTTGAAAGTGATCGTGTCCTTCTGAAGATCCATGTTTTACATTTTTCCAGAAGACAGGCTCCAAAAAGTTTGCCAATGCAGTCAGCAAAGCGATCGGACGATAGTTGTTCGGATTGCCTTTATCGCCTTTTTTGTAGATCAGGTCAATGTTGTCAGTTTTCCACAATCTAGGAATCGAGTTTGACCTGGCACAGGTTTTGAAGATTTCAACAATCAAGGTTGACCAGGCGTTGCAGTTGGCCTTTAGGTCTACTTTCAGGAGCCGGTCTGGACCAGGTGCTTTAGATGTTTTTAGCTTGTTAATTGTACCCATAATGGTCGTTTTATTAAGCTCTATATCCCATTTTCCATGGTTGATATCTGGCTCAGACTGGTCTGACTAGGGTCTATCAAAATGTTTTGTGAAATGCGAGATCCAGTCTTGCTCGCTAACACTATTTGATAGATTTTCTTCAGTCGTTCTTCTATCCATTGAAATTAAAGACCAGAATGCTTTGGCCTGTTTTCCATTCAATGTTCTGAGCATTGTTTCAGAGTCGTGTTGGTATAGAGCACTTTCGTATGCTTTAAGCCAATGTTTGTAATTTTCTAGAGCTTTCTTGGCCTCTTTCTTTGTAGCTTTAGAAGGATGCTTTTTGGCGTTTTAGTAATTCGCCTCAATTCCTGGCGTTTCAACTTCAGAGTTGAGTTGTTCATGTGATGGTGGGTCGTGGTTGTTTTGTTTCTTGAGACCGGACACTGATATGGGATCAGTAGAGGACAATAATCTGTTGGTGCAAATTCGCGGGTTTAGTTTGTCTATTTCTTTAGCCACCAAATATTGCCTTGTGATGTTTACGAGTCTTTTAGTCTGAGCCTGGTTCCATTTTTGTTAGTCTCCAGTTTCGATTCCATTTGTAAGCGTGGGATGGATAATTTTAGTTGTTCCATTTCCCATTAGGCATTCAGAAGGTTGTGATCACTATTCGATGTACAGACAACTTCAAAGGAAGTTAATCTTGCCAGTAGGTTTCTAGAGGTGTAAATGTGATCAAGGGTGGCTTGTCTTTCAGCAAGTTCCCATGTTGGTATAGCTGACTTATTCAGATTTTTTTAACCAATGAAGGTTATGGAAGTCCCAGGCATCCATGCTTAAGGTCCACTGTTTCCCTCTAGCTACCAGTACTGGATCGGAGTAGGTGTGAGTCCTCTGAGGTTTGTCACTTTGATCTGTTGTTTAGTCAGGGCCAAGTCCTGGAGGATCTATCGTTGCATTTAGGTTCCCACATATGATGATATGGTCTACTGAACAGTCATAGTTAGAGACATCAAGTAGGGTTTGTATCTTTTTAATGAAGTGATCCAATGAAAAAGCTTTGGGATTACAATAAATGTTAATAACCAAATAGGTCTTTTCGTTGAGCTTGGTTTTGGATATTTCTTTCGGGTTCCAAGAGATGGAAGTAGCAACAATGTTTGGGTCACTCATTAACGTTTTTCTTAAATTGAGAGTACCCCCGGTTCTGATAGCGATGATGAGGCCTGCTCTTGGTCTTCCGAGTGGACCTTTTATTGCTGGAGAGAATGCAAGTTCACAGCGATCCATGGATGGTTTGTTCAGCATCCATGTCTCTTGTAGACAGAGAATATCAAATACACCTAGGTTTATGTCTGAGGCGTTTGTCAGGTGAGAAAATCCTCTCGTGTTCCAAGACCCAAGGGTTAAGATGTTTTTTCCCTCTGCGGTCAATGGTTTAGATGAGTGTAAAGTAGTGGTTTGCTGCTAGGATCTACTGCTAGCCGCCAATGCTGCCTGGAGCCAGGACCAGCTTTTCAACTCGTCCTCTTTGGTGCCTTGAATGGTGTATTTCGCTGAATCATTTTTTTTTTTTGATCTTGGACGATGGTAATCAGCCAGTTTTTCTGAGGACCTGCTGGTACACGCTGTTTCTCAAATCTAAATTACAGTTAGCAGAAAAAACATGCATAGAAACTATATTTTGCAGAAATAAAACGCATAGCCGTATTTTCATGTCATTGGCAACATTTACGCCACTACCAAAACAAATGTAAATCAAGCTCACCAAAATGAAATCATTAGTTCTAATACATGTAATTCGTAATTACCTGTGCTTTAATATGAACAAATTGTGAGGATCACACAGCAGACCCAAAGGCTGCATCCAGATTCCTCCAGTCACGAGAATGGAGTCAAACATCATTCCAAGGGGAGTCACAGGAGAAAAAGAGGAATTGTAACAATGCGTAGCCTACTTGTCGCAATAATTTTTTGCCCTGGAAGTAATTGGTTTGCGAGATCTAAATTTGAGCTAATAGTTTTTTCAGGAATATTTCACTGCACCCATTTCCTTGGTTGAATGGCAATATGCCAGCAAAACGTGTATCGGTTACACCTATGCAAGGGAGTTCAGAAAGACAGTATGTAGGGAACGAATAACCACATATGTGTACTTACATGCCAACACAATTCAATTTGTGGGCATTTAATGATGCCAGAGAAAATGTTTGCCAACATTTGCCGTGAACTACTCGAAGTATGCAAATGTGAAATCCTGCAACTTCGCACAGCTCTAACCACCCATATGGAGAGTGCCCACTATTATTGATACAGAGACCCATGGTCTGGAGTAGAATCCCATCTAAAGATTCCTGTACCTGGGACCCTTCCTTGACTGTCTGTGCCACAATTAACAAGACTAACTGAGGTCAGCAAGCCTCCAGCAATCCACGAGTTAATTACTTAGTGTACAGAGCCTACCATAGGGTTTCACGCAGATATATGAGGAGTCGGGGGCCACAACCCACTGGTAGAGGGTTGAGACCGCTACCCTATGGTCATTCTCGTTGCACATATGCCTGGGAAGAACAAGTTCCTTACCAACTGTAACGTTCTTTTGATTGGATGTTCCTCCCGCATATTCCTCATCTTAGATATTCGGATCTTCAGATTTTCTCCACCAGAGGCACTGTGCTCGAGGTTACGTTGCCGATGTCCCTCAGTGGCTGCAGTCGAGCATCGACATCATCCGCAGTATAAAAGGCCTCGAGCCGCGCACGTTGGCTTCAGTTCTGTTTTTTCATATATTTTCAATTGATGAGTTGATAAGGCGTACCCATTAGACCGTAAGCTCTCAAGGAACATAGAGTGTAAAATACGTAAACTGTACAGCAGGGTAGGATGGGATGGTTGATGAGGAAGACGTGGGAGGAACATCCAATCGAAAGAACGTCATAGTTGGTAAGTAACTTGTTCTTCGAATGGATTGTGTCCTCCCACGTATTCCTCATCTTACATAGGCTCCCAAAGCAGTATGAATTTGGAGGAGGGAGTACCAGAAGTAATAATCATGGACTGTATGAATGACATATTTGGCAAAGAGACCCCCTTGTGATGATGTTGAATCTAGAGAATAATGCGTCACAAAAGTGTGCATAGAGGACCCGGTGGCCGCTGCACAAATGTCTTGCATAGGGACACCCCTCTGAAGAGCCGTTGAAGGTGCGATGCCCCTGGTTGAATGAGCCCTCAGCCCATCTGGAGGATATTTTCCAGCCAAACTATAGCATTCAGTGATTGCCAAAATTATCCATCTGGAAAATGTTTGTTTGGTTACTGCTACACCCAATTTGTGTCCAGTATATCCGACAAAAAGTTGATTGCATTGCCGAAATTTAGCCAATCTGGAGATCTAGAAACTGAGAGCCCTTTTAGGGTCCAATCTGTGTAACCTTTCTTCCTCCTTACTTGCATGAAGCGGAGGATAAAAGGAAGGTAAAGTGATTTTTTGTGACAGGTGAAAGTCAGAGACTATCTTTGGCAAAAAAGAGGGTTTGACTCGAAGAGTAACCTTGTCCTTATGAAAAATGGTGTGAGGAGGTTTACAAAAGAGCGCCTGCAACTCACTCACCCAGCGGGCTGATCTAATTGCCACTAGAAGTATTGTTTTTACAGTAAGGAGCCTTAACGGGCAAGAATGTAAGCAAGGAATTTAAAACTAAATTTAAATCCCAGACGGGTACCTGAAAAGGGGTTGGTGGGTACACATTTGTGAGCCCTTTCAGGAACTGAATAATCAAGGGCATTTTGAAGTAAGACACTTCTTCTGAGGAGCGCTTAAAAATAGATAGCGCTGCCAAGTATCCTTTTATTGTACCAACTTGGAGCCCCAAATTGGCCAATTGTAAAAGGAAAGAAAGTACTGTAGGAGTATTACCCAAGAATGAATCCACATTCTTACCCCTGCACCAGTTACTGAACTTGTTCCAACGAGACCGGTACAAGGATTTTGTTGCTGGCCTTCTGGCTGAAAGCAAAATCTCCATTACGTCATTTGGAAGGTCCCAATCTTTATATCTCAGCCTCTCAGAAACCATGTGTGAAGGCAGAGTGTTTTGACCTCTGGATGGAGAACCCGACCTTCCTCTTGCGAGAGGAGATCCTCTCTTTGCGGAAGACGTATTGAGGCCCGGGTACCACGTTCTCCTGGCCCAATCCGGGGCAAATAAGATCATTGTTTTCCTGAACTTTCTCAACCTTCGGATTACGTGCGGAATCACAGGGATTGGGGGAAATGCGTACAGAGTGGAAATTCCCAGCCCACCACGAATGCTCCTCTAGCTCCTCCTAGAGCTCCTCTTGGGGGAAATTCCCTTGAGCAGTACTGATCGCACTTCCGGTTGATTCTGGTCGCGAACAGATCCACTTGAGGGGTTCTCCAAAGGGTGAAGATCTCTTGAAGGACTTCCTGAGCTAGTTCCCACTCATGGGAGACTGTTTTGCCTACTAACAGTGTTCTGCTCTCCGGCTAGGTGAATTGCAGACAGAGATTCCTTCTTGTATTGCCCAGAACCAGAGCTGCATTGCCTCTCTGCAAGTGGTAGTGATCCTACGCCTCCTCTCTTGTGGAGGTAGTACATGGCCACTGTGCTGTCCGTCATTATCAGGACATTCTTTTCCTGTAGAGGGCAGAAAGGCCTTCAGCGCCAGTTTGATTGCCCTCAGCTCCAAAATGCTGAAGTGTAGTTTGGACTCTGATGGAGACCAACGACCGCTGATTGTCAGATCGTTGGTGTGGGCTCCCCACCCCATGAGTGAGGTGTCCGTCACTACTGTCATCTCCGCCCATGGTTGCCAAAAAGATTTCCCTTTGAGGAGATTGTCCTTGCAAGCCCACCATAGAAGATCTTGCGCCACTCTGTCCGGAACTTGCAAAAGATCTGACATATTACCTGAAATTTGGGACCATTGAGTCCTGAGGGTCCATTGTAAGGATCTCTTTCTCAATCTGGCCTCTGGCACCAGAAAAATGCAGGATGCCATGAGACCGAGCAACCTTAGAAAACCGAAGGCCGGTAGATGTTGGGAATTCTGGAACTTTGTTACCATCTGCAGAATGTGGTGAGCTCTCACCCCGGGAGGCGAGGCTTTGCCCGAGGAAGTATCCAGGACTGCTCCAATAAATTGGGAGTCTTTGGAATGGTATCATATTTGACTTCTTGTAATTGAGGGAGAAGCCCAGTCTGTGTAAGAAGTGGCAGGTCATGTTCAGGTGAACGTGCCCTGATTAACCAATCGCCCTGGTAAGGGTAGACCTGAATCCCCCCTCTCCGTAGACTCGCTGCCACTACCGCCATCAGCTTGGTGAAAACCCTCAGGCGGAGGTCAACCCGAATGGCAGTACTCGAAACTGAAAGTGAGAATTGCCAATCGCAAACCTCAGGTACTTCCTGTGCCTGAGATGGATTTCCACATGAAAGTAAGCATCCTGACGGTCCAATGATACTAACGAGTCTTTGAGTTGAAGAGGCTGAAGGATCTGAGAAAGTGTGGCCATCTTGAACTTGTCCTTCCTGAGGAACTTGTTCAAGTTCCTCAAGTTCAAGATGGGTCTCAATCCTCAGTCCTTTTTTGTTAGGAGAAATTATGGGGAATACAAACCCTTGTTCCTTTTCCACTACAGGTACATGTTCTATTGCACCTTTCTCTAGCAGGGTTAAAATCTCCTGCAACAGGAGCGGATCTGGAATTTTGGCAGTTGTATCCCGGTGGATGATCCGGAGGTCTTTTTTGAAAGGGAAGACAGTAATGCTGGGCTAGTGTTACAAGTGCCCAAGCATCGGACGTAATGCCCTGCCATTCGTTCAGATGCTGAGAGATCCTGCCTCCCACCGGGGTATTGTGGGTCGAGACCTCAGAGTGGCTTTGCGGCGGCTGCAGAAGCACCTAAGGGGACAGTTGCTGCTGCTGGGGCTGATCTAGCACTTTTTCCTCTTCCACAAGAACATTTTCTTTGCTGTCCTCTGACTAGCCTGTCTCTTCCCCTCCCAAATGAGGAGTAGAATCGAAAGGGAGGACCCCTCCAGGATGCTAAGCCTGAGTAGGAGTGTTGTTGAGGTTGTCTTATAGAGGCGCTAAGAGACATAGCTGCCGCTTTTGAGGTCTGCAGCTTTTCTAAACTTTCATCCGCCTTGCTGCCGAACAACCTCAGCCGTCAAATGGCATATTAAGTAGCCTGGCCTGCACGTCCGGTGCGAAGTTAGACTTTCTCAGCCACGCAAATCTGTGTAGCACTGTGCTAGATGCCATGGACCTACTGATGCTGTCAGCAGTGTCCAGCCTCCTTTCCATCTTTCATAATCGGAAGAAAACCTTTTCGCTCCTCGCCATCAGGAATGTGTTCAGCCGACGCTGTCATACAATTCCACATGGTGTATGTGAATCTTGCAAGGGTGCAAGTCACATTTGTTGATTTTAATGCCATGATTTCTGAAGGCAAAATCTTGCAAGACCATGTATCAATCTTTTTGTCATCCATATCTGGGGAATTGTAGGGTATGCTGAATGCCTAGTGGATGTGGCTGCCTGGCCCACTAAACTTTCAGGTGACATATGTTTTGTTAAGTATTCAGGATTAGAAGAAGAGGGCCTGTATTTGCTCGTGAATTACGCATTTACAGCAGATCCAATTCAGCCTTCATTTTCTTTTGAAGAGCTATGTGAAAGGGAAAGACAGGATCCTTTTGAGGACCTTTAGAGATAATGTCAGTCATGTCATCCTGCTAGTAAGTAGGGACATTTCTGTTCCACCACATGAATTCTGTCACCTTATTCATAAGTCTCCTATTTCCAGAGTCTGCACGATCAGCAGGGTCAGATCTTTCAAAATCCAACTCAGGAGACGTGTACAGACCACTTGCTGTGTGTAGACACTCATAAAGGTCAGCCATTTTAGAATGAGGATCAATTAACTCCTCAGGAACATCCTTTGTCCCAAATCGAGAAATGTCCTCTTCAGAGGATTGCTCTTCAAAAATGGAAGACAGATTTAAAAAAATCCTGTCTAGACTCAGGATGATACATTTTACTTGGTGATTTAATGGGCATTGACCTTGGCTTCGACAAAGGAGTCGATTTGGGTGCCGGAATTAGTGTGGACTTCAACAAAGGCGTTGATGGAGCCCTCGATGTAAGCGCCGTCGCATGAACTGTCAACGCCTTTGATACTGGTGTCGAGTAGGCCTTCGACAGAGGCGTTGAGGAAACCTTTGACATCGACTTTAATGGCAGTTGGACACTTGGCACCATTTTGTTGGGTGTTGCCTCCTGTTTATGCACTGGTAGGCGTGGTTTACTTTTTGAATGAGGTGTCGGAGAGGTTTTCCTTGATGACACTCTCGATGGTTTTTCGTCGGATTTTGACTGTTTGGTCTTTGACCTCCCTCTGTCACTTTTACAATGAGCTGGGGCATGGTCCTCACAAGATTTCTTCGAGGGGGTCTCGGCCGCGTTCTCAAAGATTCTCATAATCGAGGCTCTAAAAGCCTCCCACTTTCTAGGGGAATCATGCTTTGAAGGGCAGGTGATAACCCGTGTATCGGACGACGAAGAAGAGGAAGAGGGAGATCGGTGACGCCTTGTGTTCGATTTATTTTTAAGAAGACTTCCTAGACCGACTCCTCGACATCAATTTCTTCGATTTGTGTCGCAATTTATCACTCGACTCAGCCGAGTCTTTCTTTTTTCCTCAAAGAAGACTTCCAGGATTCCTCCCCCACCGCCAATTTACCTCTTCGTTCCTTGAGAGCTTTGTTAATCATTGCTTGCCAGGAACCGCACTCGTCAACCCGATGGTCCGGACCCAAGCACCAGAGGCAAAACCGATGGGGGTCGGTGATTGACATCATCTTCCCGCATTTCTGAATTTTTTAAAGCCAGTCTTGGGCGTGGAAGGATTTGATGAGGAAGACATAGTTCGAAGAACTGAAGCACTGTTTCCGTGACATGAAGCGAAAGCTATGGGGAAAATGTAACTGAGTCCAACAGGCGCGGCTCGGGCCCTTTATACTGCGGATGACATCGACGCTCAACGGCAGCCTCCAAGGGACATCAGCAACACAAACTCGAGCACAGCGCACTCTGGTGGAGAACATTTCTTACGAAGTAGCAAAGCTGAAGATAAGAATATCTAAGATGAGGAATACATGGGAGGACACAATCCATTCGAAATGGCTTTAACGCATTTCAGCGATTCATGCACCACAAGAAGCCAATATAGGTGATCCTTTTGGAGAGGATAAGGATGACCTCCTCATGGAGATAGGAAACTCAACAGTGAAGGCAAGGAGCAGAACATTCCGTAGGACAATGAGGCCCCCACACTCACTGTATGATCTTACTGGCCAGCCGTTAAAATACAGATAGTTGTGAACCCAGTTTCAATGAAGGACATGGGTGACAAATGTCAACCTTCAATATCATCACTTGGGCTGCATGGATACCAAATGGGAGAACCAAACTCTGGTAGTCGTGGTCTGATGTCATATCTTGGAGAAATTACCAAAGAGGGGGCCAAATGGAAATATGCAGGTACGTGTTGTGAAGATCAACCATGCGTAGCCTGTTCCCCTGAAGAAAGGAGATAATGTATGTTAATGGGACCATTTCTAACCTCTGTGGGGAGACAAAGGTTGAATTGAACTGTATGAGGATCACTATGATACAAAGACATGCACTGACATGTTTTCTCCACTGTGACAACCTTGAGTGAAAGGCCTGCAAGACCCAATAAGTGAACCTGTTCTGTTGCTCCCCCAGCAGCAGTTTTCAGACCTTTGCCCCCAAGATATTCTAGGCAGAGTTGAGTGGCAGGGTGAGAGCATGGTTGAATGTGAGGTGGAGGGAAAAGAGAACGCATAAAGAATATTGAAGGAGTCTCGAAAATGAATAATCAATCCTTTGACAAAGAAATTTTGTCACCTACCATCGGGTTGTGAACAAAATATGTCGGATAGCCACTATGTTAAATAAACTGACTGGTAGAAACTCTTGAAATTATCCCCTTCAATGGATATTTTGATATTAATAGTATGAATTTGTATTATATGTTTGCAAAATGTTTATTACATCATTGTGTATGGTGTAACAATTGTATGTATAGTGTAAAAGGCTTGAAACTAGCCATATATACTTAAATAAAAACATTTAAAAAATGAAACAATACCTTTCATTGTTTTTTGCACTGGGACCCAGAAATGTACTGCTGGTCTTGGTACTCAGAGTGCATGAAAGCTTCAAAAGGCCTGCCACGAAAGGAGCGTGCCTGCCACCTTCGCCAGAGAGGTTGATCTAGATGGCTTCAGAAAATGCAGACATCAATCACAGTTTTGGCACCAAGGTTTTTTCTAGAGGAATGGAAGAGCTTCAAACATGAATGGAGGATGATGCCCATGTGCGTCTATGACCAGCCTAATGCAATGCAGCCAGTCCGCTCTATGAATTCCCAAAACTAGGCATATGCCATAGAGGCCTTGTGTCTGCGTAGCTTGCTTTCAACTCCAGCAATTCCATTATGGCATCAGCCACTGCACCCCTCACTCTCCCCCAACAGATTCTCATCCTAAAGGAGATAGTTAGAAAACTCTGCAATGACTTGTCAAAGAACCATATTACAAGCTGTTAGGCAATTCATCCTATCAAAAAATAATTCTGTAGGCGTGGCCAAGATGGTGGGTTGCGCGGACATGTTGGCGAACGGGCTCCGTCCCTGCCTTATGTAATAGTGGAGAACCTGGTGTCGGGACACACTCCAGCCCAGAGGAAATAACGTGAGATGTGTTGAGGAAGGCTCGGAAACGAGCGAGGGAATGAAATAACTGGTGCTGAAGACGGAGAAGGCGAGAAGCACATACGGCAGCATCGGAGGGCCCGTAGCAAAGATGGCGGGCGCCATCCGATAGATCCGTAGAGGAACAGCAGGTGTGCCCCTACGAGATGCAAGGCTAAAAAGAAGCCACTGATAAAATGGGAGCAGCAGGCGCTATCTAAGCAAAGCAGGAGCAGCAAGTGAAGGGTCCCGAAACTGCATGTGAACACCAGAGGCGGACCGGGCTGGTGGATGCAGAGCGGGAGGTGTGGGAGAGGAGGAGCGCAGCAGGGTGGTGCCCGGCTCCACATGACAGGGGGCTGAAGGCAGCTACTGTGGCAGCTTCCTGCACGCCGCAAGGAGAGACCGGGAAGGCTGACTGACCCGGGAGTTGTCCTCCAAAGAGAAGCACCGGAGTAGAACAGAGAGGTAAGCGCTCCATAAGAGGAGGAGCGGAGTGGTGAAATGCTGCGGGAGACACTCCGCCTCCGGAGAGAGCAGAGACTGGAGCGACCACGGGTCCTTAGATGAGGAGAAGGGGCCAGAAGGTGAAAGGGCTGCCAGAGGAGTGGAGGAGTGCTCATAAGCCAGAGGAGGCACGCGAGTAAGAGGCGAGCTGCGGAGGAGCAAGGCTGCAAACGGACGGACGGACGGACGCACGCACACACACACACCACCCCGCCCCCCCAAGCCCCCCAAACCCCCCCCCCCCCCAAGAGAGAGCAAGCAGCTCATAGGAGAGAGGAGAGTGTTCACTGCGACAGTGAGGCCCGAGAGAGACAGTGTCAGTACACAAAAAGGTCAAGGGGAGCCCTGGGGGCAAGATATGAAGAGCAGCCCAACAAGGAGCACTCACTAGCTAGGGGGGGGGCGGAGCAAGGAGCAGTTTAGGACCAGGAGGAACCTGAGGGAAAAAGACAGCTCACCAGGGCCCTGGGGGGCCGTGAAGGACCTCATGAACCTAAGAGCAAGGCGATGAGACATTTCAAGGCACATAGGAGGTCCTTGTTGCACAAGAGGGGGAACACCCATGGCTACTCAGGAGGGGCGGGGGGCGCCTGGCTAAATAGAAGAGTGGCAAGAGACACTAGGGCAAATCCCCTGAGAAACAAAGGAGCTGATGAGAGAGGAGCTAGCAGGGGTTGGGGGTTTAGGGGGCCCGCTGTGGTTATGTGAAAGGAAGGAGAGACTTCGGCAGGGTGCATTCCAGAATAGCGGACAATGGCGTCAGGAAGGAGGGAGTAGGCGAAAGTAGATGGGACTGAAAAAGAAGACCACCATATCAGGAGTGCTAATACACGAGGATCCCTGAAAGTGAAAAACGCAAAACAAAGCTTCCTTTTGGAAATCTAGAGGGGCAGAGTTACGGGGAAATGGCACTCACCAAGGTGGACCTGCTGGCAGCGTCAGCAAAGTTCAAAGGGGAGCTCACAGAGACAGAAAAAGCGGAGCAAGCCAGTATAAAGGAGGAGCTCTCACCAGGCCATTACGAACAACAGCCGAGACAATGACTCCCTAGGGGAATGAGTAATGGAGCTAGAGGGGCACCTAACCGAACTAGACAAAGCTCCACGAATGGACACAGCAAACAAAGGAGGCAGAGGAAAAGATAAGAGCCCTGGAGAAGTGCAAGGAAATACAAAATAGGTCACAAAGAGATCATATCCGGATTACGGATCTGGGGGAGGGATTGGAGGGGTCGGACCTGGAAGTCTGTATCCTAGAGATGTTTGAGAGCCTGATGGAGGGGGAACAGGGACGAAATATGGAGAAAGAAAGAGCGCACAGGGTGGGCAACCGGAGAGCAGACCCATGCAGCAAGGGATGTACTGGTGAAAATGCATAATTATAAGGACAAAGCGCAGCGCATGGGGGCGGCTAGGACGAAAGGAAAGATCTGAGTGAGAGGATGTGAAATCCAGATATACAATGATCTGTCCCAATCCACTCTGGCAAGAAGGCGCATGTTTAAGCCACTCACAGAGGTACTGAATAAGAGGAAGATGAGATATCAGTGCCTCTTTCTGACAAGACTTCATGGGTAACGAAGAAAAGACTGTCAGCCAGGTCGAGGAAGGACTGCAGGCTCTGGGGGTGGCTCGGAGAGAAGCTGTGGAGGACAATCTGGAAACCCAACAAGGTAAAACTGCAGGGGAGGCACGACTTGGGTCTCCGTGGTGGGGCAAGAAAAAGCTGAGGAAAACATGGGCAATACGACCCGGGTGAAACTCAAGGTGGAAGATTAACGGACTGGGGTGTGGCCTGGTACAGGGTAAGAAATGGGGAATGCGACGGGCAGGGGCGCATGTCGCACACTGTTCGTGCAAGGTGGTTTTGTCAAGAACCTGGAAAATGGAGCCAGGGATTATCATGAGTTGGGGAGGTAAAACCAGTTCTGGGGACAGCCAAGTACAACAAGACAAAAGCTCGGTATATCAGAAGTAAAAATTGGCACCAGGGTGACTTAGTGTACACGTTACCAAGAAGGAATGCATAGGTTAGAGTCATGACATGTAAGGGGACTGAACAGCCCGAACAAGCGGGCTACAATCCTGCGGGAAATTAACAGAGGGGGTGGGAATAGTCTGCCTTCAGGAGACGCATCTGATGAAGGGGGATGAGGGACGCCTACCCACTTATCATGCAGCAGCGGGAACCAAGAGGGCACGGGTGGCAATCCTATTCCACAAATCTCTATGGATAGAGGGGATTAAGGTCAAGAGGCACCCAGAGGGGAGGTATGTGTTGGTGAAAGGGAAGATGTGGGGTCAGATGCATATATGGGCGTCAGTTTACGCCCCCAACCAAGGACAAAGGATTCTTCAAAAGTTTTCTGGAGGACCTGGTTAAGTTCGGGGAGGGGGACCTGATAGTGGCTGGAGACTTCAATCTGACAGCGGATCCGATCTTGGACAAGTCAGACGGGCCAAGGGGGCATGCAACAGGGATAATGTCCAAGCGCCTGAGAGCAAGGCTTATAGAGGAGGGAATCCATGATGTGTGGAGGGCACACCATCCACAGGAGAGGGATTACTTTTTCTACTCACAGGTCCATAGGACCTACTCCCGAATAGATTACATCATGCAACGCAGGGGGTGGTTCAAACAACCAGAAAGACCCTTATGAGAATCATGATAATATCAGACTATGCCCCAGTCATGCTAGACTGTGAGGGAGGAAGTACACGAGGACGGGCAGAGGATGGAGACTGGAAGAATACCTACTTGGGGATCAGGAGGTGAGGCGACAAATAGAGAACGAGATAAGCAAGTCTATAGAGGTGGAAGGGTGGGAAAGAAGTAACCTGGGGGAGAGATGGGATGCGTTTAACCGCCACATCAAGGAACACTTCATAAGGGCATCTAAGCAAAGCCGGGAGGTAAGGAGAGAGGCAGAGAGGGAGCTGGAAAGAGAAATTCAAGAACTCGAGAGGATGCATAAAGACAAGGGGACACATAAGGCAGCCAGGAAAATAAAGCATGCGTGAAGGCAACTTAAACAGCTAACCAATAGGTCAGTAGAGAGCGTCCTCTTAAGGAACAGCAAAGGTTCTACGAGCACGGTAATAAAGTGGGGACACTCTTAGCAAAACATATAATGCCAGAGAGCAGAAGGCGTGTATAACCACTCTGGAAGACTAACAGAGAAAGCCAAGCGCACGTTAGTGAGATAATTTTATGCAGACCTATGTGGGGAGGAACCAACTGAGGAGGGGCAAACAGCACACCTAGCGGATTGGGAAGGGCCAAGATTATCCCCCGAGCAAAAAGATTATCTAGAAGAACCCATAACATGGGAAGAGGTGAAAAGGGCGATAACACGACTAAAGTCAAACAAGAACTTGGGGGAAGATGGGCTGGCAGCAGCATTTTACATAACATTTAGCGAACTGCTTCCTAAAGCCTTTACGGAGGTCTTCAATGATTTTCGAGAGAAAGAGGAAATATCAGAAACTATCAACAAGGCACATATTACTCCCAGCCCGAAATCTAGGAAAAACCTGCAGCCATGCTCTTCGTATTGCTCAATAGCGCTTATTAATGTAGATACCCAACTTTATACACTGGTAGTAGCGGCAAGGTTAGAGGGGATTCTCCCCGAGTTGATAGCGCAGGACCAAACAGGTTTTATACAGTGCCGGATCGACAATAAAAGAATGGGCCTACACATAATCAATAAGGCTTAAAGAAAAGGTAACGCCACACCTACATGCTTATTAACGCTAAACACTGAGAAGGCATTCAACTGCGTCAATTGGGCCTTCATGGAACAAACACTCAGCAAGGTGGGAGTGGGGCCACAGTTTTAAAAAATGATACAGGTGGGGGGCGTGGCCAGCCGAGGACCCATGTGGAAGGCTCCGAGGTAGGCTCTGTAACCCCTTTCCTGTTATGGCCCCTAACCTCCCCTTAAACTGTCAGTTTTTGGCTGCAAGCAGAGATTTCGGTGGCTGAACATCTGAGGCGTTGCTGGGGAAAAGGCGAAGTAACATAGTGCCACCGTGTTCGAGATCGGAACGCTTCATTTGGACGTTCCGATCCTCCTGCCAAGATGGCTGGCCGGCGCTGGAAATTAGCGGGCAGCCGTTGAAGAAAGGCGGTTGGCCCCGCTTTGCCCCACATGAGCGCACTCTCTAGCCCAAATGAAGAGGAGGGCCCGGAGCCCCGACGGGGAGGAGCGAAGCCAAAGTTGCAGCCCCGGCGTTGGAGCGGCGATGCGCTCTGGAGACCCGCTTTGGATTCCATAGACCTGCGAGCCCTATGACGCGGTGAGAAGGCGGGTGCGCCCGCCCCCAGAGGACCCGGCGCGGCTGCCCAGGGGTGCTCCCTGCAGTGTGGATCCGGCGCCGGCTGGCGGGGGCGTCGGGCTCCCTTGGGAGGAGGACGGAGCCGACGCATCTGGCCCGGGTGGGCTGCGGGGGATGGATGCGGAGCTGCCGGGCTCCCGTGTTGCCGGCGGAGCCTTCCTGTCCCGCGCCCGGGCCCATCCTGTGAGAGGGGGAAGGGAGGCCCCTTGCTCGCATCGACGAGGAGACGGCATAAGGAAGGGGACCGCCGCCATGTGAGAACACGCATTGACTGTGTATGCTCTGATCTCTTCCCCGCAATGTTAAGTCTCCGGAACGGAGGTGCTCCTGCACTCCAACTGGGTGCAAGCTTTGGTGGCTGTGGAGGAAGGGGGAACAACTTCGAGCTAGCGCAAAACAGGGGAGGAGAAAGGGTGCAGGAGGGAGAGGCACGACATTAGAAGCCCTAATCATTGCACATTGGTGGAGCGTATCTAGATCAACTCTCATGTACGCCGGCACAACTGTTTGCGCCCATTGCAGACGTCGGGTCCTTATGGCGGATCCGTAGACCTTGCCCACAATTCTGATGGGAGCTCACACGCGGGCTGCACCACAACTGAGGAAGTGTTCAGCCCAATAGTGGAGGTGGATGCACCCAGCAACGTGATCTATCACATCCGGAGAGGAATAGGTGAATCCAGGTCCTGGCAGGTCCCGCACCCCTTACAAGCCGCATATAGGGAAAGGCGGGGACCTCCCTAATGGATTCAAAAGATAGGGCTCCTGTTTTGGAGCCTATTCTACACAGGAGGGTTAAACGGAAAACAAGGATACAATTGAATAGGTCCAAAAACACTCTGCTCAGAATACAGAGACTCCCAAATCGTATCAACCTCTGCATATAGAAAAGGAAAAAAAAATCACTCTTGACTACTGCATTAGTGAGGCAAATCTCATTTGTTTTATATCTAAAGTAGTGTGAATCAAAAAATAGATGAACAATTTAAGAAAAATGACATCACCCGGTAATTAACCAGGAAACACAGACAGCAATATTAACAACACACAGTCCCAAACATTTTTTGGGACAACAGCCAAAATTGTGTGTGTACAGCAAAATTAACCTCAGTTGTAGTTTGCCATAAACTTCACATATAACAGTGTACAAATTTAAATAGACATTATAAAATCACAGACAAGTTTGAGACACAATATCATTTTCCTTGTGTTGAACAGCATCAACGTGCTGCAATTGAGGGTAGTGGTGCGTCTACACCAAGGTGTTTCAGCCGTTTCTAGGTGGGCTTGATGTGCCTTATCTTTTTACACGGCCTTCATCAGAACGGGGTTCTGTCCAGAATGATGTCTGTGCTGCAGGGGAAGGGAGACTATAGTCAAGGAGGTATCTGAGCATAAATTATTTTAACTGAATATATCACATGTGGTGTTGATAATAAATATCACAAGCGCACATCTTACCTATGAGTACATTAATTTCACAGGCACTGTTGTAGAGATAAGAAAGCCTCAAGGGCTGATCTCTGTGTAGTCCTGTTGTGAAAAACAGAAAAAATAGGGGGGTCTTTATGTACTGACTAATCATACTCCCCTAATATTGTCTCCACAAAACATGAAGACGTATCAATGGATCGTAGATTTCAAAAGATTAAAAATAATGTCTTACCTCTCACTCGAGGTATCTGTGCCAAAATCAGCCTGGTCCAAAAATGGGTCTCCTATTACGGGCACAGCACGGTAAGGCTGAAAATGAATAAGGCATTCAATGAATGCTTGCACAAAAATTTCCCATTAAACTACACGGAAAAGGAGTATGCCTCGGACGTAGGCTGTACGGCATTACCTGTAGCGGCTGCACTGTGGGCAGTCCGTCTGCCGCGTTCGCGTGCAGAAGGCTACTCAGACTGCTGAGTCAGTGAGAAATCTGCAGGGACCTGGCTGGAAAGCGTTGGTAACGCTGTTGCTAGGTCCCCATAGGCTTTTATACGGCGGCCATATTGAAAACAATCGAGCCGTCCGATGGATATAAAAACGTAAGCAAACGTTCAAATGGGGGTTAGAAGAATAAAGTGAAGCTATTTAGGGTGTAGTCCCTGAACATGTGAATCTAAAAAAGTAATTTAGGGACTGTTGTAGACAAATTGTTACCATGGCAACCAGACGCATTTGATTGCGGAAAAAAGAAAGGTGGACTGTTTGTGTCGCAAGACGTGTTCTAAGGAGTATTTCTCACAAGAACTGGCCCAAAATGCAAGATACCTTATTGATGCAAAGGTCACACAAGGGCTTATTCATTTCTGTGATCACTTCTATATTGACAATTCGGAAGTCAGTGTGTTCTCATAGGTCCCACGAGAGTACACAGTTATTACAGATGAAAGACAATATTGAAAGACAAATTGCTCAATGTGGGTGAATATCTACATTGTGAAAAAACAGACCAATTTCAGTCGTCATGGATGGTTGTTCCATCATACAATTATGGATGATCTGACAAGGCCTATAAGGTCAACAACGAGCATTTCTCCACATCACGGACATATAATGTTGTAACCGCATGGTTGATACAGTGTGCAAAACTGGGAAACAAAATTTTTAACATAGTTTGTGTACTAAACAGTGAACATTCAGAGGTTTTTGAGTAATGTGCCATACTTTTCTACAAACCAAAGGCCCCATTCAGATAGCTATCACATAGCTTTTATGGTGAAAGCAGACAAAAACATAATGGTTAAACCCTTGCTCCCTCAAAAACATCCTATCACAATCTGTTCCCTTCTTGACATGGATAAGGGCCAGGAGCTTCCATTAGCCACATTTGTCTTTATATAAAATCAATCACCAAATGCTGTTAGAGGAAAGACTTCCACTCAACTGAAATATTCAAACCAGCCTGTACAGTATTGAGTTTATGAACCCAGCGTTGTTCTAACTGTGTTAGTGTTTTATTTAAGTCTCCACCGCGTTTGGCTGGTTTTACCTTCTGGAGAATAAACCATCTCAGGTCAGTGTCACTATGGTTCTTGCTGGTGAAATGGTCTACTAGGGGCTTGTCAGCTACCCTGTTCCTGATACAGGAACGATGTTCAGAAATGCGCATTTTGACTGCACGTATGGTTTTACCCACATAGAGAAGATTGCAGGGGCATTGTATTATATAAATGACGCCCTTGGTGTTACAATTGGTGAAGTCTTTCATTGTCCATTTCACTTGGTCGTGCTCAAAAGATTTCTTTTGTAGGGTCAGGGGACATGCTACACAGTGACCACATTTATGGTGGCCAACTATAGGGGGTAGATCCCAAAGTCGATTTGATGCTTGTGCAGTTGGCTCTATATAGGTGTGTACTAGAGCATCCCTTAGATTTCTCTTCTTTTTAAAAGCGAAACAGGGTAATTTATGTAATGTGCCCGGATGTTTTACAAGGTGCCAGTTCTTCTTAATGGTTTTTTTAATCAATTGGCTCAGGGGCCCGAAGGTAGTGACACATACTAGTCTCCCCAGATCTTGGGTTTAGTCGCCAGACAGATTCCTCTTGGTGTATGTCTGGCCCTCTTTTTGGCTTGGCTGATGGCTTTTCGAGGATAACCTCCCTAAGCAATATAGCAGATATGAAAATTACATCAGTAGCGGGTCCAGCCTGGCCCAGCTTGGCGCGCGCTAGCCCTCCCCACCTCGCTGATCCAATATGTCCAAACAAGCTACTCTAAGCCAAGGCAGGAGCACCGGGGGACATCAAAATGATGTTACAAGCGGCTGAATCACAAAAGCGGAGCCAGATCCAAGCCACAGCTCAGGTACACTGCTCTTCATCAGAAGAACTAACTGATACAACAGACCCACCAATTCGGAAATCCGACCTTCTGGTGCTGTTTCAAGAATTGAAGGAGGATATTAAAAAAAGCGCTGCAGACTTGGCTAAATCTATAGCCGATCTCAACAAAGGGGTCATGGCAGCTGAGCGAAAGATAGATGAAGTGGAAACCGCGGCTGCCGAACAAGGGCATGAACAGGAGGAACTAAGCAGAAGAGTGCAAGAGCTTGAACATCAGATGAACGGGTCCCAAATAGGCAGGAAGATGCCGAAAACAGGTCCCGAAGGAATAATATTCGGATTCGGGGGGTTCCCAAATCGGTGACGGACCCGGAGCTGCAGCAATACATAATAGACCTGTTTCGACATATCCTAAGTACCGTAGAAGATAAAGAAATAGTTCTAGACTGTACACATAGGATCTACTCGACGTTCCAAATTGACAAAAATCTTACTCCGGATGTTCTTACAAGGGTACACCTGTTCCAAGAAAAAGAAAACATTATGCACTCCGCAAGGAAGAAAGAACCTATACAGTTCAGATCAGCAACCATCCAAATATACCAGGACCTCTCGCAAGCAACCTTCCTCAAGAGGAAACAACGGAGTTGTGACGAACTGGCTGTGGGCGTTCGCTATCGCTGGGCGTACCCTACTGGTCTTCGATTTGAATGGGAAGGACAACGTTACACGATCACCTGGGATGAAGAAATGGAAAGACTTATGGAGGACAAAGAGACTAGGCCCGATGCTGGCGTGAATAGTTCCCCATCTAGGGATAGAAAGACAATGGGCTCGCCTGAGAAAGGGCAATGGAAACCGGCACGCCACCGCCCAAAGGACCGCAACAAAAATACCAATGCCACAGATTCTAGGCAAAGGCGTAAACTTCAGCTTCAAGTGTTATCTCTAAATCAGCGGATATGGGGTTGCTACACGTAGGAGCTCTGACAAATTAGGGCGTAAATATGGAAAGGAGAACTGAAGACGGTGCCCGTAAAAGACTTGTCAACACAAAGAACATACAAGAACCAACATAAGAGGGGGGGCGAGGGGGTGGGGGGAACCAGACCCCACTTTTTCCGGGGACAGTTACACCCGGTACCTTGTGGTGTTAAATCCACTAAATGTTTGTAAAAGAATTTCAGTTTGGGAGTTTACACGTTTAGGGGAAAGTTTGGGTTTAGGTATGACTGTGTTGCAATGTGTTCAAGGTATTTTCCAAAAAGGGAAGGGACTCCTGGATCTTAACAGAAGCAGAAGTGCAAGTGCAAGGCATGGTTATGGCTGATTTAACACTTGTTACACTAAATGTCCAGGGGCTTAACTCTCCAATTAAGCGCAAATCGATATTAGCCAGACTGAGTGACATGCAGGCCTCAGTGGTTTGGTTGCAAGAGACACACCTACTCAAGGCTGATGAACATAGATTGAGACATAAGGCGTTCCCCACACAATTTTTCACCACTAGCGGTACCAAAAAGCAAGGAGTGGGCATCCTAATAGCTAAAGGGATTATCTTTGAAAAAAATATTTGAAAAGGGACCCTGAAGGCCGCTACTTGTTGGTGGGAGGAAATTGAATGGGGCAGCATGTTACGCTGGTATCAATCTATGCCCCTAACGAAGGTCAAGATCGCTTTCTAAGGGAGATCCTCCCGATCATTGCACAATGGGGGAAGAGGACAGATATTAATTGGGGGAGATTTTAACGGGGTGATGGACGCTGCGATGGACAAGACCCTACATGCCACCTCTCTTGACCATATGTTCAGACAGGCTTTAGCTAAATTTATCAGGGAATTACACCTGATCGAATCCTGGCACTTCTTCAACCCACAAGAAAAGGCTTACAACCATTACTCTGCGGTACACAAAAGCTACTCCCGGATCGACATGGTGCTCATTTCGGACTCACTGATCCCACAAGTTAAGGGGTTGGAGAGTGGAGTAAGGTGCCCGTCAGATCATGCCCCAGTCCTGTTAAAATTGGAACCCACGAGCCCACAATTTCGGCCTCGTAAACCGTGGCGCTTAAATTAAATAGTTCTGAAAGATCTCGCCCTCAGAGCAGACATTGAATGCTCCTTAAAGAACTAGTCCCAGGAAAATCTCACTCCTGGGGTTCACTGGGATACTATTTGGGATGCAAGCAAGGCTGTCATTAGAGGTGAATTTATGGCACACACGTCATACTACATTAAAAAAAGGGAGGGGGTGCGGCGGGACATGGAATTTCAATTGGCAGAGGCCGAAGCAGAATACAAAACCAAAAGGTCGCAGAAAGCATGGAAGGCATTGAAGAAAGCTAGAGCGGCTCTAGAGACCCACCTAGCGGGATGAAGCCGCACTTCTAGTACGAACCAAACAGTTTTTATACAAAAGGGGATAAAGTGAACCGTTTCCTTGCTGCTAAATTGAAGCAGGGGAAGTATCGGAATCACATAACTCAGTTCTGGAATGCGGAGGGGGATTTGGTAGGGGGGGGAAGGCAGTAGAAGAAGTGCTCCACGCATACTACACTAAGGACTCACAACGGGAAAACCTGGGGGAGGGATAAACAAACCGCTTTCCTGAACCAGATAACCCTACCACAAATCAGCGATTCAGACAAACAAATCTTAGAAGCCCCCATAACGGAAGAAGAAGTGGGAGAAGCAATAAAAGCATTGAAAACGAATAAAACACCTGGTCCAGATGGGCTTATCAACACATACTATAAAACATTCAGAACCACCCTTATAGGCCCTCTAACGAAACTGATTAACTATATCCGCGATACGGGTAGGATTTCTGGGGATATGAGCCAAGCGACCACAATATTACTCTTAAAACCAAACAGAGACCCCAATGATTGCTCGAGCTATCGCCCCATTTCGTTATTAAACAGAGATGCAAACATTTATTCGACGATTCTAGCCCGTAGACTAGCGGCGGTACTACCTGGGATAATCCATACTGACCAAGCAGGCTTTATACATGGGCGAAATACACATGATAATATCCGCAGAGCTATAAATAAAATTGATTGGGGCCGTAGAACAGGACAGCGGTTTTCTGTTTTGGCTTTGGATGCCTCTTGTGCATTCGATAGCTTGCACTGGGGGCATCTACGGATGACGCTTGAAAAGTTCGGGTGTAGCCCGATTTTCATACACATGGTAATGGCCAACTTTGCTCACCCATTCACACAACTAATGGTTAATGGCAGGTTCACAGATAATATTCCCATCCAAAAGGGCACAAGACAAGGGTGCCCGCTATCACCTTTAATATTCGCCATGGCCATGGAGCCGTTGGCACAAAAGATTTGCGACGATCTAGAGATTCGTGAGGTAGAGGTGGGCGCTGTGGGTCCTCAAAAAATTGCGCTTTATGCGGATGACATTCTCCTGTTCCTCAAAGATACGACGCACTCGCTACCCAAAGCATTCGACCTCCTAATGGAGTTTGCAAAGGTCACCGGGTTTAATATTAATTATGACAAGTCCTGTGCACTCCCTATAACTGAGTGTGCTGAGCTTGTGACAGAATGGGCAAATAGGTACCCACTGAAGTGGAAGCGGAATACGGTTAAATATCTGGGAATACAACTGACCACCAAATATGGGAAACTATATGGGGCTAACATCCCGGACCAGTTGAAAGAACTAGCAGAAGATCTAAAACACTGGGAGGCTCAGGAGTTGTCATGGTTGGCAAGAATATTAGCGGTAAAGTTGTCCCTTCTCCCAAAGTTCCTTTATGTAGGAAGAGCCCTACCAGTGCGTATCCCATCACCAGCAATTCAAAAACTATAAAAAGAAATAATTACATTTATTTGGAAAAGAAAGAAACCACGAGTCCCCAGAAAGGTCTTGTTTAGGTCCCAATTGCTGGGAGGGTTAGCGGTCCCTGAAATCGGCAGATACTTATGTGCAGCGCAGCTGGCTCCAATGCTACAGTGGTCACTTAGAAATACCCAGATGTGCTGGGCCACTCTTGAAAAAGAGGCAACTAGAACCCCCCTGGATAATCTTCCCTTCCTTCCTGAACGACACTGAAACAAGGAAGGCGCTTTGAGTCCACTAGAGCTTCCCTGTGGTACTGGGACAAAGCGTTACGAAAAAGGGGAGTGAAAGTTGGTAGAGGACCCCTAACGCCAGTAGCCCATAACCCGGACTTTACTCCTGGAGTGGGATCTGATTTTTGGGCACAATGGGGTGGGAATGAGAGAACACTAGCAATGGGAGATTTCTACGAGGAAGGCACGCCATTGACTTTTGGGAAATGCAAGACTAAATTTAATATTCCTGAGACCGAGAGGTTCCACTATATCCAATTAAGGCATTGGATCACTAATAGAAAAGTCAGAGAAGAATCAACCCGAGAACCACTGGGCCTAGAGCTTACGATGAAAGAGGGCCATCCTAAGAAAGGGGTGTCAAAACTGTACAGCTTAATGGGAACAATAGACACTGAAGAAGTGCTCGTTTATATGCAGCGGTGGGAGGCGGATGTGGGGAGACCGATCTCTAGTGACACTTGGAGTCAAATCTGGCAAAGAGCCGTGAAATGCTCCAAGTGCACCTCCATTAAAGAAGCAGCATACAAAATGTGCTTATGATGGTACAGGACACCTGCACGCATGCACACCATCAACCCGGACTATCCCATAACCTGCTGGAGAGACTGTGGGCAACCAGGTGATTTCATACATATGTGGTGGACCGGCCTGCTGGCCAAAACATATTGGAAAGAAATCCTCAGTCACATCAAGGAGATAACTGGGACACAATTACCATTCGACCCTTTGGTGATCCTACTGGGGGAAGCGGTCGAAGGACGCTATCCTAAATCGGGTCCAAAAGCCCACCTCATTACCCACATGTTAAATGCAGCTAGAATAACTCTGGCTCATAACTGGAAGAACAAACAGTGCCCGATAATAGCCATGTGGTGGGTGAGACTATGGGTGGTGATGGCCATGGAAAAGACTTCCGCCTTGGCCCACGGCTCCTACACAAGGTATTTGGACATTTGGTTGCCACTGCACGACTATACAAAGGACAGAGAGCAAATGTACTTTAAACAGAGACTTTTGCGCAGCATTTCTGTTATTTAAATACACAAGCTGAACTGGGGAAAGGTGCAATACAGGACACTTATTCATCGACATTGACTACACCGTATCCATTGTTGGGATGTTGCGGGGGGGGGGGGAGATAATATTTGGAATGTTTGTACTTATTTGAAAATCAAAATAAAATGATACAGGCAAATTACCAAAACCACCAAGCCACGGTTACCGTGAATGGGAGACTGACCAGCCCCCTCTCAATAAGGAAAGGAACAAAGGTGCCAATTCTCCCCTCTGCTTTTTGCTGTGGTGATGGAGCCCTTCGCGCCGAGGATGAGGGAGAATGGGTGATCCAGTGGGTGAGATGGGCAGAAGCACACCAAAAAATAGGCTAATTTGCTGATTACTTGATGGTCACCAAGCCAGAGACCTCACTGCCAGCAATAATGGAGGAGATAAGGGTGTTCTCTGAAGTGTCCGGTTTGAAAGTGATCTTCACAAAATCAGAGATCCTGAACCTCTCAGTCAGGGAGGGGGAGAGGAAACAGTTAGAAGACAAGAATCCATGGTCAGTTAGATACCTGGGGGTGAACCTTACAGCTTCCATAAACCAGATAGTTGTGGCAAATTACCAACCGCTGTTGAAATAAATCAAAGCAGACTTTGCAAGATGGAAAGGGATGTACATATCATGTCTTGAAAGAATAGCCGCTGTCGAAATGAACGTACTCCCTCGCACGCTATACCTTTTTCAGGCGAACCCCTTGTATCCACCCTTTGGAGGTTGATAAAAGATATTTAGGAGAGCATTATCGGGTTTATCTGGGGTGGGAAAAAGCAGAGACTAGGGAGGAACATACTTTTTAGGAATAAGACCCAAGGAGGAGTAGGTTGCTGAAACATAGTGAAATACCATCAGGTGGCGCAATTGAGGGTCATGGTAGAATGGGGGGAAGGCAGGGAATCAAAAGCACTGGGTGAGCATGGAGCAGGCGGTAGCAGGGGAGCATCTCTGGAAAATATCAGGGATGACAAAGGGGGATAGGTCAGAGGGGCTAAGGAGAAACCCAATGACGAGAAACACCCTGGCGATTTGGGCTTATGATATGATAGGTTATTTATAACGCACTTAATACCCAGACATTTCTAAGCACGGACCCGGGGATCGAATCTTTGTTGCTCCGTTTCGTCTTGCTTGCAAGGCGAGCACATTGCCCCTGAGCTATCCTCCAGCGACAATAAGATTACCTAAAGAAGAGGTTTAAATTGATGCCAGGGCCTTCGCCGCGAACACCCAAATTCGGAAACCCTGCCTTCCCGCCAGGAAAGGACTACAGCAAGTTTAAGAGATGGGTCGAGGAACCCAATTCAAGTCATTTGAAAGCTGCTGTAGGGAACTAGGTCTAAGGAAGGGGGACCTATTCGCTTACCAACAATTAAGGCATTGGGCAGGGACACCCGTAATGAGGGAAGGGTCCACAAGGGAACAGACCGAATGGGAAAAGCGAATGTCTCCACCGGGAGCAGCAGATGGTTTATTTCAGTGATCTATAGAATCTTGTCTGGCGGGGAGGAGGGGGGTGAGGGGATATTGAGGGGCAAATGGGAGATGATGCAGGGAAGGGCGCTCACGGACAGGGAATGGGACACAGCCTTAGAAGGCTGGCATTCCTTACACACCTTAGTACAGCAGTGTGAACTACAATAAAAGCTGCTGCATCAATGGCACTATACCCCAGAGAGACTCCATAAAACGTACGCCTCAGTGTTGGCAACATGCTGGAAGGGATGTGGGGAAGTGGGAACGATGGAACCCATCTGGTGGGGCTGCCTGCAACTTAAGCACTTTTGGCAGGAGGTAAAATCAAACGTGATTGGGAACTAGGAGTAGATATGGAGCCTGATGAAGTGACGGTGCTCCTGAACATTCTGCCCAAGGGTGGTAACAAAGATTGAGTGGCAGTGCTATAATCCTATGGGCGAACTTAATTATGGGCGCAAAGCTGTGCATAGCGAAACCATGGAAGCAGAGGGAGACACCATCTCTTATACAATGGTATTACGCAATATGGGACACTTTGAATGTGAAATAAATGACGGCGACAATACGAGGGTCGCTAAGGAAATTCAGCAAAGTTTGGTCATCCTTTCTAACCTATGCGATCGAGGACATGATGCACCTGTGCATTCCAAAGAGACTGAGGGCGCTGAGGATACTAGAAGAGGAAGAGGACTGAGCAAGTAACAAGTGTGAAGGGGCTGCATCAGAAGACTGGTTTAGGAGGGTGGGGGTGGAGAGTGGTTGCAGTTAGTACAGTAGGAAATGTTGACTGAAACTGTGTTATACAAAGCTACATATAAATGTAAAGATGTTTGTACATGCGAATAATGTTCAGTGAATAAAGTTTGGTTAAACAATAAATAATTATGTTTGTGCTTCATGCATTGGCCGTCAATGTTCTACAACACAGATACTTCTCTTTCCGTGAGAAAAAGAACTGCACCATCTTCGGTCACCGGGATCTGAGCTTGTACACACATCACTTTGTGACATCACGCATGGATGTGTGAAGCTTTACAGTACATGCCTAATACTGCTCGTTCTTTCCAGCATTGAAGATAAAAGCTACTTTCAAGGAAGAAACACAAAGACATGGCTTTTCTGTCTCCCATACGAATGAAGTATTTGCAGTGGCAAACATACCTAAATGGAACATACTACACCAGAACTACTTTCTTGAAAAGTAGTGTCCTTTTTCCTTTCCCACCAAACTCCATTACAATCAGCCATTCTACTTCCCCTTCTCCTAAGTATTTCATTTTTAGTTTTTTTTATTTAAAATGTCTGTCAGAACATTACACACTTTCCTCATTCAAATTCTACTCATCACTGTTGCATCATAATTTTTAAAACGGAGCATAGCACTCACCACCCTCTACCAGGGGAGGAAAGCTGTTTTGGTCAGTATCCTCGTTCAGCTGGACTAAACTAGACATTTAGACTGATGCTCGATTCAGTGTGTAGTTTTCGGAGAAGGCAGAAAAATCAGAAGATTCATCATCACATATAGCTGCCAACTAGTGGCAGCCTGCTCTGATAAAGCGGTTAGAAAGAACGAGGCACATTTAAATGATATTAGCATGAAGTAAATGCCCAATACTTCTTCCTCACTTCATCTTAAGTGGATTTCAGCGGGACTTGTTTAGCAGAGCTTAGAAGTGACCCCTGACTTTGTTGTGTACTAATGCTCGGTGTCAATTACTAAAATATGAGCTGTATTCAGATCACCAACCTCTCTCTGAAACCTCTCCAGTGTGAGTTTTTTTTGCATCTCATCCTGAACCCAGGGATCGGCTGCATATTCGTTTTCCAAAAGAGAAGGCCAGCAATTTCCTGCATCCCGGTTTGACTTCATGAGCACAATGCGGATCAGTTTCCTGTCTTCTATTAAAGAGAAAGAGAAAATCATCAATTCCTTTGTGGTATAATCGATACGAATGTTGTTAAGAAGGAGCAAAACTCCTCTCTTCTGCAAGGACCTACGTTTTCTAATAATGCTCCACCACACTGGATCACAGACAAGTCTAAGCCTTCATAGAGTGCTAGCTTCCCATACCACGGTCAGGGACTGGCCCTGGGTGCCAATGGGGTCGTTTTGCAGGTCAAGCTGTGAGCCATAAGCAAAACTTTTAAACAAGCACCATCAAGGTCAACAGTTCTGGCCGACAGAGAAGCATTTTGCAGCAATATTTTTCGCTTAGTAAGAAATTACCAAAAACAAATTAACGACCCCACCAAAAGACCTAAAACACATCACTTTTTGTGGTATGCGTTTAGGTCTTTTGGTGGGGTCGGTAGTGGGGGCTGCAGGGGTGTCCCCCGCAACACCCTGCTCACTATACTATACAGTATAGTGAGCGGGGGACAGCCCTGCAGCTCTCCCGATCAAAAGTAAAAAAATAAAAATAAAAAAAAGACCCTGCGGCGCCAGCTCCCGATCACGGAAGTGAAAGGGAACTGGCGCCGCAAGGACACAGCGTGCCGGAAGGAAAGGTAGGTAGTAGGGATGTAACGGTATTACGGTATACCGTTAAAGATACCGTGACCCACTTAATTGAACAATAATAACCGTCACATTGTTTATACCGGTATACCGTTCATACCGTTAAGTGTGCTTTTCAATCTGATTTGGAAAGGCTGCAGTAAGCAAGTGCTGCGCAGTCTTGGTCTTGCACTGTTGGATGTGCCGTCTGCCAAGTAGTTTCAGTTTGAGCAGTTTTTAATGCCATTCCATAAACCACACGTACCTGACACAAAATCAATATGTTAGCAATAGGAAGAATAAATACAGTGGTAAGAAGGAAAATGGTTTACTTTTTTTTTTTTTATTTACATTTTTTTTTAAAGCGCTCACACAGCCCGCGGGCATCGAGGCGCTGTTAAAGAAATAGTTTTTGTTTATTTAGTTGCGTAATTGTTTTTGTCTTAGTTGCGTATTTATAACACGCTTAAACACCCAGAGGTTTCTAAGCGCCGACCCGGGGATCGAACCTGTGTTGCTTCGTGTCGTCTTGCTTCCAAGGCAGGCACGTTGCCGCTGAGCTATCCTCCCGGGACTTTGGGTTGGCGGCTTTGGGGTTTATATATTTATAATGGATAATGTTTTCTAAACATATGACAATGGGGGATTTCCCTGGTTCTATCATTGAATTTACATGTAATAAGTCACACTGCGAAATTTACCCATCTCTGTGGGTATTCCCTGCTGCCATACCAAAGGGTAACATGTCTGTGATTACTGAACACCTTTTGGCCCAGAAGTAAATTAAAGGCTGTAACGTAAAGAGAGTGAGTGTGCGTGTGTATGCGCACAAGCTATACTACCATCAGACTCCATTAATCTGTGGCATGCAGGTTATCAAGATGGCAACATGTTCATCTTCACCAGTAGCCAGTGGGGGAGCTAAAAGCCTAAATGACCACTTAAAAAAGCTATTCAGTTTGCTTTGCCAGTCGCAGCAGGGCTCCCCCCAACCCGCCTCCTCCTCTCCACACGTGTGTTTGTGTTTGGTGGAAGCCAGGGGTGGCATTTCAGTGGAAAGTATGTTGAAAAGCCCAATTCTGGCTCTGGGTGCCTGGTTTTGTTTGTGATGATAAATCTGGCAATTTATGACCTTTTAGAAAATATTTGTTAAGATTAATTTACTCCACCTGCTATACCGCGATAACCATGATATACCGTCGTTTGGCAAGAAGGTTATTGTACCGTCATAAAACTAATACCGTGACACCCCTAGTAGATAGAGGGGTGGGGTGTGTTGGGGTTGTGGGTGGTTGTGGGGTTGGGTGGGGGTGTGTGTTTGTATGGTTTTGGGGTTGTTTTGTAATGGATGTCCGCATGGTAAATGTACAAACATTTTGTATTTGTGCATTTCCCATGCAAACATTTCCGTTGCAGGTAAATCTTTGACGGGAAAAATCACATAGATCCGCATTTCAGCTGTACCAAAGTTAAGTACAGCCGAAAATGCCAAACATTTTTAACATTCGTTTTCATTATAGCGAAAAAGGGAAGCAGGGATTTCGGGGGTGTCCTGCGCACCCGTGTTCGCGATAATGAAATCAGGGATGTCCCGCGCATCCAAAACAAGAACGTTTAAAAAACAAAAAAAAAAAGAAAGGACCCTGCAGCGCCGGTTCTTAGCCACGTAAGTGAAGGGCACTGGCGCTGCAGGAAGTCGGCGACACACAGCGAAGTGTGCCGCCAAAAGGTAAGTAAGGGGGTGGGGGTAGCAGGGTCTATGAAGGGCATTTAGCTGTGGGGTGATTATTTCGAATTGGACATTTTCATATTTTAAACGTTCGTATTTGAAATAATCACATACATCCGGATGCATACATTCAGATGCCCTTTACTCAAGCAACTGGGCAGATATGGGTGGGGGTGTGCATAGACATTTCAATACGCATCCTGTATTCACAAATGGAATTCATATTATGCCGGTTTGGAATGTATTACACTGAGCCTGTTTCGGACAGGTGCAGGGATGAAAAAGGTAGAGGAGCCCTTCTGACCTTCTGTCATTTACCTTCATACTGAACCTTATGAATCACTGTTGTCTTATTAATTTCGATCCGTTTCCCCAGATATAAAAATAAAATTCTTTTCTTTAGCATTTTACCATGACATGCGATTTAAAGGATAGTTCCGGGACTTTTTTTTTTATTGTCCCTACGGTTCGGCCATGTGTTTAAGCATAAATCGGTAGATCGTAGAAAACTTTCCTATGGACCTTACCCGACTTTTCGTCCATTAACGCACTCGAAATCAGCCGCCATTTTCTGATAATCCTATCATTTCCCCCCATCGACCTGGCTCACCTGCTTTTGCGGCACTAAATCAAATCCCCTGCCCCTGAGCCTGACATCAGCAGACGCGTACCGCCCATTTCCCAACGCCAAAGCACGTTTCGTGTCAACAATCGCTGCGCCTCAGCTAATGAAGTGTCGCCATGGAAATGGCAGGACGCCTCTTTCCTCAATAAGTATAAACACACCGTTTCACAACACACAGCAGCAGATTTTCGATTCCATTACTCTCTCTGTGTTACTTTGAGTATTCTGTGACTCGTTTCTGTGCTCAAGTCAGCTACCTTCGCCGCTTCTAGGCCTTGTGAACACCTGTACCATCTCTGTAAATTATTTTACTTTCTTTACCACACAATGGCTACAATAATGCCGTATATGTACAAGCCCGAGTACACCGAGGAAGAACTACTGGAAAGGCAAGCACGTGAAAACGATGGGGATTCGGACGGCAGTTGGGAGGACCAGTCAACGGATGAAGAGCCTGGACCATGTCGCATGGACGGCGTCTCCACCTGGTGCACGTGCAATCGGTGCGAGCTAATGCCAACTGAGGAGGAGAACTGCTGCTGCCGTGAAAATTCCGGGTGCTTGGCCTACATTTCGGAAGGCGAGCCAAGTCCGCAATGCATCACCGAGCTGCCAGAGTTCAGGGAAGCCTGCCTCTCACGGACCGTGTTGAGGATGATGATGGTGCTTATGCACGAACTTCGCGGCACTGTTCGTCCGCGTAATCCGAGTAACGAGTAAGTATACTCTGGTTGTCATGTCAGTGATGCCACTACTATTTCATGGTCGTCTCCCACATATAAAATTACATCTACATATCATTCGAATGCATGTAAATTGGTTCCATATTGTGCATTTTCTAGATAGAATTTTTTTCAAAGCAGAATGATATTTTTTACCTGAATCGACAGTGATAAGAAAGTTTTGTCATTTTAATACAGTTTGCATCTTTCATTTTCACAGGTGGTACAGGCTGGTGGCCTATCGTTGCTTCACTTGGTGGCTTCAAGGGAGGCTCGGACACCGCGTTCGGAGAGTAATACCTGCCTGTGCGGTACTTGCCATTAGACAACATTTCCCCAGCGACAGTGGACAATACCGCGGATTTTCCCTGGATGTGCTGCAACCGGAACTTTACAATGTGTAATGTTTATTATTTATGTTCAATTGAAATTAAGATCTAAAATAAAACCCAACATATATTTTAACAATGGTTGTTTTGATTTTTTAAATGAATCTAGTGTGTCTCCATTGAATAGTCTTCCTGTGTCTTGTATTGTCACACCACATGTCTCCGGCCAGCATCCTCCCTCACGCTGGCCGCCCACCTTCAATCCACATAACCGTTGAACCCATATGCAGCAGACATACATATGTTATTTTGCGGGTTGGCATCAAGCCTCCCGGCCTTGCCTCCTCCCCCAAAAATACTTACCACACCACTTTGTTCAAGCTTTGGCAATAAAATGCTGTTGGATTTTATTGATACAAAACATGGTTATAGGTAAATAATCAATATGGTTGATCATAATAAATCATCCTTTTGGGCACCGGGTACAGAGATGACCCCCTCTGGCCCGTGCCGCCTTGCCACCACAGGCCAGCCTGCGACTAACTGCCTAGGCATCCAGGGTCTCCAGGGTGAACTGCACCCATATATTCTCCTGGGAGGGTGAGGTATTTATAAACTCACCCCCCTGCCTTCCATGTACTAGATCCTGCAGCCTGCCTCTTACATGCAGTTAGATGGCCTCTCCTTGGTGAGGCCCTGCGGCAAACGAGTCTTGTCTGCACGACCACCGCCCCAATCCACCCCCCCACCCTATCAAAGGCAGTTCGCACCGGGGTACTTGCGCTGGCAAGTGGAGCTGTCAGGGAGCGATAAAGGCCAAGAGGTGCCAAAGACCATGTACACTTCAAAGTGGTCTATAGAGCATGGGTTGTTGTTCCCATGTCTACCTCCAGACCCCGTGTCTCCTGCCAAGCATCCCCCCTCACGCTGGACGGCCCCCTGCAAACCGCATAATGCCACGACATATACACGTCATTCATTCACAAACACACCCCTGTTTCGAATTCTTTATAACCCACTTCATATTTCTAATGAGAACTTCTTTGCGCTTTGCTAGTCAACCCGTGAAGGTGCTGGTTATCTGCTCTTCGTCTCTGTGAACTTCCGTGACCACTTCGAGGAAACTCGTCAGTTTGCAACCTGTGAACTGCTCCCTGTTCTACGACAAGAAACTACTCTGATCCCTGCATCTAACTGTTTGTTCGTCAAGGTAAGGCCATGTACCATAATCATTTTGCGTCCAATTTCTTTTCGTTTAAGACAGTACATGCAAGGAACTAGTCACATGTTCTGAGTTTAGTCAAATTATTTTTCTATTTTTTTAAAGTTATTCAAATACTTATCCGCATGTGAATAACGTGTATAGTTCCAAGAACCAAAACTAACCTTGCATTGAACCTTTTATGTGTCATTTAATTTTTTAACACATTGGTATTCATAGAGAATTGTTGATCTTTACTTTTCAGAACTTTCCACAATGCCTGCCTGTTCCATTGGCGGTTGCCCTTCGAAGACCCATAATAAATCTGAAGGTACTATAATGCATGTTTTCCCTAAGACAATAGATCAGATAAGAGAATGGGTCCGATATTGCGGATATCCACCGTCTGAGCTTGAAAGTAGAGTCCTAGAAGTCTTTGCGGACAAGAGGGGTGATCGATACCGCATCTGCAGCAGGCACTTTAGCTCAGACATGTACTCCACATCATTGCTAATAAAGAAGAACACACCGCGAGCGAGGCGAAAATTGCTCTCAACCGCTATTCCCTCTCTATTCGTCCACATCCCTCCACTGTTGAGTCAAGTTTACGTATTTATCTCTCGGCCTTGCAGTAGTGTGTAGCATTAGCTAACAATAATTTCCCCATTTATGTATCCACTCAATATGAAGGCGGAAGATTCTCCATCCGTGTCGTTATTGCAGTCATCAGCCACTTCAAGCGCCTATCGGGTAATCTTACTTGGCTATTCTGCCACTGACTTGTTTTAGGCATGTAAATCAATAGTTTTAATTTATCGTGTAATTATTTTACCTAATGGTACACCCTTGTACTCGTCCTCTAGTCTTTGTTTTCAGTTATAATTATTGTTATCCAAAATAATGCAAGTACTGTCTTTCAGGGAGATGCTGAGGAGTCCAACGTATTGACGACAACCGTTGATGTCACTCAGATGCTCGTGGTACGTTTCCGGACAGTTCCATCGATGGAGATCATCAGATCTTGCATTCTTGTAGCGTGATTGTTACACACAATGTTTCTTTCGTTTTTAGCCATTCATATGTCCTTCTGTCGTCGCCCTCCTATGTGTCTTCTTTTTTCAATATTGTGTTCATTACTAATGAAAGTCCTATGTTTCAGGGAGTCGATGGAGAATTAGTCCAAGAAGAAGGGGGAGCATGCAGTTACGGGTCGGCGCAACAGCTTGCAGAAGTGTGCACCGCAGTTACATCGTCCCTTGATGTTCTTATGCATTTCGAGGTATGGATACTGACAGTTCGATCAAGCGAAATCATATGACGTGATTACATCCGCTATACTTCCTTCTTTATTAACGCAAGTACTATGTTTCAGGGAGATGACGGAGCTTCTTCTACAAGAACATCACCCCTAGTAGTTGATGCAGATCTCTGGGTGGTGACACTTCCAACGATCGAGCAAATGGAATCATATTTACATATCCATTATTTATTTTAGACAACTGATCATTTGTGCAGGTCTATTTAGATGAGCCGTTGACGCCTGCACAAAGTTTATGTTCTTTTTAACAAAATAGAAAACCATACTAATGCAATTACTGTGTTGCAGGGAGTTACTGAAGCATCATCTTCAATAATATCATCAATGGAAGTCTATGAGGAGCCCGAGGTATGGATCTTGACAGTTCCATCTAACTAGATCAACAATGCGTGAATAATTGTCGTTTGAATGTTCTACACAAAGCGTTCATTCGTGTTTTGCTATTGAGATGTACATGGGTATTGGTCCCCAAGTACATTCTGTGTTTTCAATATTATTATACATACTAATGAAAGTTCTATGTTTCAGGGAGTCGATGGAGCGTCAGTGCGTGATGGATGTGCTTATCATGAAAATATAGTCGTTGCAGCGCAAGAGGAAGTGGAGACATGCACACACGAGTCGGAGCAACAGCGTCCTGATGTTGAAGTTCGAGGCAAGAAAGTTTCAAAGAAAAGAAAGCAAAAGAAGGTTAGTGTCCTGGTCACTATATTATGTTGTTTTTCACTGTTAATAGTTCAATACTGTAAGTTGTGTTTAAACTGAACATCCCTTTTCCAATCTGTCCTCTAGTTGCGAGTGGGTGTACGAACTAGATCTAAACAGACAGTGAAGCGAACAAGAGATGTTGCTTGTCAAACCTTTTGGCAGGGACTTGAGACTGGAGATGCATCGTGCCAATGGGAAGAATATGAAGTGATTGACAACGGAGCTATACCACCACCAGCCATTGATAGTGAATGTCCTCCTGGTAGTTCGGATGCAGTCGGAGATCAATTCACAGAATCCACACCCGCAAAAACTAAGACCGCAAGAAGGTTGAAGAAATTGTCTTATTCACCCATCGCCGGAGAAGGAACAGATGTTGCAATGGAAGAGAATGAAGTGGACGACAATGAAACACCATCAATATCACTGAACATAGCGGAAGACGATATCAGAGATTCTACCTTTCATGTGAGTGACATGTCCTCAACGTTACAGGCCGAACCAGCTGGGATGCAGAGTGACAGTATAAGGAAAGAGGCCAAATTCATTGTATTCGATAGTTGTTTGATTGATATTATTATTCGGATGAAATGTGGGCATTCGGTTGGTGGGGAAGTATGTGGGGAGCCATTGATTAATGTGACTCGTGCAATTCGAGGCACTAACCTTAAAATACATGCCACCTGTACAAAATATCATCCTTTCTCATGGTCTGCACAACCCATGCTGGGGCAACTGCCAGCAGGCAATCTACTTTGTGCAGCGGCTGCACTTTTTAGTGGTTCAAGTTTTTAAAAGTTAGAGTCTTTCTTTCAGTTTGTGGGAATCCATTTCATTGCGAAAATTCAGTTCTACAAATACCAAACCGATTATCTATTTCCAGCCATTAGCGAAGCTTGGAGAATGGAAAAAATGTCTATTGATAGTACATTCGCAGGCAATCGGTTCAGGCTAGCCGGTGATGGACAGTGCGACAGCCCAGGATTTTCAGCCAAGTACTGCACCTACCACTTTCAGGACATGGAAAGTAAGAAAATTGTGAGTTCGGTGGTCGTGCAGGTGTCACAAAGTACATCCTCAGTGGCCATGGAGAAAGTTGGCTTTGTAGCATCATTGCAAGAACTACAATCGCGGGGAATGGTGATCGACCTGATAGCCACGGACAGACACGTTTCAATTGCCAAGACAATGAGAGAAGAGTACAAAAATATAAATCACCAATTTGACGTTTGGCATCTTGCAAAAACAATCAATAAAAAAATGTTGGCTGCAGGTAAAAAAAAAGGTATGCAAGGTATTTCACAGTGGTCCAAGTCAATCAGCAACCATCTTTGGTGGAGCTCAAAAACATGTGGAGGGTCGTTGGAAATTCTACTGGAAAAATGGCGGTCAGTAATGCTACACTGTAGCAACGTTCACCGCTGGACCACAAACCAACATTTCCACAATTGTGAACATGGCCATTTGTCCACAGAGGAGGCACGGAAGAAGAAGTGGTTGATTCCTTCATCACCCACTCACAAAGCCATTGAAAAGATTGTATTTGATAAAACTATAACAAGAGATTTGAGGGGACTCACGGAATTCTGCCACACAGGAGATTTGGAGGTGTTCCACAATATGTGCCTAAAGTACAGGCCAAAACGATTGCATTTTGGCATGGAGGGCATGATAAATCGGACTCTTCTAGCGGTCTTGGCACATAACCATAATGTTGGCCGTCAACAAAGTAGGACGACCGGAACTTTAGGGACGCTTCGCTACAATAAGGCCTTCACTAAAAGAAGTTAACAATGGGTGATCAAACCAGTGTTTGAGGATATGCAATATGAGTTTATTGAGAGACTTATTGTTGATGTCCTAGATAGGCACATACATGGAGTTGTGAACGAACCTGTGCAGGGGACAACTGCATTGCCACCCAACATTGCCTCTGTTCCATGTCCACCTAAAGCAGAGCTCATTGAGAAATACGCATCACGGTTTAAATGATTGTAATTTGATTGTCTGTTCTCTCGAGTCTCCTCATGTCGCAGGCCCATTGAATATGTGTAGCTATGTATTGTGTAAATAAAAGTGATTGCTCAGTGTACATGCAATGTGTCTCTCCACCCTTGTTCATTTGTGCATTAAATTAAACCAAACAGGAATATAAATCATTTTTCAAAAAATATAGAATGTCTCCGTATTTATGGTTCGCTGGGGCTGCAAATGCACGCAGACAAAATGCAAAGATGGAGTGTAAATTTCAAGTCCTGTGAGATGGCCTTACACTGAATGTAGCTAACTAGGAATGTGTGCTCGTTCAAAGTGAAGGTCAGCTGCTTTGATTTTTTGCTCGGGTGCCGGAATGGCCCACGACTCAGTATAAGGTTATATTGTTATTTGACCTTGACAGGCCGGGACCATCCCGAAAGACTTCTTTTTGGGGGTGTGGGGCAATAACGTAAGAAACGATAATGAATATAATTTCAGAAACGAAAGCCATTTAATGTTTGTTCATTAGAAGAAATAACGTCGGCATAGAAGGAGTGGTATTTCGGGGCTGCCCTACGCACAGACACAATGGAAAATGCAAATATAATGTAAGTAACTCTTTAGATGAGTTTATACCGCAATTTAATTACTATACAGTAGCTTTAAAGACGGGTTAAGTTGTACTTGTTTGTTCTATGTGGCATATTGTTTTGTACCGCGCACTATCTTGAGGAGAACCATCTCCTTTTATGGAAGCACCTCAAAACCTTCCTCTTTGCTTCTGCTTTCTCTCTCCCTCTCCCCTGCTACAACTGGTCCACTGTCTGAGACCTCGGTCCTGGGCCCTTTCACTCTCCACCTGCACTGCCTCCCTGTCAACCCCTGCACTGGGGGACTGTCTCAGTATCCTACAGCCCCCCCTTGACGTATAATACCCAGTTGCACTGTCCTAGCTATGAAATAATTTCCCGACCTAATATATAAAATGAATAATTTTAATAAAGATCTGATGGTGAGACTAATTTCATTTTTTATGTTTTTAAAACCGGTACATCCTTCATTATTGTATGTGTCACGAGTACCAGACACCGGCGGATGGCTTTTTCAACCGCCAGTTGCTTCTCCGCGTAAACAACGTTACCACCCTGACCATTTTATGGGACGATCGCCAAGTACAAGTATGCCCTTACTCGGTACTAACGGCTAGATGCAACATACAGACCGTTGTGGTGGCCTAGTGCCTCGTTGTTGGAACAGCAATGCGATTATCAGTGCGACCAAAGAGCTTATTTTATCGTAAACCAACACCCTGTGTACTGCACACGAACATCGCTTGCCTCAAGACGAACTATTTTGGATCGAGAGCAAAGAAAAATGCAAATCGCTGAATATTCTCTAAACATTTGATGTCCAATAAATGTACTTTGCCAAATGTACAATCTTGCCGTTTGCTTTTAAACCACAGTTTCATATTCCGAATTGTGGCGCTGTATTGTGAGATGATCTAAGACCCTGTGTACAGCAAAGGAACATCGCGTGCCTCAAAACAAACTTTTTGGAACGTGAGCAAATAAAAATGAAAATCACTGAATATTCTCTAAACATTTGATGTCAAATAAATGTACTTTACCAAATTTACAATCTTGCAGTTTGATTTAAAAGTACAGTTTCATATTCCGAATTGTGGCGCGCTGTGTTGTGAGCTGATCTGTGTTGGTTTCCGGGTTCTGTGTGGAGTCGCGTAGAAGACGCCTGGGTGCGTTTGCCTACGCAGCACAGTCACGTCACGGATAGAGGCGGGGTATATGAATGTTTTGATAAAGTCTGTTTCAGGGGCGGGGGATTTGATTTAGTGCCGCAAAAGCAGGTGAGCCAGGTCGATGGGGGGAAATGATAGGATTATCAGAAAATGGCGGCTGATTTCGAGTGCGTTAATGGACGAAAAGTCGGGTAAGGTCCATAGGAAGGTTTTCTACGATCTACCGATTTATGCTTAAAAACACATGGCCGAACCGTAGGGACAATAAAAAAAAAGTCCCGGAACTATCCTTTAAGTACTTACACCAGCAATGCCATCTTCTCCTGTCTAGGCCATCAGCTGATGAAGACTCACACACCCTTTTCAATTTTGCACAAGGATGCATTGAGCCAGCTTCACTAATGCCCAAGGGTCGGATTAAACATTGCTGCAATTTCTCTTAGGCGCATACAGTGTCAGTATGTTATTGTGGTGTTCATCCCCTGTTCCAGCCGCTGGATTAAGGCCGAAGCGGTGCTAAAAAAAAAGGATTTCCTGCGTGCGGCGTACCGCTATAGGAAGGAAAATCCTTTTCTAAGATGGCCAGCTTGGAAAGGGAAGGCAGGGCTCTGTACTGAACCCCTCTTCTCTTTCCATGGCGGCCATGGGAAGCTGAGAGGAAGCTGCCGAAATCAGTAAGTGGGAGAGTGGGGGTTTGTAAAGAAAAATAAAACTGGCCCGAGTGTGGGGGGGGGGGGGGGAGATGGCGGCGGGGCGAGCCGGCCAACAGACGGCTTGGAACGCAAGCTTGTACCAGCAGTTCAAGCCCACATTCCTAGCCACCTGATTATCACCCTCGGCAGGGGAGCCAGCCAATGTGAAGTCAAGGCCTGCAAGATTCTTAATCAATATTTTCAAACCCTGGAATGTGCACACTTAAAAAAAAAAAAATAAAATAAATAAATAAATAATCGACATTTCGGCTATGGGGCTTTTAACATGTGCACATGCTTTTCTTAACACAATGTTACATTTTGCTGCATACGTTTCAAAATCAGTTTACTTTTAGCTGCTTAAATATGGTAAATTAAACTCGTTGTTCAAAGGATTATGCTCTATCAGGCACATGGCAGAAACAAACCTAATTCATCACAAACTACAGAGAAGTGAAGCTTTCGCTTTACGCAGAGAAAACATTTTAAACATATCATGCAGCGTGTATTTTGTAGGACTGCAGCATCCTGTTCAAAGCCCGCAGCTAGCATACTTAAAGGAGCTGAACAGATCCAATGGTCTGATCAGTGATTTAGAATAAAAGAAATCCACAGAAAGTCGGTTGCTATGTCAGAGAAGTGTTTCCGCAAACAATGGAACAATTTGGAACGTCAACCTTTCTATATCCAATGCAAGTTAAAGGGTACAGAAAGTAAGCGCAAACAACTCTAGAATAAACAAAATATACAAAGTTTAGAGTAAATAGGGGCTAAATGCGGTTGAGCCACTACCTTAACCGTGAACCTGGAGAACGACTACTTTCACATCTGCATTCATCCAAAACATTGGCAGTTCCTGCTGTTTGTGGTCCAGGGATGGCACTATCAGTTCAAGGCACTGCCCTTCGGCCTGAAATCAGCGCCAAGGGTGTTCACGAAGTGCTTGGCTCCGGTGGCATCGCATCTATGCATCAAGGCCATCCACGTCTACCATCTTGACAAATGGCTCATCCACTCCCGCTCTCACACGCTGGCGATCCAGCACACTGCAGAGACCATTCGCCTTCTGACAGAGTGTAATGCTCACCTGAATCCCTCGGAGTCGCGGGTCTGGTCTGGGCGTTCTCCGAACCTTCCAAAGTCACTCGCAGGTCTTTGGCACCACCCTGGAAGGGCCAGCTCCTTACTGTGATCTTAATCTGGAGAGTGAGATGTCTGCGGGCAGAGAAGAAACAGGGGTTAACGTCTGCCTGACGGGGTTTCGGCCCTTTCCCCTTCCTGACACTCCTACAACTCTCCTAGGCCGCACGTGCTCACCTTAGGTAGGTAAAAGCGGCGCTCTCCATCCTGCGTCTGTGCAGGGGCGCTGTAGCCAGTTACTTCACTGGACGATAGTTCAGCCCTTTATTGCGGAGGTAGAGTCCAGAAGGCAAGACCGTTGTTAGCTGCACGAACGGTGAGTGCCTTATATGAGTCTTTTTATTGTCCTTTCAGAATCTTGCCTTTTTTGCAGGTCCGGTATGCTGATCCGGTAAGTGGAGAAGTCCAGAGTTTTTGCAGGCAAGCAAAAAGTTCATCTGAAGTTAAATGCACTTTTAAAAGTCTTTTTTCCCTTTCTTTCAGGTGGCTGTGCAATCGGCGATGAAGACTGATGCCGAAGGATAGTGCCGGAGGATGGACAGGTATCACCGCTTAAGGCGCGTGAGTAGAAATGGAGTCCTGAGCTCTAATAATGTCCTTCTTGTATTTTACAGGTGCGGACAAATGGCGCTGAACGGAGCTCGCGGAGACCGTGGCGCAGGTAAGCAGATATCACAGAGTTATCGCTAACCTGTATTCTTTGTAGTTGCAGATGGCTGGAGAACGAAGAATGGCGGCACGAGGCCTTGGAAGGCGCCGGAAGGTGGTAAAAGCAGCTCTGGTACTTTCTCGTGCTACTCTAATGTTCTCGTTTTCCTTTTCAGATGTCGCGGAAGGCTGGAGCTGGATTCAGGAAGGTAAGTTGAAGATTTTCCTGTTTTCAGGTGCAGAAGAAGAAGAGCAGCTGGAGCCGACACGGTGAGCGTCCTGCTGCTATTGCAGAATAACGCGAAGCACGTGAAACCAATCGGGTGTGGTTTAAATAGCCTTCAGTAGTGCTTAGGCGTCTTCTTCCACAGCTTTCAGAGGTAAGAAAAGAGTTCCAGTATGTAATTCTTGGGAGTGGTGCTGGCCCCACCCAGCAGTTAAAGTAGTCCCAGCAGGATTGGATGAAGAGTTCATCCTGCAGGTAGGAAGGCAGCATGGTCTGCAGGAGGTAAGTCCACCCAAGCACCAATCCTTTTTATATGAGCCCGGCGCTTCCAGTGCCGGGACTGGGTCCCTTTATGAGCATGAGCCTGGCGCCGCTGGCGCCAGGACAAGGTCCAAAAGGCCCCTACGGGGGCCGGCTTGTGCCTGGAATAAGGGTCATGACCCTGCTTCCAAGGATGTTGGGCTAGGTCTGACACCTTGGAGGCAGTGGTCATGACACAGAGCTCGGATTCTACATCAACTATTCAAAGTGCTGCATGGAGCCATCGCAGAAAGCTCTGTTCATGGGTGCCCATCTCAGAACAGTTGCATGCCTGGCTCCCCCCTCGGAGGAGATGGTGACGGACATCCGGGTAATGGTGCAGCACCCGCCGCTGGCGCAATCCGTAACAGTGCGAGCCATAAAGTCCCTGTTGGGCAGGATTTCCTCCTGCATTCACGTCGTTCCATTTTGCAGGCTCCAGATGAGGCCTCTTCCTGGATGTGCGATGGCTGTAGGTCACAGGCTCTTGGACGGACAAGATTGCCCTCAACCAGGAGTTCTGGCAAGCTCTAGGATGGTGGAGAGTGCGCCGGAATCTGAAGCAAGGAGATCATTTTCAGATCCCACTGTACAAAGCCACAATCACCACGGATGCCTCGCTGGAGGGGTGGGGGGCCCACACCGGACAGTTGCATGCCAGAGGCCTCTGTCAGGCCTGCACATCAACATCCGGGAACTCCGGGCAGTCTTCTGGGCCCTCAAATCATTCCTGCCTCAACTACGAGGGAAGGTGGGGAGAATCTTCACAGACAACACCACCACCATGTTCTACATCTGGAAAAAAGGCGGGACGTGCCCCCAGGCCCTCTCCCTGCAGGCCCAGACCATGTGGAACTGGGCCATTCTTCAGGACATGTTTCTCGTCCCTTTTCACTTGGCTGACATCAGAAAAACCACTGTAGACTCGCTCAGCAGAGAGCTACGTTCCTGCCACGAATAGAAACTTCAACGGGAGCAAGTGTCTTTTCTCTTCAGCAAATTGAGTCACCCCTCAAATCGTCCTCTTCATGATGGCGGCAAACTCCAAGTGCCAGACATTTGCCAGTAGGTTCCTAAGCCAACGGGTCTGGAGATGCCTTCTCGTTCCCGTGGCAGGGGCTCTTCTTGTGCCCCTTCCCTGGATCACACTCCTGAAACATGTGATCAACACACTCAGACAATGTAATTGCAGGATGATACTCATTTTTCCGCCGTGGCAGATCTGGTACGCAGACCTGTTCAGTCTGTCTGTCTGTGGCCCCGTCCATCCGACTGCTTTGACTTCCCAACCTCCTTTCCAGAGAAGACGGCACAATACTGCACAACAACCCAGAGTCTCTGAACCTCACGGCTTGGGCTCCTGCAGCCCTAGAGTTTGCTCATTATTCCCTGCCGCTGGAGTGCAAGAAGATCCTGGCCAGAGCCAGGGCTTCCTCTATGATGTTGTGCTTCGCCCACAAATGGAAAGGCTTTGCAGGGTGGTGCAGGACTCAGAAGATCACGCCTCTGTGCATCACAGATCAGCAACACCTTCCGTACCTGCTTTCGCTGACCAAGGCTGGACTGGCGCCTGCCATCATCAGGGTGCACCTGGTGGCCATATCCAGGTACACCTGCACACTGCACAAGCCAGCTTTGTGGTCTCACAGTCTTGTCAACGAGTTCCTCAAGGGCCTCTTCACTACTTTTCCACTGATGAAGGTCCCTGCTCTGGCTTGGGAATTCAACATGTTGTTGCCTAAACTCATGGGTCCTCCGTTCAAACCACTGCATCCGACCTCTCTGAAGTTCCTCTCATGGATGACTGCTTTCCTAGTGTGCATCACCTCGGCCAGGTGGGTCGGGGAGATCCAGGCCCTCTCCTGCAAGCAACTTTGTCATTCCACGTGACAAAGGTGGTACTACGGACCTACCCCACCTTTATGTCCAGGGTTCCATCTGAATTCCATCTCAACAAGCCTTTGGTTCTGCCAGTCTTCTTCCCGAATCCTCCTCCGCATGCTGAAAGGGCGTTGCATTCACTGGATGTTGCTTTTGCCTTGAAATTTTATGTGGCACTTACAAAGGATTTTCGGAAAACATCTGGAGTCTTTGTAAACTTTGGTCCTGTGAATCATGGCAAGGCCCCGTCTAAGGCTTCCATATCCAGGTGGCTCTCCGGCTGCATTATGCACAGTCACCGTCTGGCCAACAGATCGCTACCAGGCCGGTCAAGAGCCCACTCCACCAGAGCCACCACAGCAACAACAGTATTTCTCTCTGGTGTTCCCCTGCTCGAATCCATGCAAGACCCCATGCTGGAGAAGGAACACGTTACTTACCTGCAACTCCTGTTCTCCAACATGGGTCTGGCATGGATTCACATGCAATCCCTCCCTCCTTCCCCTTCTTGGTTCATACTGCCACTTTATGTGCTCTACCAAATCTGAAGATGGCCACCAGGGGTGGAGCTTAGGGAGACGGCTGTCATTGGATGGGGGCAGTAGGACCCAAAGGGCAGTGATAGGCTACAGAGGAGAAATGCAGTTTTCAGGCTAAAGCTCAAATGCTTTTCTTTTTTTTACTGAGGATTCCCAGCCTGACGACTGGGAATATTCATGAGCATGTGAATCCATGCCAGACCCCACGCTGGAGAAGTTCACCTCTCCCCCTTTAGCTAGAGCCAATATATTCTATTGCCAAAGAAGTCAGACTGATATACTTGACAGGACTGAAATACCAACTAACTACTTTGTTTAAGCGTTTGAAATAAGTACTGTGAAGATAGAGTCCGAGGAATACTTTGGAGGATCAACGTGAGCGGTCTAGTTTCTCACGGCTTGTCATTGGCCCGACGGAAAGCAACAGATCAGCAGAGGAGTTTAAAATGTACTCAGCTGGGATTCAGAGAAAGAGCAATCCTCCGAGGAGAAACTGTGGGGGCCGTGCACCGGGAGAGCAAATGAGATCTGGAAGGGAAGTCATGAAGAAAGGAAGGGGAGAACATTAACCTGGACCAAGCTGGAAGCACCCCTCGCACTCCTACTGTGATGAACCTCTGGGCACCCCAGTCCCTGGCAAAGCATGAGATAGGAAGGACGTGCTGCCGGGCAGTCAGAAGTCTGCAGGGCCACAGTAGAGTCCGCTGCACACCCGAATGCTACTGGAGCCTCAAGTAACAACACAGCTGTTCGGTAAACGCTGGTACCTTAAACAAAGAATCTAACAGGTATGCAGATGACACGAGAGGCGTTGGAGGTCTGTTGAAGCGAGAAGTTGGAACAAGAGGGTCTGGGACCCTGAGAAGAGACTTCAAGCCAGGTACAAGCAGCCAAATACCTTTGAAAGTCAGAGGTAGACAAAAGGGTATGGGACCCTGAGGAATAAGAGGCTCTGGTACCCTGAAGGGACATTGCGATTCTGAGAGCCGCACCCATATCAAAGCCAAAGTATAAAATGGTCTGGGCACCCGAGAATAAGCAAGAGAGGAATCGTATGTTTGGCAGGAGAGTGAACCAAACAGATACGAGAACAAATTATGACCTAGGCCCATATGACAAGCTAGGAATAAGAGGGTCTGGGACACAGAGTGAAAAAGAAGTAAACAAGGGAAAGTTGTACGCTTGGCAGGCGAGTAAACCAAGCAGAGACAATCCTATATTGCGAGTCTGGGACCCGCACACGGCATCTTAAAATGGGATTTTTTGTTACTTTTATGTGTGACTAAAGATAAGATGTGGCAGCAGATGGGATACATTACTCACCGTAATCGTATTTCTAATGCTTGTATCTGCTTAGATTCACATGCTGTGCCTAGCCTGACATCTAGTGGAAGCTGCAGAGTATTACAGTTGTTTTCGAAATGGGACGTCGACAGGGCGTGCCAGTAATACTATGGGTTATTTCTACTGTGCACATTCGCGTCTCCTGTGCATGGCTACTGAACGTGGCTAGTGCCCTGAAATGGCCAGGCCATGACATTTCCGCTTGTTCTTCGGCTATATTGTTGTTTGGCCTTCTTCATGCCTTGCCAGGTCAGGAAATCCCTTATAAGGTCATCCACTTGCCGAGGGAATGCCTATGCATTTGTAGGTCAGTGATGCCTTTTGTGTGTGCATTGCCCAGCAAGGGGGTGGAACTGAGTTGAGGCGTGTGGCAGGAGTGAAACCCAAAGTAATCCCTAATTGGAAAACTGCTGGTTGTTTGAACAATGCAGATCCTTATGGTACCCAGTCAGTTTACCAAAAACATTTCAGAGTGGTACATTACACTGACAACCATAATAACGAAAACACTGAAAACATTAAATAAATATATAAAGGGTAGTGGGGTAAGGGGTTAAAATGAGTCAGGATGGGGTTGGGATGGCGTTTTAAGGGTAGAAAATAGGGGGGCCCCCAAATTGATTGAATAGAAATTTGGGGTTTTTCGGTATTTAGGTCACTTGCAGACTGTAAAATCACATAACCGATCCTTACAATTGGTGGGCAGAATCTTGGATAAGTGGACTGCAGCAGCCATTTATTCAGATCAGTGTTGGAGCCAAGTATCCAGTGTAGAAGAGCAGCCAACTGAACATCTGTGGACAACTCCCATAGAGGCCCAACAACCCATCCTGCGTTTTGCCCGGTGAAGCCCTGCTGGACAATCTGATCTGCGAAGGCCTCGAGCGGTGCTTCAACCCATGAACCGGTGGGCCCAACTAGTCTCAATGTGTTGACGAGGATCCAGCCATCCTGAGCCTTTGGAAGTGTCCCTGCACCACCCAGTGGACTGACCAGCTCTCCAGTGGGCTAACTCGGTACAACTGTCGCTGTTCTGAGTTCGTTGCCAACATGTCAGTGGCTGCCAGCTTGTGGTCCAAGTCGCCTTCCTGCTGAATGTCAGCCTCTCAGCTTCAAAGCATCCTGCTCTGGAAGGTCTTCTTCAACCTTGACTGGAAAGATGCCTGCTGCTGCCTGTGTGCAGTGGCCGTCGCTGGAACTCGCCTTCCCCAGTCTAGTAAAGTGTTCTGAAGAGGTCTGCATCAGTGCCTTCTGCATTTCTTCCTCAACAAGGGTTGCACCCTGCTCTTGGGACCGAACAGGAGAATCCTTGCACCTGCAGCTCCTGGCCTCCGGTCAGTGGAACCAACGGCAGAAAAACCTATGTCCAGCGACCCCCAGTTGACCCATCTAGTAAGTTGGAAAAATCTTAGTCAGTGGGGTAAGTAATCGCAATGTATTAGTCTCCACCAGTTGTTCTTACAACAAACGGTTTTTCCATTCCATCACTTTTTGATCATCGCGGAAAAAAGCCTATGTATATGAAAGATAGGAATGACATGCATTACTTACCGTAATAGCATTTCTAATGATTGTATCTGCTTAGATCCACATGCTGGGCATATAGTCTGTCATCTAGTGGTAACCGCGGAGTATTGCATCTTGTCTTTCGAGGATCGAAAAGGGATGTCGACATGGGCGTGCCTGTAGTGTAGTGTACCCAAAATTCCTCATGCGTTGAGGTCCCTGCAATTGTATTTCTTCTGCCGTGAGGGAGCCTTATGACAATCGTGAGTTAGTACAGAAAGAGAGAAGTAGTATGATGTCTATGTTCCTTCCATCCGAGCTGGGAGGAAGGGTTGGTGCATGTGAATCTAAGCAGATACAATAATCAGAAATGCTATTACGGTAAAGAGCAACAGAAGGTGGCGCCAGCTTCCCCTACCTAGCCTCACTGTACTGGAATGCCCTCCCCACTGCCCTGCGAGCTGATCCATCACTCACTGCCTTCCGTAAAACCATGAAAACCGCCCTATTCGCCTAACTACCCCATCCCTTGACATGACGTCCATCCCCTCCCCGGGATACTACGAATTGTGTACATTTTTATGCATAACATGTATAACATCTCTGCTCTCCAATGCACCAACGTATGCTCAATGTAACCAAGTCTACTGCAAGTAACAGCGCCACAATGCCCTTGGGCTGTCTGTGTGCTATATAAATGTAAAAAATTAAAATAAAATAAATGCATGTCTTCTGATGCTTGTGAATCTGCTTAAAATCACATTCTGTGCATAGACTAGCGAGCAGTATCTGGAGTTGGTGGTGGGATAAGGAACAGTAGTGAAAAGATGTCCTAGTACTGCTTGTCCCACCTGAGAATCAGACCTAGAGTGAGTGTCTAGTCAATAGTGTTCTGTAAAAGGTGTGTACAGAACTCCAGGTTGCCGCTTTGCAAATGGACTTGAGAGGAACATTTGCAATAAATGCTATGGAAGCCCCAGTGCCACGAGTAGATTGTGCTCTAGGCTTGAAGGGCAGATCTCTCTTGGCAAGAGTGTAGCAGAGTGTGATGCAATTCACAATCCATCTTGAGATGGCGGATTTAGAGACAGGGCCCCCTTCTCTACCAGCCGCCACTGAAACGAAAAACTGGTTTGTTTTCCTTAGTGTTTTAGTTCTTTCCAGATAGTACATGACTGCCCTGCTCACATCCAGTGTGTGTAGGCTTCTTTCCGCCACATTAGTGGGGTTCTGGAAGAATGTGGGTAGTTCTATAGATTGGTTCACATGGAAATTAGAAACGAATTTGGGCACAAACCGTGGACGAGTGCGCAGAACCACCTAATCTCTGAATTGTGACAAAAGGGTCTAGAATTGAAAGGGCCTGTAGTTCACCGACTCTCCTTATTGAAGGGACTGCCACTAGGAAGGCAGTCTTGTTAGTGAGTGCTTTGAGGCTTGCCGTGTGCATAGGTTCAAAGGAAGATCCCATAAGTCTGGTAAATACCACATTTAGGTCCCATCCGGGAGCTGGGTTAGAAATAGGAGGATTAATTTTTTTAATCCCTTCCATGAAAGCTTTAATTACTGGGATCTTCTCCCACGACACCTTACGCTGGGACGTGATATAGGCTGAAAGTGCAGCTAAGTGGACCTTCAGGGAATTAAAAACTAGACCTAGACCGGAATCTAGTAGGTGGGTCAGGTATAGTACAATAGGAGTAGGAGAGCAGTCAATGTGATTGATGCTCTTGGAATTGCACCAGATGAAGCGTTTCCATTTATTGGAGTAGCAATGTCTGGTGTTAGGCTTTCTTGCTTCTCTAAGTATATCCATGCATCTCTGAAGAAGTTGGAGATGCCCGAACTCTATGACCCCAGGAGCCAGGCCGCTAACTTAAGAGTTTGCGGGCATGGATGAAGTGTTACCCCTTGTCCTGAAAAAGCATGTTGTATGGGCAAGGTAGTTTTATCGGAGGAGAGTGACAGATCCATCGGATGGGAGAACCAGGATTGGCAGGCCCACATAGGGCTCACCAATGTCATGGTGACTGGTTCCTGGTGTATCTTGTGCACAATCTTGTTGATTAAGGGAGTAGGGGATGGGGGGGTCGTAAACAAATTTCCCTGACCATGTTATCCAGAGACCGTCCCCCTTGGATCGGTCCTGAGGGTACCTGGAGGCGTAATCTGGGCCTTGCGAGTTCTCCAGAGTTGCGAAAAAGTCAATCCCTGGGAAGCCCCATTCTGCGAAAACGTTGGAGATGATGTCTTTGTGAAGTCGCCATTCGCAATCTAGGGGTAGTGGGAAGTCTCTGCTGAGCATGTCTGCCAGAAGATGGAGTTCCCCTGGAACATGATGAGACAGTAGTAACATCTTGTGTTTGAGAGCCCACTTCTGTGACAGTTAGGATAGCCCTGTAGAATGAGTGCCCCCTTGCTTGTTCAGGTAGTACATGGCCGTGGTGCTGCCCGTAAGGACCAGTACTGTCTTTCCCTGCAACTGTGTCTGAAAAACCTTCAGAGCGTTGAACACTGCTAACAGCTCCAACAGGTTTATGTGGTTGGATGCTACTGCTGGGGACAAAACGCTGTGCGCTGTTTGCTGATGGACGTGAGTCCCCCCCCCCGTGAGAGATGTGTCCGTCGTGAGAGTGGCTTCTACTGTGGGGGTGGTGAAGGTTTTCCCCTTCAAAAGGTTTTCCCTCGACAACCACTGCAGAGAGAGAGAACGAGGGCTGCCGAGACAACCACTAGATCGTCCCATTGTCCGCTGGCCTGACACCACTGGCTGTTGAGCCATTCTTACGTGGGGCGCATTCACAAATGTGCACGCGGGACTTAATAAATGCAGGATGCCATTATCCCTAACAGTCGCATGGCCTTGCGTACCATCGCCTCTCGACTGGCTACATACTGAGGGATTTGAACCAGCATGTTTTGAACCCTCTCGTTGGAGGGGAAGACAAGGCCATCTTCTGTCCGAATTAGGGCCCCCCAGAGACTGCTTGACTTGGCTGGGGTCTAGGCTGGACTTCTTCTCGTTTATGGAGAATCCCAGACTGCAGAGTAGGTCTATAGTCCTTTGGGTGTTTGACAGGCATGTTCCGTAGGAATTCCCCGTTATGAGCCAGTCGTCGAGGTATGGATATACTGGGATGGATTGCCTGCGCAAGTGAGCTGCTGCACCTGCCAGCACCTTTGTAAATACTTTTGGGGCTGAGGCAATGCAGAAGGGAAGAACCTTGAACTGATGGTGTTTGTTCTCTATCATGAACCTTAGGTATTTCCTGTGTGCCGGCAACATTGAAATCTGAAAGTATGCATCTGTCATGTCCAATGTTGCCATGTAATCCCCTTGCGTTAGAAGAGGGATTACTTCTTGCAGCGTTATCATTCGAAACTTTTGTGATTTGACAAACTTGTTCGCTGGGCGAAAGTCTAGCACAGGGCGCATGGTGAGATCCTTTATGGGTACAAGGAAGTGCACTGAATAAATACCCTTGTTTACCTGTAGAACAGGGATGACTTCAATTGTGCCCTTTTCCTGTAGGATCTGGACCTTTTGTAGCAGGATCTTGAGGTGTTCCGGTGTTAGACGTCTCGACTTTGGTGGTCTGAATCGAGGTGGCCAGCTGAACTCGACGCAATAACCGTGGGTGACGGTCTTGATCACCCACTGGTCTGTGGTAATCCCCTCCCATGCGTGTAAGATTGATGTTATACCTCCCCTCCCCCCGCCCGGGGAGGCATGGGAGGGAATCCGGATCTGAGAGTCATTTCCGACTAGAGGCGGGGGAGCCTCTAGGGGTGGCATTGCGACCTCTTCCTTTCCCACGGTGCTGTCCTCTAGGTGGATACTGATTTGAGGCAGCGGACCCTTGTCCCGAGGACCATGTGTTACCCATTCCATATTGGTTATGTGGGGAACCTGAATAGGACTGTCCGCGAAAGGAGCGGCGAGAACTCCCACCTCGCTGCTGAAATGGACTTTGAAACCAGATCACTCAAAGTCTTATGTTCTTTTTTTGCAGTTTACAGTGCCTCATCTCCAGCTTTGCCAAACAGGTTAGACTCCTCCACCCGTTTGTTGATAAGACGCGTGTGTCTCAGGTTTGAACCCCGAGTTCTTTAACAAGGCTTGCCTCTTTAAAAGGGTACTTTGGGCCAGATTTCTCCCTGCTGTCTCCGCAGCATCTAGGGTGTTCTTATGGATATTATGATTTACTTGTCTACCCTCTGACGCAATCGTGAGCAGGCGTGAAGGTACTGATTCGGGGACCTCCTGCAGGCCCTCCTGTAGCAGGTTCAACTGATCACAATAGCTGTCCAACAGCGTGGTATTGTTGGCAAGCCGGGTGGAATACACTGCTGCAGTAGTGACACGCTTTCCTAGGGCATCCTTGCAGTCCTTGTCCGGCGGTGCCTCACCCGTGGACAAGGGTATCCCTGCCCTCTTTCTTGTTGTAGTGATCACGAGAGAATCTGGGGTTGCATGTCCCCGAATATAGAGGGTCTGTAGGGGAGGGGTGAAAAAGTTTCTCCACCTGTGGGTTCACAGCCCTGGTCAGTGAAGGTGTCAGTAAAGAAGGGGCGATGCGCCTCTTAATGGAGTTTAGCAAAGGGATAGCCTGACTGGCAGGTGGCTTCTCCTTTAAAACATATTCCACAAAGTCAGAGTCCTGCACCGCTTCTTTCGTGGCTATTTAATACTTTCTTCAGAATGGCATTAAATGCCATCTGGTCATCTATGGGAGATGCCGGTCACAAAGATGGGGAGGCGGGAGGATCTATGCATATCGTGTCAGGATCCGGTGTATGGGTAGGTGACAACCATGGTGGGTTATCCACTGGTGGCTCGTCTCCCCAATCTGGGGCCTGGTCAGTGGGATCCTCAAAGGGATCATCTTCTTGTAAAAAAGGGATCCCCGAGGGACCTCTTCTTGATCCGTCAGGTTAAAGACGTCCTCATGAAGATGCCAGGACGTCCTCTGGAATTTAGACACTGTGTGGTAAAGGTCCTCCTCGCTAGGCCTCTTGGGTGTGGTAAACCTTTCTGAGAAGTCTACAAACTTTGCAAGCCTATTCGTACACCCCTCAAACCTATCCCTGGTCCAGAAGGAGGAGCCGCAGAGGTGCAGAGGGGGGGAAAAGGGCTCCTCCTGCGGGTCTATCTGCTTAGAACATCGAGATTTGTCTGAGAGAGTCTTAGATAAAGGCTGGGGATTCTCAGCATAGTCTTCCTGCCTTTCTGGACGTGTGGATGTGTCCTTCAATCGGTCCTTAGTTTTACTGGCCGCCAAAACATTCTTTGAGAGACTCTTGCGTATGTTTGGCATCTCCGGGAGGGGTTTTGGCTGTTCAAGCGGCTTCACTGTAGATTTCGCCATTGCTGGAACCTTATGCGTTGGTGCACTCTTAAGAGGCGTCTCGATGGCCTTGTGACTTTTGGTGCTGACGCCCTTGTCTGTGGAGTGCCTGGACGCATGCTGCTTACGCGGTTGCGGGGAGGGCTGACGACCGCGTGGACCGGCTGATGCCATCGAGGAGCTGGGCGTACCCGTTGGAGTCTTGGTCCGTCCCGGCGAATCTGTCACGGCAGCACTGGGGGGTTGTGTGCTTGCCTTTATGAGTTGCGGGTATGTCCCTGTCACCGGGATGTACATTTCCCCATAGCAGAACTATCGTCCTGCCTACCAGGGCCGGGGACGGATGGTTCGGAGCGCGAACGCTCCAATGTAATGTCGATGGCATCCGTATCGGAGCCATGGCCATTGTTTAACTCCTTGTCACTCTCGCTGCCTGTGGCAGCGGGGGAGTGACCCTCGGCCTGCATCATGGCGTAGGCCGCCCATCGTTTAACTCAATGCTCTTTGATTGTCTTAGGACGCAAGAGCTGACAAGACCGACAGTACGCCTCGTGGTGATCTCGAGGGAGACACTTACTGAACCTCCTGTGTGTGTCCTTCCAGCGGTACTTGCCTTTACAAGAAGGGCAAAATTTAAAGGGTGTCCTCTCCATAGCTCAGGTTTATAGCGACAGCAAAACCAGAGGGTCAAATAGAGGGGAGAAGGAAATACATTCTTGAAAGAAATGGAAAACACTCAGACCCCACTCTCCCTACTGCATGGGCATGGCCACATGGTCGACAGCTTCGACCGGAGCATCAGCCGTCGAAGTCTGTGGATGTCTTCCGCGGTGACAGAGAAGTAATCGTCAAAGAAGGGGACGAATATATATAAATGACCGAAGGTCATAGGAAAGAATATAACTTGCAATTTGTAAGAGCTCCGTACAAGGCGACCAGCTAGCTGGGCGGAAACAATCTGAGGTACCCCGAAGCGTGAGGAATTTTGGAGTATACTACATGTCATGCTGGGGATAGTGTTACAGGCATGCCCATGTCGAGGTCTCCTTTCGTTCCTCGAAAGACTAGATGCAATACTCCGCAGGTACCACTAGATGTCGCACTATATGCACAGCATGTGATTCTAAGCAGATTCACAAGCATCGGAAGTCATTTTACCTACCATTAACTTTGTTGAATATCTTCTGGAACATTTCACCAACACAAGAACTCTTCCTACATCCAAACATTTTTTTAAGAAGACGCTTTGTGACTCATCCTAATGATTGGACTTAAGTTAGGGTATATTTCTTGTGACTTGGTTCAATTTTACTGCATCACCATTTACCTTTCTTGTTTGTTGAATAAGTTATTGAATGCATTCCTAAGAACCCAAAGGGGACTGTAAATATACTTTTATAATTGAGTGTTGTGCAATATCGCCTGCTATTTTCGTTTCCTATTGTGTGTTTTTGGGCCTAGAATAAAAATAGTATTAGAGACCCAAGCTACTCCTCACTGATGACGCCCAACAAGGCTGAAACATGTCTGGGGATGCTTGTGGTCTCGTGCAGAAGGGATGAGACCTAGCAGTTCGCGCTGGACTACCCCTTTGGGGGTGGGACTAAGCCTGATTTGCATATGGTCTTTCTCCTTTTGTAATGGCATGGCAGATGAAGAACGATGGTCTGGAGGGTTGCCCAAAGCGATGCCAGAGGTTAAGATTCATTCTGAACCTTCCAGCCATCACCTCTTTTGTTTTGCTATTGTCACCCCGAGTGGGATGGGTATGGCCAGACGTGGGTCCCGTGCCTGCTGGGCCTAGAGACCCAAGCTACTCCTCACTGATGACGCCCAACAAGGCTGAAACATGTCTGGGGATGCTTGTGGTCTCGTGCAGAAGGGATGAGACCTAGCAGTTCGGGCTGGACTACCCCTTTGGGGGTGGGACCAAGCCTGATTTGCATATGGTCTTTCCCCTTTTGTAATGGCTTGGCAGGTGAAGAACGATGGTCTGGAGGGTTGCCCAGAGCGATGCCAGAGGTTAAGATTAATTCTAAACCTTCCAGCCATCACCTCTTGTTTTGTTTTTGTACATACCTGTCTAAAGTAAAATGTGTGCTTTGCTGTGTGAACCCCTGGCCCCACTCACACTCTCCAGAGAATATCATTGACTACTCTCCTCTGCTACCTTGATTGGGTTTTGGCTAACCTCTCAGAGTTACCCTGTGACTATATCTAGGGCGGACTCCTAAAATCTGTCCACCAGGCCAGATTCTAAAAATCCATCTCGGCCTCCCCCAGACGCTTTAATGAGTATCTCAGACAAAAGTGTATCATGAAAACAATATGGTCCAGATCATTCTACACAGGCTTAAGCCACATACTCCATTTTAAATGGTGCTCAATTTTACAAAAAGCAATATGCATTTATTTAAGTTGCATAAAAATGCATCTGGTTTTAAATTGCGCTTCTCAATATCAAATGCTTCAGGCTTTAAGTAAATGGCTACTCACTGGGTAGTCAATGTAAACCAATGTAAATGGGAGATACAGGGCCTTATTTCTAACACCAGGCCTGTATATTTGTCAAATTAACATTTCCCTTGATTCCCAATCCGTTTGATTCCCAGGATTTTACCATGGATAAAAAAGGGACAGTATGGCGTTATCTCAGGGTTCTACTTACTTTTGAAATACGATTTTTCATTTCTGGGGAATTTGCAGGGACCCAGTCAGTTCAGAATTACTCCATCAGCAAGCCCCCTCTTTCAGCTGGCTGTATGGCAACCCATTTTCCACCTGTGCAGATCGTTCCTCGATGGCTTCTGTCTCCAGTCTGCATGGGAATCAGTCATTCATGTGGGTTTTGTTCTCTTCCCTTGGCCACTTCTCTCCAGTTGTATCCAGACACTTGTCAATGTTCATCTCCCCATTTTAATTAATCCTTCATATTTTCTTATTAATGGTCCTCCCCTTGTGCATGCAATTATATATTCTCAGGACCTCACTCGCCTTGTGACTGGGGTGCGGCTTACCCCAGTCCCATGACTGCGAAGGGAGGGGTGAAACTAACCCTGAAAATAAAATGGCAATTTAGGTTATGCCACATAATTCCGGATGTTCTAGGTTTTTCAACTGTAGTACTAAAGTTGATTTCTGAGTGTGTGAAAAAGTCAGTCAATTCTGAGGGTTCACGCTGCTGTTGCCAAGGTTGGATCTCTCCCTCTTGCTGAAATAGTTGATTCAAGGTCTTTATCCTGTCGGCGTCCCTTGCTTTACCACAGTTTAATCCAGGTGTTATCACTGTAGTGCCAAAGTTGATTTATAAGCGTGTCCATTGCTGTGCCAAAGTCAATTCCGAAGGTTGCCTGTTACTGTTGCCAAAGTGCAGTACCATAGTCTATTGTTGTTGGTAACTCTACCTTTGCCCCTCCCCTCCAGACAGAGACCCCCCCACCCCTTCTTTCCACACCCCAATCCTCCTCTCTCTCAGCAGCCCCCCCCCTCCCCTTGCAACCGACACTTCACCATAAAGGCCGCTCTGGCAGCCCAGTGGCTCGTCACAATCCCCTCAATACCCTCCAGGCCCATCCTCCCTTATCGCTCCTCGCCTGTCCAAACCCACCCCTGACTGCCCCTCACCTGCACAGAAATAAGGCAGCTCGGCAGCTTGCTGGCATGCAAACACCCATAACCCCATCTTTACAGCCCACTGTGCATCTCACACTATAAACCTCCCACCCCCACTGAATCCCCCTTGCAACCCTCCCCTGGCAATACTGCACCACCCCTCGCCTTCCAACCCCACCCCTGCAGACACCCAACTCACACTTCCCCTCCCTCAGTGCAGCATGCACCACATTAACCAGCACAACCCCATCTGCAAACCCTCCTAACCTCCTCCACACACCTGTGCCCCTTGAGCGCCCTGCAAACCGCTCAGACTCTACTGTGGGAAACTGCTAGCTACACATTGCTCTCCCCTTCTCCTCCCCAGGCCACTGCCTGCACACTGACCCTACTCTCTGCAGCCTCCTGCGCTCATTCCCATCCCTGTCCTAGCCCTTTTCACATCCCCTTCAAAATACCTTTGCCTGATCAATATCCCCCCCTAAACCTACCTCCTTCTAAACCTCCCATAACACACTCAGACATCCATGCTCCTCCCGCCCCCACACACAACCAGCTCCCTCTCCCGATGCCAACCTCACAGCGAAACCCTCTTCTTCTATCCTGCATACTCATCAATGCCAGATTGGCACCAAAAATAAGCACAACATTTTTTACCTCATATCGACAGAAACCCTAGACTTCCAATTCATCATTGAAACCTGGTTCACCGATGATTTCAACCTATCGCACACAAAGCCTTCCCCTGCCGGCTACTCCCTGCTAGTACACAGCAGGGGGCCTAGCCATCCTCCTCAAACACCTGTCAATTATTTCCACAGAGTCTCTTCCTGGTGAAACCAAATGCAAATCCTTTCTCGCCAAGTTCAGCCTCATGCCCGAGGGTTCATAGCGCTATATAAATGTGAATTATTATTATGTCTCCACCAACCCCATGGCAGGCTCCTCACCGACAATCTGGAAGCTCTTGGCCGGTTATAATTGATATCACACTTGACCCACATTGCAGGACACACCCTAGATGCACTTTTCTGCACATCGGGCCAAGTCTCCGCCCTCATGCCTCTGCCACTCATCTGGACTGATCACCACGCTATCCCTTTCACACTCCAATATCTTCCCTCCTCCCCACCACTTCCACCAATCAATCCTTCAACTACCTCAGCCACCCTCCCTCTTGGAATAAAATCATTGTCAATCCAGACCTGGCCAATTCTCTATTTTAACCACTTTCAGATCTCCCTCCCGAGAAAGGATACCCCTCCATCGATCTCTTTGACCTACGGGTCTGCAAAGGTATGACCACCCGTCACCCTTCCCGATGATCGACCTCCATTAAAAGTGATATAACCCCGTCCCTTACAGCTCTCAAAACCCTGAGGCATTGCCTAGAGCGAGCCAGGAGGACCACGCCCACAAAACGATCCTTGCAAGACTGAACAGGGCGCATTTGTACGAAATCAAGAAAACAACATAAAAAAAAACATTATGGGAACAGAATCTCCAACTCAAAAAATCCATGCAAGGAACTCCACAAAATCCTAGGGGAATTCAACTCCACCAACTGCCTAATCCCCAAACTCACACACCCTCTGCGATTAACTTTCCAACCACTTTCATAACATTGCACTTGAAAGACAATACCATAACTACAAAACTAGCTCTGATCCCGTAATCAACATCCGGACCCTCACAACCTCAAAACCTTACTCGCCCTCGCAACCTACTTTCACCCCTCTTTCGCCAGCTGATTTCAACAACCTACTAGCACTTATCCGACCCTTGGGCTCGCTTGGAGACCCTTGCGCACAGCCCCTTCAAAAAAGATCCTTACCGCCACCTGTGCTGGCAGCGTAGCCCGCTTCATTGTAAATAACTTGCTTGCATCAGGCACTTTTCCAGAGGTTTTCAAAATCCCTCATCTAATACCGCTTGTCAAAAAAAACTGCCTCGACCCACACTCCCTTCATCAAGCTACCAACCAATCTTCAACACACGCTTCATTGCCAAACTAATTGACCATGCACCATATAAGCAACTTGGCCTTTTCACAGAAGCCAAGAGTCTCCTCGACCCAGCCCAATCGGGGTTCCGACCCATGTGTGGAACAGAATCTGCTCTGGTCTCCATCTGGGATGGCCTAAAAAGAACTGCTGACTCATACTCCTGGATCTAGGCTCGGCCTTTGATACAATCGACCACACAATACTGAGGAACAGGATCCTCACACTCGGCATCAAAGACTCTGCTCTTAAATGGATCACCACCTTTATTTCCAATCGCTCACAAATGGTGCCCTTTCCCACTTTCTCCTCTGTCCCCCAGCCAGTCACAAAAAGGGGTGCCGCAAGGAGCCTCCCTTTCACCACTCCTTTTGAACATCTACCTAAACCCACTGCCAGCTCTCATCCGTTCATACAACCTTACCTGCTCAACTACGCAGATCATTTTCAAAATCCCCAAGATCAAAGCCTCCCCCACCTCGCCTCTTGTTTCTCAGACACCAACCATTGGATGACTAACAACCACCTAATCCTCAACCAGGGGCAAATCAGAGATCCTAATATGCAGCAAAACTGGTCTGATCCCGCCCAAGCTTTAACGTGGATGGCTGCCCTTGGTCCCCACCTGCTGCCAACACCTCAGTCAAAAATCTTGGATGCACCATGGACGCAGACCTATGAAATAATCTCCAAGAAACTAACTCTGTATCAGAACCTGCCACTTCCGCCTACACATCCTAAAACAAATCTTTCCTTACCTCTCAAACCCCGCAATACTGGCCATTATCATCTCCCACCTGGACTATGCCAACTCCCTCCATCTCAGCGTCCCTGCAAGCCAGCTCAGGAAACTTCAACGTATCCAAAACACATCAGCCATTTTGCTCCTTCCCCTCTCACCGAATGAACACATCACCGCTGCACTCAGAATTGTGCACTAGCTCCCAGTTAGCCTAAGAGCAACCTTCAAAGCCATGTGCATCACACACCAATCCCTCAATAATACGGGGCCAGTGTTCCTTCAGAACAAAATCATCCACGGTCAGCCCCCCCAGAATCCCCTGATAAGGCTCAACTCTCCTCCTGGCTATTCCACTGCATCACTTCACCAGAGCTCGGCTTTCTCTATCCTAGCGCCCACCATCTGGAACACTCTTCCTCTGCACATCCGCTGCACCGAAAACTACCTCTGCCCAAAAAATGCCCTAAAATCCTGGCTATTTATGGCATTATCCTGAAAGCCCACTAAACACTTAAAATCTTGAGTATATGACCAGTTTCCCCAAGCGGTGCCGACTGTTCATGGTGGCCCGGACCACACACCATCATACACCTATCATGACCTTGCTTCCCCCTCAAGCACCACTAGCTACATCACAGCACACAAGCAATGTCACAGGATTGATGAATGACTGCACCAGGCTTGTACGGAAAACAGGCAAATCCAAACAATAGTGGTAGAAGCACAGGGGTTTGATAGAACCAACGCCACTGCCACCGCAACTTTACAGATTGGGATGCACTGCAGGAAATTAGTGGAAAACCGGGCAGCCATGGTCATATCCCGAACCAGCAGGCAAGGTGAGGGCAATCAAGAACCAGCTCAGCATTGCTCTGGAAGTAATAGGGGGGGATGGGCATATCCGGGTAGATTCACCAGCCGACCTGCCTAGAACAATCTGGTAGCACAACCCGTGCACCTCCTGTGGCAAATAGTTGGAGCATAGACTGCCACTACTTTTTATCACAGCTGCAAGAACCGACAGAAGAAGCCAACTACCTGAGCGAGCGCCCTAACAAAGCGCCATCAATGGTGACAAGGTATGTATAAAACACACTACTGTCCGCAGGCATGGCTATCCACACACATCAGAATACAGCAAGGACTTTGACAAGATTTGGTCGTGCTGTTCGCATACATTCTCTGGCTACTTACACCAGACTACGCCTCAACACCTCCAACAGCAGAAGGCAGCGTAGACCTATGACACATTCGGGCACGCTGAATACATAGCGAGTCTCTAGCACAGACGTCACCCCTACTCCTCTCAGCACTCATCCACATGCCTGACCACATGGGTTGCTTCTCTACTGGAGCCTAGCCAGCCCTGCTAATCCTTTTTTAGCCAAATGCACCAAAGGATCCTAATTGTACTCCATGACCTCCAACACTCTGGACTTTGGTGGTTCAAGGGCGTTACCACTAACAGCGCATTGAGACTATGATAAGGGTAAAATGGCGCTATACAAATGACATGAAAAACAATGTAAACATGCAAGTTTATGAGATATAGATCACTGGAACTACACATTAGCAAAAGAATTCAAAGGGTGGAAAGTTGCAGTGCATTAAGAATTTCCAGAGATGTACTTTCCATTACACCCAATGCAAACTTCAAATTGACTGAAAGATTTCTTTATCTACGATTTGCAACTTTGACAGGACCTTGCTTTCAAAATATATATATTTTTTAATATCGGTTTACTGAGTTTAGTACATCCAACATAGCATCACAGAAATGCATAATATATCATACATCTATCCCACCTCTCACCTTGTACATCAATAAACAGCTCATCAAACAACTACTTACTACCCAAACAACATTTAACTAACGACTTGCACGACATGTAATCAGGAAAGTTCTGTCCTCAGGTTCTTCTAGCGTTAAATACTACAATGTCCCCTCAAGCCAAGCCCGCTAGTACCACCGCCCCTTCCCCATCTGTGCACTACAGAACACCGCAGCTCAGGGTGCTTTGTCATCAGGTGAGCTGAACAGCCCCTGCACCAGTGCTCCCCAAACAAACATATTGGCCCTCATTATGCGTCTGCCAGTAGCACCAGCGGGATACCGGCAGACTCACCTTACCGTTTCCGCCTCTCGATATACTGGGATATTACAGGCGGCAGCGGAGGAATAATAAGTTCCGATTGCCGTGGAGTCCCATAGGAGTACACGGGAATGTGAACACTGAAGCACCGGCACCGTTTGCAACAGGGCCAGTGCTTCAGTGAAAAATCTTCCAGTAGAGCTTGAACTACCGGCACGTCAGGCTTACTGGTAGCTCACTTCCCCTACAAGCAGACTGCTAGTTTGCCGGCCCGGAAAAAAGGTGGTGGTAACCATTGTTACCAGCACATTTTTCCCAGACCAGCAAACTTGTAACGAGGGCCATTGTCACACCCGTCTGTCAACCCCCTCTGGAGCGCCATATACCTATACCACACCTCTAATTCCGCCACAGCCCTTCGCTTCAGATCCCTCAACCACCACTCAATCTGTGGATCCCCCCCAACCCCCAGGTTCTTCCAAGCCATGGCAAACCGTGTTAGCCAATATGCACGCCAAATCAGGTTTAGCCCCCTTCGGTCTTGGGAACAGGCCAAGTAGGCATGCCTTTGGGGACTCTCAATCTGGAGACGCCCCACTTAATAAGTCTCTACCACACCTGCCTCCAGAAAATGCTGTATTACCACCCCCCCAAAACATGTGCATCATGTCTGCCCCCGCCGGCTTGCATCTAGGACACCCCTGGTCAGTCGCTCCACAGAACAGCGCAATCTTGTGCGATATTAAATAAATCCTGTGTAGGATATAGAACTGCTTAAGCTTAAATCTGGCACTCCTGGCCACTCATACAAAATGGTAACCAAAAGGGCGCCATCAGACCTGAACCAAATGTCCACAATTCTATCACCCAATAAAGTTCAAATCTCTGAATCTTACTTATAAAGTATGAAACTTGAGAGAAATCTTACTGTCTTTCCCTCCAACCTCTGCTAACTATCCCTACTGCGGTGTCTGGTCCAAGCCTCAGGTTCTTCTAGCGTTAAATACTACAATGTCCCTTCGTTGGTGCACCGAAAGTCTTTCCCCATGTAGCCAGGGAAGGGCAGCAGCTACCCGACTCCAACCCTGGAGGTGGCCATCTGTGGGAGTACCACATGGGGGGTGGGTAGAGGATACCAACCGCGGGAAAGTAGAGGTGTTGCAACATGGAAAATAGATAATGACCCCAACTTTGAAAGGACTGATAATAATAGTCCTTTATGCATGGATAAAAGATATTGAAAGCCATGTGCGACTACATATTGAGCCCCATAAATCCACTGGGAAGAGGAAGAGGATAAGAGCAATGCAGATTAACAACAAGAAGCATGTGATGCGGTCTGGTCATCCTGATCAGGTGACCCTTACCGGGATGTTTAAAAACTACAGCAAAAGTGAAAGATGGAGAATCTCAATTTCGGAAGCGGTTCGGGGAGCAGACGGGTTGTGGCACGCAGCGGACCAGAAGAACGGTCGGGAAGACGTCGGCATGAGAGACCGGTGGACCGCTGTCAAAATGCACGGTGTACGGGAAGCTCCAACATGAATGCTGGAGTGGTGAGAAGAAGCGAGAGTGCAGGAGATGCCGACGCGTAGAGAAGGAAGACCGCTTCAGCAAATGCAACCTGTAGGGACGCCAAATCAGCCAGAAACTACTGGTGAACCTAGGTAAGCAAAAGGGGACACCTGGGCGCTTCACTGTGGGAACCGCATAGCGATTGAGAAGGGAGGGGTCCGTTCACAGAATGTGAACAAAGGGAGCTGGAACATTTAAGCAAGGAATAATTGTATTGCAAGCAGGAAATTAGGAAAACCAGGGAATCCTGAGCAGGGGCGAAGTAGTTAACAAGAACAAGCATTGACAACAGCCAACACGAAAGGGGCAAAAACCCAATATTGGCAGAAGGGAACACTCTATGAAGTCCTGGCAGGAGAGTATACCAGGCACATTGAAAGCAGATCTGGCTGGGGCTCAATACGCATATGAGAAGACATGGCAGGAGAGTAGACTAGGCATGTGAAGAGAATATAAGACTGTAAAGTATAATACAAGTAAACTTGAGTAATACCTGGCAGGACTGTATACCAGGTGTATTCTTTGGCGAACTATGAACTGTGATGCTTGAATAAAACACGTCAGGAGAGTATACCAGGTGTGTTATTTTGGTGAATTGTGAACGGAGATACTTAAATAAAACCTGGCAATGGAGAGTACAACAGGTAGACTGTTTTGAAAGACATTAAAACTGTACATGCTTGTATCATTCCTAGATCCTGTGAAGTTTGCAAATAAGAGGAAATTCTGTTCTTTGAGAGAAAAGGAGCAAACTCTTGGTGTTGCGAGCCATATAAACTGATGCATTGAAACTTGTGGATGTTAAGAGAGAAGCTACATCTTGACACTGCAAGCCTTGTGAACAAGAGGAAAATATATTTTCTTATTTTGTGGCAACACTGGAAAACCAGAAGAAGGAAGTGAGGACCTGTTCATATTTTGAGACTGTGTTATAATGGAAGTGTGGAATTCTAGGGGAAGGGAATCCCTTTCATATCCTTGTGGAACATTGGTTGTTGGTTTCTTTTGTGCCCCATTTTGGAACTTTAAGTTGAATTTACAGCTGGAAGGATGTAGCCAAATGAACATTTACCCCTTCACCTCATGATTAGTTTCGAATGTAAGGATCAGCTTAGGTTTTGGACACAGGATAGAAGGCTTTCACTTTTGGACATCGTGACGTGGACGCTAGTTATTTTGCTTAAAGCAGGGAAATCCCTCATAGTTACAGGGAAAGGTAGGATTTCCTTCAAACTCTTTTCTTGAATAAATATTGATAGCAATCAAAATATGCCCCTGTGCCCGACTCTTACTCATGACCAATCGCACAGCCCTATTCAAAGTGAAGTGAAAACATGGCAAAAGAAACACTTTTGCTATGAATGAGATTTCGGTTCTACCTTGCATTTCACATTACTTTATATGAGAATTAACAGGAGCACCTTTTCATTTATAATTATATTTCCCCATAAATTCAAAATTTAAAGAGAAATTACATTTAAAAAGTACATATACATTTTCTCTGTACATTATCTCTCTGCATATTTTTAGAATTGGGAAGCTAAGATTTTTTTTTTAAACTTTCTTTGGGTATAACACATCCCCTCGATCCCACCCCCGTCCCCCAAGCCTCGCCTCATAGACTCACAACACTACATCAAAAAAACAAATATGCATCCTTTTTTCCCCCCTTTGTTGTTCAGGTCACATAGGTATCACAATGAAGGTAACAGGGGCACCCAGTATGGCAGTAGATATGATCCATCCGCACCTAGTTGTAGTGTTCATATGGTCTCTTTTTGTATCATCACCCTGGGGTGGACTCGGGGGACTGTAATTCTTCAGCTACTGTCTAAACAGGGGCCAATAGTCAAACGGGCGGCTGGTTATCGGAAGTGTTGCAGTGTACATGGATTCCCGTCGCTCACATAGGTTCATGCATTCCAGCCACCTCGCAAATGATGGGGTGTTAGGGTTTCCCCCATAATCTAGCCACAAGGTGTCTGGCTATCGCTGATGCCATTCCTAGTAGTTTCTTTTCTGTGCAGGTTCCACCTTCGATCAGGACTAGCAACCAGAGTTCCGGGCGGAGAAGGGGGGGTGAGTCCTGTTCCGTGGATAACATTTCTGACATTGCCCCTTCTATATTTCCCCAGTAGGTTCTAATGTGGGGGAAGCTCCAGTTTATGTGATAGAAGTCTGCAGATTCGGCGCCGCATCTTTTACTGGTGAATGTGCTCTCAGGGAAGAATCTGCTCAGTTTGAGGGGGGAGTAGTATACTTGGTGTATGTATCTGTAGTGTGTCAGCCTGTACCGGCAGTTTAGAGATATGTGTCAGGTTTGACTGCAGATGATTTTCCACTGATCTTCGCTCAGTGACTTCCCCAACGGTGACTCCCATATGGTTTTTATAAGGAAGGTCCTGTGCTTTCTATGTCATAAACCGGTAATTCCGGTACAAAGTGCAGGGTGGTTTGCAGCAGTTGGTTTATCTCATGGGTGCACAACATACGGCCCGCGGGCCAGTTGCGGCCCGCCATGCCCTTTTGACCGGCCCGCGGCCGCCCTCCATTAGGAAAGTCTTTGTTGTCTTCTGGGCCGGTGAAAACACTGGCCCTCATTGGCTCAGCACACACACGCATCACGTCGCTCCTACGAGCCACGTAATGCGTGTGTGCTGCACCAATGGAGGGCCAGCACTACGGCTGGCGTGGTCCATAAGGCTTGATGCCGGAAGGCATTTCAGCCTTGGACCACGCCAGCCGTAGTACGATTCCAGCGACTTCCAGCTTACCTGCTTTCCAGCACGTCTCTGGTAAGTGGTCTGTTTGTGTGTTGGGTTTGTTTTGCTTTATGTTTGTGTGTGTATGTTGCGGGGGGTGTGTGTCGGATGTGTATGAATGTTTGTATTTGAATGTATTTTGTGTGTATGTTGAGATGCGGGGGTGGGGGGTGTGTCGGATGTGTGTGTTTGAATGTATTTTGTGTGTATGTTGAGATGCAGGGGTGGGGGGGTGTGTCGGATGTGTATGAATGTTTGTGTTTGAATGTATTTTGTGTGTATGTTGAGATGCGGGGGTGGAGGGGTGTGTCGGATGTGTATGAATGTATTTGAATGTATTTTGTGTGTATGTTGAGATGTGGGGGGGTGTGAATGTTTGTATTCGAATGTATTTTGTGTGTATGTTGAGATGTGGGGGGGTGTGTGAATGTTTGTATTTGAATGTATTTTGTGTGTATGTTGAGATGCGGAGGTGGGGGGCTGTGTCGGATGTGTATGAATGTTTTGATTTGAATGTTTTTTGTGTGCTGAGTTGGGGGTGGGGGGTTCGGGTCTGTATGGGTGCTTGTTTGAGAGTTTGCTGATTGGGGGGTGGTGGGGTTTGGGTCTGTATGGGTGCATGTTTGTGTGTGTGCTGAGTTGGGGGGTGGGGTGTTCGGGTCTGTATGGGTGCATGTTTGTGTGCTGGGGTGGGGGGTTCGGGTCTGTATTGGTGCATGTTTGTGCGTGTGCTGAGTTGGGGGGTTTGGTTGGGGGTGAGGGGGCCATGGGGCATAGTGTTTGGTTGGGGGTGAGGAGGCCATGGGGCATAGTGTTTGGTTGGGGGTGAGGGGGCCATGGGGCATAGTGTTTGGTTGGGGGTGAGGGGGCCATGGGGCATAGTGTTTGGTTGGGGGTGAGGGGGCCATGGGGCATAGTGTTTGGTTGGGGGTGAGGGGGCCATGGGGCATAGTGTTTGGTTGGGGGTGAGGGGGCCATGGGGCATAGTGTTTGGCTGGGGGTGAGGGGGCCATGGGGCATAGTGTTTGGTTGGGGGTGAGGGGGGCCATGGGGCATGGTGTTTGGTTGGGGGTGAGGGGGCCATGGGGCATAGTGTATGGGGCATAGTGTATCTAGGGTCAATAAAATATATATAAGTTAATTAAACAGGCGAGATACAATAACTAAATAGAAATAAATTATAACAATGGAAAATGTGTAGTACAAAATGTAAGTTTGAAATGCAAATAAAAATCGTTACCCCCTCAAAAACATTCTTTTTCCATGTGTTTAGTACAAATTGGGGGTTTAAAAAGCCTCCTGCCACGCCCCGCCTACCGCCCCGCCCACATTTACTTTTCGGCCCACTATAGCCCTCATGTAAGGTACTTTCGGCCCTCTGTCAAAATCAGTTGTGCACCCCTGGTTTATCTGGTTCCAGGCGTTGCATGTTGTTGCTGTGGGTTGGATCTTACCCTTCAGGGCTGTGTCTCTATCACCCCAGATCATGCCCATCAGTGCCTCTGGGCTGGCGACCGCTCTGGCGAACAGGGAGTGTTGAGAGTCTGGGCTAGGAGGGTTCCATCTGGCAATGTATTGTACCTGTGCTGCCAGGTAGTACAGGTACATATCCGGATACTCTAGGCCTCCTAGTTCATAGGGTCGCCGCCAGAGTGTTGTAGGTTTCCCTGGACAGCTTACCCGGCCATACTAGTCGTGTCATAATCCTCTTTATGCGGGTCCAGTAGCCAGCAGGGGGTACATATTGGTACGTTATTGTATATGTAGAGGAGTTTGGGGAGTATCACCATTTTTGCTAGAGCGATGCAGGCCGCCTGGGAGATGGGAAGCAATATCCAGGCTTCTACTTTTTTGTTCTAGGGCTTCCAACAGTGTGATATAGTTATCTGTAAATACATCATCCCTTACAGTGGAGGCTATTATGCCCATGTATCGTACTCCCTGTGGGCCCCAGCGGAACTCATCGCTTACCTCGGCCATTCGCGCAACAGGGGTTAGGGGGAGGGCCTCGGATTTATCCCAGTAGATTCTGAGCCCGGACAGCTCCCCGAATCTGACAACTTCTTGCGTTAATGGCGATAAGTTCTGGTGAGGATTTGTGACGTAGAGGAGAATATCGTCAGCGTATAAAGATATGATGGACAGGTGTGCTGATCCCTCGGTGTGCGTGCAGTTCCCAAATACGAAAGACTAATGGTTCTATTGCAAACGCAAATAAAACACGGGAGAAGGGACAGCCTTGCTGTATGCCGCGTGTGGGTTATATATACGTGAAGGCTGTTCCATTTGTATATATGGATGCTCTGGGGAGCGTGTACAAATGCTTTAACCCATTTTATATATGCGAGACCAAAGCCAGATCGCCGAAGTACCTCAAAAAGGAAAGGCCATAGGACAGAGTCGAAAGCATCCAGGGCCGCTACCACCATGGGCACCTCAGGGTTGACATTGTGCATTAGGGTGAACAGGCGTCGTAGGTTATTCTGAGTGGATCATCCGGGTATAAAGCCAGCCTGATCTGGTAGGACCAGGGCTGGAATGTGCGGGGAGTATGCGGCCTGTAAGAATCTTTGCAAGGATTTCATTGTCAGTGTTAATGCGTGACAACAGCCTGTAGGATGATAGTTGGTGGGGCTTCTTTCCAGGTTATGAGAGGACGGTCACCTGAGCAGACCTAATCAACTCCGGTAAAGTGCCTTTGGACATAGCGCTATCGTACATAGCCAGCAAGTGGGGGAATCACTAAGTCTGGGTAAGGATTTTATAGCCTTGCATATCTCTTCTTCTGTGATAGGGTAATTGAGAGCACTCGCATGGTCTTGATCTAGCCAGCCCAGGGTGATTGTGTCCAAGTATCGTATTAACGCGTCATACCCCGTGGTGGGGCACGACGTATACAGCAGGTCATAGAATTCCCTAAATACATTGTTGATACCCTGCAGGTCCCTTATGAGGTCACCGTTCTGGTCCTCGACCTCTGCTATGCTGATAGTTGGGCGTTCCCTCCTAACAGCCCAGGCTAGGGTCTTGCTTGGTCTATCTTCTTCCCCGTATGTTGCTGCCAGTATTGGGTCCCCGATGTACCTCTCCTCGCTACTAGCCAAGTCTAAGAGTCGTTCCCTGTGCTCCCGCAGTTCCCGATGGAGCTCAGGAGTGTCTCGAGTTCCCCGTCTTTTCTCCCCCCTCGCGTATTGTGTCTTCTAACACTCTCATGGACTTTCATATGGCTTTCAATATCCCACCCTCTTTTGAGATGCAACACCCCCTTATATAGACTTTGAAGGCTTCCCAAATTGAGCATTGATCGGGCACTGACACTACATTGGCTTGGAATCACATGCAGATATCCTGTGCTATTTCTGATCGGAACGCCACGTCTCCAAGGGCTGCGGCTCTGAAGCGCCAGCGAAGCAGGCCGCGGGGGTACGCTGGAGCCAGTAGCTGAACCAGAACCGGTGAATGGTAGGAGAGGGTCTGTGGTAGAATAGTCGCTGCAGTGACAGCCCTAAGGATAGGCATTGTGGCCATCACATAATCAACTACCGTGCACCCCGGAGAAGAATGTGTATTCCAAGGCATAAATTCGTTTTCAAAAATTGATTAGCAGAGTTTGCCAATTAAATGCTTTTTGATTAGCAGACAGACCCATTTGATTAGCAATTTTACTAAAATTACTAATATTGTTAATGTCACAAGACGTTATTTGTACCAAAGACATGAAATGAGCAACAATACAGCAGTTCTGCGTACCACTGAAATAAGACATTAGTGAGGGGGAGTCAGGCCTTGCCAATTCTTCACATTTCAGCTAGACCTGCAGGTCGGATAACTTACCCACTTCATGTTTGGCACACTGCTTCCCCACAGAGGCCAGCAATGCCCAGCGCAACTTGTTTTTGATATTTACTACAAACGAAGTAAATGTTACATAAAAGTTTCAAGCGTCTTTTTTTAAATGCTACTCGCCCTTCATAAAACCTACTCGACTATGCGAGTGGGCGAAAAGACTTCGCGAGCCATTCGCGAGTCTGTAAAATGTAAAAAGTTAGCTGTGTGAATGGACACAAATAAAAAGATATGATAAAAAGTCTCTGAAAAGAGTTCGGCCAGTTCTCTCCTACAGGTGGTAATATATAATACAATCATAAGAATAAAGCAAAGCGAGCTCTGGAGGCCAACTACAGTGTTTCGCATTGCAGTGGATCAGTAGATTTACAGACTGGATGGAACTACTGATCACTACTTTGCATAAGCATCTAGTTCGCTTTGTGTATCATTATGTAAGAGGCAAGAAAAACTAAGCACAGTGGAGTGGATTGCGTAGCAGGCAGAAACTGGGCAAACTATGTGGAATATTGTAGTTTGTGGTCATCTCACTTTCAGGGTACCTGGTATAAAGCAACAGGGTGATAATATAGAATGTCAATGAGTATGGGTTTGCTCATGGGTTGAGCACCAATTGCAAGATGTATGCAACCTGCAGGTTACAGAACAAGGTTTGTCATTAAAAGCATTTGATCATGTGATCATGTACATTTTCAAAAGTGTTCACTCGTCAATATGATGCATTTTTCCCAACAAAATGAAATGTAGTCGACACTGACATTTAGATACACTAACCTAAACATTACTGTAAAGCATGGAGATGAAGTGTTTTACAGTATCAATACTGTAATTATGCAACCACTTACATTTTAGGAATGGAATTGCATGACTATCTTAGCAGCACTCCCACACATGCCTTTGGCACTCAAGAGTGGAGGAGACTATTACTGCTGCACTTTCTCTCCATTAGCACTTTAAGTGAACATACAAAAGCAGGTGAAGAGAGCACTGAGGGTAAGAGGAATGCAGGACGAGCTGTGCTTTCATTGAAGAGGACAACTTAAATAGCTAGCTTTGCTACACTAGTGTCCATTTGATTAGCAAGCCTACAGAATTGTATAGTAAATTGCTATGCGACACTGCTTATTTTATGCCTTGCTATTCCCTATCATGAGGGTGCAAATTACGCCATACATCATGCAAATCATGACATTGGGAGATAGAGGACCATGGCCCTCATTACAACCCAGGCGTTAAGGGGGTAACAGCGCAGTAAAAAGGTGGCAGCGCCGTTAAACCCTGATCGCCTGATTACGAGGTCCCTTTGCGGGTTGGGGAATTTAACGCCTGCTTTTTGCAGGCATTAAAAACCAACCCGGAAAGGGACCTTGGTGCTAAGTACGGTGCCGCAATTTGCGGCACTGTACTTAGCGTCTTCCTCATTCCCATTGAGCCCTATGGGGCAAAAATGGGAATGCGGAAGGGCCATGGCGGCATGGGGAATTACCGCCCCGCCAACCTCGGAATGGGGCGGTAATTCCCCATTCCGCCATGGCGGAGTCGGTAAGTTACCGCTATTAGCACCATGGTCCAACGCCTGGGTCGTAATGAGGGTCCATGCCCTAGCTGCTTGCCGGAGGGTCAATTGTGATGTAACGGGTCTGCCTCACTCTAGCGTGAGGGCCAGATTAAAGTCACCAACCCACAGTGTCCTGTACCCTGTGAATTTGTAGATATGTTTTGCACATTGGTGAAAGAACTCGGGGAGTCTGTGTTAGGAGCATACACGTTTATGAGTAGGAGTTTGATGCCAAGCATTTCACCAGCTAGTATTAGGTATCTCCCCTCTTCATCCCGGATTTGTTTGTGTAGTCAGTATTGTAGGGTTCCGTGGATTTAGGTGGCAACCCCGCTGGAGTGTGAGGAGTAGGAGGACTTGTATCTATGTATACCCCAACCCGCTAGCTTAGGGAGCGGGGCACCTCAGGAAAGGTGCGTCTCCTGTAGGCACAGTCTATTCACCCCGTGGTTTCGGCTGTAGTTGGCTATCAATCGTGTTTTCTTCTTATTGGTCAGCCCCCTTATATTGCAGTTCAGTATAGAGACGCTCTGGGTTTACCGCTCATCGTGGGGGAGGCCATACTGCTGGTAAAGGCTTAATTGTGAATACCTTGATTTGTGTAATACAGGCATGTGCTGTTACATCTATGCAAGTCGAGTCTGAGGCACTATCGTGAGTCATGAAGGCCATTGGGGGTCTAATTGTTGTCCTATCATTCCTACGCACCCCCCCGCCCCCCAAGCCAGAAACATGAACCTACCGACACCTATACCCTCCCCAAACCTCCAACTTCGAACATTATAAACAACTCAACAATCCACAGCGGCTGAGCCTGGGTCTTGTAGCGTGCTATCTCCGTGCTTTGTCTGATCATGGGCGGGGTGGGGAGCGGCCAGACGAGCCCCGCGGGTCCGGAAGGTTCCCCGCGAAACACTGAGCTGTCTCCGGCGAAGTAAAGAAGACTGTGGACCCATTATGTTGAGCGTTTGGCTGGGTAGAGCATGGAATATTTAACACCTTTTTCGGCAGAATATTCTTGCCATTTTGGAACGTTTTACGTTGGTCTTGGACATCCCGGCTGAAGTCTGAGAATAGTCATATGATGGCAGACCCACACCGGAGTTCTCCCTTGTCTCTGGCGGCCCAGAGGATGGCGTCTTGGCCCCTGTAGCAAAATATTCGGGAGGTGATCAGGCGTTCAGGGGCTCCTGGAGGTGGTCTGGCAGCCAGTGACTGGTGTTCCCGTTCCACCATGAACATCGCGGTGAGTGGGGGGGTGGGTTGTCAAGTATGTCCCCCAGTAGGGTCTCAGTAAACTTTTCCATGTCAATTGGGGTGGATTCCGGCACGCCCAGCATACGGATGTTGTTACGCCTGGACCGCCCTTCTAGGCACTCACTCTTGGCGAGCACTTTTTTTTTACAGTTTGTTATATTTCAGCCATTTCGCATTGCAAGATAGCAACGTTATCCTTCCCATTTCCTATCCACTGTTCAGCCTCTGTCATCCGTCCACACAATTTGTCAATTTTTATGGTTGATACATCCACCTTGTAGGTTAGGGTGTCGATTTTCGCCCCGAGGCTGTCCGTGCAGTTTTTCAATGCCATCAGCGTTTGGTTTAGGGCTGCAACATCTAGCTGGGCCTGCTCTTGGCTTTGGCTTGGGGCTGGCGATTTTTGTAGTGTGTCTGCCTGCGCAACTGGTCCATTCTAGCTTGTTTCTTGGGCTTGCCCATGTCAATGCTGTCTGTTGGGAGCTGCACCTCGGATGGGGACTTCTCCTATGTTGCGCGTTCAGCGCTATAAGGGGGGTGCTTCCCACTGTAACAAGCGATGTGTGGTGGTCACCCCGTTTGAGGGCTCCCGCTCACCTCATCCACGGTCGCCCAACGGGTGGGTTGTGCGCACTATGTTTGTATCCAGTGCCTAACTTTTTTCCCCAGTCCCAGCCAGTAGATGCCCTCCCTGCATGGAGGGGGAATTGCTCTTATTGATTCGCTCTCAGGATAGGGAGCGTTGTCCTGCCCGCACAGGAACCAGCATTCAGCCTCCGTCTAGATTAGTCTCTCCCTCGGTCCAGGCAGGAGGGTAGGGGGCGGGGGGTCCCCCAGGGTGGAGTTGCAGCTCTGAAATGTAGGGTCTGTGGCTGAGACTAGGGGTTGCCCAGTTCAGTTCGTAGAGGCTGATGTTTAATATGCCGAGGGGACCTCTTACCTCCTCTGTATGCAGGTCGTGTATGTGGGCTTGCTCCGCTCCTCCTGGCGCAGATACTGAACAGTGGAGGTCGCAGTTCGTCAACCAAGGGCCTAGTCATGTGTTGAGGCCACTATATTCACACGGTGCCTGCACTATGAAGTGCATACGGCGAGGGGGAAGTGTGTGTTGCAGCACTCTGGTCCTCATAGTGGGGTGAGTGGACTCCACCTGCGACGACCTCCCCCGACGGCACTGATGGTCCTGCGGGCTCCATTAGCCGAGCCGCAGTGTCAGGCGCTCAGCGGGGGATTTCAGTATTGCTGTGGGCGAGTGGAGGGAAATGAGGGAGTAATCACAGCTTTACCTCTCCGCTCCGATGATGTATTGTGAGGGAGTTGTAGCGGGCAGGCCGGCAGGCAGATGGTGTTGGGATCTCTCCCGTGAGCAGTTTGTGTCACACCGTTTAACAGGCGGGGCTCGCGCTCCAGGCCCGGTTTTTCAGGGATCACACACGGGCTGGCGCCAACATTGTTATAGCCTCCCTCCCAGGGAGCGACGGACCACTGCACACCTAAGTTGTTGGCGTTGCTGGGGCCTTAAGGTGTTCGCCGGCCGCGTCAGTCTCCCCAGGGAAGGACAGCCCTCATGGCCCGTATTGCCGCTGGGAACTTCAGTCTGCACAGGCGGGGGACCCATCTCGGATCCCAGCCCGCTCCTAGCATCAGGGAGTGCGGCCGGGTTTTGGTGTGATCACCAAAGACCAATTTGTCTGACAAGTGTTCCCCCACTCCACTATCCAGGGACCACCTTCCGGTGTCAGTCCAGACCAGCGTATGGACCTCGTCGGCCCAGCAGGGAGACTGTCAATGGGGACCGCAGAGTGCTGAGAGGCCCCCCCCAGCACAAGTCACAGTCTCCTGTAGAGGTATGGGGCAGCTATGCCGTTCTTCAGGCCCAGACCACAGCTTTCTTCCTGGCGTGGAGGGCCGGCCCCTCCCCCACCTCGCACCACGAGTGTGTGCTGCAGCCGCCGGTGGGTAGGATCCCTGTGTGCCCCCCCCCCCGGGGGCTCGGCTGGTGTCAGCGACGGTGTCGAGAGATGCCCCATGTTCAGTTCTGCACATATACTGGTTCCGGGGGCTGGTTGGGAACCCAGTGCAAGGATTTTTCTGGCAGGATGTCGGTGCTGAAGCCGGAGCGTCTCAGGCTGCGGCCATCTTGAAAGTCACGCAACAGCCCCTCCCCCCAGGGAAGCTAGGATGTTTTAAGCTTTGAGGCTGCAAAACTAAGTGTCCTCGGACCCAGGAACGTACCACTTGCACCATTCCTGAAATTACGTTAAAGCTCTGAATATGTGTCCTTAGGCCTACTAAATTCACTTCGATGAGACAACCACACTCCTTTTTCCATGTACAGAGTTCTGACTTTCCTGTGTGTTTCTCTGCATGTCCGTACCATCAATGAGGCAATCCATGTCGAGAATTCCCATGCATTCACAGTTTTCTGCATGTCTCCAGCACCGATCCACCAGTCTACAAATTCAAATACGAAGCCTTGGAAATAGTGATGTCTGAAATTCACTTTTACACTGTTGGAAATCTCCAACAGAAGGCAACATTCGTAAATGGTGCCTCTCTCACTCTTTCAGAATAGCTTTTCTGTTGTACACTTTAACATTATTGGCGCTGTATTGTTCCTACAGAACCCCAGCTCCCAGAACCGGAGTCTCCAGGAGAAGGGGTTCAGGGATCAATTCTTCTTAAAAATCTTTATTTTAGCTTTCCAACATAGATCCCAGATCGGTGCCACACATCAACATCAAGGCTCAGAATACATCTTTCTTCAGCTAGGGCAACTCTGACAAGTGGCTCTTTTGTTTTGCGTGGTGCAATCAAAGCCCTTCCCTTGTGCCCAAGTCCCCGTTTTCTCTTTTGCAGGTGTGGGGGAATGCAATTAAGGAGTCATTAAATATGAAGAGAGGGGTAGACAGGGTGGTTTAATATAACATACCCACAATGTTTTTTAAATATTTTTAAACTTTTTTGAGGAAGGGGAAAAGAAATTAAATATGTAGTTATTTACTTCTATAGCACCGAAAGCCTGCAGGGATCAGGGCGCTTACATAAACAGAGAGAGAACATATTGACGGAACATTGCAATCCGTGCCCTAATGCTTCAGTCCAAAGTCAGGGGAGCTACAATTAGCAGAAGAGATGTGTCTTCAAGGTTTTTCTGAAGCAGTTCCAATCAGAAATCCTTCTGATGGACATCGGGAAAGAGTTACAGAAAACTGGAGCCAGAGCCCGGAAAGATCTACCTAGACCTCTTGATCTTTTGGTTCCAATTCCCTGTAATAGGGTCAGATCTGAGGATCGTAAATCTCTGACCGGTTTGTAGTGTATAATCATGTTTTTTAAATACTTCAGAGCTTTTCCATAGAGAGAGCAGTGTATTAATGATCCCATTTTTAAATTAATACGTTGTTGTACTGGTAACCAGTGTAGATCTCTCCTTGTATTAGTGATGTGGGTTTCCTTGGGATCGTCATAGCTATGTGAATAGCATTGTTTGGATAACTTGACATATCCGAATATTAGGCTGTTGCCCCACATATTAAGATGTTACAGCAGTCTAATCTTGATAAAATTATAGCCCTGGCAATTGTCACCACATTCTTTTTAAATATATTTATTAAGTTCTAATAACACAGAATACACTAATACAACCATAACACACACACATATATATATATATATATATATATATATATATATATATATATATATATATATATATATATATATATATATATATATATATATATATATATATCCATATCCATATCCCCCCCGCCCACCCCATCCCTCGCAATACCACTGTCAGTTCTGCAATATAGGTTGCACCAAACTGCGATCAAGAGCTGTTTGTGTCACTTGAAGCGTCCTCTATTTGCCTGGCGTTTAATATTGACGTCGTAATCGCCACCCATTGATGTAGGTCTTCGCTGGTGTCCAGTTTCTGTTCGCGTAGCTTTTCCCATGCTCCAGTTTCTGCCGTTGTCCATTTACGGAGGTCTTCCCACCACAGTTCGATACTAGGACTTCTGATGCTCTTCCATCCCATGGCTATGCGTCTTTTCGCTAGGATATACATTAGGTCCTTAAGTTTATTAAGGGGCTTATTTTTTTTGCCTCTTTTGTAGCTGCCCAGGATGCATGCTGCAGGTGTTTGCACATCCAGTATTATGTCTGCTTCCGCCACTTTAGCAGCTATCTGCGCCCAAAAGGATTGGATCACCCGGCATACCCAAAACATGTGTGTCAAGTCTGCGTGGGGTTCGCGGCACTTAGGGCATTCAATGATACTTGCCCCGTTGAATTTGGAGATCACCCCTGGCGTAAGATATGCCCGATGGAGTATGTAAAACTGGATGAGCTGCAGCCGGGCGTTCCTGGAAACCTTTTTGTGGGCGATGCGTTCCCATTCCTTCATCGAACTCCATCGAACTAAGTTCTCATCTGGCCAAGGGTCCAAAAGCTTACGCACCACAGCATTGTGGAGCAAGAATTGTCCCATCGGCAGTCCAGAGGTTGCTTGCAACTCGTCAAATGTGAGGATGCCCTGGTCGTTTACAAGGTCGCCCAGGGAGGCCACTCCATAGGGCTCCCATCTTAGCCTTACCTCGTTTTGCCCCCAGGGTCCACTAGCCATGATGGCCGCGATGGGTATCTGTGGGGAATATGGGACTTCCATCTTGGCTGCCCTGCAGGTCCGTTTCCAGATCTGTAGTCCCAGTTTCACCAGGTAGGGGCAGTTACGGGTCATTTCCTCTGGGATCCAAAATAAGTCTCTGAGCAATACCTGGGGGATAGCAGGTTGCAGAAGCCGGGTGTCAAGCGTGGTTTCATCGGCCATCCATTGTATGACATGCTTTAGTTGGGCTGCCAAGTACTACAGTTCGAAGTTGGGAATTTTCAGTCCACCCCTGTCGTAGGGTCTTTGCAGCACTTCTAGTGAGACTCTATTCCTGCCTCCTTGCCAGAGACATTTTCTGCAGAGTTTATTTACTTCCACGAAGAAGCGTGGGGGGATGTTGAATGGGACATTGTTGAAGTAGTGTAGTAGGCGAGGGAGTGCCACCATTTTTAGTAGTCCAGCTCTGCCCGCCACAGAAAGCGGCAACTTCCCCCAAAAGGCCATCGATTTTTCAAAGTTTTCCTTGGCTTTAATGGTGTTTAAAGTGTATTCCATGTTGGGGTCTCGGTGAATGGTGATCCCCAAGTATTTGAAGGATGTGGCCGTCCACTGAAAGGCCAATGGCGGGAGGGCGTCAGGGGAGTCTATGCTTAGGGCAGCTAGGGGGTATAGGCATGATTTTTCCTTGTTAATCTGGATCCCCGTGAATCTAGAGAAATCCTCGAGTGTTTCCAGGATGTATGGTAGGATGTGTTCAGGGTTATTTAGATATAGAAGTTTATTGTCGGCATACATTGACACCAGGTGTGTTACCCCATCTATCACTATACCTCCGTCGCCATATTCCTGGCTCAGATAAGCCGCCACGGGTTCAGCTGCTAAGCTGTAGAGCATGGGGGAAAGTGGGCAGCCCTGCCTAGTGCCCATATGGAGGTGCCATTTGTCGGAGAAGGTGTTATTAGTGCGCACTCTGGCTGTGGGGTCTGTGTATATCAGTTTGGTCCACTTTAGGAAGGCCGGGCCTATCCCCAATTTTGCCATGGTTGCGTATAACCATTCCCATCTAACCGAGTCGAAGGCCTTAGTGGCGTCTAAGGATGCCACGGCGCATTTCTCGGGTCTGTCCTTGGTGCTATAGATGACGTCGTGTAATCTACATAGGTTTTCAGTAATGGATCGCCTGGGCACATAGCCCGTTTGATCTTGGTGGATAATGAGGGGAATTACTCTACGCAGCCTTCTAGCGAGTAATGCCATTAGAAGTTTGTTATCTGAATTCAACATGGACAGGAGCCTGCATGAGCCGCACTCCCCCTCGTCCTTGCCTGGTTTTAATAGGGGGATGATGATGGCTTCCTTCATGGTGTCTGGGAGGATGCCCACATCGTACGCTTCATTAAACACTCTAGCCAAGAGGGGTGCCAGTATATCCTCATATGCTTTATAGAACTTTCCCGGGAGCCCGTATGTCCCTGAGGCTTTCCCAGAGTGGATAGACCTGATGGTGGCTATTATCTCTTCCGGGGTCATTGGTTTCGTCTAAGGCCTCAGTCAAGTGCACGTCTGAGCTGGGTAGTTTAATGACGTCTAGTACGTCGTCAATTTCGACGGCAGGGGGAGATGGGGTGCTGGTGTACAATTCTTGATAAAATCCGGCAAACACCGCATTTATGCCCAGCTGTGTATGTGCTGCGGTGCCGTCGGGCCCACTGACGTGGCAGATAGGCATTCTGGGGGTTTCCCGTTTGTAGAGCCATGCTAATAATTTCCCAGGTTTGTCGCTGAGGGCATGGGTTCTCTCCATGTATTTTGTGTAGCTGAGCTTCCCCAGCGTATCCCAGCACTTTGGACAGGCCTGCTTGAGTTCTATCATTTTATGCATGTGACCTGGCTCTAGGGTGTTTTTCCTATTCGGCTAGTTCTTTTTCTGCGTTTGTGAGAGAGGTTAGAGCGGATCTCTGGGCCCCGTCAATATTCGCTAGCATTTCGCCCCTCACGACAACTTTGTAGGCCTCCCAAACAGTGCCTATGTGCTGCACACTATTTTCATTTACCTGAAGTCGATAGTGCTGCTCCTGACTTGTTCGTGAAAAGTTGGGTCAAGCAGTGCTTCACTTCTTAACCTCCATGTGGGAACGGGGGGGTCTGGGTGGGAAAACCACCCAGTTGGTCACTAATGGGGAATGGTCAGATAGTACCCTGGCTAGGTAATGAGCATCTTCAAACAGCGCTAAGCGCTCTTCGTTGACGACTAGGTAATCTAACCTAGTGGAGACGGAGTGGGGAGGGGAATAGAATGAATACTCGTGCTTTTCTGGGTTCTGTTTACTCCAAAGGTCTACTAGGCCCAGTTGTTGCATCAGGGTTAATAGTATTTTTGTGGGTGGAGACAGGCGTGTGTGTTTATCGTCCGATCTGTCCATTCGGGGTTCAAAGGTGCAATTGCAGTCTCCTCCCCCAAATAAGGGTGCACTCTCTATAAGGGCTTAGTTGCTTGTGTAGTGAGTGAAAGAAGGCTGTGGCATCATGGTTGGGTGCGTAAGTGTTGATTACACGTCTCCCTGCCTTCAACAGTACCATGAACCAGGATCATTCTGCCTTCGTCGTCAGTTTTTGTGCAGGCTAGCTTAAAGGGAATGTAGGGGGCAAGATCCAGATCAGGACTCCTATAGCATAGGTGGAGTAAGAGGAGCCTACCAGAGTTCCTCTCCAAGATTTGGCTATAGCTTCTTGCTTGCGCCCATTCAACCATGTCTCTTGCAATAAGGCAATCCCGACCTTGTTTCTTTAGATGAGGGTGTGGACACGGCTTTGTTTCACAAAGTTGTTCATTCCCCTGACGTTCCATGACATGATTCTAATCTTGTCTGCCATGTGTTATAGGTGTCCGGATGAAATCGGTAGTAGCTTCCTTAGTGCTTTTTCCTTGTCGGCCTTGATGCCGTTTGGCGTCCTGGGTAGTCTTGTTTGTTTCCCTAAAAAAATGTTTTCAACTGTAACCTGAACTTTAATCCCAACGTCCCCGTTCCCTCTCCCAATATCTGCAAACAGTTCAAACTGAAAACCAGTCCAGCAAGGTTTCCCCCATCATGAATATCCCGTTTCCGCTCCATTCATCTGGGCAGTGGTCTCCTGGTGCCCTACGGGCGGGTATAATACACCCGCAAAAAAACTATTCTGGGGGTTGAAGAATGACATTCCATTCCCGGTGTTGCTCTCTTCGAGGATCGTTCCTGCTGCTCATCAATGCGGTTGCTATTTGCTTCTGTGCATTTGTAGGTTGCCAGTCCAGTGTGTGATCGCTCATGACGCAGTTCGGCGCGAGCTACGCCCTTTGTCTTCAATGTCCGGGAACTGCTCCCTGTCCATCCATTCCCGAACCTCCGAGGGGGTGTCAAATAGGTGTGCTCTGTTGTTATGTATTACTTTTAGTCTTGCTGGGTATAGGAGCATGTAGCACACACCGGCTTTTTTTCAGTCGTGCTTTGGAATAAATGAATTGCGATCTTTTCGTTTGAACCTGGAATGTATAGTCAGGGTAAATAGCAATCTTCACCGAACCTCTCTGTATTTGGCCGCCTGACCTCGAGAAAGCCAATATAGTCTCTCTGTCCTTGTAATTTAGCACTTTTGCTAGCACTGGTCTGGGAAGGGACCCGGGGGCTGGTCTCTTCGTAAGCGAGCGGTGGGCTCTTTCGATTGTAAAGCCCTGTGAGAGTTTCCCTGCTCCGATCTCCTGAATCAAGAGGTTTTCTACAAAGTTTGTGGGGTCTGCTCCTTCAATGCCCTCCGGCAACCCTAAGAGCCTGATGTCATTTCGGCATGCCCGCCCCTCCGCCTCCTCAGCCCTTTCTTCCAGGTTTTTCACCCTTTGTTGTATTGCGTCCACATCCTTTAGGAGCAGTAGCTTTGCCTCCGTATTTTCACAGACCTGGGTTTCTAGAACCTCGGTTCTGCCGGATATGGCGCGGACATCTTGCTGCAGGAGTCCCAAGTCTATGGCTACTGCATCAATTTTGTTTTCCATTTTAGTTTGGAGGGTCATGATGGCTTGAAGGATCGTGGAAATGGCCGTTTCATCCGCTACCTCTGTGGTATCTGAGAGCACCCCCATTGCACTTATTTTTGCAGTGTCGGGTCCCATGGGCCCTCCGGCAGAGTAGGTTTCTATTGTGGTTTGGCGCTGTTTGGCTTTAGCTCCCTTCCCCGACATCTGTCCAGAGCCGGTGGGGGATGCAGTTAGTCCGTTGTTAGCTGTACGCTGTGACCTGTTGTAAAGTGTTGGGGTGGTGGTACCACGCCGCAGGCGCCCAGTGGTGTTGGCGCCTATTTTGTATGTGCTTGCATGCGAGGCGGGAGCACGGGCTTATTGTTGGGGCATTGTCCACCCCTAATGGTCTGACTGTTATTGTCTGCAATGCCCTGTGGAGTAGCCCAGGAGCGGGCTGGTAGTTGCCTTGTGGTGGGCAGGTCTAAACCAGCTTTCAACTGGGTGCAGAACGGTTTTCTGCTCCCACGCTTCAGTGATCCTGGCTCCGCAGGCAGGCTCTCCGTCTCCAGCGTATCCGGCACAGCGGGCTTGTTCCTCGCCGCTACCACGTCGCAGCTGGGTTTGGTGCGTTCAGCCCAGGCGCCGTCCTGCGCAGTCCCTCTTGCCGTTCGCTGGTGCCCCGCCTGCAGCCTCAATTCGGGCGGGCGGCTGGGTTCACGGTCGCCGCGCCACACCACTCGTAGTCTGGGCAAGGCAATATCGTCTACGGGCGGCTCAGCAGCAGCGCACCCCGTGCCTCGCAGCACCCATCACGTCCTCCCCCAGGAGGCGGGCCTCCGGTCCTCCGGGACAGCTGGGCCCAGACAGCGCTTTGCCCAGCTTTGCGCGGGAAGCCCTGTACATGGGGCCCCAGGGTCTATGTGTCTGTGTCACACAGATTGCTGCTCTCGCCCACCGGGCGCAGTGGTGTCCTCTCAGCGCCAACCGCTGGCCATGTACGGGGGTCTCCACTCTGTACCCAGGAGTCCGCAATCTGTTCCGGCTCCTCGTTGGCGGTCTCTGTGCGGCGCTGGTCTTTAGGCGGCGGCCACCCTTTTTGTTCAGCTCTGCGGTATATGTCGGGCGGCGTCCCGGTCTCTGCTTGGCGTTCTAAGCCACAGAACTTCCCCAGGTGGGTCTACAGGTGTTCCAGCATGATTGTAGCAACGTACAGGGTTATTGCGCTTCAAAAACTCATCTTTGGCAGCTAACGTTGATCACAACCTACGGAGCTCGCCAGAGATGCGTCCTCTTCACATGGCAGTTAGCCACGCCCCCATTGTGACCACATACTTGTTAATAAAGGGGCGTATAGTAGGTAGCAGCCTCAGACGGTAATTGCATGTTTTGCGGAGGTTCTGTACATGAGAATATGAGTTCAGTGAGGGCTTTAGTATGACCCCCTAGTGTATTCACTTTAACTTGGGTATTGATCTTATTACCTTGCAGAAAGAAATGAAAGTACACAGGGTCAAGTTTAGCCCTCGCCTGTGGTGAGCCAAAGATGAGAAGCTCAGTCTTATTGCCGTTCAGGCAGAGCCAGTTCGAGGACATCCAATTTTCAATGGCATTGTAGATGTTTTCTAATGTTAATGAGTTTTGATGGTAGTCGCCACTTGGCTTGATGACCAATTGCGCGTCATCGGCATCGTTCGTGGAAAAGACTCCTAGCTTCTATAGTAATGTACATAAGGCACGCATGTAAAGATTGAAAAGGAGCATAGATCTTGATGCTCCTTGAGGGACGCCATATTTTATTGGAGAAACTGGGGAAGTGGCTGTGCCCCATTGTACATTGGATACCTCATTGGACAAGAATGATTTAATCCAATGAATTGCCGTCTCTGAGCAATTCCCCTGTTGTTGCAGGTACTCTAGCAGTCGCTCGTGATCAACGAGATCGAATGCCGCTGATAGATCTAACAGGATCAGCATCCCCGCTTTCCCACTGTCAATGATCTCTAGAAGAGCGGTCTCGGTGCTATGAGCGGGCGAAAACCAGACTGTCTGTTGTGCAAATTGTTGGTGTTTTCTATGAAAGTCTGAAGTTGAAGTGTGGAAGCCTTGTCCAATGTTTTTTAAGAAAAACTACCTGTTTGATATTAGTATAAGAATACTTAGATCAGTAAGATCCAGGATCAGTTTCTTTGGAATTGGTGTGATAGTCACTTTAATGTCTATTGGAACTTGTTGATCTTGGAAAGAGGCATTAACAAATTGTGTTCAAACATATCTCTGTGTTGTAGAATAATTTTAGATGGCAAGAGGTTTAATGAACAGGTGGTGGGGTTCATGGAAGCTTTGATGAAATGGAAGAGAACGAGAAACCTGGGGTTAAAGAGGAGGAAAAATCCTCTATCTCTAAGGGTTCGGTCTCATTATTAGGGGGCTCCAGTAGGATGTTAGAGCTCTGGGTTGTGAATATTTTATCCCTTGCTTTGGTAATTTTCCCTTCAAACGCTAGACATATTAGAGCACAGTCTTTGTCAGTAATTGAAATGAGGAGCTCCAAAGTTTTCGTTTTTTCTAATGATTTTAGAATGCTAAAAGGTACCTTTGAAGAATTATATGCTTGCTCAAGAAGGGTGTTATAATCTTTTTTTCTTAGTGTCCAATATTAAAGTTCTGTTGGATTTAGCTAGATTCTTCCATTCAACTCATGTGATGTCTGAGGCGTGTTTACTCCAGATCAATTCTAAAGTCCTTTTTTTCTTTTTCAACTGTTCTAGAACTGGCGTGAACCAGCTTTGCGGTCTAAGATTTTCTCGGACAATGTTTGTTTGAATAGGGGCTACTTTATCAAGCATTTTTGTGAATGTGTTATTAAATACATTAATCATGTCCTCAGTTTGGTCAGTCGGCAATGATTTTGTCCCAACGGCTTCAATTCTGTTCTTGGGCTCACTTTCTTAAAATTACGACCTCTGATCAATATCATGGTATAGTAGGTTTAACAATTGGTGTTGGTAGGTACATACTAAAGCTAACCATGGAATGATCAGACAATATGCCTGGTAAGGTGATGGTGTCCTTTGTTTCAATGTTCTTAGTAACCACCCAGTCCAATATATGAGAATTCTCACGTGTTGGGTCATTGTTTATGATATTGAAGCCACTATCTGATAGTGCTGCTTCGAGAAGTATTGCTTCATTATCCTCTACATCGCCCTTCCATCGATTGAGATCGCCCAAAAAGAGATTGGAGGAGTTTGGGCTACTATGACAATTTAGTAGTCCCAGAACTTCATCATTAAATTCGGGTATCTTGCGAGGGGGTGATAGATCAATACTATATTGACACAGTGTTGGTATGATGGTGTCAATTTGAGATGTAAGATCTCACATTCCGAACATGTAATAGTGGCTGGGAATAGGCCTAAAACGGAACTGGCTATTATGGCTACCCCCCCCCCTCGTCCTTCCTTGTGGTCTACATTGTAAAAAGTATAACCAGGGGGAGACGCCTCCTATATAATGTCCACTGGTATCTTGTAACCACGTTTCATTGGATACAGTATGTCCACTTTACTATGAGCTATACAGTCATGGATATCTTGCGAATGTTTAACTAGAGATTGCGTGTTCATAAGGGCGATTTTAATAGAAATAGGGTGTGACTCAAAGTTTGAGAACCAGTGCATTTCGGGATCATTTTAACTGATATTGGAAGTGCCATGTTGTTCGTGCATTTGTTATTTGGATTGGGTGTAAATTCCTCTAGCGTTGAAGAATTACATTTGTCCCCAATAAGAGTGGTAGGTGGCACCTTCGGTACCAGACTAGCTGGGGTAGAATCGACAAAAGCCCTTCTCTCTTCTTTGTTTGCAACATGACTATCTAGTATAGTCCTTTTTAGTCGATCAATAAGGGCCAAACTATTTATGCGTAGAGTCATTAAAGATAAAGGTTATTGTTAATGAATCCCATCTTATTGCGCTTACTTTACTATTCAGGAAAGTGAAGTTTGTGGTCCAGAAACGCCTCACAGCTAAGTAACGGCGAGGACCGGCGAAGGCCGACTGGGCTCTGGGAACTGTAGTTCCTACTACAGAGCACTCTGTGCTGCTGTTGAAGTCAAATCTAGTATAATAGAAATACTTTGCTCTTAGTCACACAATTTCCCCAATGTAAATCAGAGGTAAGCATTATGCTGCAATTAATTTGGTGAAAAGCCTTAAGTACACAAGTTATCTAACACAGCAGCTTTAAATGTTCACAGCGTGTGTGTTTGTGTACAATATAATGCAGTGGCAATTCAAACTACTGAGAATCAAAATTACTGCAATTTAAACTACAGCTCTTAAGAGTTCCTTAATAACATAGGTACTGTCTCCGCCTTGCAATTTGGAGTGGGAAGACAATCGACCCATTTGGTAAAGAGAAACATAACAGTCAACGTGCATTCGCTGCTGCATGCAGAACGAGTCACTGGACCAATAAAGTCGTTCTGAAGGTCCGACCATGGTAAGGTCATTCCTCTCTTTTTGTAGAGGAGCCCAGTGAGTGAGAGAACTCTGTTGTACTGGAGGACACACTAGACATCCCTCTAAATAAATGTTATTGTCTTGACATGTGTGGTCAATAAGCAACTTCACATAGATCTCCATGTTCTTTTGAAAACCCTGATGACCAGCCATTAACGTTTAATGGGGGTGATTCAACATTCTACTTTGAAATGAGGTAGTTAACATCCACTGATCATAACCAGATTGGGATGTCGTAACCAAAAGTATGTGTTGACTTTAGAGCACCTTCTGGAATCTCATTAATACTCGAAGATCTTGAATCAAGAAAAGTTTTCTCTGTCTTTAAGTATTTATATAATCGCCCTGCGATTTGGTATTCTTTCTGTGCGGTACTGAAATCTTGGTTTGGAGCAGCTCTACTCCATTGCAGAATAGAAAGCTTGCTTTCAGCTTGAACTTGCAATCACACAACTGCTGTTACTTAGATTTCTCAAAAGAGATGTTCCATGTCAGCGTACTCATCTTGGATGGCTCCGATTTTGGCTAGTTCATCACTCAAATCGTTGACCAGTTTTAGAACCTTCATTTTCCTCCAAAATAGGGTCATTTTGTTTGACATCACTAAATCATCTATCATTTGGATTAACTTCCCCAAGTTTCAGAGGATGGTTGTTTGCACAAAGCATACTTCTGGCTTTACAGTTTACTAAATGCTCTACAAATCAATTTTGGACATAGTCTGAATCGTTTATGATTACTAGTTCCTGGAGCTGGTGATTTACAGCAGTAAGGACAGCTTTATATATACTGCGTTCAGTTCTGCCACCCGACAACTCCGGGCACCAATTTTATAATCTGTTGTGGTTTCAGGGGTGATATGATATGGCATTTGTAACGCCCCTATACACAAGTGTTTCAAGGCGCAACAAGGTAAGGAAGGGGGAACAGAGTGAGGACAGAGACAATGATTTTACTAGGCCAAGTGAGATTGAGATTGTGCAAGTGCAGGGGAGGGGTGAGGGGAAAAGTGCCAGCGGAAAGGGGAGGGGCAGTGCTGTACATGGGATCAAAACAATAACAAGAGGTGCGGGCAGCAGGTGGCAGTGCAATGGTAAGTGCAGACAGCAGGTTTCCAAAAGTGCAGGTAGGGGGACTGTAGGGTTACAGATACAGTTCCAAGTGCAAGGGTTGCCAGGAGGCATTGCGGGTGTGCAACTGGGCAGGTAGGGGCCTGGGCCCAAAATCAGAAGGTAGCCAGGTGACCAGTGCAGTATCAGACAGGAAATCAGCAGGGTTTGAGGATGTGAAAAGACAGACGCAAAGAGGAAGGTCTTGAGGTGCTTCCGGAACTGGAGATGGTTCTCCTCGAGTTTCGGAGAGGCAGGGAGGCTGTTCCAGAGGGAGGCCCCAGCTGAAGAAAGTGATCTACCACCAACTCGTTGCTTGGAGAAGCAACTGACCCTGTGGGAGTTGGAGGAGCGAAGACCTCGAGTAGGAAGGTATTTACAAAGAGAGAGTTGGAGGTATTGAGGACCCAGACCCCAGAAGGCCTTGTGGACAGTGCAGAGGGTCTTGAACTTAATCCTTGCAGCCACTGGGAGCCACTGCAGAGATTTTCGTGCTGGAGAGACATGATCCCTGGGCTTAAGGTCAAGGACAAGGCCTTCAGTCCTGTTCTGGATGAGTTGCAGAGGGCGAAGAGTAGAAGCAGGCAGATTTAGAAAGACGCTGTTGCAGTAGTCCAGCCTAGAGAGAACCAGAGCTCTAGAGACATTGAACTTCTGGGGGGAAGGAGAGTAAAGGAAGAATACCTCTGTGGAGGTGCAGTTGGTAGTTTGACTTCTTAGAGACATCAGAGATGTGCAAGAAAAGGAGAGTGGAGTCAAAGATGACCCCGAAGTTCTTAGCTTCACAGGTGGGAGCAGGAATAATGCCAAAGGAGGCTGGCCAGAGTGCGACAGGAAAGGAGGGCGCAGGTGTGCCGATGAGGAGAAACTGTCTTACTGGCATTAAGGCAGAGATCGTTGGTGGCATACCACTCCTGGATAGCAGACAGACATGAGAGAAGGAGAAGAGGTGTCAGAGGGGAGCCTGAAAACGAGCTGAGTGTCATCCGCATAGCACTAAAAGTTAAAGCAGAGAGCAGCAATGTGGTGGGCGAGAGGTGCCAGGTATTGGTTGACCAGCCAGGAAGAGAGGTCAGACCCCTGGGGAACACCACATGTAGAGGGTGAGATAGAGGAAAGAAAGGACCCAAGTTGGATCTGGGAGGGTCAATCAGAGAGGAACAAGGTCAGGCAGGCCAGGGCCTGATCGGTGATGCCCAGGTCATCACAGAGACGATTGAGCAGGATGGCATGGTTGACGGTGTTAAAGCCAGAAGAGAGATCGAGTAAGATGAAGACCGAGGGGAGATTAGAATCAAGGTTAGAGAGCAGGTCTTAACGGATGTTCAGGAGAGCAGGTTCAGTGCTTCTGGCTGCTCTGAAGCCAGACCGATGGTCATGGAGACAACCAACAGATTTAGTGTGAAGATGAAGCTGGGAGATGGCCAGCTTTTCCAAGAGTTTGCCCAGGAAAGGAGTGAGGGAGATTGGACGATAGTTAGCCGACAAGAGGGGTCGGCTGAGGGTTTCTTGAGAAGAGGGTGCACAAGAGTGTTTCAGGGGCTAAGGTAAGGCACCAGTGGTGAAGGAGTGGTTACAGACATCAGCCAGGGCAGGAGTGAGGGTGTCAATGTGGTCCTTGACGATTTTGGAAGAACAGGGGAGAACCTGTTTTGACAAGACTTTCATAGATCGGACTTGTCTAGAAACCTCGTCAGGGGAGAACAGAGGGAAAGAAGAGAAAGAGGGAGGAGAGGTGGCCAGAGGTAGAGGAGAGAGTAGGAGGAGGAGATGATGAGAGGGTCAACAAGATGTCTTAGATTTTTTAGATGAAATGAGAATCCAGGGCCGTCCAGTGGGCCTGGGAGGGGACAGGAGAGGTAGAGACTGCAGCAGGATTGGCCAGCTCCTTGCAGATGTAAAGAGTTCGGGCAAGTTGCTAGATGCCGCAGTGATGCAGGCTTGGATGTGGGCTCGCTTCTTAGTGAGGACAGAGCCGGTATTGCCTTTGGAGCAGGCGGCAGGCCAGTTTGTCAGATGATGTGCAGGAAGCTAGACATTTCCTCTGTCATCCTGCACTTGTGTTTAAGGGTGACAAGGTCAGAGTCATACCAGGAGTTGCACTTGGCCTTGGGATTTAAGCAGATCCTCATGACAGGGGCAAGAACATCAGGCCTATCAGAGAAAGAAGAGTGGAGCATGGAAAGGGCTGTGTCAGGATGTGAGTCAGCCAGAGGAGGAGGGGGAAGAGAAAGTGGAGGCAAAAGCCTCAACTGACACACCCTTCATGGGTCGGATGACCAAGAAGGTAGGTGGCAGTGCTGGAGTTGGCTTGGCCTGAGGGGTAGAGAGGGAGAGATGGAAGGAAAGGGGAAAGTGACCACTCCAGGAGACAGGAGTGGTAAGGGGGACAGATAGGGGAGGTCTGAGGAGATCAGAATATCCAGAGTGTGCCTTGCAGTGTGAGTCAGGCCAGAGGGGAGAATAGAGAGTCGCAGAGGTCGCAAAAGAGTGCAGAGGAGGTCATTCACCCATGCATTCCCAACACCAGCTACTATTTCTCATCATTTTCTTTAATATGGAAGGAACATCCTTCCACATAGACAATGGCCTTTTTACCCTCCCTCACCCCCGCCCCCACTCCCCGACGGTTGTTCTCATCATATACCTTGCAGAAGCTACATATGCCTCCAGATTATTGGTTGTTCTTAGATCCTCGTCCTCTACACGATTATCTTAGACACAATCATGTAGATCGACTAATCCATTGGTCTCTTAATGTTCAACCATACTGTAAGGAACTCATGGTGGCAACAGTAAAGACAGACACAAGTGATCACATTTCAAGGGTGTTTATTAAACTGTATGAATTGGTCAGAAAAACGCCTAATCTAAAGCTAAAGCTAAGATGGGAGCAAGCTACAACCATCAAACAATAATAAGGTAGACCTAATGGCACCTTGTCAAATAAAAAGGGCCTATACAAAAAACCTACTGCCAATCCTTACCACTAAGTTACACAAGAGTGTGGGATAATGTTGACCAGAAAAGAAAGAAGTGTTCACAAAATAAGTCAGGATTGTATGGCTGGGGTCTCCCTTCCCCACGTTTTAAGCACTGGAAAAGGTGGGCCTTCTGAGCACAGCACACTCCTGGGCCTCTCCAGCACGAGGTTCACAATTCCGTTCAACGATACCAGGACCTTCAGGGGCCAAGTCTTTTTTCTACAAACTCTCTTGCCAGAGAAGGCCTGCTGGACCAAAACAACACGTTCTTTCAGTGACCTTCCACCTAGGGTGATTGCTCTTCGCTCCTTGGATGTCCCTCCGCCAGGCTCTGATTCCTTCTTGCAACGTGGGCCTCCCTCAGTCGGGTTCACTATGGCCTTTCACTCTTAACATCAACACAATGGTCTCGGGTGTATCATGCTTCACCCAGATTCGCAGGCACCCCTCAACCGGGTTCACATTTGCCAATTTCACAGTTCACTTTGCTTTATCACATTGCAGGATTTACTTCCCTTAGCTTTTCCCTTGGCATCCCCTCTGTCGGGTTCACATAGCCATTTTAACAAAAATCACATTGGAAAGTTGGCTTTCCCTTCCCCTTGCTTTCTCTTGGCAATGGGTCAGAGACTTTCGATTGTTCAAGGCATTTGACGTGACCCTTGAAGAAACACCAACACCTCACCCTGCCCTCTCCTACGGTCTTCTGGTACTCGTAGTTTCAACACAAAGAGGCACGGCAGAGTCCTGCGAATGAGTAGTCCTGCAGCGCTTGACCACTCTGCAGCTGGCTTCTCTGGGATTTCCCAAAAGTTCAAACACACACAAGTTCCTTGTATTCTTATAATTTTGCCAATTGCAACCTTGGGCTCAACACCGTTCGGTTTGCTATCAGCTTTCTCCGACTACCGGCTGTGCTGAACCAGTTGTCTTGTCTTGCTTCTGGAGTCAAGGACGGTACCATGGTAGCCAGCGTGCCTCCCTGCCTGTTTTATCAACGCAGGAGGCCGCCGTGCACCATTGAAACCTGTCACACCACACAGCAGCTGTACTTCCCGGTCTTGTGGTTCCCTTTTCGGAGGCTTGGCAGGTTTGAGTAGAAAAAGGCAAGGGCAATTCCCTCCTTGTCATCCTTTCAGGTCTCGCTGCCTTTCTCCTCTGCTTGAACTGCCGGTCCGAAATAGCTGCTTCCTCGTGCGTTCAGCCTTGTTCGTAGTGTGCTCTCGTGCTCCGTCTTTTATTCCTGTGGGGAAGGGAAAGGGCGATCAGGTGTGCGTAGTTATTGTACATTGCCTGACTCTGCCTGACCCTTGTGCTGGGACATGTCAGGTAAACGGCTCTGGTGTTAATCCGTTGTTTGTCACGTTTAAGAAAGTGAGTGTGTCGGAAAGTGGGTGGAGGTTTTGAGCTTCTAAATATCCTACAGGGTAGGATGTGGAAAAGGTGTCACAAGGAAAAGGGGTACGGTGTCTCAACCTTCGGTGACCCATTTGCTCTCCCCGAAAACCCCTCATCCAGGTGATCCTCCCCCACTGGTCTACCCCCAGGAACTGGATCCAATAGCGATCCAATAGCGATGGCCTGGCCACCTAGATGGCAGATCTCCAGGGACTAGCGGGCGAGAAACCTTCAGGTTTCCCACAATACCCAATTTCGACAGGGTATGCATTGAACAAATCCAGGAAGTAATCATTGAGTTAGAGACATTCCCAGTTCATATCTGGTCACACTGCAAATACTGTAGAGGTTGGTGGGAAGTCTCAATTATAATATGTCCCTCATGGATGAACAGCTAGTAAGTAGTTCAACGCCCACAACAATGTCAGGAGTGATTTTTGACATTCATTACATTTGATCTCTACCGGCGATAACATTTTGCTGGCGTAAGGGAACACTTTATAAACCTGGTCATGTTTCTGATACAAGACCGCAGTTAAACAGGTGTCGGAAAATCATGTTTCCAGGACGAATGTGTGTTTTTTGATGGGATAAGCCAAGCATGGAGCTTGGGATAAACTTTTCGGTTGTTTCATAGCCTCTGCTAGGAAGTCCCCCCCCCCACTCCCGCTTGAACCCTGCCGTTAAAAGGTGGACCAAGGGTTGAGTGATCTCTGCACAATCCTCTATCAATTTACAACATTAGTCAATCTTAAGAGGCTACATAATTCATGTAGATTTTAGGGTTCTTCAATTTCAGTACAGCCCCAACCACCTTCTTCTGATGATTAAGACCCTCAGCTGTGATTTCGGAAATGATAACTGTGCACCTGTATTTCTTAGCAGAGAGAAGACGTGGCGGATCTCCTCTAGGTATTCTTCAACAGTTTTACTTTTGATTAATAGGTCATCAATACAAGAAGAATTCCCCTTTTCTCCAAGGTCAGCTATGGCCTTCTGTAGGACTATATTGAACACATTTCCTCTATTAATCTACCCAAAAGGGATCTGGTCCATGCGTACTGCTCACTCCTCCCCCAAACGTAAATATCGGTGTTCAGGTAACGAGATTGGTTCCACGTGCTTTCATTGTGGGCATTTTAGACGTTACGATGAAAACACAGTAAGTGGTCAGATCCAATGCAGCATTTACTTTTGAATCATGGATCTGTGCAAGGCCCTGATCAATATGGAATAAGGAAGAGACCACCGTGACATGTGTACACTTTTATTTAATTCCTTTAGGCATGCAGAAGGTCTTCATTGGGTTTCAATAGTCCTAAAGGTTATTCAAATTACTGTGCATTGGTCGAATAAGCCTATGGGATTCCAAGCTCTTGAGAATTGAGTGATTCCATGGACACAAGAAGTAACCTGTAGAGTCTTAAAAATACTGGTGCCATATTAGGGTCCATAGGTATGGTTGAATAATGAAGAGAAGCATGTCCACAATCTCATGAATCTACAGAGAAACCATTCTGAAAATCCTTAAATATAGGTCTTAATTTGTGTTTCTGTTCTTCTGTCCATCAGACACTGGGCTCCATGCTCATCTGTTCTACTACCATCGGATGGAGACCTGGAAATATTTCTTCCAGTTGGGTAGATAGTTCTTTTCTTGTGGCGTCAACCTGGGAGGTGGATTCCTTAACTTCTAGGTGGTTACTAGTGACTTTGAATACCATCTCATCTTCTAGGGTCTCATAGGTAACATCCTCCACTCCATAAGGGTACAGGGAACACACCACAGAATTCCCCCGTTATCGAGTATAATGAACTTCTGGTCAGATACCATCAGTAATGTCATAACAATCTTCAGAGAAGAGGCAATGATATGATTGTCCAAACCCACTGAAAAGTGTTTAGAATCAACAGCCACCCAATAGTGGTAGCTGGGGATAAAATGACGAGTTGTGGACCAAAATTAATCCATCAGTACTCAGATTGTGCCATCTTTGAGATCTACTAATGGTGTTGGATGTAGAGACAGGCCCTGTTGCTTAATATTGTATAAATTAATAAGCGCTTCTTAATTAAATAAGGTCTATCCTTTTCTACTTTTTTACTGGCAGTGAGCATTGTATCGTAGTTTCTGGAATAAGGACTCCTTGGATTTGAACCTCAGCAGTATAAGGCACCTGATGGGCTGACCGAAATACCATTTCTTGATCATTGATCTCCATCGGGTTTCCTTCGATTCTAGCCCACATTTGGTTATTATTGAGATACAAATTAATTGCGAATTGATGTAGTATGTAATTGCTGATATGATACGATAGGTTATTTATAACGCGCTTAATACCCAGAGGTTTGTAAGCGCGGACCGGGGATCGAACCTGTGTTGCTCCGCGTCGTCTTGCTTCCAAGGCGAGCACATTGCCGCTCAGCTATCCTCCCGAGATAAGACAGAGCCGATATCTCTCACGGCCCAGTAATTATCATTTACCTTTTTATTTCCAACATGGGTCTCTGGCTGGCAACTACTGGTAATCATCGGTTTTGAATTCATTGCATATAGTCCAGATTCCCATTTATCATTCAGATTAAAAGTGGGAATCTTCTGATCCATATTGTAATTTCCTAGTGTAGTCTTTCGCTAATGAAACGTTACTTGAATTAAGCAAACTTTTGAGAGAACAGTTTCTTTAGCTTCATCGAGTTGAATTAGCAAGAATTGGAGTTCCCTTTTCTTTGTGGTGGAGTTAAACTGTGAATTCTATTTTCTGAGTGAATCTCTGGTTAACCTTGGCCCTCACTGGGTGTCTGCTGTGGATACAATTTTAGTGCTTTTCCTTCCAGAGTGGAGAACTACTTGTTATTTATAGGAAGATATATTCTGAAATGTTCTGTGGAGGTCCCTTCACTTCACTCTTGATCTTCACAGATGTGATAGTGATGTCTGGGACTTCTACTTGGTCAGGATGTTTTTCAATCAAATGAGAGGTGCCATTCAGACTGCCATAGTTCACGCTTCCTTGTAGTTTGATCAGGCGGCGAGTCTGGGTCCAGAGAACCTGGTTCATACAATCTATCTGGAGCGAAAGCCTCTGAAGTAAATGGTTTTCCAGTACAACAGGCATGCTCTGTGGAGCCACGACTATCACTGCATGGATGAGTCGGCCGCCCCATTTTGATTTCGGTAACCCCATCTACTGGGATCCGATTACCATCCAAGTTGTGCAGCTCTCCAAGGAGAGGTTTGAGGGTGATACATTGACATTTCCCTCTTGGTTGAATGTTCCAAGCACTGCTCTAGATATCAAGGTTGCTTGGGACCCTGCGTCTATGAAAGCCAGTAAGACACTGTCCCTGAACTTGGAAAGGTGCGAAAACCCTTTAGTCTTTCACCTCTAACTTACAGAGAAAGTAGGAATTAATGGATAATTCAGATCGCATTTCAGTGATATTTGGGATTTCAAAAGTCTAACCTTGGGCAGTCCCCCCAGGGGCATTCTCCTCATGGTGAAGTTCATGTGGGTTGGTCAAGGATTCTGTAGGAATTAAAAAACATTTGGAAATTAACATTTTAGAAGGGACGTCCCCATTTTCTGCGGGTTGCAGGTCACCTCTACTGCTTGGATTGTAAGGTCTAGAAAAACCTGAAGAGGGAGGAATAACTGTTTTGGGATTTCCTTTGAAATTATTACATTTTGTTCATCTTGGGTCTCATGTCTAGAGGTTTCTTTGTTTCTCTTTTCATTCAGGTTCTTAGTTAAAGACTTCTTTTAACTGTGATTCTCTGTTCTTTTGGAGGAGGCATTATATAGAAGAACGAAGCAACACTAGGTTTCATCTTCATAGTTTCTACTTTTGCAAATGGAATAGTTCTATTTTTCTGCACACTAAATTTGACTTTTTTTGTTTCTCTTTTTTATTAGAAAGAATAAACTGATTTTGCCATTGGCCTTTGCCAATATTTCAGGAAACTCAAGAGTATTGTCTCATGAGGCAAAAGAAGCTTCCCCCTAAGGCTTGGCATATCTTTTCTGTCGCTTCCCTCCTTTACTGTTCATGCATATTTTTCAAACTGGAACAATTATCTCTCCCCATAATCTATCTGTTGAATCACTCTGGCCTAGGTTTTTGGGAGTATTCAAATCAGGATTTCACTGTTGGGATCTCATGAACTGACCAATGCTCTTTGTCAACTGCTTGACCTGTTGCTCAAGTTGCGGGAATCTTGCTCCACCCTGCAGACTATGGGGTCATCTTTGGTCATAGTTCTGTTCTTTCTAGAAGGGTAACTGTCTCTTCTAGGGGAATAGTTCTGGTATTCCTGTGAACTATTTTTGTAGATCTGTTTGGATCTCCACTCACCTTGATTGGGCTCTTTTATCCTGGAACTTAGAAGGAGATGGACGGTAATTTTCTTTGTAATTAGTTCTAGGAGGTGGTGGTTGGCCTTTCTTTTGTGAAAAATGTGGACTTTGATTTCACTGGAAATTTGATCCTGGGTCTAGAGAGCATTTCTATCTGTAGACGGAATATGTTTGTAGCCCAGGATAGGCCTTGAGCCTTAATACAGAGGCGAGACAGTTATGACAAAAACACAATAACGGTGAGGCTGAAAGGAGCAGACTCACTGCTTCTCCCATGCGTCCCGGGAAGGGAGCGATAAAGTGAATGGGTGAGGAGAGTAGAAAACTCCTTGCTGCGACGGCACGTCCCTGAAAGGAGCTGGAATGACGACGTGCTGAATACGGAATTCTGCAGCGGAAGCCGGGAAATGCTTTGGCAAGCCAACTACAGCACCTGGGCTTGAGAGGGAGTCCAGAAACATCAGATAAGTGCATTTTAGAACATGCTGAACCTCTGATTTGCTTTACGTTTAACATGTGAAGTAAGACGCATAGTGGGAGAGTGTAAAACCCATATGTTGGTGTCTTGTTTCCTTCTAGATGGAAGACTTTGCTACAAGGGGGTTAATCCAAGACAGCCACTACCCATCTATCAATATTTGTGTTTTTGTCATTATGTGTGTCCTGTCATGTATATGTGCTCCATGTTTGGATCTTTAGTACAAGGGTGGTACATAGTGTTTCCAACGCGTTTGGTGGTAAAGTCAAGTTGCCCATATGTATGTGTTCAATTCATAGCTCCAAGAGGCCAGGTTATGAAGTCAGGTCACCAATAGGTGTGTGTATATATATATATATATATATATTCAATGAAAATACTTTGTTAAAGGGACGTTATGGTAAAGTTGCGCTACTAAAAACCTATGAAATTCAGTGAAAATACTTTGTCAAAGGAACGTTATGGTTCCAAGTAAAACCGAAAAACCCTTGAGGGGGGGGCACAGGGGAGACACATGGGCATGAGCGGGGGGTAAGAGGGAACAGGGTACAAACGGGGCATGAGCAGGGGATGGGGGGAACACGAAAGAGACACGGGGCATGAGCAGCGGGTGGGGAGGAACATGAGGGAGACACGGGGTATGAGCAGGGGGTGGGGAGGAACACGAGGGAGACACAGGGCATGAGCGGGGGGTACAGGGCACATACGGGGCAGGGGTGGGGAGGAAAGGAGAGACACAAGGGGCATGAGCAGGGGGTGGGGGGGAACACGAGGGAGACACGGAGCATGAGCGGGGGGCGGGGGGTAACACGAGGGAGACACGGGGCATGAGCAGGGGTGGGGGGAACACGAGGGAGACACGGGGCATGAGCAGGGGGTGGGGGCAACAGGAGACAGACACGGGGCATGGGTGGGAGCAAGAGGAGACAGACACGGGGCATGAGCGGGGGGTGGGGGGAACAGGAGACAGACACGGGCATGAGCGGGGTAGTGGGGGGCAACAGGAGAGAGACATGGGGCATGAGCGGGGGGTGAGGGGGGTTCAGGAGACAGACACGGGGCATGAGCGGGGGGGTGGGGGGCAACAGGAGAGAGACACGGGACATGAGCGGGTGGGGGGGAACAGGAGACAGACACGGGGCATGAGCAGGGGGGCAACAGGAGACAGACACGGGGCATGAGCGGGGGGGTGGGGGGCAACAGGAGAGAGACATGGGACATGAGCGGGTGGGGGGGAACAGGAGACAGACACGGGGCATGAGCAGGGTGTGGGGGGCATCAGGAGAGAGACACGGGGCATGAGCGGGGGGGGGGAACAGGAGACAGACACGGGGCATGAGCGGGGGGTGGGGGGCAACAGGAGAGAGACGCAGGAGCGGGGGGTGGGGGAACAAAAGAGACAGACACGGGGCATGAGCGGGGGGTGGGGGGCAACAGGAGAGAGACAGGGCAGGAGCGGGGGGTGGGGGGCAACAGGAGAGAGACACGGGGCATGAGCAGGGGGTGGGGGGAACAGGAGAGAGACACGGGGCATGAGCGGGGGTGGGGAGAACAGGAGACAGACACGGGGCATGAGCGGGGGGTGGGGGGCAACAGGAGAGAGACACGGGGCATGAGCGGGTGGGGGGATCCGGAGACAGACACGGGGCATGAGCGGGGGGGCAACAGGAGACAGACACGGGGCATGAGCGGGGGGTGAGGGGCAACAGGAGACAGACACAGGGCATGAGCGGGGGGTGGGGGGGAACAGGAGACAGACACGGGGCATGAGCGAGGGGTGGGGAGAACAGACACGGGGCATGAGCGGGGGTGGGAGGAACAGGAAAAAGTCACGGGGCATGAGCAGGGGGGTGGGGGGCAACAAGAGAGACACGGGGCATGAGCGGGAGGGTGGGGGGGAACAGGAGACAGACACGGGGCATGAGCGGGGGGTGGGGGAAGGGGAGAGACACACGGGGCATGAGCGCGGGTGGGGGGAGGGAGAGAGTCACACGGGGCATGAGCGGTGGGCGGGAGGGGGAGAGACACAAGGGGCAAGAGCAGGGGTGGGAGGGGGAAGACACGGGGCAAGAGCGGGGGTGGGCGGGAGGGGGGAAGACAGGGGGCAAGAGCGGGGGTGGGCGGGAGGGGGAAAGACACTCGGGGCCAAGAGCGGGGGTGGGCGGGAGGGGGAAAGACACTCGGGGCCAAGAGCGGGGGTGGGCGGGAGGGGGAAAGACACACGGGGCCAAGAGCGGGGGTGGGCGGGAGGGAGACAGACACACGGGGCAAGAGCGGGGGTGGGCGGGAGGGAGACAGACACACGGGGCAAGAGCGGGGGTGGGCGGGAGGGAGACAGACACACGGGGCAAGAGCGGGGGGTGGGGGGCAACAGGAGAGAGACACGGGGCATGAGCGGGGGGTGGGGGCAACAGGAGACAGACACGGGGCATGAGCGGGGCTGGGGGGAACAACAGAGACAGACACGGGGCTTGAGCAGGGGGCAACAGGAGACATACACGGGGCATGAGCGGGGGGTGGGGGCAGCAGGAGACAGACACGGGGCATGAGCGGGGGTGGGGGGCAACAGGAGACAGACACGGAGCATGAGCGGGGGGTGGGGAGAACAGGAGACAGACACGGGGCATGAGCGGGGGGTGGGAAGAACAGGAGACAGACACGGGGCATGAGCGAGGGGGTGGGGGGCAACAGGAGACAGACTCGGGCATGAGCGCGGAGTGGGGGGGTACAGGAGACAGACACGGGGCATGGGTGGGAGCAAGAGGAGACAGACATGGGGCATGAGCGGGGGGTGGGGGGAACAGGAGACAGACACGGGGCATGAGCGGGGGGTGGGGGGTACAGAAGACAGACACGGGGCATGAGCGGGGTAGTGGGGGGCAACAGGAGACAGACACGGGGCATGAGCAGGGGGTGGGGGGCAACAGAAGAGACATGGGGCATGAGCGGGGGTGGGGGGTACAGGAGACAGACACGGGGCATGAGCGGGGGGCAACAGGAGACAGACACGGGGCATGAGCGGGCGGTGGGGGGCAACAGGAGAGAGACACGGGGCAAGAGCGGGGGTGGGCGGGAGGGGGAAAGACACACGGGGCAAGGGCGGGGGTGGGCGGGAGGGGGAAGACACACGGGGCAAGGGCGGGGGTGGGCGGGAGGGGGAAGACACACGGGGCAAGAGCGGGGGTGGGCGGGAGGGGGAAGACACACGGGGCAAGAGCGGGGGTGGGCGGGAGAGGGAAAGACACACGAGGCATGAGCGGGGGGTGGGCGGGAGGGGAACAGACACACGAGGCATGAGCGGGGGGTGGGCGGGAGGGGAACAGACACACGAGGCATGAGCGGGGGGTGGGCGGGAGGGGGACAGACACACGAGGCATGAGCGGGGGGTGGGCGGGAGGGGGACAGACACACGAGGCATGAGCGGGGGGTGGGCGGGAGGGGGAGAGACACACGAGGCATGAGCGGGGGGTGGGCGGCGGGTGGTGAGAGACATACGGACATGAGCGGGGGGTGGGCGGCGGGTGGGGAGAGACATACGGACATGAGCGGGCGGCGGGTGGGGAGAGACAACACGGACATGAGCGGGCGGCGGGTGGGGAGAGACAACACAGACACATGAGCGGGGGTGGGCGGCGGGTGGGGAGAGACAACACGGACATGAGCGGGTGGCGGGTGGGGAGAGACAACACGGACATGAGCGGGCGGCGGGTGGGGAGAGACAACACGGACATGAGCAGGGCATGAGCGGGGGGTGGGCGTAAGGGAGAAAGACACACGGGGCAAGAGGTGGGAGGAACAGGAGACAGACACGGGCATGAG